>NC_092818.1:14335463-15037963 GCF_023375885.2 Dermacentor andersoni
ATAATGACCTGCCTGATTCTGTTAATTACTTCTAACATAAAGCTCTTTGAAGCTGACTGCGTTCTGTACAGCGTAATTTCTGATGAGTCTGACTTGTCCGTTCTTCAATCTGACCTAAATAAAATTTCTTCTTGGTGTGATACATGGCTTATGAAACTAAACATTAACAAATGTAAAGCAATGAGGGTGTTTTGAAAGATTAACCAGTCCATTTCTCAGGGCTATGATCTTAACGGTTGCACTATTCAGATCGTCGACAGCTGCAAGTAACTAGGCGTCCATATCACTCTTCACCTGTCATGGCAGAAACATATCCACCATGTTATTAAGAAAGCTAACAGTTCCCTTGCTTTCCTTCGGTGGGATTTCCGCCTCGCTCCCGTTCTGTTGAAACTACTACTATATAAAACATTCGTGTGTTCTAAATTTGAGTACGCTTCACCGATTTGGGATCCGTACACTAGCTCGTTAACAAAGTCCTTAGAATCAGTTCAAAACCGCCCAGCTAGGTTTATCCTCTCTAACTACTATCGCTTGGCCATCGTTTCTCGCATGAAGCAAAAGCTTGACCTACCTCTTCTTTCTACTAGACGTCCAATACCCCGCTTAGGCCTGTTTCATAAGATATACTACACTAATAATGACCTAAAGATGACACTGTTTTTGCCTCCGAGCCATTTGTCATTTCGTATTGATCATCGAATGAAGGTTGGGCTGCCTCAGTGTAAAAGCAATGTACATCTCGAAGCCTTTATCCTGAAAACAAGTCAAGACTGAAATCGGCTTCCCGCCTCCATCGTCACTATCACAGATCATGATGCGTTCAAGTCGGCTATCTGTGATCATGTGCTGCCTCAGCCATTTTTTTCTATTGCCACTCCTCTCTGTAATGCCTGTACGGCCTTCAGGACAAATAAATGAAAATGAAATGAAATGAAATGAAATGCCTTTTAAACACTTGCGCTGCCACGTACTGCTCCCCAAGCACAGGAACTATGAGTTCTCTAGACGTAGCGCTAATTTCTAGATGTGTGTTCGTCCATTTTATATGGGAAGTAATAAACAATCCTTATGGTAGGGACCACATGTCTGCCGTCGTAAAATCAAACTTTCCACTTCCAATCGTAACCTCTCGACCACCGCGTCGGAAATTACATCTAGCAAACTGGTCTCTATTCACAAAGAAAGCTGCCCTTCAGAACAAACTTTCTGACCAGCTAACAATAGAGGAAATAAACTGCAGGCTCATTTCTTGCATACTTTCTGCAGCAGAACAACCTATTTCTCAGCCCACGGAACTAGTAGGACAAAGACTTAAGCGGTGGTGGACTAGCGAATGCACAATAGCTAAAAAACAGGAAAACAAGGCATGGTATTCTTTCAGCAGATACCCAACGCAAAGTAAACTTCTCGCCTTCAAAGAAGCTAAAAGTAAAGCAAGGTACGCACATATGCAAACAGAAAAAAGCATCCTGGCAGAAAAAATAACATCAATAAACAGCTCAACCACGCCGAAACAAATGTGATATAAGGTTGGGAAGTTCAGCGGTTACTATTCCTCATACACAGTTCCTATGCTGTCAGATCCAGGCAGCAAGACATCTCTACAGGAACAGGCTGACATATTAGGACAACATTTTTACTCTATATCCAGCTCTGACAATTACACGCAATCATTTTTAAAGTAGAAGCAGACAGCAGAAAAACAAAAACTACCGATTACCGGAGGATCACAGGAACCAAACAATCTCTCTTTAACACTGGACCAGATAGGGTAATTTCAGCAGGAAAGAACACAGCGTTTGGTCCGGACAGAATACTTTACGCAATGCTCGCCCACCTATCCCAGGCCGCCGTGGAATCATTGTTTTTATTCTGTAATATGATTTGGGAAACAGGAAGAATGCCTGCCAAATAGAAGATAGCTATTATAGTTCCTTTTCTAAAAGCTGGAAAACCGCCAACGTCACCAATCAGGTATAGGCCTATAGCACTTAGAAGCTGTATGGCAAAATCAATCGAGAACGTAATAAACATTAGATTAACACACATCCTAGAAGCACATAACTTACTAAACGTTCATCAGTGTGGTTATAGGAAAGGTCACTCAACAACAGATCCTCTCGCGCGTCTTGAGCACTCAATACGGGAAGCATTCTTACATAGACTACACTGTCCAGCGGTATTTTTTTGACCTAGAGAAAGCCTACGACAGCACATGGAGGTATGGCATTTTGAGAGACTTAGCAAACCGGGCTATTCGCGACAGGATGCTTACCTGTTTGTCGGATTTTCTTTCAAAGCGAAGTTTTCAGCTACGTTTGGGCTGCGTACTGTCGCGCGTATTCATGCAAGAAAATGGCATGCCACAGGGTTGCCTTTTAGGCACAACGCTTTTCGTGGTGAAAATAAATTCAGTAATGACTAATTCCGCCTTCCATCATGCATTCATTGTATGTTGACGACCTTCAAATTGCATGCCGTGCCTCAAGTATACCCACGTGTGAAAGGCAGCTCCAGTTAAGGATTCACAAACGGACAAAATGGGCTGGTCAAAATGGTTTTCGTTTTTCTACTAAAAAAAACCGTCACCGCTTTGTTTTCACAGAAGCGCGGCTTGTACTCGGATCCTGTTCTTAAATTAAATGAAAGCTCACTACCACTTAAACTAGAAGATAAGTTTCTTGGACCGGTTTTGACAGTAAATTAATTTACTGCCCCCATTAACAACATAAAAAAGAAAGCGAACAACGCGCTAAACATTCTGAACGTTCTATCACGGAAACATTGGGGTGCCGACCGAATGTGCCTTTTACGTATTTACTGCTCTGTCGTGCGCAGTGCACTTCACTACGGATGCATAGTTTACGGGTCAGCAAGGCAGTCCTATCTCAAACGTCTTGATCCCGTACATAATCAGGCAATACTCTTGGCAACTCGTGAGTATAGAACTTCACCCGTCAAAAGTTTATATGCCGAGAGCAATGAACCTTGTTTGGAAGAGCGAAGATCCTTGCTTACAGTCTACTATGTCTTAAAAACTACAGCAAAACCGAATCATATATGCCAAACCATTGTTTGTGATAACGCGAACAGAATTGACTACACAAACAAACCACACACCATAAGACCACTTATTTTCAAGCTTGAAGAAATATGCCAAGAATATAAAGTACCAAACGAGGGTCTCAAATTTGCCCAAACACCAAACAGAATAGCTCCATGGTGTGATTTCGCACATTTCTGTGAGTTTGCGGTGACTCATCAAAAAAAAAAAATAAACAGCGCGTGAGCTCATTATACAGGATTTCCTACCATTACAAGAAAAATATATTGATCATATGGAATTTTATACGGATGGCTCAAAAACACAAAAACATACTGGAAGTGCCGTAGTATCTAAACACCTGGAATCTGGCATTAGACTGCCATATCTTGTGTCCGTTTTTACAGCTGAACTACATGCGTTGTTTACAGGCGTGATAGAAACAATATCGGCGAATTATAAAAACGCAGTCTGTGAACCTTTCCTAGAATACATTTTGTGGCTGCTGCAACGAGCAGAAGAACACGGCAAAATAATGTGCTTGGCCCGGCTGCCAAGCCATATTGGAATTCCAGGAAACAAAGAGCAGGTAAATTAGGAGCAATGACGACACACAAAACATTACTACGTATGAAGGTACCTTTCAAAGCTTGTATACACAAATGTTGCACAGCACTCGACTCAATATGACAGGAACAATGGGGCTGCAGGGCACACAGCGAACTCCAAACCATTAAGCCCATTCTAGAAGAGTGGAAGTCGCGTTAGCACCTGGAACGCTTTATTAAAGCGATTTTATGTCGTCTTCGTATAGGACACACACACTTGACTCACAAGTTTTTACTAAGAGGAGAAGTAGCATTGGAGTGTGAACATTGCAAGGAACGTCTCACTGTGAATCACGTTTTGATCACATGTCCAGCGTTTGAGAAAGAAAGGCAAAACAATTCTCACGAACTATACAAAACAATAACACCATTTCATCCACATTTATTACCATAAGAGCCTGCACTAGTACCTATTATAGACGTTTTTAGGTTTTTGGTGGCCACACGTCTTCTGAATGAACTGCAAAAGAAGGTTACTTCTTTCGTCCGTTTCGCACAACGTTGTCCACAACGTTGTAGTCTGCGCATCATAGTCGTAGTCACTTTTTCGCCATTAAATCCTACATACCATCTATTTCCATTCTTTTTAATGCTTGCACGTAGGAACGTATGTATTGCATAATCCCCCCCTCACCCGATACTCTTACACAAGCCTCTGAGGTTTTTCGAAAAAATAAACGAATAAATTAGCCCACAGCTATCGGTCAACGTTTTTTTCAAGCTGCAGCCACTTCGCCTGTTTGCCAGGTGACGTGACACAGCCGCGAAAACCCACCATGTCAAACTGATGTATACGCATTTAAGATGCATTATTATGCCGAATGAAATTAATCTTCGTTTTTTTTTTTCGGAATAGAGAGAGACTATCCCGTTGCGGAATGGATAGAAGTTGGCTGGCCGCTAAGTGCTCGGGCAATAGGTACTCTGAGCTGCCGGGGGGAATTGATTTCTTTTCGTATAATAAGAAATTTTTCGTGGCATTACAACTTTGTCGAGCACTTCTGGCCACGTTTACTACATCGCTCAGCCAACTAATCTTCCCTGAGGATCCGTCTTAGCGGCATTTTTAACCTTCCGTTCTACGCCACCGCTATCTTGCACAAGCTACTGCAAGCGAAGCGAAGAAAGCAGATCAATCGCTGACGACGTCACTGCTTTCCTCATCCGGTCATCTACTTTCACTGTGGTAGCTCGGCCCAAACGACGCCTTCTCCACTTCTGCGTGCTCCTCACATCTTGTCAGCCCATTATTGTCAGCCCAAAGTGACATTCTCTAAACGAGAAGAATGTTTGATTGCACTGTTCAAACAACGCTGGGAGTCAGCGTTAGATGCATGCGTCGGCGCTTACCTAATTTGACGTCAGGCGATTACAATAAGAACAGATTTTGATAGTTTCACTTTATAGGGCTCCTGGAATGGCCGCTACAAATTACAGATAAACCACCGTAGTTGCTTAGCGACTATAGTGTTAAGCTGCTAAGCACAATGTCACGGGTTCGAATCGCGGCCACGGCGGCCGCATTTACACGGCGGCGAAATGCAAAAAGTCCATGTGCTCGGGTTTAGGTGCACGTTAAAGACCCCCAGATGGTCAAAATTATTGCGGAGTCCCCCACTACGGCGTGTCTCATAATGAGTTTGTGGTTTCGGCACGTAAACCTCCGTAATTCGAATTTTTTAGATTTTAAGTAAACATGACTTCAAAAAAAATAGTGTGTTTTGCCACATTGCTGGAATGATAATCGCATTACTATCGTAAGATATCGTGAGGCGAGTACCGCCGTAATTTTTTTTCGTGACGAAAATCGCTCTCGGACTGATCGACGCTTGACGGATTTTTATTGCGATAGCAATTATATCGATACTCCAGGGGCATTTCTCCTTCCCCATTGGCGTCGGGGTCGTGTTCCGTATAATGCCCAAGGGCGATAACACTTTCGTCACGCGCACTATATTGTACATGCGAGTGAAAGCGTGCCAGGGTGAGCCGATGATGGTGGCTCAACCTCCCGCGCACGAAAGGGATGAAAGCAGGGAGGAAGCACGCCGCCTTCCCTCACGCGCATGGTACCAGGGGAGGGGACGGAGGGGGCCGTTCTACTCCGGCTGCGGCTGCGTATGGCACGGCCCTATCATGAAAGCGATTTACCATGAGGACAGTGTGCGTCGAGTGATGATAGCGTCCTATGCGCTGTTTTCTCGTCACTTAGTTCGTGTTGAAGCGAGAGGCACTACGACGGTCATTTCGCTAGGAACTGCTGCCGGGCTTTCTCACTCTAGCGTCTTGACAGAGAGTTTGCGCGATCATCGAGTAACATGTATTCATGTTTGCTTGTGCATGCGTTACACACACGAAGGTATAAGCAACATTTTTGAAAACCTTCTTCACGACCCCATGCTTGTTGATTAATTTAGTAAGCTGACGTTTAGTTTAGTAAGCTGTCTACAAGTTTGCTATCTCAACCGACGCTTCGCCTTTCGGAAAAAGTGTGACTTTTTTCTGTCGCAGAACGTCGCAAATTGTTGATTTTGCAGTCACCGATTTTCTCGCCAACCGGAAATGTTTCGGCGTTAACGGTCCGTAAAGGTGGCGTGTGGCGGCCCCCTAGAACACAGGAAGACAAAGTCTCTTGAGCGGTAGCAGCATGAAAGCAAACTGGCCTTTACATTTACAAGGGTTCGTGTTCTGGGAGCCCTCACCGCACGACTGCCTCATGCCCACCAGAGCAGTTTCGTTGAGGCAGCTACACACAAATACCTTTCCGCACCGCACGCTATGTCACGCCATGCACCCCACACAATATCCGTAACAATGTCCAGATTTCAATGCCCCATCCACCCTCTACTACACCACTTGGCATGCTATTTCATGATCGCGAACCCTATAATCCCTCACCCAACCACACAAAAGCAGGAAGCCTCGCTGTCTAGCGTGAACTCCTGAGACCAGCTGGATCTCGTCGAGAGAGCACGTGGAGCCGCCGCGACTCATAGCCTCCCGGACTGAGGACTTCATCCACGTTCAGTGCCTGGTGAAGGACCATGCGGTTCCTCTTTGTTTTAATAAATGTATTCTCTCTCTCTCTCTCCTTAGTTTCTACACTAGAGTCGCAACTCGGTGTTGCACAAACTGAGATCGGCGGGAAACCATCAGCTTTAGTCAGCCTTCACTGAAAAAATTACGGCAGAGCTAATCTTATGATGACTGTCGATGGTAGAGCAAATAGCAATCGAGCAATGTAGCAACACCTAAAATCCTGAAGTCACGTTCATTTAACAAGTATTGTGGCAATTATGACACTTTTCTTCGGCTAGATGCCGCGTACTCCTATGTCAGCCTAGTTTGCTATGGCACTAGACTGCCAAACTAGCCCATGAGCATGGAAGCATGACGACGACTGTATGACGTCGATGCAGTAACGATAGAATGGCGAAGAAAGAATCATATCGAGTGAGGGACAAATGGGTATAACTACTATGGCAGAACGACAATGACATGTTATTTAAATTATGATGATGGTATAACAACGATAACCTGACGACGATGATATGAGGACAATAAGATGACGACTGTAGGACGATGGTGTGACCACCACGGTATGACGACCACCACATAAAAAAGTGGTAGTGACCACGACGGCACGACTAAGACGTCATGACGACAACGGTATGGCAACAAATGCATGGTAGCATCTGTCAGGCGACAACCCAATGGGGACGATGGCATGACAACGGCGGCATGATCACGATTGAATGACGACAGCACGATTACAGTAGAAGGACGAAGAAGGAATGACGTCGATGTATCGACGAAGGTGGTTTGACGAGCAGTGCATGACCACCATAGAATGATGATGCCCAAATGATGACAGTGATGGCTGTAATGGCATGACAACAACGGTATCATGACGACGACATGACGAAAGTCAAATGTCGATTTTACAATGGCAGCGGTGAAATGACTGCGATGACATCCCGACGAAGACTGCATGACAATGATGACATTAGAGCAGCATGATTACAATAGAATGACGATGGGTGTATGATGACAATGGCGTGACGATATTTGTATAACGAATCTACATGACGACAGTAGCGTGACGACGACTGCATGGCACGAGTGGGATTACGAAACTGAAGTGACGATTACGGCATGACCAAGAGGAAATTAAAACGACGCTCTGACACGAGACTCTGAAAATGGAAGCATCATGGCCACTGTGTGACGATGACGGCACGACAACAGGGACAATCGGTATAAATTACGACAGTATGATTACAAAACAATCACTAAGAAAGACTGACATCGATAGAATGAGGAATGCGGTATGACGACAATTGCATGACTACACTGGGATGACGCTATTGGGGGGATTACAATTATGAAACGACAGCGTGACGAAGACGGCACTGTGTGACGACAATGACGCGATGACGACGGCATGACGAGATTTGGATGACAAAGGGGGAATTGCGACGATTCAGCGACCATGACATCATCAAGACACTGAACACGTACCTTGTGTCCCAAGCTGTTAGACATCTTGGGCCATTGGATCAGAGTAAGAGTGGTGACGGCAGTATGGCGAGAGCAAGATAACGAAGCTTCAATGAATATGATTGAACGACCACGACGGTGTCGCTATGGCGGTGTGAGAATTAATGCATGGCGGCTGTCTGATGGCGCTGGCGTGACGACGACCGCATGACAAGCCTCAGATGACAAAGCTAGAATGATACCGATGCGACGACCACGAAATTATCACGACCATGAGCCCGAATCCAGTGGCCTAAGCTATTAGACAACTTGGGCCACTGGGTCGGGACAGAAGGCTTCCCAAACTGAGGTACACGTCAGGAGATAGGCGCTCCCAGCCAATAAGCACTTCAGCTGCAGACGAAATGAACGTGTCCACTATACGTGGATACTTAGAGAATACCCCCTGGCTTCGCCATCGCGCCGATTGAATTAAACGTTGGCCGCGCACTCATTTTGCAGTCAAATGCATGTCGTGTCGCTCGAGACTTTAACTGCACACGAACCGCGCATGCGCCTTCGATAACGTGTCCTCCCGATGGTGGCGCCATTGACGGGAAAGCCCCTCGAAAGTCCGTGTAATTGCTATCGCAATAAAGCCTTCCCTTGCGTCATCAGATGCAAAGTCACTCGAAGTCTGCCACAACAGCCATTAATTCCTGAAAGAACTCCTTTTCACAGTCTTTTGGCCGTGCCATTCTGTCAGAGTCACAGACACCTCCTCGACTTTCTTAGCAGCCTCACCACTAAGCCGCATGCGTATTCTATTTCTTTTGGGCATTTATTTCGTGCTCAAAAATACCACGATGATCTAGAGAACTGCCCAGACATGATCAAAATAGCCCGTATAACAAGCCCATGCCAACATCTTAGTGAAGTTGTTTGCTCACCAGAATACTTTACTGCGCTCTGAACACCAACGCTCAGCGAAACCTTAATGCGCGTTACTAATGCATAACTGAGGTTTTTTAGCGCACGAAAAGGAACGAAAGACAGTGGAAAGACGACTGTCTTTCGTCCCTTTTCGTGCGCTAAAGAACCTCAGTTATGGAATACCAACACGCCCTAACCTACGCTCTTTCAAGTCACTAATGCATAGTTTTAGACTTTGCGTATGCAAAGTTATGGGATGCAAACCGCCACGCTTACAAAAGAACTAAAAAAGTTCTACAAAAGAGCCCCAAAGGAGTACAAAAGAACGCAAGCTGGGTGTGGCAGTTTCAGTACGGGAAGTTCCCTTAGGGTACCCAAACCCGTTTACGTACGCAAAATCTAAAACTCCCTAAAAAGAGAGACTGTTTAGAGTTGTCACCGCTGAAGGTTGGAGCATTTGATACTAAAGGGCTGAAAGATACTCTATGCTTGTATTCTCGGCTCTGAATTGCGCCCCCAGTAGCTCCAATTTGCGAGTGCAGTAGTCGTTTAGGTGCCGCCAGGCTTCTCTAAATTGCCATGCACAGAATTTATAAAAAGCTAAGGGGTACTACTTTGAAAAACTCGGCAGGGAAATAAAAACTAATGCCGAGGCATTCTGACAATATATGAAAGGCTACGGAGCAGATCCGGCAGGCATCACCGAAATTGTCTTTAATAATGAGAAGTTTTGAGATGACATTGAGAAAGTTACTTGTGTAAATAATTACTTTCGTTTGGTATATTTGCCAAAACACAGCTCTAGTCCTTCATCATGCACAAGTTCCGTTCGGACTATGAAAATAGTAGAGCTAAATGTGAATGGAATAAAAGCCTTAGTAAACAAAATTAACGATAACAAGGCGAATGGATCGGATGGCATTTCTCCTTGAATTCTAAAGCAAAGTGCCGAACCGATTTCCCTCTATCTCTGTGTACTCTACACCAATTATTTATTTCGGGTGCCCTCCCTGATAACTGGAGAATTGCTCATGTCGTCCCCATTCATAAAGGTGGGTCGAAAAAAGATGTAAATAACTATAGGCCCATTTCACTTATGTCTATACCATGCAAATTATTAGAACACATTTTATATGAAGAGATAATGACACATTCACTGACAAACAAGGTACTAGCTTCACAACAACATGGGTTTCTTAAGGATCCATCTTGCCCAACACAACTGATTGAATTATACCATGACCTTGTATCTTGTATCGACACCAGCGGACAAATTGATTGCCTTTTCCTGGACTTTCAAAAGGCGTTTGATACTGTTTCACACCCGTTCCTTTTAAGAAAGCTAGCATCACTAACTATTGGTCATACAGTTCTAGCTTGGATCGAAAACTATCTATTGTTCCGCCGACAATGTATAGTATTAAACGGCAAAAAATTCAGTTTCGTAGATATCACATAGGGTGTCCCACAGGGCTCAGTTTTAGGGCCACTTTTATTTCTAACATATATAAATGACATTTGTTCAGAAATTAGTTCTAGTATACGGTTGTTTGCCGACGACTGCGTCTGGTATAGGAAAATTAGAAAACTAGATGACGTTGCCCTGTTACAAGGCGACTTATCATGCATTCTTGAATGGTGTTCGAAATGGAAAATGAACTTAAATAGTAAAAAATGCGTTCCTGCGACTTTTACACGCAAAAAACACAGGCTAACCTCTGAGTATGCCATCAGCAATAACACAGTGAAGCAAAAATTTCACTATAAATACTTAGGTGTGACATTCTCAGCCGATAGTTCATAGAATTCTCACGGTGATACAGTGGTAGCTAAGACTGCCAGGACCTTACACGTTATACAGCGAAATCTGAGACACGCGTCACCTTGTTTGAAAACAACTGCTTATCTAACATGTTTGACCAATGCTCGAATATGCTTGTGCCGAGTCGGACCCTTGGCAAAAAACACTAAGCGATAAACTTGAAAAAATAGAGAACAAAGCAGCAAGGTTTGTCTTATGCCGGTACTAGAGAACCGATAGCTGTACCAATATGAAAAATTAAATAGCATGGGAAATTCTTTCCTCTCGCCGAAAAAAATGGAGGCTGAAAATGCTTCATCAAATATTCATTGGTAAAACCGGCATACGAAAGAAAATATACTTACACAGGCCTCATTATGTATCTGCACGTACTGATCATCAATTCAAGATTTCAAATTACCGCACTAAAACTAACATTTATCCTAATTCATTTTTTGTTCGTTTTATTAGCGAATAGAATCGCCTATCAAGTCATCAAGTGTGCTGTGTCGATGATGTGTTTTTCGACATTGTAACCCTCCTCCTCCAGCGCCTTCTAGCTAGGCGGCGTAGCCATTGAATAAATAAATAAAAGCCCATTACTCCTAAGTGGCGAAACAGTCCATCTTCTTGCACACCAAAATATTTAATGTAATGCGTATTTTTTCCACACAACAAACACACACAACCGAATCAACCAATACTTTACGTTTAAAATGTCGCAGGCGCTGTTAGTCACGGTACTGCTGTCTCGTTTGCGATGGTATCGGCCGTGGTGCAACGATGTATGACTCAAGAGCCAAGTCATGTACATTGCCCACGATAAAGTGACGTGTGCTTCCGCCGAGAAAAAGCAACTACTAACACGCATTCTTTCTCTTCTTGTTTTCTTTTCCTGGCTTAGGCGGACGGTAAGCCACAGTTCCCTTCCCCTTGCTCTTCTTATCCGTGTTCTAACTTTAGCAAAACTTCGACAACCCTTGCAAAAAGCTCTTTAGGAGCCACCAAGAGGTATGGTTGCGTACGGAAACAAGACTCGCCGATGCAATCTAGCCAGTGGTCTGTTATTTAGAATGGTGTTTCGAAATGAAGTACACTTCGAAATCTTGACAAAGGTCTGACACCTTAGAGTACTTTTTCAGCCAAGATTAAAGTCCTACCACCCAACTACCCAAAAGCACTAAAGAACGCACTCAAATACGAATAGAGCTCGAATGTTTATCTTTTTTTCAGGACGGTTTAAAGAAATTATGGGTTGTACGATGGTTGTTTCTTGTGGTGCGGTTATTGTATTGAGAAGTAGTTGGTGTCGATTTTGTTCTCTTTAGCGTACATCCACAAATTTGTTACTTTCTGCATTTAGACCCTACTCGACGACAGTCACATTATTATCTTTTCCTTCATCTACCTTGTTCTTGAATCCTCAATTCTATACTCATTTCGGATTTGTTTTATTCTGGCTCTTAACTTTGCCATAAAACACATTCATGTTATACTTAGCTGAGGCAACCAGGAATTCCGGTGGTGCCTTTCGCTATCCTATATTTAGGTGGTGTGCATTTTGGCTTGCTTCAATTTATTTAGTTTGATGATTTCTTTTTCAACTGATTCCAAAAGCAAGATCTTCATGAGCACATTACGCACGCCAAAACACGAAAGACCCACGTGCCTAAATGTTTAAGAGTAAAATAAAGAAAACAGATCAGGTACCTCGTCACATATTTTTGAAGCTTACATTAAATATTTGCGAACACCATGAAGCTTGTTTTTTTTTCATACTCGTGCGTCAAGCCTCTCACTGTAGCGGTCTGTATGTTCGGTTCTAATTATAGGGATTTATGGCCTTTCTCACCATCATGATGTGCGTTTATTACACAGCATATATTCTAGCAATATTCATGTGACATCTATTCAAAAGAATAACATGTAACACGATGTAGTCATTTATTTATAAATACATTTATTCAGCAAATGTATTTATGGCGCAATAAAAATGATTATACACATTTTTTGTGATATTACTGAATAACGTAAGCTCCCAGCGCAGGAAAGTATTCCCATATTTTTTACTGGCATGAAAGTAAACATGTGAACACCTTGTTGAAGCCTTGGAAAGTCACCACGATTTATTTAGGCTACTTTGAAGTGGCGGTACCTTAAGTAGATGCACTGTACACCTAATATGAACCTAATACACCTAAGCGATGTTTTATTTAAGACGCAACCACACGAAAGTGCGATTGCTATAGAGAGGGAGCCGCTGGCGAGGGCAGACCGTGTCAGTGCCAGAAGCCGTCAGTCTGCGTGCAACAACAGATATTTTTGTCCCAGCATGTCATTGTTGCAAGAAACATGAAGTCTGGCTGACATGGGTATCAATGCATATAGAGGTACTGCCTATGGTTAGGGCTCATATAAAAAGGAAATCATGTTTATTATTACTATTGAAAAAAAGTGAAAAGTCGAGAGATTTGGCTGACCCAAAGGTGAAGTCGGGACTCGGGACACGTAATGACAATTCGAGACTGTCCCGTTCCATTAGGAACAGTTGGAAACCCAGACCTCACCCCCAACGTGGACACGTATATAACGTCACGACAGAAACAAAACTTACTGATGTCTGGGTAAATAAAGACTTGCATATATGTTGTATTCGGTTCGAATGAAATATGTAAAATAACTTACTTTATTTTCATTTCATGGCCCCGACACACATTGCGTTGTATTTGCATTTGACACTCCCCTAATCAGCGTCGCGGGAAAAGTTATTTGCCACATTAACTCCACTTACGCTGCTTCCTTCTCCTCAAAGAAAGCGCATTCGACGCACATTAATACGTCGTTAAATAGCACCAGCTACACGTAGCTTTCGCAGTTCTACAAGATATGTTAACTGCACAGATTGAGCACATTACTGGCATTGCTATTTCAGCCGCAATGATTCCAGCGTCATTCGATCTATGTAGTTCAAAGAAGTAATTCTTCCTGAAGGAAACTGCGACGTTTTTGACAAAATTTTCGATCTGTATATGCAACATAGAGGGTGAGAAAAATTACATTTAGGTTTTCTTAAAATTAGACATTGCGAGATGCGTTAAGTTCACCTATGCGAAAAAGTTATGCAGGCCAGGATGGCACAATGTGAGATGAAAATTATCGCGGTCTGCTTTGCGAATTAACTCACATTGAATAAATAACTTTTAATGACTGCAGTAAGCGGGTATGTTTGTTTTGAAAAGTTAGAGGCAGTCGTGATTCTACACGGTTCCACTTAGCAGAATTCTTCTATAATGTCTGTATTGCGAGGTATCCGGCTGTCTCGATGTGAAGCACATCACTGTCTAAATGCAAGATGTGTGCTCCGTTGTGATGCATTTGATCTTCGGCACTCAAGACAAAGAGGGCGCACTGAAAGGCTGCACGCAGGTTAGGCAGGGTGCAACTAACGTACATGACTGAAATTTACAGTACTGATTTTCGATGTTATCTGTATATAGACTTTATATGGAACGTATATCAAAGGATACTTATTTTTAAGCGGTGCTTAGAAAATGTCACTACCAAATAAGGTACGCTTCCTAATTTCTGCAGTACAGTATTTGGTCTAGTAACGGGCAATAAAACATTTCAACAAGTTTGAGTGCTTCTGCCACGTACGGTCTACATATATTTATTCAATAAATGTGTCAAAAGAATTCGCTGCACTCTGAAGTTGTGTGGGCTGACCTTACACGTACAAATAGGGTGTTTTTTTTTTTCAACAGCACCAAACTTTTAAAAATTTCCTGTGGCAGATAGCACAATTCTAACCCTCGAGATAAACTACTCCACGAGCGTGGTCTTTACTTCTACGAAAAACCTAATCGCTAAATGGAATAACGCAATTACACTAATCGACTTCGTAATTAATTACATTATGGCGCACATTTCACTTATCGAATAGTAGCTATAGTGCGGTTGCTAGGGATATCAACTTGGAACGAATTCTGAGAATGCCACCGATTTCAAGATATGCGCCGTCAAACTTGCGATTGAAAATGCACTGCTATTCCACTTACATTGTTGTGAAAGCACTTTTTTGTGCATTAAACACAAAAGTAACTATAACACCCGTTCATTTCTTCTGACACTTCAAAAGTTAGTGTCTCGTAACTGATGTAGTCCTGAGAATTTGTTCCAAGTGGATACGCCTAGCGAACTCGCCTGCTATAAATCGTAGATTCAAGTATGTTCAGTAAAATGATTAACTAAAAATTTATTAAGCGCAATTATGTAATTATTCAATTAACATTTTGACTTCTCGTAGAAGTAATCGCCGCCTCGTCGTGTAATTTAGCTCAAGGGTTAGAATTGTGCTATCTCCTACAGACAATTTTTTAAATTTTGGTGCAGCTAAAGAACACTCGTTATAAAAACCAATACATAAATAAACAATCGTCCTGCCAAATTTTGTTAATTATCACCGCGCCAAGTGTATTCCTACTGGGGGTAACAGTTGGCCGGGTTGGCCATTCAGGTCGGCCCAATGTCGCTGGCCATTACGTCGGCCAACGTCAGAGGCCAGTGTCTATCCCCAAATGTGGGCCGCGCTCGGCAGCTGACCATGGGCTGAGTTCGACCAGGTCGGCCACCGACCTCGGGCCAACGTTGTGCCGAGCACTTTTGTCCCATTGGGTTGTTGCTCTCTGGTGAGGACTGCGGGAGTAGGGAGGAAGCGACTGCACATGCGGTGCATGTCGTATACTCTGTTTTTAGAGGTTATCCTGCCACATCTGCTGAGCGAGGCGTACAAAGGTTATTCGGCCAGGCGGCACTGTGGAGTCTTCGGAAAGAGGAAGCTCCTCATGCAAGAGATCTGCACTCGACATTCACGCTGACACAAGAAGGTTATGTTTCTCTAGAGCGCATTCGCTGCACAGGTTTCTTACGACGTCTGAGGAAGGACATCATAGAATAATGCCTTTAAATAGAAAAGACTTCGTGCCCAGCAAGCTTGCTTGTGTGGGTATTAGTTTTATAGTGAACTACGTCATAGTGTGAGACTTGCCTTCCCCCGCTGCTGGCCGGAGGTAACAGCATAACAGTGCGGCTTACGGCCTTTCGACGTCTTTAATTTCCGTCTACTCGGTTAGCTTTCCGGATGGAAAGCGCACGCAGGTCAACCCGTCCCCAAAACTGCGTTTTGAATACGAAACGACGGTAACCACAAAACATTCGACTGCGTGCGTTGATTTCGTGACTTGCGCGGCGATTGTTGCGTGCACGGAACTTGACAGTCTTCGTGTCCTTGGTTTTTCATGCCCATGGACTAGCCGCATTACAGTACGCGTGACCGCTAAAAAAAGCAGCGTATGACTAGCGTGCGCACACGTACGTCAATATCCAACTCAATCTTGCTCTTTTTTTGCGTAAATAACTGCCTCTCGGCTAAGAAATTGGAACTGCTACTATACCTACCCACAATTGGTGCAAAGAAAGGGACACCTCCCGATATCTCTATCACCACCGAGACCGGATCCGTCATCCCGGTAGTACACAGAATCAGAATCCTGGGCATGTTCCTGGAGGAGGACGGCAGTAATGACTACACCTTAGAGCGCATAACAACCAAAGCCGATTCCATGACAAAGTTTATCACGAGTGTGGCCAACAAAAAAGGGGGGCTATCGGAGGATAATCTTAGGTGACTCTTCCGCGCCTTCCTAATCAGTCACATTAGCTACATAGCCCTGGCCCACAAGTGGAGCAGAAGGTACGCGGCTAGAGTAGAAACAATCATTCATCATCATCATCATCATCATCATCATCATCCTGGTTACGCACACTGCAGGGCAAAGGCCTCTCCCATACTTCTCCAACAACCCCGGTCATGCACTAATTGTGGCCATCTCGTCCCTGCAAACTTCTTAATCTCATCCGCCCACCTAACTTTCTGCCGCCCCCTGCTACGCTTCCATTCCCTTGGAATCCAGTCCGTAACGCTTAATGACCATCGGTTATCTTCCCTCCTCATTACATGTCCTGCCCATGCCAATTGTGTTTTCTTGATTTCAGCTAAGATGTCATTAACTCGCATTTGTTCCCTTGCCCAATGTGCTCTTTTCTTATCCCTTAGCGTTACACCCGTCATTCTTCTTTCCATAGCTCGTTGCGTCGTCCTCAATTTGAGCAGAACCCTTCTCGTAAGCCTCCAGGTTTCTGCCCCGTAGGTTATTACTGGTAAGACACAGCTAATATACACTTTTCTCTTGAAGGATAATGGCAACCTGCTATTCATGATCTGAGAATGCCTGCCAAACGCACCCCAGCCCATTCTTCTTCTGATTATTATTTCCGTCTCATGATCCGGATCCGCCGTCACTACCTGCCCTAAGTAGATGTATTCCCTTACCACTTCCAGTGCCTCGCTACCTATTGTAAATTGCTGTTCTCTTCCGAGACGGTTAAACATTACTTTAGTTTTCTGCAGGTAAATTTTTAGACCCACTCTTCTGCTTTTCCTCTCCAGGTCAGTGAGCATGCATTGCAATTGGTCCCCTGAATTACTAAGCAAGGCAATATCATTTAGCGAATCGCAAGTTACTAAGGTATTCTCCATTAACTTTTATCCCCAATTCTTCCCACTCCAGGTCTCTGAATACCTCCTGTAAACACGCTGTGAATAGCATTGGAGAGATCGTATCTCCCTGCCTGACGCCTTTCTTTATTGAGATTTTGTTGCTTCCTTTATGGAGGACTACGGTGGCTGTGGAGCCGTTATGGATATCTTTCAGTATTTTTACATACTGCTCGTCTACACCCTGATTCCGTAATGCCTCCATGACTGCTGAGGTTTCGACAGAATCAAACGCTTTCTCGTAATCAATGATAGCTATATATAAGGGTTGGTTATATTCCGCACATTTCTCTATCACCTGATTGATAGTGTGAATATGGTCTATTGTTGAGTAGCCTTTACGGAATCGTGCCTGGTCCTTCGCTTGACAGAAGTCTAACGTGTTCCTGATTCTATTTGCGATTACCTTAGTAAATACTTTGTAGGCAACTGACAGTGAGCTCATTGGTCTATAGTTGTTCAAATCTTTGGCGTCCCCTTTCTTATGGATTAGGATTATGTTAGCGTTCTTCCAAGATTCCGGTACGCTCGAGGTCATGAGGCATTGCGTATACAAGGTGGCCAGTTTCTCTAGAATAATCTGCCCACCATCCAATTCTATTAATATTATACTTCCTTATGTCAGCTGTCTTACACTTGTTGATTAACTTCGAAAGTTCTGCCAGTTCTATTCTTGCTGTAGGGTTAGAGGCTTTCATACATTGGCGTTTCCTGATGAGATCTTTCGTCTCCTGCTATAGTTTACTGGTACCCTGCCTAAAGGAGTTACCACCGACTTCCATTGCACACTCCTTAATGATGCCCACAAGATTGTCGTTCATTGCTTCAACACTAAGGTCCTCTTCCTGAGTTAAAGCCGAATACCGGTTCTGTAGATTGATCTGGAATTCTTCTATTTTCCCTCTTACCGCTAACTCATTGATCGGCTTCTTATGTACCAGTTTATTCAGTTTCCTCCTCAGGTCTAGGCTAATTCGAGTTCTTACCATCCTATGGTCACTGCAGCGCACCTTGCTGAGCACGTCCACATCTTGTATGATGCCAGCGTTAGCGCAGAGCATGAAGGCTATTTCATTTCTAGTCCCGCCGTTCGGGTTCGAGCCTCCACGTCCACTTTCGGTTATCCCGCTTGCTGAAGAAGGTATTCATTATCCGCATATTATTCTGTTCCGCAAACTCTACTAATTACTTTCCCCTGGTATTCCTAGTGACTATGCCACATTCCCCCACTGCCTTGTCTCTAGCCTCCTTTTTGCCTACCTTGGCATTTAAGTCGCCCATTAGTATGGTGTATTTTGCTTTAACTCTACCCCTCACCGATTTCACGCCTTCATAGAAGCTTTCGACTTCCTTGTCATCATGACTGGATGTAGGGGCGTAGACCTGTACAACCTTCATTTTGTACCCCTTATTAAGTTTCACAACAAGACTTGCCACCCTCTTGTTAATGCTATAGAATTTCTGTATGTTACCAGCTATATACTTATTAATCAGGAATCCGACTCCTAGTTCTCGTCTCTCCGCTAAGCCCCGGTAGCACAGGACGTGCCCGCTTTTTAGCACTGTATATGCTTCTTTTGGCCTGCTAACTTTACTGTACCCAATTATATCCCATTTACTGCACTCTAATTCCTTCAATAGCACTGCTCGACTCGCCTCACCAGATAACGTTCTAGCGTTAAACGTTGCCAGGTTCATATTCCAATGACGGCCTGTCCGGGAAACAATCATTCGCTAGAGCCTAAAAAAGGCACTGGGTCTCCCACAGAGCACCAGTGCCGATAGGCTGTTGGAGCTAGGTGTCCACAACACCTTTGAAGCGATAGTCGAGGCGCAACAGATGGCGCAAGTTGCAAGACTGGCTTCCACGGAAGCCGGCAGACAGCTACTAGCGCATATCGGTCAAGGTTCGAGCATCTCCAAAAAGTGGGAGTTCGCGCTCCCCGTCAAAGTCAGAGAAATATATTCAGTATCCCACATACCTAGAAATATGCACCCTGAGCACAATTACGGCAGACGAAAAGCGAGGGCCAGGGCCCTTTTTAGCCTGGCGGCTACGATTGAGGACAACGTCGTCTTCGTCGACGCTGCGCAATACGCTGCTTCGAATCATTTTGTTTCGGTGGCTACATCGCTGCGAGGGGAGCTGCTGACGTCGCTTACGCATCAAAATGTGGATACCGACAAAGCAGAACAGGTGGCTGTAGCCATCGCCATGGCCACCACGAACCGTACCACTATCTTCACAGACTCGCGAGCTGCCGTTAGAGCATTCATGAAAAGCTTGGTATGCAAGGAAGCCGCTCGCGTTCTGTCTGCAGCATCTTGGACAGGCAAAAAGCACTTAATCTGGTTCCCCGGTCACATGGGCAGCGATGCTCATGAAGCCGTCCGCAAAGCCAACGAACTTGCTCACTCCCAGGCTCGAGATCTCACCCGCCGCGCAGGAAGTGGGCAATCGGAGGCCGGGTGATGGCAATGGCACAGGGACCCTCTCCTTACTTTTAACGAGATCTGCAAGCACTATCAACTAGGGCGTCGGAAGTTTCCACTTCCACACCCTCACCTAAACAGACCACAGGCAATCACCCTGCGAATGCTGCAGACGGAGACGTATCCGTCTCAATCTATTTCCTCAAAGTTCCTAGGCGGCATCAACCCGGGCTGTCCGCGCTGTGGACATCCCAGATACACTCTTAAGCGCATGCTCTGGCAGTGCCTCAACTTGCACGGGGGCTCAGGGTCTCCCTCTTCAGAGGAAGACTGACTCCGGCTCGTCACCAGCTCCGCCAAAGAAGAGCAACTCAGGGCTGTCCAGAGAGCCCGCGATATCGCCGAGAGTCTCAATCTCCTGGCTCCGTCGTGGGTGCGGCCCCCAGACGCTGCCCCCTAACGGGGACACGCATCATCTTCTCAGGACCAAAATAGAAGGTCTGTCTGTCTGTCTGTCTGTCTGTCTGTCTGTCTGTCTGTCTGTCTGTCTGTCTGTCTGTCTGTCTGTCTGTCTGTCTGTCTGTCTGTCTGTCTGTCTGTCTGTCTGTCTGTCTGTCTGTCTGTCCGTCCGTCCGTCCGTCCGTCCGTCTGTCCGTCTGTCCGTCTGTCCGTCCGTCCGTCCGTCCGTCTGTCTGTCTGTCTGTCTGTCTGTCTGTCTGTCTGTCTGTCTGTCTGTCTGTCTGTCTGTCTGTCTGTCTGTCTGTCTGTCTGTCTGTGGATGCTTGAACTGCTAAAGTTGTGCGTTACTCCCGCTCATCTACACGAAAAGTATGTTCTGTAGTTCCTAACAAAGCTGGGGCGCCTTTCAGCGATGTCGTACATTGATACGCGCTTTGATGCGCGTTCTGTATTTGCTGCGACAGTAAATAAATGAAGCACATTTAATTGCTGCACACGCGATATAAAATGAATTGCTATCTCGTGCACACTGCACTGGTTCAATGACTGGTTATGTCGCTTAGTATGTGCGTTGTCAGTGTCAAATGCTGCTCATACTTGTTTAGCATAAGTCTTAGGTAAACACGTACGGGCTAGAGTTATCCCTGGAACTACGTGTAGCATGCAAACCTTCGAAACAACATTATTGTGCTCATATAAATCACGATGTGCTAAGAGCACTCGACAATCGAGAAGACAATCATCATCATCATCATCAGCCTGGTTATGCCCACTGCAGGGCAAAGGCCTCTCCCATATTTCTCCAACTACCCCGGTCATGTACTAATTGTCGCCATGTTGTCCCTGCAAACTTCTTAATCTCATCCGCCCACCTAACTTTCGGCCGCCCTCTGCTACGCTTTCCTTCCCTTCGAATCCATTCCGTAACTCTTAATGACCATCGGTTATTTTCCCTCCTCATTATGTGTCCTGCCCATCCCCATTTCTTTTTCTTGATTTCATCTAAGATATCATTAACTCGCGTTTGTTCCCTCACCCAATCTGCTCTTTTCTTGTCCCTTAACGTTATACCAATCATTCTTCTTTCCATAGCTCGTTGCGTCGTCCCCAATTTAAGTAGAACCCTTTTCGTAAGCCTGCAGGTTTCTGCCCCGTACGTGAGTACTGGTAAGACACAACTGTTATAAACTTTTCTCTTGAGGGATAATGGCAACCTGCTGTTCATGATCTGAGAATGCCTGCCAAACGCACCCCAGCCCATTCTTATTCTTCTGATTATTTCAGTCTCATGATCCGGATCCGCAGTCACTACCTGTCCTAAGTAGATGTATTCCCTTACCACTTCCAGTGCCTCGCTACCTATTGTAAACTGTTGTTCCCTTCCGAGACTGTTAAACATTACTTTAGTTTTCTGCAGAATAATCTTTAGACCCACCCTTCGGCTTTGCCTCTCCAGGTCAGTGAGCATGCATTGCAGTTGGTCCCCTGAGTTACTAAGCAAGGCGATATCATCAGCGAATCGCAAGTTACTAAGGTATTTTCCATTACCTCTTATCCCGAATTCTTCCCAATCCAGGTCTCTGAATACCTCCTGTAAACACGCTGTGAATAGCATCGGAGATGACAAAGCAGAGTAAAATTGCAGCGCAATGTATGGCGGTAGCCCACCGCCCATATAAAATATCGCTCCTAAAAAAGAACAAAGGAGACAAGATGTAGCCTTCTAGACGTCGTCTATTGCCTTTCATACAGTGCCTCAAGGCCCAAAAATGTGTGTATAGTGTCACGTGGTGGTGACGTTAAGAACACAGTGGCAATACTGCGAAAGGCAAAACTAGATTTTATTGGGCGAACCTGTGCCCACAAAACAGGCTACACTTATAGCACAACGAAAGCGGCGAACACCGTCGGCGATCGTCGAAAATCTGATCAGCGAGGCAAGCGCGTCGGCTTTTATACAGCAGTCGTCGAATGTTCCAGATTAATCGTTCGGACCCGCGCGCCTTCCACAATGTTCTACACCATTCGCGTCACGCGATGAAATCAGATAACACAACATTCGGCGACAACAGACAGCCGGGTAGAAGCATCGATAACTTTCTAGAAACTTCGGATGCATGCAGACGCGTCCCGCGCTGTGCGATTACATTTGTTAGGTGGCGAAACGTGGTCGCCCGATAAAGATAAGTACACGTGTCAATAGTTACGCAGATCTGGCAGAAAAAAAAAGATTGCCCAACTGCACGACTTAGCAACTTCAGTGAAGCAGACGACGCTGCAGCTCCGTTGAAGTAGACGGTGCCATAGGCTGGCTGCTCCCGATAGATTATCTCCGCGGTATATTTCTGTCGTCTTAAATGAGATCGCAATAAAATAAACAGACTTCGCGGTATTCAGAGGCGACAAGAAGGCTGCCGCCCTTCCATAACTAGTTATCGCAGGCTACTGACAGCCGCAAACGTACTGTGGCCTGCTACCGCACACGTTCCCGCAGTCCCCTCACTATCGTCATCATAATAACAAGAGCATAGCGGCCGCCTACAGGCACTGGAAGTTCTGGTTATTAGAGCTATTGTATTGGAATAGTTCTTACCGCATGGGGGAGGCGTATTCCGAGTTGACGAGTAGAACCATCCATAATCTGCTCATAGAATCTGCTTTATCGTAATGTTCTCATTATCTGCTTTCATGCTTTTCCTAGCATTCAATAAATAACTCCAAGCAGGCACTACGTTGTTTATCTTCCTTCGGTCGATGCTTTCGCGCTTCCTTCTGCGGTGATATCTACCCCGCTGCCACGTTTCCCAGACACTTACGATTGCTTCTACACAATATGTGCATTCAGGGTGGACGTGCCCGAGAATTTATCAAATAAACAGTTGGTAATAATTTACGTCGTTGACGTGTGGGGAAAGCCGCAATGTAATTGTTTACCTTTGCATAGAAATAACCTACATTCCTCATTCGTTGCAACTTCATGATAGAAACCACTAAGCGTGTCTCCGCACTACCAAAAAGAAACTGGCCTTGACGATTATCAGGGCTTACACATTGCCACCTAGTCGGTTCGACGCCAACTGACTGGGAGACAGCCTGACTGTGACTCCTGGACTCTTGGTTATAACTATTGGCTTTGTGGAGGTTCGGGCTAACGTGCCCGAAACCGGTTAGCTGTCTAGGGAGACACGTAGCTCGTCAGCACACCGCAACGCTTCCATAGGGGCGCCGCGGCGGGTTCGATGACTCACCGGCAAGGCGTACAGAGACGACTACGGCCGGGGTACAAACGAATGGGGGCTTATTTGCTGCTATATCCAAAACACGCGCACAATACAGCGGTTACGGCACTAGGGTGGCAGTCGCAGACTATGGGTGAAAGCTCCCGGCAAGCCGAGGTTGTGTGAACGGGACTAAACTACAGTAAAGCTACTTAGCGTGGTCGTTGACTCAGTGCTGCGGAGCCCAATCGTTACCTTGGTGAAGAAATTGTCAAGAAGCCATGGTCTAGAAGGCAATGGTGTAGGTGTTATGGCCAAGTAACTTGCTCAAGAATCCGGTGGTTAAAGGTGCTTTAGTAAATGAAAACGTAAAAGGAAAAGTAAGTAGACCAGAACAGGAAAATCTGCAATATTAAAACAAAATAGTGTAAAACCTATAATTTTTGGTACTTTACTGTATGGTTAGCGTAAAAAAAATTTTAGACATATAGAACGATTTCGAATACACTGTCCAATTTTCAGGAGTCTAGTTCAGGAGCACTGTGTCTTTCTCTTCTGCCTCACTGACCTCTCAGTCAAGCGATATTGTGCCAGGAATGACAAGGAATGAACGCTAATTGTTACAACATACGTGTTCAAAGTGTAATGAAGAAGAAGAGCACAAGGACAAGGCCAGCCAGATCATCTGTTCCGTGCCTGTAGTGGAACAGTGGGCCAGCAGGATCGCCAGTGCTTAGCACGAGTGTGAGCCGTTCGGGCAAACAGCTGTTCCTGCTCTGCGTGACCTTCCTTCTCGATTACGAACAGAAGCTACCAACTGAACTGTTTAAACACCCCATTACAATTGGTGGAAGGTGCGGGGTATTCACGAACATCTACACCCTGGAACTCCGGTCTCGGACTCTGCCTCCCGTCATGCCGGACTCTCCCCAGCCGACGTCGCCGCCACCCTCCATTGCCTCCTCTGGCGCTGTCCCGCAACGCCATCCAGCGGTTTTCAGCGGTACGGATGAGCAGGACGTCAATGACTGGTTGTCTACATCCGAACGGGTGAGCTTGCACAATCGATGGGACGATACCGCCAAGTTAAATGCCGTCATCTTCTACCTTGCGGGAGTGGCTCATCTGTGGTTTAAAAATCACGAAGCCGACTTTCAGTCCTGGTCCGCGTTCAAGGCCAGTTTCGCTGAAGTTTTCGGTCGCCCCACCGTCCACAAGTTGTGCGCCGAGCAGCGGTTACGAGAGCGAGCGCAACAATCCGGTGAAACGTTCACTTGTTATATTGAAGATTTTCTCGACCTGTGCAAACGTGTGGATGCTTCTATGACAAAATTGAAGCACATTTTGAAGGGCATCGCGGATGACACTTTCGAAATGTTGATCGCCAAGAGTCCGTGCACCGCAGCAGAGCTCATAAACTTGTGCCAAAGCTACGAAGAGTTGAGGAGGCAGCGCGACTTGACCAGGCGCCCCTCAGTGGCTGACGAGGCCCTCTCTTCCATGACCGTCTTCCCTGATCACTCCCCCCTGCTCACACAAATCCAAGCTTTCGTGCGGGAGGAAATTGCACGTCAACTTTCTCTACTGCCCTTCGCTAAGCTACCCCAACAGCAGCCGCTGCCGTCACCGCCTCCTACACAGCTCGCCCCTAAGCTCCGGCGGGTCATTCAAGAGCAAGTTGCTGAGGCTCTACCCATAGTAACGTTGGCTCTACCTATGTAGCATCAGCAGTATCCTGTCGCCGCGCCACTTACTTACGCATCCGTCGCCACGCAGCCTCAAGTTGCTGAGCCTCTACCAATGCAGCATCAGCTGTACCCTGGCGCCGCGCCACCTACTTACGCATCCGTCGCCGCGCAGCCTCAAGTTGCTGAGGCTCTGCCAATGCAGCATCAGCTGTACCCTGGCGCCGCGCCACCTACTTACGCATCCGACCCCGCGCCACCTACTTACGCATCCGTCGCCGCGCAGCCTCCTCATCAACCACTCGTTGCGCTGCATCCACGGCCGCTACTACCCGTTCATCATCCCGTTCATCGACCTGCTCCTGCCTTTGCTAACCTTTGGCGCACGCAAAACAGCAGGCCCATATATTATTCCTGCGGTATTCCCAGCCATGTTGCACGACTCTGCCGCCACCGCATGCTGCACTCTGATGGGTTGGTCCAGTCTACGCCGAAGTGCAACCTTTTCAAGACACTTATTTTAGCCGGCATTCGAACAGGCCACCAGCCGAGCGCCCGGTCCTTACACGTCGTTCGCCTTCCCCGCGTCGCCGCTCGTTATCCCCCATGCGTCGGCGCCCTTCACCCACGCAAGAGGAAAACTATGCGCCGCAGTTCAGGAGGCAGGAGCTGCGTCGCCATCGATCTGTACAAGTTCTTCATTGTCGCATTCGAACGTTGTCGACCTTACTGTTGACGGCGTCCCTACCGTTGCGCTGATTGATACTGGAGCAGCCGTGTCTGTCCTGAACCAACGCCTCTCTCGCGCCTTACGAAAAGTTACGACGCCACTTTCTGAGTTTTCTCTTCGCACAGCAAGCGCCCAGTGAGTTCAGCCTTCAGAAGCATGCACAGCTAGAGTTGTTATTCCGGGCGTTCTCTATATTGTGGAGTTTGTGGTTCTTCAATCCTGCTCTCACGACGTGATACTTGGGCGGGACTTTCTTTCGCGAAATAACGCCGTCATCAATTGTGCACGTGCTGAAGTCGAATTATCGCCTCTGTGTGACGTACCCCTCGTCGGCGCCCCTTCTCTTCCCGCTAAGCTAGTCCTTCGGGAAGACATCGCCATACCGCCGTAATCGCCTGCCGTTGTTTCCGTCTTCTGTGGCGCTGTCTCTCAAGGCACTGTCCCCTTCACTCCTTCGGAACTCCTTATAACTCGCAAAGATGTTCCCCTCCCTTTCACCACGCTTGACATTTCAGCCGGTCTCAGCGCCATCGTTGTCTCCAATCCACTTCCTACAGCCCTGACGGCTCATTGCGGCGAAGCACTTGGCCATGTTCAGCCTCTTGATGACATGTTTATAACCGGCGTGCCGGATACTTCGTATACAGAGCTCACTGACTTCTGTGCACTTTCCACTTCTGCTCCGCCATCACCTGACTTATTCACACCTTTCACTGCCGATGGCCTTACTTCCGAGCAGCACTCCCAGCTTCTTCACCTGCTAGCCCAGTTCCGTTCTTCTTTTGATGTCGCACAGCCTATTCTGGTTCGTACGTCAACCGTCAGCCACCACATCGACACTGGCTCCAACGCGCCATTGCGGCAGCGCCCGTACCGCGTGTCCGCCAAGTAGCGTCAGGTGATCAGTGAGCACGTGGACGACATGCTTCAGCGCGGCGTTATTCGACCTTCCAATAGCCCGTGGGGATCATCGGTGGTTCTCGTCACACAAAAAAAAAGATGGTTCTATTGAGTTCTGCGTCGATTATCGCCGTCTTCATAAGATAACGCGAAAAGACGTCTACCCTCTACCACGCATTGGCGACGCTCTGGACAGCTTGCAAGGCGCTGAATTTTTTTCTTCGTTGGATTTACGTTCGGGCTACTGACAGGTCCCGATGTCAGCAGTTGATCACCCTAAAACTGCATTCATTACTTCAGATGGTTTATACGAATTTAATGTGCTGCCTTTGGCCTATGCAATGCGCCTGCTACGTTTTAAGGAATGATGGACAATATCTTGCGCGGTCTAAAATGGAGCACGTGTTTATGCTACCTCGACGACATCGTTGTGTTTGCCCCTGATTTCAGCACGCATCTTCTTCGCCTTAGGCAAGTGTTGACGTGCTTGACGAACGCAGGCCTGGATCTGAACCTGAAAAAGTGCCAGTTCGCCACGTGCAGGCTCATGATTCTAGGCCACGTCGTATCACAAGACGGCATTTGCCCCAACCCATCAACACTTCGCGCTGTGGCAGAGTTTCCTAAACCTAAGACACTCAAAAAGCTCCGCGCCTTCATCGGCCTCTGTTCTTACTTCAGACGCTTTGTTCGCAATTTTGCCTCGATCATATCACCTATGACACAACTCTCAAGTGGCGCCAACGATCTAGCCTCGTGGTCTCCTGCGTGCGACACCGCCTTCGTGACCTTACGCCGTCTCCTGACGTATCCGCCTATACTGCGACATTACGACCCCACCGCCCCAACTGAAGTGCATACCGATGCCAGTGGTATTGGCCATGACGCTGTCATTGCGCAGCGCGAGCCTGGCTACTCCGAGTACGTCGTCGCTTACGCCAGTCGTGCGGTGACCAAAGTGGAAAGCAATTACAGCGTCACAGAAAAAGAATGCTTGGCCATCGTTTGGGCACTCGGGAAGTGTCGCCCTTATTTATATGGATGGCCTTTCCATGTCGTTACTGACCATCACACCCTTTGTTGGTTATCCACTTTAAATGACCCGTCTGGACGCCTTGCCCGGTGGGCTCTTCGCATTCAAGAATACGACATACACATCATCTACCGCTCAGGTCGCAAGCACACTGACGCCAACGCTCTATCCCGCTCTCCTCTGCCAGCCGACACGGCCTTCCTCTCCACCATTGAGGCGGCATCCTCGGTCGACATCGCCACCTGCGCATCAGAACAGCGCAAATATCCTTGGGTGGCCTCTCTTCTGGATCTCCTTTATGACTCGCCTGCATCTCCCGTCTCCCGCTCCCTGCGTCGCCAGGCTTCCCACTTTGCTGTCCGTGATAACCTCTTGTATCGACGCACCTACCAGCCCAATGGTCGCAAGTGGCTCCTGGTTATCCCTAAGACTTTGAGTTCCGACATGTGCGCCTCTTATCATACTGACCCGCAATGTGCACACGCAGGCATTTTGAAGACGTATGACCGCCTGCGGCAACGTTACTACTGCCGAGGACTGTTAACTTTTGTCCAAAAGTTTGTCCGCTAATGCCCGCAATGCCAACGCCACAAATCTCCGCCTGATCCAGCCCATGGTTTATTACGGCCGCTTCCGTGCCCTGCTCGTGCCTTCGACCGTGTGGGAATTGACCTGTACGGGCCGCTACCGCTAACACCCGCTGGCAAACGATGGATTATTGTCGCAGTTGATCACCTTACACGCTATGCTGAAAGCGCTGCTCTACCTGCAGCGACCGCCAGTGACGTTGCATTCTTCCTGCTCCATCGTTTCATTCTTCGTCATGGCCCACTTCGGGAGCTGCTGAGTGTTAGAGGCCGTGTGTTTTTGTCGCAGGATGTTGAAGCACTGCTTGGTCAATGCCGCATAGTTAGAGGCAAAGAGTCACAGAGTTTATTCAGACAACGTATGGTACAGTTACCTAGGGCGCAGACCAAAAGGCAAGTGGATGCCTGACAAGGAGTCTGCGCCCTTCTTGATCCCATTCGAGAGCACAAGACATTCAGCGCAGAAAGTAAACACTAAACGAGATAAACACCGGACCACCACGGCGTACCATCCTCAAACTAACGGGCTTACGGAGCGCTTCCATCACATCCTAAGTGATATGCTTGCCATGTACGTTTCATCGGAGCATACAAACTGGGACATCATCCTCCCACTTGTCGCGTACGCATATAATACGGCTACACAAAGCACTACAGGATTTTCTCGATACGTTCTTCTCTACGGTCGCGATCCTTTCCATACCATCGATACGGTTTTGCCTTATCCACCAGACGCGTCAGAGTGTGCTCCCGCTTCAGCCGTCGCCCGATACGCCGAGGAATGCCGTCAATTAGCCCGAAAGTTCACCTCCGCCGACCAACAACGACAAAAAGCCAATCGTGATGGCGACGCTACGAATCCGAGCTTCGCTCCCGGCACACTTGTCTTGTTGTCCGTGCCTTCTACCACGTCTGGACTACCACGTCCGCAGTATGATGGACTATACTGCATCGTCGAATGCACCTTTCCGGTCAACTATGTCATAGAGCCCCTTACACCGACATCGGACAAGCGCCGCCGTGGACGGGATGGTGTTCGCGCTCACCGCCTGAAACAATTCTATGACCCGCTCGTCTCCACGTCGTAGGTCGCCAGGATGGCTCCGCTTTTGCACCGGGGGTAATTGTAATGAAGAAGAAGAGCACAAGGACAAGGCCAGCCACATCGTTTGTTCCATGCCTGCAGTGGAACCAGTGGGCCAGCCGGATCGCCAGTGCTTAGCACGAGCGTGAACCGTTCGGGCAACCAGCTGTTCCTGCTCTGCGTGACCTTCCTTCTCGATAACGAACAGACGCTACCAACTGAACTGTTCAAACACTCCAGTACAAAAGTAAATAAAGCAGTGTGAAGTCGGTCATTGAATGCTGAGATCATATCACACGCCTTGCACGTTGCTTGAACAGTACTGAACTCTGATACGTGTTGATGCCTATAAGCCTTGTAATGTTATGAATGTTACTTCGAGCCGTTCGCACCTTTCGTCACTGTGTAGCTCTAATGATTCAGTGCAGCATGCATAGCTTAGACACCGTAAAAGTACTTCCTTAAAAAGAAAGGAAGATCCCGCCTCTTATCATACTGACCCGCAATGTGCACACGCAGGCATTTTGAAGACGTATGACCGCCTGCGGCAACGTTACTACTGCCGAGGACTGTTAACTTTTGTCCAAAAGTTTGTCCGCTAATGCCCGCAATGCCAACGCCACAAATCTCCGCCTGATCCAGCCCATGGTTTATTACGGCCGCTTCCGTGCCCTGCTCGTGCCTTCGACCGTGTGGGAATTGACCTGTACGGGCCGCTACCGCTAACACCCGCTGGCAAACGATGGATTATTGTCGCAGTTGATCACCTTACACGCTATGCTGAAAGCGCTGCTCTACCTGCAGCGACCGCCAGTGACGTTGCATTCTTCCTGCTCCATCGTTTCATTCTTCGTCATGGCCCACTTTGGGAGCTGCTGAGTGTTAGAGGCCGTGTGTTTTTGTCGCAGGATGTTGAAGCACTGCTTGGTCAATGCCGCATAGTTATGAATGTTACTTCGAGCCGTTCGCACCTTTCGTCACTGTGTAGCTCTAATGATTCAGTGCAGCATGCATAGCTTAGACACCGTAAAAGTACTTCCTTAAAAAGAAAGGAAGATCCCGTTCCTTGCAGGAAATGACAAAAGCGCCAGCATGTCACACTCAGAGGAGAAATTCTGCGAAGTTTCCTTTTTCGATTAGAACGAAAGCAGTGTGTAACATCATAATTTGTGGGTTCTCACAATATACTAAGGTAGAGTCAAGACACGAGTTGGAAATTTCCCTGCCTGGCTCGCAGCAATACTTACAAGGGAATTATGTTTCAGATGTTGAATTCCGCGCGTTCGACAAGGCCCTTTTGTCCAGCAACGAATATACTTCAAAACGTCCCTGGTAATGAGATTCCTGAAAACGTTTTAACGACTTGACTAATTGGCATTTTCTTTTGTACGTACAGTGACTTGAAAAGCGATGGCGCTGGTCATATTGACCTGGCAGGTTAGACAATAGCCGAGTACTCGGAGAAACAAAGAACCGCCAAAGTATTTTAAGTTGTCAGTCGTCCGTTTTTATTAAATGTCCGACCTTGCTTTTAATTATGACATTTCAGTCAACACAAAAGCCGCCTCAAAACAAATATTCGTATTTCTGAATAAGGCCACTGTGCAATTAGAGGGAAATTGTTTATATATGATTATGTGCTCGTGGCATCGCGTAAAGCAGCTTGCCGGCTAATAATACAAGACCGTGGCGAACAATGTACTCGACATAAAGTTTACAGACCATCTGTCGTCTGTTTTGATTCTTGTCTCGATGTTCGCATTTCAATGCCTGCGCACGCGCTTTTCAGCAGTACATTACACTGAGGCACGTGTATTCAAAAGCTGTGGCAGCAGTCAGTCAATGAATGTAAATTTACTGTGGGCAAGCTGCACTTATTTTGTTCATTACCTATTCTAGTAAGACAAAAGCGCTGACAAGACGCTTTGTCAAAAACATCTGTCATGCCGACTTTCTATGCAGCTGGTTGAACTCCAGTGCGATTGTGAGCCACCGCTCGTCGTCAGATTTCGGTGGAAGCCAGGATGTCGGCCACCTTACATAGCGTTCTTACGCGCAAGCGCAGCTGCCTCGACTGAAACCGGTGAAAGTTTTGTCTCCGCGAGGGAAGTGATTGCCGGAGGAAGAAGGCGACGCCTGCAGGCGGAGGAGAGAATCGCCGCGTGCTTTTCGTTCGTGCTTCGGCGCCGCGCGGCTCGCTGTTCGCGGCGTCTCTTCTATGCGTGTGCAGCAATACGCGCTTTCGCTGTGGCTCACCAGGCGTCGCACCATCGCGGTGACCAATGTAGCGCCATTTCCGTTTCTGCTTAGGCGCCTCGGTAGTGGCTGTGCATGTTCGCGACGTCCATAGGCTTGCGCGTAGCTCGAGTTCACGAAGTCAGACGTCACTGTAGCTTTCAAAAATTGCCTGTGGCAGATAGTACAATTCTAACAATTGAGCTAAGTTACTCGATGAGGAGGTCATTACTTCCACCAGAAATCCACATGCGTATTTCAAATAAAAATATAACTACACTAATTAGCTTTCTAATTACTTTTTGTTTTGGCGTTACTTGGGCGTATATGCTTTCGGTCTTCACAGCTTCGCATTAAGGTGTCGCTCAAACAAGAGAGCCTTTTTCTCTCCATCTGGCCACTCACGGGAATTCAACTGCCACATCTGCGTGGCCACGCCACCTTTCAAATGCTCAAGGATGTTTGTATTGTACAGGGTGCTCACATTTTTTTTTTCTTTTCATCCATATCACCGTTATATTGCATGAACCAGTGTACAACTCGTCTTCCTGTAACGTGTTCAACTTTTTTTCTTTCTTCCGCGAAATAATCTGTGAGAACGCTTGTTTACGCAGTTACTTCTCTTAAACATGGTGCTATTACCTCTCTAACTCGCGCTTGATACCGCTTTGATTGTGCTGTCCACGGCGCTCAATAAATGTTAATGGCATATCACTTTGCCTCAGCCAAATATTAGCGAAATGGCCGCCTAGTACATTGACCTCATGTGAAAGCGTTTGAATTATTGCAGCGGTCAATGTAATGTCTCCCTTTCTTTCCCTCTTTTCTAGAATTTTCGGCTTCTGGCTGCTTGTTGCTGTCCTGCAGAGTTGGCTGGTACTAAACATTGTGCAAACGAGCGCTGGACATTGTGCAAACCAAGGCGGCCCAGGCCAGCAACTGATGCACTTAAGTGCATACATGGGCTTCAACGCCAACAGACCATCGTCATCAAGCTGTTGTCTTCAAGCCGTCTTCGTCACTTTATCACCTTCATGGCCTGCAGTACTGTCGTCATTTTTTTGCCGTACTAGTATTCATCGCCACTGCGTTGTGATTTATCCTCATCGCATCACCACTGTCAAGTCGTCACACCATCGTCACTATGTCATCTTCATGTCATCGTCAATATTGTTTTGTTTTCGATGCAGTCGTATTTATGCCATCGTGGCCATTCTATGACCGTAATGCTGTCGTATTGATTTTAGTGTCGCTATCCCATTGTCGTCGTGCGTTTGTCATGACGCCGTCGTCGTCATTCCATCATTATCTTTTTTTCGTTGTCCTTCCTGTTTCGTCATACATTTGTAGTCAGCCCATCATTGTCGTAACATTTCCTCCTTACTGCTAGTGTCTTATACAATTTAGCTTTAGTGGATATAGTGCAAATAAGCGCTAGATATACAGCTGATGCCCGTAAGAGCGGACGTGAGCTCCAACACAAACACGCCGTCGTCACTGCGCGATCGTCATCAATTCTCATCGTTCCAGCTTTGTCATTCCGTTGTATTTATGCCGTCGTCGTGCGCATAACCGTAATTTTAATGTCGTCTCGCTGTCATCGTTAAACCATTGTCGTCGTACCATGGTCATCATTTGATTTTTTTTCATCGCATTGCAGCCATACCGTCGCCATCATATCATCTTCGTTCTTACAGCTTTCTCATGTCGTTGTCTTCATATGCGAACTTCGTTCTTTCGAAACACGATTAAGATATCTGGTTTACACAGGCCTAAGTGCGCCCTATCGTTACTTTTTTAACTAGCAAGGCTCCGCCAAGGAAGTTTATTATTGTTAGAGTGGAAATGACTGTGCCGCCATATTAGAAGGGGCACCTAAAAGCATTAGCTAACAGTGAAAGAAAAGAAACGTTTTACTGATACTTTCCGCGATACTAGGATGGCTAATTTTGCCGTTGTGATACCGGTCGGCGTCTCCACCTAAGTTACTGCTTTTAAGATGAAGCCTGAACGGTCTTGGGAAACTTTATCGAAGTTTCGTCATCAATACCAGCCCAAAAAATGTTTTGTCAGAAAAGTTCTACTTTTAATTTGGAATTTGCCTAGCATTTATATTTAGATTAGGATTTACATATACAGTTAGCGACTGGGTCTCAAAATACTTTTTCGAGGCCTGTGGCAGCAAGGCGTGCTAGGAAGCAGTCGGTATCACCGTGCGTACATTTCTAGTGGCTAATCGGGTAAGCAAGACGGCCTGCTCCGCCATCTTTATCCCTTTCGTTCTCGTATGAGCGCTGTGCAAACCTGTTTAAATGTCGAGGACGCCTAGCCCCTTTCAAGGTCGCCGGTTTTATGCGCGGCTCAGAACCAAAATGTTAGAGCCATTCGAAATCGTTTCACCCAGTTTATTGGTGCTTTTTTTCGTCGCTCGCCCCTCTCGACGCGGCAAGACACAATGAAATATATAAATAATTCCCAATGAACTTTTAGACTTGTAAGATTTATCTGGGCTACACTTGTCCGCCATAAGGTTGCCTCACCGCCTACAAGGTTATCTGACTGAGGTATTTTGGTTGCCATAGTCAGCAGTTCAATTCCTCAGTGTTATTTTTTTTTTTTTATCTGGAGATGGTAAGCTCGAATTCACCTACAGTACGCTACATCTCCAGGCGTGGAGCGGCGCCTGGCACCGGCAAAACATTCCGAGAGCCAGTGGGGCTATACTGATCCAGTAACAACCAAATTAGGAAGGCCCACTAAGCTTCAACAAAAGGCACTCCCTCACAACAAGAACTGGCCTTCCTAGTTCAATATTCGACCACTGCGTCCCTCATGACTCCTTCAATCAACCAATGGCCCTCAGTCCCAAGCAGCTCCAGAGAGCCTGACCAAGGCGGCGGTTGCACCTGTAACGCAGCAGAGGGTGCTAAGAATGTGGACACGGGCAGGCTGCCATTGGAAACTGACCCTGGAAATGTGCAATACACCAACCTTCTCGAGTGAATCTAGCTTAACGGGACTATCAAGGGTTGTTTGCAATATCAATGGCATTAGTGATGCTAGACGAACTGGTGAGGGTTATACATAGCTAACTAATGGCCACGTCCTGTGCTTTAGAGGCCTCCCAAATAAGAAGCAATACGGGGTGGGATTCCTAATTCATAAGGACATAGCAGGCAACATTGACGAATTCTACTGCATTAATGAGAGCGTAACGGTAGTAGTAATAAAACTAAATAGGAGGTATAAAATAAAGGCAGTACAAGCCTGCACTCGAACCTCCAGCCAGGATAATGATGAAATAGAGCAGTTTTATAAAGGTGTTGTGTTAGTGATGAGAAAAGTACAAACTCGATATATAGATGCGCTCGTCTTTGCCTGTTTCACAAGGTTTATCACTCTAACCACGTGCTCAAGAATCAACATATCACCCCACCTTTCTACACTTCATCCCGTTCTGACCACATATATAAAGTTTCCGTCCCATCCTCCCGAACGAACAAATATCATGATTCTTTTTTACCCCGCACAAGTGTCGACTGGATCCACCTTCCTGCTTCCATCATTCAGATCACAGATATATCTTCATTCAAAACAGCAGTCTACCGCGCTATCACTTAACGTTGTCTGCATACCATTGTCTGCTTATTACATTGATTTGTTATGTACCACTCCTTTCTGTAGTGCATTAGGGCCTTGAAAGTATGTATATTAAATAAATGAATAAATAAATAATATAGTCGTTGAAGAATTCAGTGAAAAGGGGGCAAAAGCAGGCTGATGAACAAGCAATTGGCAACTACGGCGTCGATTCTAGGAACGCTAGAGGAGAGTTGCTGGGCGCGGAAAAGAACAAGCTGAGAATTATTAACACCTTCAGGAAGCGTAGGAACAGAAATGAAACCTGGAAAATGCCTAATGCTGGAACAATAAATGAAATAGATTTCATACTTTCTGCCCGTCCCAGCAATGTCCAACATGTACAAGTGCTAGGTAGGGTGGATTACAGTTATCATGGGTTAGTGAGGTCTAGGATTCACCTTAGTATGAACAGAGAAAAAATAAAATTAGTCAAGAAGGAACAGGTTAACCTAGACGCAGTAAGGGTACACGCAAACCAATTCAGTGTGGTGCTTGCAAACAAATATTCAGCCTCAGAACACAGGAATGAAGATGACATAGAGGTATTGAATGAAACCTTCACTAGACTGGCTTGAAAAACAGCAATCGAAGTAGGAGGTAAGGCACCAAGACAACCAGTAGATAAGCTCTCCCAGGTAACGAAAGACCTCATAAAGAAACGGCAAAATATGAAAGTGTTCAACTCAAGAGATCAGATAGAATTTGTAGCACTATCAAAACTCATCAAAAAGAAGAAAGTAAGGGATACTCGAAATTATAACGTGGAAAAGACTAAGGAAGTGGAAAAAAAATGGACGCAGCATGAAGTCAGTGAGAAAAAAACTTGGCTTAGGACAAGTCAAGATGTATAGACTGACAGACAAGCAGGGTCATATCGTGAGTAATTTCGAAGATATAGTAAACGCATCACAATTCTATACTGACCTGTACACTACCCACAGCATCCACAATACTTCCATTCGATGTAGTAAGGAACATGCTACAGAGGCTCCTTCTATAACTAGCGATGAAGTTAAAAGGGACTTGCAATACATGAAAAGAGGAAAAGCGGCAGGAGAAGGCGGAATAACTGTCGAGTTAATGAGAGATGAAGGAGATATCATGCTTGAAACGCTTTATGCCTTTATACAAGATGTCTCATGACTTCGAGGGTCGCTGAGAACTGTAAGAAAGCCAGCATTAAACTTTTCCGACAAAAGGGGGAAGTTAATGAATTGGAAAATTACAGACCCATTAGCTTACTTCCAGTGTTTTACAAAGAGTTCACCAAGATATTTTATAACAGAATAAGGGCAACACTTGCCTTCAGTCAGCCAAGAGAACAGGCTGGCTTCATGGTGGGATACTGTACAGTGGATCACAGTCGTGTCATCAATCAGGTAATCGAGAAATCTGCAGAGTACAATCAGCCTCTTTATATGGCTTTCATATATTAGAAAAAGCATTTGATTCAGTAGAGATACCAGCAGTCATAGAGGCATTGCGTAATCAAGGAGTACAGGTTGCTTACGTAAATATCTTGGAAAATATCAACAAAACTTACACAGCTACCTTCATTACCCATAGCGAGAAAAATATCTCTAAAGAAAGGGGTCAGGCAAGGAGGCAATCTCCTCAATGCTATCCGCTGCATGCTTGGAACAAGGGTTCAAGTTATTAAACAGGGAAGGCTTAGTAGTGAGTATCAACGGCGAAAATCTCAGCAACCTTCGGTTTGCAGATGGCATTGTCCTGTTCAGCAACACTGGGGACGAGTTACAACAAATGATTGAGGACCTTAACAGAGACAGTGTAAAAGTAGGGTCGAAGATTAAGGTGCAGAAGATAAGATAATGATCAATAGCCTGTCAACGGAACAGTAATTCAGGATCGCCAGCCAGCCTCTAGAGTCTTTGAAGGAATATGTTTACCTAGGTCAGTTATTCACAGGCGGTCCTGATCATGAGAAGGAAATTTGCAGAAAAATAAAAATGGGTTGAAGGGCGTACGGCAGACATTGTTAGATCCTGACTTGGTGCCTACCACTATCATTGAAAAGAAATATATACAATCAATGCATTCTAATGGTGCTAACATATGGGGCAGAAATAAGAAGCTCAAGACATGTTGTGAATTGCACAAAGAGCGATGAAACGAGGAATGTTAGGCGTAATGTTGAGACAGAAATAGAGTGGTGTGGATCAGAGAGGAAACAGGCAAATCCGATATTCTAATTGACATTAATAGAAAAGAATGGAACGGGGCAGGCCATGTATTGCGTAGGTTAGATAACCGGTGGACCATTAGGGTTACAGAACGGCTGCCAAGAGAAGGGAAGCACAGTCGAGGACGACAGAAGACTAGGTGGGGTGATGAGAGAAGGAAATTCGCAGGCGCAAGTTAGAATCTGTTGGCACAGGACAGAGGTGACTAGAGATCGCAGGAAAGGCCTTCGTTCTGCAGCGGAGATAGAATAGGCTCATGATGATGATGAATACATTTACAAAGTGAAAGCTCTTCCTGTTTGAGCGGATACCCTATCTCAAGGCTCTATTTCAGGGGCAGGAAAGAGAGGTAAGCGCTGGCGTCAGCTCAGCTAGTAAGAAGCTGTGGGTGCTTCCACTCCAGCAACGTTTCTTTAAACCTGCTTGGGTTTTACAAAGAAATAATAAATGTTTATTTAGTAATCTAGCAGGATGTTCTTCCTCGATAAGTTGGTCCTTCAGCCCAAGGTTCCATTGCAATGCGCGATTTGCGAGCCCATTGGAGCAGCCGTTGACGTTCCTCTCAGCTTGAGCTGAGCTGTGCAGCAAAAGGGATGCCAAGAGTTGACGATAGGAGGAACACCCGAATGATTATCGCATTCCCATCCACAGTGGTTCGCCACTCGTTCAACTCCAGAGTCATGACCGTAGGAAGGGTGTAGTGTGGGTTGAAAGAGATGTAGGATGGAGAAACAAGGGAAGGAATTCGTCTTCAGTTGCAGCAGGTAATGGCATCTGCCCTTTTGAGCAAATGATGAGGAGGGGGATAAATATGGCTGCCCTTTCGGTAGTACTTTAGCGCCGCTGTTGTGTCTGTGCATCACTTCGTTTGGACAGCTCTTCCAATGGTGCCTGGTCAGACATACCTCGGACGACCGCATTAAAGTGTTCACTACCGTGGAGAGAGGTATGTCCAGGTGTGTCCAGCAGGCGTGTCCAAGTTCTTGCGCGACGGCCTTGCAGTGCTTTCGCGCAAGGACTTGCGTGCTGCATAGGCACATGTAGTCGGTCAGTACTGATGGCGCCTTGTGCGAAACGAGTAGAGGCGTAGAAAATGGCCACGGCAATAAGTTTCATCTCTTCAGAGCCACTGTCAATAGTATGAACTCTGCCAGGCACCCTAGGTGCCTCTTTGTTATCAATTACAGCTTAACACATGGCGCGCCTTTTTGGGTAGCGAGCCGCGTCAGAGTAAAGAACCGGTGTATCTGTGGAGCCATCATCGAAAATGTGTGCCAGGACCTGAGTATGGGCACGTCTCCGGCCAGCATGTCGCTCGGGATTTAGGTTACAGGGAATAGGGTCTACGTAAATTCTAGCGCGTCATGCAGGAGCAAGCTGATGGTGTGGGACCTGTATGGGCGCCTCAGGGACAGGGTAGCCAAGGCAAAATGGTATAGCGCAGCTCAGAGAGATGCGGGTTGGAGCGGATGGCTGCATTGAGCCTCGAAACTAATTGATGGTGCTGTGGACATTCAGCCGAAGAAGGCGTTCAGTGGAAGCGGGTGGATGCAACCCGAAAGCTGCCTTCTTTGCCTTCCGTAGAAGGACGTCCATCTTCTGAGTAAGGTTGAAATTACGATAGGGGAAGTAACAGCTGAGCTGGCTGATTCTGAGAGCATGCATTATGCGAAGTATACGAAAGACATCGTTCCTACTAAGGCCTCTTCTGTGAATAGTGGTGTGGTGTATCGTATATATAACTTGTGTTATCGGGGGACCCAGAAGGTGCGTAGTGTGCGAGGCTTTGCCGTAAGACTGAATGCGGATACCTAACATACGGAGTCTAGCGAGCTGAGACAGGGCTGCCACGTAAAAACAGGGAGAGCTTGGGGGATTTGTTGATTCTGCGTGCCGTCTTTGGACGAGCTGCAATCGGACATGTCAGCTTGGCGGGTAAGGACGCCTGTTATTGAATAATTTTGTACAACATGCCTAGCTTCCCGGAGATTATCCTGCATGGCAATGTCTCATCCCTGGGCTGCACACAGCACAATGCCATCGGCATAGAGAGCGGGCTGGATGGTGGGCATCTGGAGTAGTAAAGGAGGAGTTTAAGCACAGCCAAGTTGAAGAGGGTGGGCTACAGGACAGTCATGTGAAGCCCCTTTACCAGCGAGTGCCACGACGTCTGACTCGAGCTCCCGGATGCCAGTAATGGTCATGCGGTCCGAAAGAAAAGTTCTAAAGTAGTTTCAGGTGTGTGCGCCGGTCTGGCAAGAAGCCAGCTTGTCGAGAATGAGGCGTTGTCGAAGGCCCTCTTGAGGTGCAGGGCCCGAATAGCTCTAATTATGGTAAACTAATTATGGTAAATTTACTACTAATTTTTTAGTCACACCACTTTGAAACTCATTACCGTGTATATTAAGATACTTTCTGATTTTTTCACATTCAAATCAAACCTTCGTAAATTTTTGCACTCAATATAACAATTTGATCGTTATCAGTATATTAATAAGTGTTTGTGTCATTAAACATTTTTCAGCGTTACCTAGTGACTAATATGGTGTCTTGCTTGTTTGCATATAGCTGCTCTGTATTTACATATCCTACCCATTTGTAATGGGAGGTCCCCTGTACAGTCTGTTGACTATGGGAACTCCCTCTGTATGTATGTATAATCCCCATTTGTAACCTTATTATGCACAATAAAGAACTCTCAAGACATATGCAGCCGTGGGCCCATCTACCACATCCTCCTATAGCTGCACCAAAACGCCCTGTGTACAAAGGCTAGGGCAGTAGCCGAAGCGGTTATCTGGAAAGAATTCGCTGTCGTCGAAAAAGGGCTGTAGCCGGGAGAGTACTACTTGCTCAAAGAGTTTAGCCACAGATGAAGTTAAGGATATAGGCCTGAGACTGGAGAGACTGTGGCTTGTCTTACTTTGGAATAAGTATGATCTCCGCATGGTGCCATTATTGTGGGAGCATGCTTTTCCTTCAGTGGTCATTCTAAAAGAGAGTTAAGTGCTAGGTGGCCAGATCATCTTGGTTAAGTAGGAGTGTGTATTGAATTCTATCATGTTGCGCTTAATGCCTGCAAGGCCGGCCCAACCTCAGCCTCTGTAATATAGGCGCGTAGGGGTATGGGGCCTACGTGTGGTAGCACATTTCTGGAGTGTCTACTCGGAAGTTGAATTGATTCAAGAATAAATCCGCATTTTTAACCATCGGGAATGGAATGGGGGTGACATTATGGCAGCAGTCGAACAGATGGAATGGGTATAGAATGGCAGCCTAAGCTTTCGGAATGTAGTTGAAAAGAATAGGCACATAGTTCTAGAATGCTAATTATGGAATTTGAGTGAAACAACAAAGCCGGTAAATTTGCCATGTAGACTTAAGCTAGGCTTGATAAATATATATTTCCCTTACTGGTTATACATTAGGCGATTAGCTCTTCTCCGGTAATTATAAAGCACACTATAATCTACACACTGTACGCTGCTGTAGGCATGGACTTTTTTTTTCGTTACAATAATGAAGTGCGTTTAAGGAAAGCTTCTTCTAGCTGTCAAGAAATATGATTCGCCTGAGCAAGAGCACACTTGACCTACGAAACTAGGATTGAGGCCGAAAACGACATCGCAAACGCTTGTACCCTGCACGAGTTAATGGTGAATCAGAATGCGCACCAAACCTTTTGTTGCACTGCCGATTATCCAGACGAAGCGATAACAGGAAGTCGGGCAGGTGTCCTGAAAAGATCCGTGCCCGTCTTTGTTCTATTAGATGTAAAAGAGAAAGATCGCGTTGCCAAATGTACCAAAGCCTTTCGCTTTTATGTTAGTCTTCTAAGGGGCTGTTGCGGAATAGATGTCACGCCCAACGGTATAAGTTTATTTTCTAATTTGGCTTACGTGATTGACTTTCGAACGAAATAAAATGTTTGCAAACCATGCATTTTTATCTAGCACGCAAGCCTTGCTCATGTCGCAGCGTGCGATTTGTTCGTGAAAAGCCTAGAAGCTGTGCAGCTTAGGCGAATCGAACTTCAGAGGCCCAAGCTGGCAGCTGTAGAATATAGTATATGAAAAGTCGGCGTATTATGATGTTGAAAATTAAACAGGTTAGGCTTAACACGTACCGACAGGAAAAGAAGCTGCGTAAAGCTTGGATCACGAAACTTAGAACCGACAACCGACCATTGGCTACAAGTCGGATGTGCAGCAAGCACTTTCGCGAGAATGATTTCTGCTACAGCGTCGGGGCTGCATGCGATGTTCGGCGAGTAGGAGAAAGCGGGCAGTGACACGCTCACCCACGCGCGCTGCCCGGCCAACGTCATGAAGCTTTGATCTAAGAATTGGTTGAGGTTACATACTGGCAAGTTCATTGCAATGGAAAGGTAACGGTAAGAAGCGCATTAAAGAAAGGCATGGCATATGCTCAGGTTTGTGCTAGCGCGCAGCAAACAATGAATGCACTTGATTAAGAATAAGCAGCGGCAAATTGCTCGCTCAAGACCGATAAACATACAGTGCGACGCAACTTGAGAAATAATGATATTGAAACGACCAAGGACTTAAGAAAAAGAAAAGAAGATTAAATTGTCGTGATGGCATATCAAAAGTTGTCGTCCAGGCAACAATAGTTGGTTGGGCGATGTCAAATGCTCATACGACGCGGCCTAAAGCTCACGGCACGGCGCGAAAACGCGCTCGCAGCGAAAGCTAAACATTATGCGCGCACATGCAGGCAGACGCACATTCGGTCGCTGCGAACCCGTGTGACCGCTGCATTGAGGCTTCATTCTGTTATGCTTCATTTAGTTATAGAGAGAGCGCACTATACGAACATATTTCACATGGGTTACTCTCAGGGATTGCTTACGTTCCCCGCAAGCAACCGGTCGGGGAGACTCCATGGCGGTGACAGCGCGCAGTGGGCGCTCACTGTACATATTCGGTAAAGAGATAGCGTCTGTAAACCATTCTCTCCTTTCTGTTTTCCCAGACTATTATTTTGACAGTAACAAAAAAAAACAAACAACGTGCGCAGCTTGCACTAGTCGTGCAAGGCTGGAGTCAACAGCGGAGCTTGTGATCCAAAAGGATAGAAAGTTGGGCGAGTTAGTACGGTAACATAATCTTGGATTGTAGCGCGAAGTGCCACATACAAAGACTAGAAGCAAACAGGAAGAGCGCTAACTCTGAACTAAAATCTTCATTGAAACTATCAACATAAATATAAGTGATTGCAAATACCGCACCATGTGAACGTGACAAGGTTGAAATACATCAGTTAAGCATATCAATAGGTGGGGAAGCCAAAAACCAAACAAAAGACGCTACTTGAGAATAACACGTGCTGAGAAGATATCGAAATTCGCTTTCTAACCGACATGCGTGGTTAACGCAAGTCTCTCCTCATCATTTAATGTGAAATGCCTCAATTATTTCCCATGTGGTTTGGCATCTTTTCCTTCAAAGCATTTCTTGTGTCTACAAAGATTTACAACCGCAATTGAAACAATGCGACGCTAATGTGAAGCATTAGGGTTGTTAGCTTATGATTATGATTACGATTAGCTTGTGATCACCCAGCATTTACGTGGCTTGCCTAAGTTTTTTGTAAGTTTTGCGAGGTTGTGCTAGGTTTTCCTAAGTTGTTGGTAGGCTCGGCTAAGCCGGTTCTTGGTTTTGCGAGGTTATCGTAGGCTTGGCTAAGTTGTTTGTAGGTATCGCGAGGTTGTGCTAGGTTTTGCTAAGTTGTCTCGGCGGGATTGACGCTGGACGTTTTCGAGCAGTCGCAGGCCCGGAGCGCTTCCTCGGCGACGTCGAGCGTTCACGCGCCACCTCTCGCGTTCCCTGGACTGAAACTCGGAATCCTTGACTTGGCGTCGCCTCTTTCCAGCTGCGGCATCGGCGCAGTGTTTAGGATCAGCTCGGCGGCGACACTTCGCTTCTCGCTTGACAGTACGGCGCTCTTCCTGGTAAGCCGCTTCTTCTTCGGGCGTTCGCACTTTCTTCAGTCTTCCTATGGCAACAACACGTACCCATGGAGTAGAGGAGGCGAGAGGTGTGTCGCCGCGCCTGCTGTTACGAGCCTTTACTCGACGGTGATGTCATGACTCCGCCCTAAGCGCGTGAGGAGGTTACCTGTATGGGGTGCTATTTTGTAGGAATTCTATTACTTTCTTTATGCCTTTTGCCGCCATCATCGCGCATCCATTGGTCGAAAATGACCGGGCCGCGCCCATTTTGTCTGTCAATCATGCGACGTCAGGAACCCGCGAAAACTGTAATCGTCATAGTGACGTTGACGCACTCATTATGCGGAGCGTAAGGCATGGATTGTTGGCCCGGCCAGAGGCAGGGTCGTTTCCGAAGGCATAAAAAAATGGCTGCCCCTCTCATGGCTATGGCCGTGGCTTTTCGCCGTCGCCGCCGTGAACACGGAGAGCCAGACGACGCGTTTGACATGCCGGATGACCATTTTCGACGGCATTTTCGCATCTCGAAGGGAACGGTGCGGTTGTTGTGTGAGGAACTGGCGGGGGAACTAGAAGCGGAGCGAGCGACGGGACTGTCGGTGGAGCGGGAGGTGTTGTGCGCGCTGCGCTTCTTTGCCACCGGGAGCTTCCAAGCGTCCGTTGGGAGCGAGGAGACGATTCGTGTGTCGCAGTCGACAGTGAGCGAGTGCGTGCGACGGGTGGCAGAGGCTGTTGTGAACGCCGGGGCGTGCAAGAAGTGGGTGCATTTTCCGAAAGCGGCCGAGGAAAAGGCAGCCGTGAAGGAATGTTTTCTTCGGCGCGGTGCTATCCCCGGCGTCATAGCATGCGTCGACGGCAGCCTCGTAGCTATTGTCGCACCGAAGGGCGAGCGCAAGGCTGCGTTCATGTGCCGCAAGGGATACTACGCCCTCAACTGCATGTTCGTAAGTAAACCCCACGTTTTCTGGTGCCGATCCTTTTTGACAGTTATGTTGCTCATGTCAGCGGGCACTTTCTCTGTTTACATTTTACCAGATCTGCGATGCGGACATGAAAATCTTGGCGGCGGACCCTCTGCGACCGGGGTCGGACCACGCTTTCGTCTGGCGGACGACATGGCTGCGCCGGCGATTTCAAGCGGACCGCATCGTGAATCCCGGGGAATACCTCCTCGGTGAGACAAAACACTTTTTTGGCGCAATCACGCTTCAGTAGCGCAGAACGCCGTGTCCGCTCCAACCCAAACTTTTAACCAAATTACAAGCACATAAGTGGGGAGTAAAAAAAAAATGAAGTCACCATTGTCACCACTGTGACTGCCACCATTATCAATGTTCGAAGTGTTAAGTTACAAGCACATTATGTGCCTGCAAGGAGTAGACGAAAGCAACATGTATTAGTGCGGCTACTGCACCCAGTGCCTGCCAGAAGCAGAAGAAATGAACAGACATTAGTGCTGCTACTGCTACTACTGTCATTGATAGTACCAACAAGTGTTGACTTCTGCTTCTGGCAGGCACCGAGTAGTGCACTTGTAAATTTGTTGACCGTTTGTGTCGGGTATGGACATGCTCAACTCATGCTTTTACTTGGGATTCACCTCTGAAGTCTGCTTTAGATTTCCTAAGTTTACAACTTGCCTTTCGTCAGAGGAGTACTCAATGTGCTATTTCCATCTTCGTGCAGGTGACAGTGGCTACCCCTTGGAGCCGTGGCTCCTGACCCCAGTTCCTGGCCATCCTCGAGCGCAGACAGCCGAGGGGCAGTACAACACAGGACATGGCGCCATGCGTTCCGTAGTGGAGAAGTGCATTGGGCTCTTAAAGAGCCGTTTCCGCAGTCTTCAGCGATATCGCACCCTCCTCTACGAGCCGGAACGCGCAGCCAACATTGTCGCGGCATGTGCTGTGTTGCACAACCTTCGTCTTTCTGAGTGCGACGTAGAATCGGGCGATGATGACAGCGATGATGACAGCAGCAGCAGCAGCAGCAGTAGTAGTGAGCTCTGCGGTAATGGCGACCCCATTCCGCAAGGTCTGCCCCGAAACACAGGGTCGAGAATGAATTATTTGAGAGGCCGGGCTGTCCGTGACTGTGTCATTGGCATGTTTGGCACAACACGCGTGCGCAGCACATACATTACCTGAGGAGTGTTCGGCGGCAGCTGCGACGTCAACAGCAGCGTCAGCATCGCTAGGTACATGCACACAGTTGTAGCATAACATATGCCAAATAATTGCATTGAGCATTTCATGCTGTGAAATTGCAGACAGATTTCCCATGCTAAGTTGTGCTTGATGTTTATGTAATGCAAAGCATTCATGACTTGTGAAGAAATGTAAAAGTTGTGTAGTGAAGCATTATGTAAGGCCTGCATTTATCCCAAGTGAAAAAGTTTGTTTAGTGGTGACATATAAGATTGAATGCAAGCTAAAAATAAGTGCTTTTTCAATGTGTCTGCCATTATTTGCTTGTTGCTGCTGTCGTCACCTAGATGCCCTGCGTGCCATGCATGTAGCCTGCAGTTGTCATAATTATTTCTACTCGTATCGGTGAGAGTTCTGTGTTCCCTTACGCATTGACGGACATAAGCGCCTGTCTCCTCGCTTTCTACTCGTGCAAAGAAGCTCATAAAAGCCAAAATGTGCAGTTTACGTCGCACCTTGCGCTCCATTGAACGTGCTGTTACACGCGCACCTTCTAGTTCCTCCACCATTTTGTCTCGCAACAACCGCAAAGTTCCCTTGTAGTGACGAAAATGCCGTCCAACTGTTCATCCGACATGTCAAACGCTGTGGCTCCCGTGAAGTGTGTGCACGCATGAGCAGTTGATAGATTTCAAGAAAATGCCCTCAATTGTAAATAGCTGAACTCGGTGAATGGAATATTGCAGAGTGTGTAATTACATTTCCACAGTGCAAGCTAGCACTGCAAACATAGTAGCGTCATGCAAATAAAAGCACCAGAGGAACACTGCACCTTTCTGTATTATTTCACTTTTCAACATACTGACATTTTTTTATGGTAACACTTGTTTATGTACACATCACGTGCGACAGTCTCTACATTGAATAAGTGCGAGAATAGTGAGTACTGCAGCAGTAGAGACATATGCAACATATCACAGACAAGTTGCAATAAACATTGCATCAGAGTGTTCTTGCATGTGAAAGATTCACAGGTAATTGCATCATAAAATATCACAGGTAACGGCAGGCATCGTTTAAGGAAAGTGTTATATGCAGCACAAATATGCAGAAATAGCAACTGGATTAAACTGCACCAGAAAAAAAAAAAGGTGCAGGTGCCTAAATCACGCATCAACAGAAGAATATTTATCACTGCGAAATGTGTAGGTCCATGACTACATGTGAAAGGAACATGCTGTCGTGGAGTTCCATACTGGAAAAGAAAGCCATAACATCTTGCTTTGATATTGAGTAAGAGAAACTGCATAAATATTGCACATTAGGGGTAAACGTACATTGTATCACAACCATGAAAGAACATTGAATGACAACAAAACGTGGTAATGAAAAACAAGAAAAGAAGACTTTAAGCCCTGTGTGTCACGACAACAAAATATATAAACCATTAAAAAACACTGAATGACAAAAAAACGTACTAATGAAAAAGAAGAAAAGAAGTCATTGAGCCCCGCATGTCACGACAAAAAAGAATATCAACCATGAAAGATCAGTGAATGGCAACAAAACGTGATAATGAAAAACAAGAAAAGACATTAAGCCTTGTATGTCACGACAAAATAAAAATATCAACCATGAGAGATCAGTGAATGGCAACAAAACGTGATAATGAAAAACAAGAAAAGAAGACATTAAGCCTTGTATGTCACGACAAAAAAAAAAAATGTTGACCATGAAAGATCATTAAATGGAAACAAACTGTTATAACGAAAAACAAGAAAAGAAGACATTCCAGCCCTGTATGCCAGAAAAAGCATGTATAATATGTACATAAATACGTAAAAAAAAATACACATTACAAATGAGATGAAGGCGCATAGGCAAGGAATTTTCTTAACTTTTTCTTTTTGCTGTGCATATTCAGAGGTTCCGTTCGACATTACATTAAGGCGCCAAACTGTCACCATTTCATGACACAGGATTACATTGTAGAACATTTGCAGTGTTGCTTCGTGCTTAACTTGACATGACAACAACTAGGCACCTCATAATTGCAATGCCGCAGTCAGACTAATGTGCCACCAGGCTTGCTGGCACTTGTGCAGGTGAGCGTGGTAGTGTGGACGCTCTTATAGCTGAAGTACAACTTCAAGCAAAAAAAAAATCATGCTGCAACGCCTATGCTACTTGTGGTTGCATGAAAGGGTTACTTGAGCAATTATTTCTTGCAAACTAGGAATATCCGGCCTTCATATCATCATTACTAAAACAGCAAAATTTAAGCTAATAAAAAATTGTGTAAAATTCCTTGCCTTTGCTAGTACCTCACTTATTTAAATATCTGGGTCCTGAGAGGGGGGGAGGGACTTGGCCGCCACCATGGGCCGGTGCAGCCAGCAGCAGCTGCAGAAGACGCTGGATCGTCTCTTGTGAGCGCCGTTCCACTGCCAGCCACTGCTGCTGAACGTCGCGCATGCTGCAGACCTCCTCCCTCAGCTGTTGTTGTCCCTCCATGTGGACAGCATGTTGCTGCCGCAGGACCTCCATATGGACGGTATGCTGCTGGCGCAGGACGTCCATATGGGCCTCGTGGTGCTGTTAGCGAATAAGATGTGTAATTAGTTTAATTGTAGAAGCTCAGTAACAAGGCCTTGGTGTGTTGCATTCTTCCGCATTTGCAGGCTATTGTCACTGTATATTGAAACACTGAATATATCTTTCTGGCCCATCAAATTTGTGCAGTCCCATTCCATTAAGATGTCCTACATGGTTATACCTGCTTCCCTAAACTTAACGCCACTTCTTTCTTTTTGCCACATAATTGCGTAGATATTGACACATATTATTTCACGCAAATGTGTACAAGATATGATGACCACAGCACTGTATGCATACATTATGCTTGTTTACTGATTAATTTTTGGAGAGGTCATATGCTCGTCAATTTCATACGCAGAAAAATATACGTCTGTGGTCTTACACATACCCGCTGGTTTTGCTCCAGCATTTGTCGGCGGAAGCGGGCCTCCTCCTGCGCCCTGGCTTCCGCCGACTGGCCCTGCCGAACGTATTCGGCAGTAGCCATCTGGACGGCGCCCTCGAGGTCCTGCTGCGTCAACTGTCTACGGGGGGGGGGGGGTGCATGCGGCTCTCGTGGAGTAGGCTGGGGGGTCGGCTGGGAGGGTGGCTGTTGGAGGGTAGGCTGCTGGAGGGTAGGCGGTTGCTCTTCATGCAAGACAAAAACAAACACTGCTCATTAACTGTTATCCGACCCACCCAGCTTGATTGTCCTAACCAGTCACATCGCAATGTCATTGTAGCTGCATAGCTACAATAATGATACACAAGGCAGTCGCATAGTTAGAGCAAAAGATGTCACAGAAAGTTGCTGGTTACAGTCACCTATAAGAAGCACAAGGAATCTCTATTGCAACATCATGTCATTCGTAGGCTTGCATTTCTGTTCCATGAATAACAACTGAATGCTGGACACAAAGGTAATAACAGCACAGTGTGCTACTTCACAGCAAGGTCATACAGCAACTGCAAACAATGCTACTACAAAAGCTGGGTCACTGACTTACGTGTAAGGACACTTGGCCCAGCAACAGCTGCAGAGCCCGACACCACAAATGCAGTTGTTGCTGGTGCACTGCGGGAGGGCCCAGCAGCATCCTCCGAACTTGTGTTCCTGCAGTCAGAGCAGTGTTCAGACATTGCGAGCAGTGTGCGCAATGCGCATCATTTACACAAGTTGCTGCTCAGAGTACATAACTTATATTGTAACTTGCACAAAAAACAAAAACAAATATGGCTGGAGAGATTTAGCAATAGTGTATTACAATGTAATGCTGAAACTTTGTGAGGTCACAGCAGCACAAACAACACTTTTTAAACCCTGTGTACGCACCTCGCTATCGGTGAGGAACTGGGGGGGGGGGGGGGGGGGGGGGACAAGAAGGCCGCCTGTCCTCCCAAGGATGTCGAGGACGCGGCCGTCCACCCCACCTACTCTGCCGCCTCCAGTGGCCCTGCAAACACAACAACGACTACTACGTGAAGCGACGTTACTGTCAGCATCATTAGAAAGCTCACCTCTTCTCGCTCGCGGCCCTGGCCGCTTCTTTTTTGGCCTTATGAGCCATTTTGTCCCAGTGGTGCCACCAACGGCTCGTTGACTTCACCGCGGGGCCCTGTCCGTTTAAGACTGCAACCACCTCCTCCCATAGCTCGTTCTTTCGAGCAGCAGTCATACGTGGCGAGAACTCTGTAGAAGTTCTCGCCAGGTATGGGTGCTGCTCGATGAACTGCACCAAAATATCGGTTTGTTCTTTCGAAACTCTGGGCCCTTTTGCTGCCGTCATTTTCGATTATCAAACTTGGGAATTTCAGCCGGCCCGCAACACAGTAAGAAATTTACAGGCTAACATTCTGTCTAAGCTAAGCGCCTGCATAAAGTACTCAGTACGAATTGATAATTTTTTGCCTTTTTATACCACTAATATAAAAAAGGTAAAGCCGCTACTCACATTTACCGTTGTAGCAGCTTCTTTCTCGGAGCGTAACCGTCAGTGCAGGGGCGCCAGGCCCAGGAAGTATTACCGTTGCTGCGATCACATTGACGAGGCTATTGTTCTATCGTGGCGGTGCTCTATTGAAAGGTGCTGAGTGCCTTGACAGTTCTCGATCCACTATGTTGCAAAGTTTGTCCTCGGGTGTTACGGTTAATTCTTGTTGGCCCTTCGTAAAGAAGAAATTATCACACGTCAGACATGATGCACCGAAAACCACACGACAAGGTAAGCACTACACGAGCAATATTTACTCACCTCACTCCTGCTGTATCTCACACCTCCTGCAAGCAGCGCAGATTCTTCTCAGATGCAAGTATACCGCTGTGGGCAGCAATTAGTTGCGCCGCGTTACGCACACGCTAGCGGCTGTCAGCTGTTTGGTAAACAGAGGCCGCCATTTTGCGTGCGCTCAACGGCATGGCTTGGATGCACATCCAACCAATATGTGGCTATGGCTTTAAATATAGGAGTACTTGCGTTTGGATTTCTTGAAGCTGCGGCAGCTTTTACGCTGTAAGGTTACAAAATGAATTTGCTTTACGCAGCATGGAAGTCCGCTTTTATTAGGGTTTGTTTGACAAGACAAATTTGCTATTTAGCCCCGGAAAAAGAGAAGAGAACACGAAAGAAATATCCGGCCAATGAAGGGAGCTTCTGATTGGACCATCCGATAAACTTCGTGCGTACGCAACCACCATTTCCAAAATCGGTGAGGTCAGGCGAGAAGGCATTGGCATAAAGAAAGGCATTCCTACAAAATAGCACCCCTGGCTCGCTGCTCTCGCAGGTGATTGCTAGGCAACGCGAGGCAGCGTACAGCTGGGCTCAGCTTTCTCGTAACGCTCCACGGTGGAACTAAAAGCTTAACCAGCTCCGCTGTTAAAACTTCTGTTTCCAGAATCCTTACAGAATTGACCCTCAGGGCTCCCGCGTGGTGTTTTTAGAGCGCCGACAGGCAAACCTATGAGGAGCGCACCAAGTTATCCTTCATACTACGCAAGCGAGGTGCTTCCGACAGACGGTGACTCCGTTAGTTCTCGTCGCCAATACATAGATAGCTCAATGGCCGCTCTAACCACCACTGGCCCAGAAGAGGGAAAGAAACTTATGCCCCAACCACTGGCACGCGTCGGCAAGCTTCTGCGCGCACCCACAAGCGAATGCTTCGCTCCACGTAGGTCGGAGGAAGAGGGCACACAACCATTGGACAGAAGCTTTGACGCGCGCCGAAGCTCGCTCCTCGGCGGCGGCGCACTGTTGCTGGACTATTCTGTCTTCATCCGTCAAAGTGCGGCCTAAAACAGCCTGCTGTAAACTAAGCTTGAAAGAATAAGTTAGTGATCTGTATGCGCCTTTAGATATAAACCACACGTTTGAATAATGAATATACGCCTGGCGCTACAGTTTCTTTTAATTTTTGAAGTAACAATAGTACACAAAATACCGACATCAGCGCTCGCGCGTCGTCTGTCTCCAAGATCGCTTTGCAAACACCTGCACGACGATGCCATATCATATCAAAAACTGTTGTACCATTGCATTTTTTGGTAGCTTATTGCACAGCCAACTATGTAAGGATTAGGCGTGCAAAGTATCACTGAAAAAATCTGTGTTGGAAATAATGCCATGTAGTAGTGACGGTAAATAAATAGTGCCGACTCAATCGCAACGATAGCGGTGAGCAATGTCGGCAATCGTCGAAAATCCTATCTGCGGGTCAAGCGCGTCGGTTTGCATACATCAGTCGTCGAAAGTTACAGCCTATTTGCTGGGGCCCGCGCACCTTCCAGAAGCTACTATACATTTCGTATCGCGCATGCAATCAGATTAACAAGGTTCGTCGACAACCGACAAAACCATCGATAACTTTCGGTAAGCTTCCGATGCATTCAGGCGCATCCTGCACCGAGCGATAGCGTTTAACATTTTTTAGCCAGTGAAATGCGGTAACCGAATACAGATAAAGCATCCGTGTCAATATAGTTATGCTTGTTGGTGCAGAGTGGGCTAGGCTGCACCGGCACCGGCACCATGTTTAATCGCTGCTTGTTCTTCATGCAGTTCTTCGGCTTCCTTGCTGTACCCCCCCCCCCCCCTCCCTTTGCGGCGTCACATGGCTTGGAACTGCTTCGTCTGACTTGGCTCCCTTTGCGGTCAAGCACGTGGACGTCATCGAGTGCTTGCCCAGAACTGCTCTATCGCTACCATATGCGATTACGTCGGCGTGTCCCACTTCAAGCTACAGCATGCCAGTCACCCCGATGTCCTGTACTTTGATCAGCCAATCATCGACAACTCTCGGTCTGTGACGTCAGCAGCCGACGATATAAATGTCCAGCGCGTGGATCGACTCTTCAGTGGGCTAGGCTGCAGCGGCACCGGCATCATGTTTAATCGCTGCTTATTCTTCATGCAGGTATGTTACTATTCTGATGCCGAGTGTATACGATCTGATGATCGCTTTCTGCTGCTGCTTCCTTGCCCACAACGTCTTGTATCCTGCTGCTCGCATGCATTGTATTGCGCAAGTTGTCTCCTCTTAAGCGGAGATGTGGAAATCAACCCTGGCCCGGGCCCTCGGTCTAAGTCTAGGCGTGGATCCGCTTCCGCTCTCGATGAGAATGACGATGCTGGCCCTTCCTTTGATAGCCATGACAAAAACGACCCTTTGGCATCCGAAATGTTCTCTAAATTATTGGAGGGGTAGACTCACTCAATTGGCACGAGATGTTGCGGAAATTAAGTCATTTGAACAGTCAGTTGCGCGTCGCTTTGATGTTTTAGAGTCACGTGTTCATGCACTAGAATCCACTCCTATGTCCAAAGACTAGTTTACTGCGTGACTTACGTGCTGAAATAAATGCCTTGACTACTAAGGTAACGAGATGGTCTTAAAAAATGACAGTCTTGAAAATCATTCTCGTAGAAACAATCTGATCATACACGGTATTTCTGGAGTAATGGATGAAAACGCTACCACCCTGTTGACTGCAGTTTCATCTGTGTTTGCTGAGCACCTGAAGACTAGCTGCCCTCATATTGAGCGCTGCCACAGGCTCGGTAGAGCACGCACTGGTTACATTCGTCCCGTCATTCTTAAACTTTCTAACTTCAGCGAGGTTCTTAGGAACGTTTCAAAACTCAAGGGCTCAAATTTCGTCATTAAAGAAGATTTCTCTTATAGGGTTCGGTTAATTCGGAAGAAAATCTGGGACGCACCAGCCTCTTTTCGGGACAGCGGTTCTGTTGTGAAGTTGAGATATGATCATGCTTTCATTAACAAGGTTCGTTATAACTGGGATGACAGTTCAAACTCATTAGTAATGGCACCCGCTCAACGTGTTCCTTCTGAGTGTGGCCATTTCACTTCCGTTCCATCCACTTCCAGAATTCATCCTGGTCGTTTTGAGAACCTTGTTGTCTTGAATATAAACGCTCGTAGTATTGTTAAAATCTTTCCTGATATAACGTCCCTTATATCTATTCACTCCCCCCATGTTATTGGCATCACAGGGACTTGGCTGCACAATGGTATTTACGAATCTGAGTTGACTCCACCCGGTTTTGTTGCCGTGCGCTTAGACAGGATTAGCGCTACTGGTGGTGGCGTGGCACTGCTTATCCGGTCGGATCTACGAATCTCAGTCTTGCCTTCTCCTCCAGAAACAAAATCCGTGTGGTGTAAAATTTACCTTCATAATCGGTGTATTGTGATTAGTGTTATAAATCGTCCCCCCGGCTCTACTCTTGATGTTCTTCATGCTGTTACAAATTTCATGAGTGATATCAACATTGCTTCGTCGAGTTTTATCTGTATGGGTGACTTCAACGCCCCTGGCATCCACTGGCCATCATTGTCTGCGGTCGGTCGCGAGACAGCTATTTGTAAAGAACTAATCAACATTTCCTGGTCCTTTGGTCTCACCCAGGTTGTTCCTAGTGCCACCAGATTAAATTCCATCCTTGACCTAGTTTTTTAAGCGCTAACCTAGCCGAACGTGACCTTTCTTGCGAGGTAATTGATGGTATTTCAGACCATAAAGGTGTTTTAGTGTCAGTCTCCTGTCCAATTTCTAAATCCCCCTTCACGTTTACTAGTTTCCCTGATTTCACTCGTGCGGATGACAACTCCATTACTGATGCCTTATCTCATCATTTCGATACGTTTAGTGCACTTGCAGACAACCAGGACGTCAACTGCCTTGCTAATTACTTTGAGCGTCTTGTCAAATCATGTATCGAACGTTTAGTGCCCTTTAAAACTAAGAAAAAACTTCTAACATTCCATGGATGACTCGTGATATCTTGCATTCGTCGCGTCGCGTTCGAAGGTTAAGGCGTTCCAGAAGAGGCACTGATCCCATGGCGTTGGATAGATTTGTTAAGGCAAAGAAAGAACTAAATGTTAAGTTGTAAAATGCCAAGGATTTCTTTTTTCGCGTTCGCCTGCACAATTCGTTAAGAACTAACCCGCGACAATGTTGGTCTTCTATTTTACCTCGCGATGCTTCATCCACTTTCTTCAGAATAGATAATGACGTCACCAACAACCCGGCGGTGATATCCGATGCATTCAACAAGTACTTCCAATCCGCGTTTGTTTCCGATAACAACTTCATCCCGACACTTACCAATATAGTTTCTTCTGAAGCAATCAGTGACGTTGAGATAAACTGCGAAGGCATCCTCAACCTTATATTAAACCTGCATGTTAAGAAATGCACCGGTCCGGACGGGATACACAACGCGTTCCTTGTTCGTTATTCATTGTGGTCCTCAAAATATCTGTCAGTCATATTCAGAAAGTCCTTCTCATCCTCTACTGTACCTTCTTCATGGAAGTTAGCCAAAGTGCTCCCTCCTTATAAATCTGGAGATAAGCAGTGTTTGTCGAACTACAGACCCATTTCACCGACGTCACAGTCATGCAAAATGTTGGAACACATCATTCATAAGCACATCACGCTCTTTCTGGAATCAAATAATTTACTGTCTAACATGCAACATGGGTTTAGGCGCGGTTTTAGCTCGTTAACACAGCTAGGTGAGTTCACGCATGACATTTCATTTAACTTTGACGTAGGCAACCAGGTTGAGGCCATTTTTATAGATTTCTCGGAGGCATTTGACACCGTTTCACATTCTAAACTTATTGCTAAACTTAATGCTGTACTGAATAATCCTCATTTGGTTAACTGGATTTTAAGCTTTCTGTTGATGTGACATCAGGTGTGCCCCAAGGCTCCGTCCTTGGGCCGCTTCTTTTTTTATTATACATAAACGATTTTTGACTTAACTGCTCTTCTAACATCCGTCTCTATGCTGATGACTGCGTTCTATATGAAGTGATTTAATCTTCTAATGATCATTATCGCCTTCAAGAGTCGTTTTCTAGGTTTTGCGATTGGCGTAACACTTGGCAAATGAACATTAATATTAATAAAACCGTTCTGATGTCTTTCTGCAACAAATCTTCCCCCTCCCTTTTCAGTTACTCGTTCAATGGCCGTACAGTAGATAAGGTTTCTGATTATAGGTATCTTGGTGTCATTTTTACGCATAACATGTCATGGTCCAAACACATTGATTACATATGCAGTAAAACACTAAAAAAATTTGGTTACTTGAGGCGAACGCTAACCCGATCTCCTAAAGACACAAAGTTACTAATGTATAAATCTCTAATCCGCCCTGTTCTTGATTATGCACCTGTAGTTTCGAGCCCGCATAAGCAGGTAGAGATTAATAAACTAGAGGCTATACAGAAAAAGCTGTGCGATTTATATGTCATCGTTACGATCGCGACTTTTCGCCCTCTTCAACACTTTCTTCCTTGAACCTAAACACGCTCTCTTCTCGTCGCCGTGTCGAATCATTAAAATTCTTGCATTGCATTGTCAATTCTTTAGTTAGGCTCTCAAATGATAAGTACATTAACTTCGCGTCGGGATCATCAACGAGAAGACATCATGACCTAAACTTGACACTCTACTACGCACGTACTAACATGTTCAAATTCAGCTTTTTTCCCCGCTCAATCGAAGACTGGAATTCATTACCTGGGTCCATTCGCTCATGCTCATCCCAAATTTTCGCAACTGCCATCCCAGGTGCATAATCGTGCTCACCCACGCCTGGCAGCATTTGTAAACTTCTTGTGTATTTTTCTTTCATGAGTGCTCTTTTGTAAAAGTGTTCACTTGTGTTTATTTGTGTATTTTCCTTTCACCAGTGCTCTTTAAAAGTGTTCACTTGTGTTTACCGCTGTATACTCCTATGCATTTTCTGTACCTTTTCTTAACCCACTCCTGCTATAGCGCAAATTGCGCTGCAGTATGTATAAATAAATAAAATAAATAGATAAATAAATAAATAAATAAATAAAAATAAAAAAGAAACGTAAAAAAGTGGGTTCTGAGAAAATCAGCAAAAGCGAATCGAAACACCTGTAGCACTCACAAAAAAACAAAAACTAGAATAGCTAAAATGTATGTAATTCGTAGCTTGTTTCCGCCCGTTTCTTGATTCTGTCAAATCTAGCCCATGGAGCACCTCTATTATTCTAGGTTGTTTTGATGCATCTTCACCGCATCCGGAGGCCTTCACATTGAGTGTATTGCTACAAAATATTTTCACAGTGTAAGGGCCATGTTCTATTGTAACTGGTTTCTACACGTCAAGTTGGTGTTTTTTTACATTAATGAAATGACATACCGCCAGATAATACAAGCTTGAGAATTGGAGGATTTTAATAGGGGTTTTCATAGCCCTTTGGCAAGTCGTACTATTGAAGCGCCTATTCGAATGTATGGGAGCAGCTCATTTGCATAGTATAAGAAATATATAAACAGGTTATTTTCACAATTTATACACTTCGTCACCACAAAAAAATATTGCAGTTTATTGTTTGCAGCCTGCTATGATGTTTTGACTGAGACAGTTATATTCAATTTGTTCTGCGACGCACGCAATAACTGCTGTGGCATATTATTTATTGCACAACACCGCATACAGTAGCCAGCCATTATTAAAACTCAGAAGAAATTAATAGCACAATGCATATGATCAGGCACACAGCATATTATTATTGCACTTTCTTAATTCATACTCTTTTTTTAATTACACAAAAGCTGCTGCACTGAAATAGCATACTAGTACATACTTAAAAAGCACGATTTTATACTACGATATTAATCAATCATTCAAATTTTTATTGTAGTGCCCAGGAACTTTGTACTGGTGCACTTAACGAGCACTATGTGAGACAAAATGTACAGAAAACATGAATGTAGCAGACAAAAAAATGCAAGATAGAGAAACAAATAGGGAAAAAAGGAAACGAGTAAACGTAAAAGGGAGTTAAATCCTACGTGATTATCTACAGATACACAAAACACAGGAAATGGACTCTGAAGTATGTTTTGGAGTCGAGTCGTATATAGCACAATCTTGCAACAAGGCCAGTTAACGAATGTGGAATGCTACCTGGTATACTGTTGCGGCACGAACAAATGCATATGATCAAGAAGCTTTAGGGAATGTATAATGTCATGGGCCACCTTATACAGGAACATAAGCTGTGACTATTAAGTCTTGAATCTAGAGGTGCGAGTTGAAGCATATTTGTGAAGGCTCAACTGTGGTCGCCAGAATGGTAAAAGTGGTGCTATAAGATAGATATCAATTTATTCTGGATGCGTTCAATGAGTCCAGAATTAGATTTCCTCATTGCACCCCGTCCTACAGATGCATACTGTAGTAGTTGGAGGCACACAGCAGGATTTCAGAAACACAACAGGTGAGTGGAAATCATGCAATATACGGCATGCATTTCCAAGAGCGTGAAGGGCATGTTGTGTAATTATCTATGTGAAGAGAAGCTTAGCATTTTATCGAAGTACACACAAAGATCTTTCATTTCATCGACCCTAAGGAGTGGAGCATCATGTAGGGTGTATCAAAATTTCACACGGTGTGTTTTCTGCATATAACCTAATGTCATAGTGTTGGAAGCATTTAAGAGTACTTATTGTTTCTGCACCAATTTGAGAGTCAAAAAAATGTCTTTTTGGAAGTCGATGCAGTGGTGAACACTGTTGACAGTCTCAAATAATTTTAAGTTGTCGGCACACAAAGTCATGCTGTTCATTTATTAAAATGCTCTTAGCACTAACAGAAAGCGAGGGATCCGAAATCGCATTCAAACACCTGACGCACTGCAGAGGATAGATATAGGTCGGCAGTTAGTAACTGCACATCTAGCACCTGATTTGTGCATGGCCAATGTCCATGCCACGTTTCGAGTGCTAGAAAAGGTACTAGACTTTAGGTAACTATTGAAGATGTTTGTGAGAACAGGGAACAAGTATGCTTCCATACGTTTTAAGCTCTGCGGAGGAAATACCATCAACACCACAAGAAAGGGAAAGTTTAAGGCACTTCATATACATGGAGACAAGATTTTCATTGACTGATAGCATACACTGTGCCAGACTGAGAAGGAAGGGTACTTAAAGCATATTTCACACCATATAGCAAACACAAATGTTCTACAAAGGCATCAGCAGTGTTCGAGGCAACACCGCTATTTTCATGAAGAAGACGTACATCTTTGGCACTCTTTTTAGAAGAGTGAAAGGCCACAAAGCTCCAGAAATATTTTGAATTATGTGTCACGCTGGCTTCAACACAACCAATGTGGTCGTAGTAATGATTCTAATAATAATAATAATAATAATGATAATAATAGTCTTAGTGGTAACTTGGCACCCTAGACTAAAAAAAAGCTGATGCCTGTATGTTAGAGCATCTGATAACCAGCCATCTAGAGCAGGAATTTGCCGGATGCAGAAGACACTTCCTTCCCCTCCACATGCACACACACGCACGCCTGCACAAACACTTGCTGAATAACACAGCACGGCACACACGCACACATTCGGCAGGTGCACAACACACAGGAGTGCCAATTCAGTCTGGTTCCAAGGAAGGAGAATCCAAATGGCCAGGGGGGTGGACAGAAAGCTCTGTATGCCAGATATAACCATGGAGTTGTGGTGTCGGGCCATAGAGGCGCGATGAGGGCTCAGGCTGTGCTGACCACTTGTTCAGACGAACTGAAGAAAGATTAGTGCTGTCCAGAGAGCCATCAAGCACCCTGCAGTATAGACTAGTGCAATGTTGCGCTGGTATTGCAGGGTGTACTACCTGAGGGGTTTGAGGCAAACCTCGTAGGCTGGCATGAGTTTGCAACAACCGAAATGACGAAAGTAAAGGGTGCGTAATGTCCGGCGCTGAACAAGCTTAAGTTTGTTAGCATCGCGAGTTTGGTACGGGAACTATACTGATGAGCAGTACTCAAGTCGTGACAGAACGATAGAAGTGTAGAGAGCTCGGAAAACCTTAGGTCTTCCGGGTAGGGAGACACGGGACACAAACCCAAGAATGGGCCGGTGCTTACATACAGTGCTGGTGACATACGCGGAAAAGTTGAGAGAAGAGCTAAATGTTACACCCACAATGGGAAGGGCCCGAACAGTCTTCATAGAGGTGCCTCCAAGGAAGAAGGTTGGACGTGCAGCAGTTTCGTTGTGGCTGATACGCATGGCAGTACTTTTTACGGTTCTACTACAAAGTTTGATATTGTAGGCCCAGTCGTTCACCTTTACGGAATGTATTTATTGTAGCACATGTGCATCGGCATATTGTTGTTGCGGAAGTGTTAACTTTTTAAACAAACACATTCTGCACGGATGCATTAGTAACTTGGTTTCGAGTAGATCTTTGTCCTGACTACAATTCATAGTATCGCAGCGAGAAACACTTTAGTAGAAGCTGAAGGGATTCCAGCAGTTTAAGCATACCGACCACACAAAATACTCATGACACCTTTTCACCTTTTCCACAATGCACTCACACCGTGTACACTTTCCATAAACAAAAAGTGAGATAAAAAATCAGTTACAGTCATTGACTCAGTACTTGCTGCTTCTGAAGCGGGCATCGAAGCAATCGTGGTATACGCTGCTACATGCATAGGTCTTGCATGATGCAGGTCCTGCTATGCACTGCACACGGGGCACACATTGCAAACAGATAATTTCTTTTTGCGGTGATCAAGTATAAGGACACACTGACTCAAACATGACTGCGTTGTCACGTATGCTTCAGTGCGTCAGTGTTTTTGATTGCTAGACGAGCGATTTATGCCCAACTAGCCCAAAAGACAGATGCACTTGAAAGAAGTGAGTGAATGAGTACAGTGAACTTGTACTGAACTGGATTCACATGCCGAATAGAAGAGCGCAGTGTCAGCTGAAACAGGCGGCACGGCTGATAATGTAAGTACTTCCAATAGTTCGGCTACTAGTGTCTTTCGCTTTCGGAAGTTATCTTTACCACTGGAAACAGCGCAGAGCTTGCCCGTTAAACTTGAGTCACCCGACACCACACGAAACACGCCGCGGTTGACCAACCGAACTTCCACACGGTTCATTCACCACATCACACATCACAAGAAGTCAGGAGTGCCATATTTTAAATCACTGCAGCACCAAACGGACCTGAAAATTCATTTCCTTCGACAGAGTTTCTCAGCTAAGTTCGTTCACTCGCCAGTTCCGAACTCGATGGACGCGCTAGGCCTACGAGTAACGTAAGCAACATCGGCGATAGGCGAGTGTTGATTATTCAGACTTCGGAGCTCGTAAACATGTTTCCATTCGTTTTGAGCACAACAAAATACACATGCAACAAGCACAGACGTTGCGGCAATCATGACTCGGTTGGCTGTTTTAGCAGACAATCGCTCTGAGCCCGGCGGAACCCAGGGGGCAAGTTGGATTAGTCGGCGTCGTTTGAAGTCGCTTCATATCCACGTCGCACGGCCACAACCCACCCTCGTCGGTCGGTCGGTCGCGTCGTTGTCGGGCTACTATTACAACACTGTCTGTCAGGAACACTGTCGCGCGCGTCGTTCTTCCAAGGAACTCGGACGATCGTAGGCATAGCAGCCGGAGGCTCCGCAGCCTCCGATTGTTTGACGCCTGCGACGCGTCGCAGCCTCTCATTTGTGCACCCCGGCGCAGCGTCACCTCGCGTCGGCAAACTTCTAGCATCGGCAGGAGACATAATCGCTGCGCGTCGTCACGCTTCGCCGTGTTCCCGACCGACGCTTTTGACGCTTCGACGCACACACACGCACACACAAACACCGTCGGCGTCTTCGTTGTGGAGAAGGGGAAGGAACGCATTCACGCGTGAAGCTGAACCTGTACTGCTGAGACAGTACAGCTGTGCCCAGGCAAAGGTCAAGGCGCAGCGCGCGTGGGGGCGGCTTGGGAGGGGGGAGAGGAGAAGCTGCCAGAATGTGCATATTAGAGTGTGCTAGTGCGCACGTACACTAAAATTTTTCACAGTTATGGCATCCTAGGCGTTTCTTTAACTGTTGCGGGCGGCTGCGCAACAGTTAAAGAAAGCCCGGACTTTCAACATTGCTTCATCCGCGCAACATAAGTTGTTCAACACACAGGGTAGTCGTAACAGTTGTCTTAAATGATTGCAAGAGAGCTCGCTTTGGAGCAGTAAATAAAGAACTGAGTAAATTATTTGGGGTATTTTCGATGGATATTCATAGTGTGCAATCAAACTGAAATAAGTTTCCGACAGCGATGAATTCCATAACCGATAAACAAATTCTAACCCGTACTATGACTTGTAACCCGCCCGACCCTTTCCATAATATTCCATTAAGGCGGCTAACAGAAAAATTCAGGGCTCTTCCACTCTCTGAAGGAGGATGACGAGCGAAGCTGTATATGTGGACCTTTTAATGGCGAACTGTACCTCCACCGCGGGTCAGTCCGGCATTACACTATCTTCGGTATCGGCGTTCGTATGGGGAGTGCATAACGCCTGCTTCACTTCCTTCAGTTCACTTCCGCCGCGGGTCGGCCTGGTATTGCACAACATTCGGGATCGGCCCACGAATGGACGTCGCTGAACCCTGCGTCACTGAACGCCTGCGTCGCCTCCGCCGTGAGTCGGCCCGGTAGTGCAATACCTTCGGGATCAGCCCACGTATGGGGAGTTTTTTTTTCTCTACACAAGGACTCGATCCTGGGAAATTCGCCTTTAACAGCTTCGCTGTAATTCGCTGTAGAATTGGTTGCGCCTTTGTGTTTTTCAATTAATTAAACAATGACGACGACAAATCCGGAAGCAGTGGCACGAGCACGTTTGCACGGTAGCGCCGAGGGGTGTCAACGAGCCAGCTGTGGAAGAAGACGACAACGCAGGAGCCAATCCTGATGATCGTTTTGTCTTAACACACGGACACGTTCCTGGGAGAAGTTGCCCTTAACAGCTCCGCTGTAAACACCAGCTGTATCGTTGGGTGAAACGGTCGCCCTCATACTCACGTCCCCCGCTGCACTTCGCGTTCGCTCTTTCATCCGTCGCTGTGCGCTCGGTTACGAAGGGCACCGAAGCTCGCCGCCGGTACTGGCGCCTAAGAGCTGCGCTCAAAAAAAAAAAAGTCTATTTCAAGTTGTTCGCAAATGTTCCTCATGAAAATCTCTATTTTTAACTTTCACGTATGAACTTCGTCAGATACTTGATAGTTCTCATGTCCATTGCATCTTTCTGGAATATTGAAGTGCTTTCGACAAAGTGAGCCATAAGCCTTTTTCGTTATAAACTAAGCAAATTAAATCTTGATCATAACCTTGTAAAGTGTAAAGTCATTTCTCGTTAATATTTCGCAGTTCGTAAAAGCTAATGGTCATAACTCACCTCCCGGAGACGCTCAATCTGGAGTGCCACGAGGCTCCAACCTTGGAAGTATTTTATTACTTATCTGTATTAATGACCTACCTAGAGTAATTACATGTGACATACACTTAATTGCAGAGGATTGTTTATTCGCCAGAGAAATAACAACCAACATGACATCGCCCTGCTCCAGGGAACCTTAATAAGGCAAGAATTGATGCCAATTGTGGCGAATGGATCTTAACATGTATGATGCAAGCTTAGGAAAGTATCCGAATACAGCAATAAACAGCCCGTCTCTTCACTATTTGAATAACGTTCCTTTAGAAACGATACGTTCGTATAAAGAATTAGGCGTGCCTAACCAAAAGATGACTTGCAAAGCAATCCATCTTTTGGGAGGTCTGCGCTGCAGTTTTTCTCTAGCTGCATCACCTTTAAAGTTACTACTTTATTAAACCCTGTTAAGACTAAAATTAGCATTTGCCACAGTTATATGACCATCCCTGTCAGAAAAACCTAACATATTCACTTGAAATGATGCGAAATAACAACTTGTTCTATTCATTGCAATTGCAGCAAAACTGCAAGCGTATCTTCAGTGAAATGAAATCTAGGTTTGCACTATGGAGTTGAGGCCGGCTAGTTCATACTTTTCGAAATTATAACAGCAATAAAGACGCCACAAATAGGAAGACCCAAGAACGATGAGGCGCTGGCCTTCAATTAAAGTTATTTCAGGCAGCGCACAGAATATAAAGGCAAATAAATATTGAAAGGAATTCATGACGTCAGTGCAAGAGAGCTGTATCGGGTCTGCAATCACTAGGAGCACGCTCAAATGTTTATTGCCTATAATTTTTTTCACAAGCCATATCATCACTCTGCTCAACATCCCAAATCCATGTCACTACCACATTACTTACCTCAACAAATTGATTGACACCCAAAAACCGATGATTTCTCTTGTAGGAGATAGACTGGCCATTAATGCATACTGGATAACGAGGGCCCCCATGTTGCCCACTTGAAGAAGAAGCTCACATCTATGGTTCATGTCTTCAAGTTTATCACCGCGAAAACATGGGGATTGTCAGTGGGCTCCATGCTTCACTTATATCGAGCACCTTTTATCGGATTGCTACGTTATAGTTCTCCCGTGCTTGCTATAACATGCAAGTCAAACCTTCGAGAACTACAGAGCGTGCAAGCACAGGCACTACGTGTTTGCCTTGGATTTCCACGGAGCGCCTCAACAGCAGGAACCATTATAATGGCTCGAGACCATCCGATCACGACTTACATTAGCACCGACGCACTTAGGGCCCATGTTCGTCATGTTTCACGCATGCAATCAAGCTCTCTTGCCTGCCTGCCAGAACGACGACCACAGGCGTCCTTCTCCAACGAGGTCAGCATCCATCGTGCCCGTCTACCATCGGGCTTCACACCCTCAGCACGTTCAACCTCAGCTTCGTGGTGTTTAGAACAACCTCAAGTGCGCCTCACGGCTCCAGGGATAAGAAAGAAGACTGACCTGCCTACCTTGGCCCTGAAGCAAGCAGCTCTGGATTCTTTGAACACTTTCTACTTTGACCGAGTCCACATATATACGGATGGCTCTTCCACTCAGACCAGCTCCGCCGGCGCAGTGGTTATACCATCACGATCAATTAGCGTTCGATACAATATTTCTCACATGACAACATTGACCGGATCGGAGCTTGTTGCCCTCCGAGGTGCCGTTGATTACATTAACAACCAGCCCGCTAATCGGTGGGCAATATTCTGCGATTCAAAGGCGGCCTTACAATGTCTTCTGTCATCTCTTCGTCGCGGGTCGTATGAGCAACTAGTGTCAGAGATACGAGAAATGCACCATCGTATGATAGCGAAAGGACACGACGTCGTGTTTCAGTGGCTGCCTGGCCATTGCGGTATCTCCGGCAACGACCTCGCTGACGAAGCTGCTAGGAAAGCACACGAAGAAGCAATCCTTGTTTCTGTACCTTTATCGCGGATCGAAGCAGCCCGACACCTAAGCAAGGTAGCACACCGTATGACATTAGAGAAGTGGCACACCCCTGAATTCGCCCAGCAACGATTGCATTCCCTCGACCCCTCTATGCAACTGCGGCTGTTACCAGGGCTTCTGCGAAATGAGGAAACAATGCTGTGCCGCTTACGCTTGGGCGTCACATTCACCAATGCACATACGTTTTTGATTGGAATGACTGATAGCGCCGACTGTAATGCCTGCGGTGCCGAGGAAACTATAGAACATCTACTGTGCTACTGCCCATCTTTTCAAAACGAAAGACATGACCTCTGCACAGCTCTCAATCAGCTAGATAGAACACCGTTCACCTTGAAGAAGACCATGGGACCATGGCTTCGCATATCGCAGCTACAAAAGGCCACAAAAGCTCTGCTGCGATATTTGAAGGCTACTGGATTGAGTCAGCGTCTGTGATCCGGACTGAGTGACCGAACGATATACCCAGTAGACTTTCTCTTCTTCTTTTATTCTTTCCGTCGCCTTTTCCCTTTCCGTAGTGTAGGGTAACCAACCGGGCTCAGTCCTAGTTAACCTCCCTACCTTTCCTTTATCATTTGCTCTCTCTCTCAACAGATTGATCATTAGCATAATGTTGGAATTTGTGCTTGTAGCACGAGTATTTTTTTGTGTGCTATAACTCTTCTCATGGACATAGTAATATTAGAATAAGCTTCCAGTTGATATGATAATGCGAATTTTCGAAAAGCACTTCCCAATATTGTATATTAGCAACCACTTTTATGAACTAATGATAGTTGGTTTTTACACTATTTTCACTAGGCTGTGTTGTAATCAGGGTGTCATACCGTACCCAAACTGCAAACCGTACCCGAACAGCAATTCCGGGCGCAACTGAACGCGAACCCGAACCCTAACCAATATTTTTGGAACGTGCGTGAACCCGCACAAAACATGAACCGAAAAAAATAATAACGGTGACCGGTTAGGCACGACCCGGTTCAAGCATTTAAGGCGACAATGGTTGCTGAATTGCTTGCACGATTGTTCGGATAATTAGCTCTTCAATTTGCTGTTCCTACCAGCAGATTGTTACGACTTACGAGCTGCGTTGTGTGCGAGTAGGGGGATAGAAGATGGGTACGTACTGGTAATCACGGCCACCTCGCAGACACGCTTGCTCTTCTGCAGTCGGCGATGGCAGCTGTGTTCTGCGGCCGAAAATGTTTTCAGAGGCTCCGCGGAAATAGCATTTCGGGTGACGCTCCCGAGAGCCGTTAGGTCACTTTGCTGCTAAAACTACCTAAACTAGACAAACTCGGAGCTGAACCGATGATGCCCTCGAGGAGAAATATCGTCGAGTTCAGCTATATGACTTGATGTAACCATCCCACTGGGGTTACTAATAACGTTGATCACCTTTTCAATGAGTGGTAACTGCTGCCGTAAACGGCATGTGAAATCTTCCTCTATTACTTGTCATGGTTTGGCGTATTGTGACGATGAATCGCGCTTATTTACAAAATGTGGAATTCAAAAGTATCACTCAGCGAAAGCAGTTCACAGCACCGCACGCGAGCCAACCCAGCTCCATTCTCCTCTTCCTCCAAACTCCGCTCGGGCGTTTCACTTCCGCCTTCACAGATGATGCCCACTGGGCGAGTAATTTAGAAGGTCGTCTGTAGAATGGCTTAATGGGCGCGACATGTGTCATGTGTCAGCTATGCCTTTCTAGAGCGGCGACCATCGCTTGGGATGCGGGAGATTACATACATAACGTCACTGAGGCGGTCGACAATGACGAATGGGCCCGAGTAGCCGGAGAAGAACTTCCTACACAGACCACGCTTGCGGACCGGTGTCCACATCCAGACAAGGTCACCTTTAGTATAAGGCACGGACCGATGGCTGGCGTCGTAACGGATCTTTGAAAGCTGTTGGGATGCCAGAGTTCGAGTCATGCGATGCGACGGGCTTCTTCTGCTCGGCACAATGTCTGTGCAGTGGAAATTTCCTCGTCTAGCATAGAAGGAAGAATTCTGTCGAGACAGCTGCGAGGAAAGCGAGCGTAGAGGTGATAAAATGGAACATACCCTGTAGTCTCGTGCTTCACGGTGTTGTAAGCGCAAATGATATAAGGTAGTACTTCATCGCAGTTTATGTGCATGGAATCGACATAAATGTATAACATGCTGGCAAGAGTCTTGTTCGTGCGATCTTGGTGCGCTCTGGTCTGCAAGTGACACGGAGTGGCTTGGTGGAAGTGGCAGGCAGACAGACGCAGGATCGTCTCCACGACGTCGGGGACGAACTGACGCCCGCCGTTACTGATGCTGACTCGTGGATAGCCATGGCGTAGAATTACGAAGCGAATTACAGTGAATTACAAGACACTGCAGATATTGCCGCAGTTTTTGCGTAGCGCATCAAATGGTCGACACAAAGGACTACCCATTGAGTGGCACTCGACCAGAGGTCTGGGGGAATGCGCTGAGTGGTGAAGTGACATGCCTGATGACTTTAGCGCGCTGGCATTGAATGCAGGAGCGCGCCCAGGTGCGGCAATCCCGCTGCATGGAGGGCCAGAGATAGCGGTCAGCCACGAGGCGTGCAGAGGCGCGTATGCCGGGATGGCTGAGATTATGTAGCTGCTTAAAGAGGTAACGGCGATGGGAAAGGGGCACGTAAGGCCTTCTTCGTGCTGTTGATATCAATCAATCAATCAATCAATCAATCAATCAATCAATCAATCAATCAATCAATCAATCAATCAATCAATCATTTTATTTCCTTAAAGAAGGAGGAGTACAGGACTAAAAGCTTGGACAGCTTGACGAGGTCCCGACCCCTTGTAAGTTGGCATAACAGCAAGATGACAGCCAGTTATACACAAGAAATGAAAAAAAGCATCACAATGTAACGGGTAATACAGAGTGAAACAAGATGGCAAGAAACAATCAACACTCATAAATAACAGTGGGGAACAAAATTAGGAGAATAAGAAGGCATGGTCTAGTCTTGCAAATAAATAAGTTGACAAAAACGTTTAATGCGAGAGTTTCGGTTTCTGGAGGGATCAAACTTTTGTCGGTCTAATAGGTTTAAAAGCGAAGGTAATGCATGAGAAAAAGATTGCTCATCATAGGAGGTTCTTGGGGTGGGTACGAACCACATTTCTTTATGTCGGGTCTGTCGAATATTTGTATTTTCTCGAAGTTTTGCCAAATGAATTGTATCATCAATGCCAAATTTTACGAAATTTTTGTAGCACAACATCAACCTAAAATTGTAAAAACAAAATACAGGAAGAATTTCATATTTAAAAAAAAGTGGTTCTGTGGAGTGCGTATAATGAACATCAGCTATGTAACGCACAACTCTTTTTTGTAGCAAATGTATTTTGTGCAAGTTTGTTACACCAGTTGTACCCCACACCATGACGCAGTACTGCATGACAGATACCACCAGAGCATTGTATAGCATTATTTTTACCTTGGTCGGGAGTAAGCGACGCAGACGAGCAATAACACCAATGGCAGATGACAATTTAGATTGGAGATGATCAACATGCTCATTCCAGGTAAGGTGCTTTGTAAAACGCACCCCAAGGATGTTAACGGTATCCACTATCTCTAACTGCTCACTGCCCAGACACAAATTCATATTAGTTGTCAACAACTTTCCTCTAGGCGCGTACAAGATAACTTTTGTTTTCTTAGGGTTGATTTTTAAGCAGTTTATCACGGACCACCGTTCTAAGTCAGACAGCGTCATATTAGCCTTTATTTCTATATCTGTTTCCACGTTGCCTGTAATAAAAACGGTTGTGTCATCGGCATACGAAACGAATGTAGCGTTATCTGTACAGCGTACAATGTCGTTTATGTAAATCAAAAATAAAAGTGGGCCCAAAATGCTTCCTTGCGGCACACCAGTGATAACTGGCTTCCTTGCAGATATTTCATTAAATGCATTTGGTACTGCATCTCCAGAAATTTGTTGCCCATCATGTTCCAATATATCAGGAATAGCTGAGTAAGAGTTAGGCTGTAACAAGGCATTCAATTTGCGCCAAAGTACATCACTTCGCTGGTTAGCCGGGTCACTATATATTCCTAAAAAATAAGCATCTTTGGCAGTTCTAAGTTTATTTGTTAAACTGTTTCTGTATTTCTTAAACACCTTAAGCAAGGCTTCATCCCTAGATTTCACAAATTTGGCATATAAAACATGTTTTTGTTTAATCATGTCAAGAAGCTCAGGGGTCAGCCAAGGTTTCCGCGCTTTAATTGGCCTCGTAATTTTTTTGCATGAAAAATGCGTATCATACAACGGTTTAAAAATATTAATAAAGGCGAAATATGCAGAGTCGCTGTCTTGTGCACAATAAACGCTGTCCCAAGTTTGCTGAGCAATGGCATGGCGAAAAGCCTCCAGATTTGATGGCGTAATTGACTGAATATAAACTGGTTCCTTAGTTTTCTGAGTCAGACGATTGATTTTACTCACTAGCAGAATAATGCCTAGATGGTCACTGATATCAGTGTACAGAACGTCGGCCTCTAATGAATGAATATTTATATTTGATATGAACACATCTAATAAGGAGGCACTGTCAACAGTTATGCGTGTTGCTGTAGAAATGGTATTTGAAGAACCGCAAGTTGTAATTAGAGTCTGTAAATCATTTCGCAGCGGAGAAGATGACAGCATGTTTATATTGACGTCACCACCTAAAACCAGATTCATTTTTTCTTCTGTTGCATAACTGAAAAGCTTTTCAACGAAAGCAAGAAAGCGGGTCGCATCACCTGATGGTGGTCTGTACACAACAGAGAACAAGTTTGTATGGTTTTGTAGTGTCAGTACCTCATAATCGGAAGTTATACCAGTGAAATCGTCGACTGGTACAGCAAAAATATTATCTTTGAGCAAAAGCGCTACACCGCCCCCTCGCTTATCCTGTCGACTACAGAAGAACGACTGATAACCAGATAACTGGAACAATTGTGATGTGGGCGTTAACCACGTTTCGGTTAACATTATAACAGTAATCGATATTACGAAGCTGTGTATTAACATGGTAAGTTCATCAGTCTTATTTGCGAGCGATCGAACATTTTGATGAAAAAATGTCATTGCTGGTTGCTTATCTGATATAAGATCCTTTACCTCGGTTGGTACATAACCCATATTTTAAATAAGAAGCTACCAGAAGAGAATGGACCCAACCGTTGTTCCTACGTCATCTTCTGCAAGTCATCAAGATGGCAAATGGGGACAATGGGGCTGCCGTCTGATTTCCGGGCAAAAATCTTGCAATTACGATACCAGGCATTAAAAAAAATAAATTATGGGCTTTGACCTGCCAAAACCACTTTCTGATTATGAGGCACGCCGTAGTGGAGGACTCCGGAAATTTCGACCACCTGGGGTTCTTTAACGTGCACCTAAATCTAAGTACACGGGTGTTTTCGCATTTCGCCCCCATCGAAATGCGGCCGCCGTGGCCGGGATTCAATCCCGCGACCTCGTGCTCAGCAGCCTAACACCATAGCCACTGAGCAACCACGGCGGGTGATACCAGGCATATTTCCAGCCGAGTTCTTTCTTTTTGCTGTTCACCGCTCCAAACAAGCGTTTCATGGGAGGAGATAAGTGTTCATTGATATAAATCGGAGTGCTGGGCTCCAGCTGAATATCTTCTGTTGTCAGCTGTTTTTTTCCTTGCTTTCTCTAGGAAAGAATCGCGCTTGGCCCTGTCGATATGTCGCACTGGATAGTCTTTGTCGATTCAGGTATGGGGACTTGCTGCAGCTGTAGCGAGGACCCGCCCTTAAAAAGCTCCTGCAGTTCAGCGTCCGTAGTCTGAGCCTCGGCGAGGACATCAGCTGTTATCTGCGAAGGGCTAATAGCTGCCACACGTGAAAGCGCGTCGGCGACGATTTTGTCCTTCCCGCTGACATGTTGGATGTCGGTGGTAAACTGGGCGATGAACGAGAGCTGGTTCTGCTGGACCGGCGGGAGTTTGTCGCGGCGCTGAGAGAAGGCATAGGTCAGAGGTTTATGGTCGGTGTAGATAGTGCAGTGTTGTGCTTCGAGAATGTGGCGAAAGTGCTGAACTGCTTCGTATACCGGCAGAAGTTCTCTGTAGTAAGCTGGCGAACTCTACGGCGCGGGGGTCGTGGTTTCGTCGGTGGGACTGGTCGCAGAAGGGGTCGTTTTCCGAGCTGAGAGCTTCTTGGAGAAGAACGCCAAGGGATGCCAGGTGTTGTCTACGTGCTGCATAAGGGCGGCGCCTACGGCGATGCTAGAGGCGTCCGTGAAGAGCCCCAAAGGAGCGTCTGGCACAGGATGGGAGAGAAGTGTGGCGGTGCAAAGAGCAGCTCTGCATTTTTTGAAAAGTTCTGCTAAAGCCGGTGTCCACGTGACGGGTTGGTTTCCTCGTAGACCAGCCAAGGCATCATGGAGGGGAACCTGGTAGTCGGCTGCGTGTGTCAAGAAACGCCTGTAAAAGTTCAGCATGCCGAGGAAACGGCGAAGGTCTTCAGCGGTGGTTGGTTGAGTGTAATTTTGCATGCCTGAGATGCGTTGAGGTACGCTCTATGGTGTTCAGCGGTGCGGCGACAGCCTGGATGGTGGGCGACAACGGCGGCAAAGAGACCACGATGACGCGATCAGTGATCCCGGCGAGTTGGTCGAGAGGTAGCGTAAGCTGAGCCTGCAGAATTGCCTGGACATGCGGTGGAAGTCGTTGAAGCCAAATTCTCGCAGTAAGGAATCCTGGACTTCCATGTTGCCCGCGAGAGCACGCATGTGGCGGAGGAGCTGCGAAGGCTTGCGCTCGGCAAGTTCTGCGTTCAACTTCAGTTGAAGAACTGAAGTTGTCGCACCTTCTGGTCTTCCGAGAGTGACAGGCGGCGAATGAGTTCCGTCTTGAGGTGTTCGTAAAGGTTGGCCGTTGGTGGGTTGGCAAGGATATCCCGGACCTCGCTGGCGTAGCGGGCATCGAGGTGGGCGATGACATAATCGTAGCGGGTCCGGTCTTGTGTGATGTGCGCGAGGGAGAACTGGGTCCTCGACTTGGGCGAACCATACCTCGGGCGAGTCGGCCCAAAATGGCGGAAGCTTGACAGCGACACGCCAGACGCCGGGCGGGGCAGCGTGCGGGATGCCATCTGCCGGGGTTCTGACGTCCTCGGCGGAGCCGGCAGGATGCTGCTGCACGGAACCATCGGGTTGGTCGTGCCGTTCCTGAAGCTGTTGCTCTTGCTTCTGGATCACCTCTTGCTGCGCATGAAGCTGTCTGTTGAGAAGTTCCAGCTGTCGTTGAAGGGCGTCTTGTTCGTGCATGGCGATGCGTTCTTGTTCGTTGTCCTGGTCACCAGATGTGGCATGTCGTGTCTGCCGAAGGATGAATCCCAACATAAAAACGTAACGCTTCTTTATTCGACTAACGATGGTAGCGGACGGGCATACCAACGCTACGTTCGTCCCAGTAGCGGAAGGTAGAAGGCCGCTTTTCTCAGCCAGGCAGCCTGTTTTTATAGCCACACGTCGGTGACGCATACTTCGGGTGACGTGGTGGTGGCGTTCTGTTTTACCGGCCATGCAGTCCAGCGTGCAGCTGTGTTATGCTGGTCCAGATGATAAGAAGACTGAGGGTGCGCCGAAATATGCGCGGAGTGTGTCGCCACAGTTCTTTCTCCTACATTCGGCAGCCACCTTACCCGACTCGCTGCAATTCTTGCTGTCTTCCGAAAAGCCGGCCTTCAATTGAACTCCGCGAAGTGTCAATTCGGGCGCCGTCAGATTACAGTGTTGGGACACCTCGCTGACGCATCCGGTGTCCAACCCGATCCGGAAAAAGTTCACTCCGTACGCAGTTTCCCGGTGCCACCTTCTACTTCTGACGTGCGCTGCTTCGTCGGCTTGTGTTGTTACTTTCGTAGTTTCGTCAAAAACTTCGCCGACGTTGCTGAGCCTTTCACAGATCTCCTAAAAAGAACAGGCCATTCTCATAGGGCCCGGAGCGGGCTCACGCGTTCGCCGTTCTCATCGGGTTCCTAGCAACCACTACCATACTTTCCCACTTTGATTCATCTGCACCGACCGAAGTGCACACTGACGCAAGCGGTCACGGCATCGGCGCTGTTTTCGCCCAATAGCAGAATAGTACCGAGTGCGTGATAGCTTACACCAGCCGCCTGCTGTCAGCTGCCGAGAGAAATTACTCCATCACCAAGCGGGAGCGCTTGGCTTTGGTTTGGGCTGTCGCGAAGTTCCGGCCATATTTGTACGGCGCACGTTTTCGGTCGTTACAGACCACCACGCACTGTGCTGGCTGTGTTTCCTCCGGGACCCCACAGGGCGGCTTGGTCGCTGGGCTTTGCGGCTCCACCAATTTTCATTTGTTGTCAACTATAAGTCTGGACGTCTGCACAAGGATGCTGACTGCCTCTCGCGTCACACCGTGGATCCCCCTGATCCCGTTGCGCATGATCCAGTGACCTGTGTGATGGCTTTGACTGACATGACCGACATGCGGGTTGAACAACAACCAGACGCATCCTTACAGTCCATCATCACCGGAGTGCAATCTGGCAGCACCGACGGCAGGTGCCGCATGCTCGTGCTGCACGACTGCATCGTCTACCGCTTCAATATCAACCCTGAGGGCCCCAAGTTGCTCCTTGTCATTCCTCGTCATCTGTAATCCGTCGTTCTCGAGCAACTTTACGATGCACCGACGGCGGGACACCTTAGAGTTTTGCTTACATATGACCGCGTACGACGCCGGTTCTTCTGGCCGGGTCTCCACCTACTTACTCTGTGCGTCGGTATGTCGCAACTTACGAATTTTCTCAGCGCCGGAAGAAACCTCCCCTGCCACCTGCCGGACGTCTCCATCCCATTGAAGCTCCCTCTGAAGCGTTCTTTCGTGCAGGCCTTGACTTGCTTGGCCTTTTTCCTACTACTAGAGGGAATAAGTGGATCGCCGTCACTACTGATTACGCGACAGGCTACGCATTAACAAAGGCGTTGCCGACTAGTTGCGCAACAGACGTCACCGATTTTCTCCTTCACGATGTCATTCTCCAGCATTGTGCACTTCGACAGTTATTTACAGACTGCGGCCGCTCGTTCTTGTCTCGAGTTGTGGGCGACCTCCTCCGCTCTTTTGCCACTGAGCACAAGCCGTCCACCGCCTACCACCCACAAACGAATGGTCTTACGCACGTCTCAACCGAACACTCACAGAAATGCTGTCAATGTACGTTTCCAACGATCACCGCGATTGGGACGCCACCCTGGCCTACGTGACATTCGCGTATAACTCGTCCCGACATGACACCGCAGGATATTTACCCTTTTATCTTTTCTATGGTCGCGAGCCCACAATGCCCTTTGAGACCATCCTACCTTCTGTGCCCCGCGTTGCCTCTGAGTACACTCGCGAAGTCATCGATCGTGCTCACATGGCGCGTCAAATCGCCTGATCTTGCTTATTAGCGTCGCAGCATCTGCAAAAAGAGCGTTACGACGGGTGCCATCGCGATATTCAGTTCGCCCCAGGTGCATCGGTGCTGCTTTGGTCGCCATGTCGTCGGGTCGGCCTCTCCCAGAAGCTTCCCTCTCGCTACACAGCGCCTTATGTAGTCCTACGTCAAGTTAACGACGTCAAATACGAGACCGCGCAGTTGCTGTTTGATCCATCCTCAAGTCCGCCGCCTGTTGACGTCGTGCATGTTTCGCGGCTGAAGCCGTACTTCGATCGCAGTTCTTCGCCTACCATGTGCCAAGACGGCGCTTCACCACCCGGAAGTCCTGTTACAGGAGGATAAACGAAGATAGGAAGAAGAAGATCGGAGACGTTGGCTGCTGCGCGCTGTTGGTGGTCAGCCATCTTAGCTATGCTGACTCATCCTGTATATATATTGTGTATACGTTCGCCATCGCCTCGACGCCGCTCGCTTTCGCCGATGCGTCGTCGTCCTTCTTGGCCGGAACGGGAAAACTAATCGTCGCAGTTCCAGAGGCAAGAACTGCGTCACCCACGAACAGACCAAGGCCTCTCCCTTCTCCGACTAATGTTATTGATGTATTTGTGGACGGCGTCGCTGCACTCGCCCTCGTTGACACTGGTGCTGAAGTTTCAGTTATTAGTGCCAAACTTTGCCGTTCGCTCAGAAAAGTTAGGACGCCACTGTCCAACGTGTCACTTCGTACTGCCAGCCCCGACCGCATCACGCCTGGAGCTGCGAGTACTGTTCGCGTTGTGATCAACGGCTCCTCTACACCGTCGAATTTTGAGTGCTATGTTTTTGTTCCAACAGTCTTATTTTGGGCTGGGACTTCCTTTCCGCTAATAACGCCGTCATCGACTGTTCTCATACTGAAGTGGAATTTCAAACGCTGTGTCATTTCCCACTCCTTGACGCTCGCGAACCTGAAGATAAAGTATTTCTTGCCGAAGACGTTACAATGAGACCACACTCTTCTGCCCTTGCCACAGTGTCATGCAACATTGTTGCTGATGCAAGCGTACTTTTTGCGCCATCTGCAGTTTTCGCTCGTCGCAAATGTTCCCCACTGCCTTTCGCTCTTTTGAATGTTCATGCCGGCGTCAGCAGACTGCTCGTCACCAACCGACTGACCTGTCCTCTCGCTTTGCTTCGTTGGGAGTGCGTTGGCCGTGCCCAGTGTGTCGACCCTGCTGCCTTCATTGACAGGCCAACTGATTCCATCGCCACTCATGAGGTCGCCGGAGTGACCTGTAACCCCGCGAAGCAGCCGACTTCGCCCGATGTTTTACATAGGTCCATCACCACCACGTTGACTGTTTCACAACCCACCCAGCTTCTACGCCTTCGCAACAAGTTCCGTTCCTCTTTCGACTGCCAGCATGTTCCCTTGTGCCGCACGCCAACTGTTTGTCATCGCATCGACACGGGTACCAGTGCACCACTGCGACAAAGACCGTATCGTGTATACGCAACAGAGCGCCGTGTTATCGACGACCAAGTAGCTGACATGCTCAAGCGCGGCGTCATTCAGCCTTCGATAGCCCCTGGGAATCTCTCGTTGTTCTTGATAAGAAGATGGATGGATCGATTCGATTCTGTGTCGATTACCGATTACTGATTACCTTAACTAAATAACTCGTAAAGATGTTTACCCTCTTCCGAGAATTGACGACGCCCTTGACTGTGTCCAAGGCGCGGAGTTCTTTTCTTCTATCATCCTACGCAGCGGCTATGGGCAAGTCCGCACGGCCTCCGAAGACCAACCTAGAACGCCCTTTGTAACACCAGATGGCCTATATGAAGTTTATGTCATGCCTTGGGGCTTTGCAGCGCCCCTACAACATTTGAGCGTATGATGGACAACCTTTTGCGTGGTCTCAAGGGGAAAACGTGCCTGTGCTACTTATATAGATGATGTTGTTATTTTTTCGCTCTATTTTCCCACGCAGCTCTGTAGGCTGGAGGAAGTGTTACAGTGCCTTGCTGCCGCTGGCCTTCAGCTGAACCTGAAGAAATGCCACTTTGGCGCAAGTCAGCTCACCATCCTTGGCCATGTAGTATCTAAACATGGTATTCTTCGCGACGCCGCCAAGCTCCGTGCGCTTGCTGATTTTCCCAAACCTTCCTCCGTAAGAGAAATTCACAGCTTCCTTGGCCTGTGTTCTTACTTTCGCCGCTTCATTCGGAATTTTGCATCTATCACCACTCCCTTGAATCAGCTTCTACGGAGCTACTTAAATGACTACGCCTGGTCGTCCGCTTGTGATGATGCCTTCCAAGAGTTGCGTCGTCTAGTGACCTCGCCGCCTATACTGCGTCACTTCAACCCGTCAGCTCCGACCGAAGTACACACCGACGCCAGCGGTGTTGGACTCGGCGCTGTGCTCGGGCAGCGCAAATCTGGATTCGACGAGTACGTCGTTGCATACGCAAGCCACCCTTTCACCAAAGCCGAGAAGAATTATTCCGTTACAGAGAAGGAATGTTTGGCCATAATCTGGGCACTGGTAAATTTCGGTCCTTCATCTATGGCCACCCCTTCGACATGATTGCAGACCACCATGCACTTTGTTGGCTGTCCACGTTGAAGGACCCCTCAGGTCGATTAGCTCCCTGGGCTTTGCGGTTGCATGATTTCAACGCGCACGTTGTCTACAAGTCTGGCTGCCGCCACACCGATGCCGACGCGCTTTCCCGTGCATCCGTTTCAACCGAAAGCGATGCCTGCCTCTCTGCCGTTGACCAAGTATTTTCGTTCCCAGCAGGCTGCGACATGGCTTTGGAGCAACGCAAGGACGCCTGAATTAGTACTGTTATCCGCTTGCTTTCAAACCCGTCGATTGTTTGTTCAGCTTCTCGAGCTTTGCGCCGTCAAGCATCTCACTTCAAAATTCGGGATGGACTTCTCTATCGCTGCAATTACGTCTCTCACGTCCGCAAGTGGTTGCTGGTCATATCTCGACATCTTCGTGGTGAAATATGTTTTGCCTTCCATACTGACCCACAGTGTGCACATGCGGGTGTCTTCAAGACGTACACCCGGCTTCGCTGCAGGTATTATTGGCGTGGCATGTACACCTTTGTGTGCAAGTACATTCGGTCGTGCCCTCAGTGCCAATGCCGCAAGCTTCCTGTTCGGCATGTCTCTGGTCCACTCCAGCCAATCCCGTGTCCTGTCAGGCCTTTCGATCGCATTGGCATTGACCTGTATGGACCCCTTCCGAGCACGGCTTCCGGGAACCACTGGATAGCCATCGCCATCGACCATTTGACTCGATACGCAGAGACAGCCGCTCTGCCTGCTGCCACCGCTCGTGATATAGCATCCTTCCTCCTGAAAAACTTTATTCTCCGTCACGGTGCACCTCGCGAACTTTTGAGTGATAGAGGACGCGTCTTCCTCTCCAAATTCGTAAACGCACTCCTTGGTGAATGTCGCATCGCTCATCGCACCACCACCGCCTACTATCCTCAAACTAATGGTCTGACGGAAAGATTTAACCGCACCCTTGGCGACATGCTATAAAAATACGTCGCCTCTGATCACACTGATTGGGACCTCATTTTGCCATTCATCACGTTCGCCTCCAACACTGCACCACAGGCGACCACAAATTTCTCCCCATTCTTCCTCTTGTATGTGCGCGAACCTTCGACTACCCTCGACACCATTCTTCCGTACAGACGCGACTCATCCGAATGTACGTCCATCTCTGAAGCTGCCCGCCGCGCAGAGGAATGCCGTCAGCTCGCCGGTTCCTTTGCAGCCGTCGACCACTGGCAACAAAAGTCTCGACATGGTGATGATCGGCCGCACTGTCACTTTCTTCCGGACTCCCTTGTGTGGCTTTGGGTTCCCGCAATTCCTGCTGGACTCTCATCCAAGCTTGTATCCAAGTATCAAGGACCCTACCGTGTTGTAACGCAGACATCGCCTGTGAACTATATTGTCGAGCCTGTCACGCCACCTACGGACCAACGCTGTCGTGGTCGTGAAACCGTCCACGTACAACGCCTGAAGCCGTATTACGACCCCATGATACTGTGTTCACCATGAGTCACCAGGATGGCTGCTTTTCCCAAGGGGGGCGATTGCAGTTAAAAGGAATGCCCAGCGCTGCAGACACATCGCCAGTCGTACGGGAGGTGCGAGCTCGAGATTGCCTGAGCTGCTCTGGTTAAGACACGCTGCCTGCTGCTGTCTTGGACCCTATTCATATTAGAATTGTAAGTATAGTTCTTGTATACTCGCAACATCGCCGTAACAATATTGAATGTACGCGCAGTAATGCGCGAGCGCTAGTCATGCATCACAATAAAGAAGCGCGAATTTGACTACGTAGATTACACGTAACTACAGCTGGTCTCATATCCCTTAGGCCAAGCTTCCATTTGGTTCTATCGTAAGAAGCCAACAAACACTGACACCAAGGGCAACATAGGGGAAATTACTTGTGCCTAATAAATGAAATAAAGAAGCGATAAATAATGGAAATGAAAGTGGATGAAAAAACAACCTGCCGCAGGTGGGGAACAATCCCACAACCTTCGCATCGTTCTCTACCTCCGGCAAGTGGTTTTTTCATCCACTTTCATTTCCAATAACTTATCGTTTCTTCGTTTCATTTATTAAGCACAAGTAATTCCCCTTATGTTGTCCTTGGTGTCGGTGTTTGTTGGCTTCTTATGATAAGACTAATAAAAATCCGGCCCCTCAGTTAACCCCCTCTCTTCTCGTTTATTTCATTTGCCTCTATTTCGTGTTGTTTTCCTTATTCTATTTCATGTTCCACGCTTGTGTAACTGTCATGTGCAATCTACAATTTTTTAGCTCAAAGGCAGCGTTCGTGCCGTACGTATTTTTGCTTACCTTAGTCTCTTTTCTTACTCTGTAAATTACGGATAATATATATACCAGTTCGTGCGTTGCTACATTGCTAGCTGGAGGCTGCGTTTGTCGCCGAACGTTAACAGCAAATATATCAGGCACATATACACCAAAAAAGCATTTGAAGCGAACGTGTCTCTCACAAACTTCAGAACTATAGGTATGGCATTTGCAACGGTAAAAGAAATATACCTTAAAGCTTCTGCTTGGAAGTTTGCTTGGCGTTTGCTACAGGCCCCCCCAGACTAATCCAGACTTCCCACGTCATCTGAACAACATCCTTCATAAACTTGTTCTCACATATCCAAATGCCCGTATTCTTCTTTTTGGTGATTTTAATTACCCGGATATTGATTGGCAGAACATAGCTAGTTCCACAATAACGTGTCATGCAGAGGCGAAGAACTTCATCAATGTCTGTTGAAATTTTAACCTCACTCATTTATTTCCCAACCAACCCGTGTCTCACGAGAATCAGCAAACACGCTCGACCTGATACTAACAAGCAGCCCCGAGAATGTATCATCCATCAGTTACATTCCTGAAATCAGCGATCACAAAGTCATGCATGCTTTATTCTCATTTACCTCGACTCAAGAACAGACATCCGATAAAACGATACAACTCTACGATAAGGGTAACTATAATGCAATAACTGAAGAACTTAACACCTTTTTTCCTGAATACGTATCCGCATTTCACACTCGCTCAATTCATGAAAACTGGCTGATATTCAAGAACAAATTAAATCATCTCACTAATATGTTCGTACCAAGGATTACCTTTCATACTAATCGCAATAAACCATGGTTTACCCAGCACTTAAAACGACTCGAAAACAAAAAGAAACGAATGTTTCGTACCGCCAAACGAAACGACACGCCTGCTGCATGGGGGAAATACTTCGAGGCCGAAAAATCATACCTACTTTCTGTTCGTAACGCCAAGTACTCATTTTATCACAATGACTTACCAAACTTACTTATAAGAAACCCCAAGCAATTCTGGCAAGTTTTAAACCCAACACATCCTCCCGATATTAAACTGACGAATTATTCACATGAAGCGGTGACTGACTATGACTGCGCAGAAATATTTAACCGCGCATTCACATCTGTGTTCACTACCGAACTCGACGCACCTTCACAATTACCACCCTTTAACTTAGAAACCCCCATGCCGGCAGTCACGTTCGTCGAAGAAGGCATTTCATCCATAATTCATAATATGAAATTTTCATCATCAGCTGGTATGGACCTGAATAATTCAAAACTATTGAAAAATGTGGAAACAATTTGTGCATCATATTTATGTCTCATTTTCTCACAGTCACTCTCCTCAGGAATTTTGCCTCTTGATTGGAAAACGGGGAAGGTCGTTCCAGCCTACAAATCAGGTAACAGGGACTCGCCCTTGAATTACCGCCCCATTTCATTGACAAGTGTGCCTTGTAAAATCATGGAACATGTCATCTACTCACAAATCGTAAATTTCTTGGACCGAAACCACTTTTTTCACCCTTCACAACATGGGTTTCGTAAGGGCCTCTCTTGCGAAACCCAACTAGCGCTTTTCCTTCACGACTTGCACACTCATCTAGACCGTAATATGCAGACCGACACCATCTTTCTTGATTTCACTAAAGCTTTTGACAAGGTTCCCCACCGCCGGCTATTACTTAATCTCTCAAAGCTGAACCTACCCCCTAATATTCTCAAATAGATTGAAGAATTCCTAACTAACCGCTCTCAGTCAGTCTATCTTAACGGCCATCTGTCTACATCTCTCCCGGTTACTTCAGGCGTCCCACAAGGTTCTGTCCTCGGTCCCCTCCTATTCTTAATATATATTAACGACTTGCCCCTGCACGTTTCCTGTAGTATTCGAATTTTCGCAGATGATTGTGTTATTTACCGCACCATTAATAACTGTCACGATCAATACACTCTTCAGACAGAGTTAACAACGTACTAAATTGGTGTAATAACTGGCTAATGTCCCTCAATCCTAGTAAATGTAAACTCATGTCCTTCACTCGTCGTCACAATCCATATCTCTTTCATTATTTAATTTCTAACACACAGATTGAGCAAGTACAATCATATAAATATCTAGGAGTCACCCTCTCTTCTAATCTATCATGGCAGGTTCATATCGGTAACATCATTTCAGCATCAAACAAAACACTCGGTTTTCTAAAACGTCACCTTCGTCTTGCCCCACCACATGTTAAATTGCTCGCGTATAAATCACTTATAAGACCCAAATTAGAATATGCATCCCCCATCTAGAGCCCACATCAAGCATATCTAATCACCGCATTGGAAGCTGTGCAGAATCGTGCTGCCCGATTCATTCATTCCTCATACTCATATGACGTCAGTGTTTCATCCTTGAAAGCTACATCCGGACTGTCACCCCTCTCTTTTCGTCGTCGCATTGCTAGCCTCACCCTTTATCACAAATTCTTTTATTCTCCTCTCAATCAAGCACCGTATATCGTTGCCGCATCACGCATATCTCGCCGCACCAGTCATCCCCTTCAAGTTGCCCGCCCACTATCACGTACTACTACGTTTTCAGCTTCGTTATTTCTTCGAACAGCCACGGACTGGAACGGCCTACCCCATGACATCGTCGCCATCGCTTCAACATCTGCTTTTCAAGAACGCGTAACAGATCACCTTCATTGTTAAATCACCATCGCTGTTTGTCTTCCTCACTACAAATGTAATCCCACGCCTTATGTAACACCCCCTGAAATGGGGGCCTTTAAGGAATAAAACTGAACTGAACTGAACTGAGCTTTGTCAAAGTACTAGGGCGATAGCAGAGGTTGCTAAAATGAGCAGTAGGCGACAATACGAAAGTAAATAGATGCGCCGTTACAAACATGCGTTCGTAGTATCGTCTGTTGTGCGTGTAAAGACACGAACATATTAGCGGCAAAAACGCGTGCGGAACATGCGCGTTGGGAAGGTCACACTGACCCACGTTTCGTGGGTCGCCGCAGCCACGTGACCTCACCTGACGTCCGTTTTGCCTCGGTCCCTTCCGAGACTTCTCATGAATGGTCGGGCATCGCTCTGCTATTCACGTTCTCCATCGCAGTTGTTTGGGTGTTTCGGCCTTTCACTGGGAGCCACTCAATCTCAGCAATGTCAGATATGCATGACGTACTGGTGCCTGTGAACGTTATAATCTTAGCGTCTTTATTTATACCACGTGGATGAACCAGAAAGTGGACGAGGAGCTTCAGGGTGCGCCCGATCTATCGGCGCAGGGACATTGAGGGGCAGGCCCACGCCATGCTTCCTCGCCTGCGCGCTAAAGATGAAGGACACTTGAAAGGGTAAGTAATCGAAAGCTACTTCTTCACTTTACTGTTGGCAAACTTAAGGTTCGCCAGGCTCACGAAAGTTGGTGCCGTTAGTTGTAGCTACCTGCGAATGCCGCCCGTTGTCTTTGAGTCCTTGCTCGATTTCGTGCAACCCCTGATTGAGGACCAGGTGACAACATTCCACCAGCCCATTTCTGCTCATGGTCGTATAGCAATGACAGTAGGATAAGATCAGTTTAAATCTTTCGTTCTTTTCATCCCTGAAATATTCAACTTATGACATATGCTGCGATGTTCCGAGTTTCAACACCTGCGAATTCTGATTTAATCAGGGGAAACTAAACGCACAGCCCTTCTATTTTCGATACGCTGGAAAGTGTTTTCAGTTTCACAGGTTTGATCGAGGCCACAGAGGCCGCGTTCGTATGGGGGATGTGATCCAGGTTCTTGTTTTCGAAGGTTCGGACCCTTCTCTTAGGCGTTGGGTTCTCCAAGAACCCAAGTGAGGACAAAGCCATTTGTTTCAAAAAACACACAGACAAACTTTTAATAGTGTTGGACTGTTGACCGGGCGACGAGAGCGCGACAGCTCTGGCTTGGAGAGGGAAGGCAGGCGTCTTCGCACCACAAGCAGATGGCCGCGGCGTTCTAACCAGGAAGCTAGGCGTAGAATTCGGGCCTTAGCCCGACTGCTCTCGTCCTGCCCACGTGCGCAGAAGCTCGATCGCCGGCCTCGGGCAGCAGGTGGCACGTGCAGATGGCGGCGGCGTTCAGGCCAGGCAGCTAGGCGTAGAAATAGGGCCCGTAGCCCGACTGCTCTCGTCCTGCACACGGGCGCAGAGGCTCGTCGACGCGACTTCACTCGTCATCTTGTCCCCGCTTCTCCATGTCGATACTATTATGCGCCCTTGCAGTCGTGGCCAGCCCGGACACGCGTACTGTTAACGCCATCCTAGTCCTAAGTGTGTTTTTTGCCGTGATGTCTCTTTTAGTGATTATTTTATGTTTTATCCTCTTCCTAGTTGTATTAAAAGTTTGTGTGTGTGTTTTTCGAAACAAACGGCGTTGTCCTCAATTGGGTTCTCGGAGGCTCCACCTCAGAGAACCATCAGCACCTTTGAACACAACAACCTGCATCACAAATTGGCGTCCGCAACAGAACAAAGCCGTTCGTTTGGATTTCTTAAAATTCTAACGGCTCGGAACCATGGCTAGCACGCGAGACCTGTTAGCTTTAGCTGAACGCATGGGGCTGGAAGGAGCGGAGTTAAAGGCATGGTTAGACGAGCCGGAGGCGCGGGTGCGAGAAGGGTGGGTGGTGGAACGCGAGGCTAGAAAGGAGCAGCTTGCGTTTGACGAGATGAATTTACAGTTACGCGGCTAAACATCGCAGAAGCCGAGGGTGCGTGTTTGGAAAAGAAAAAGCCCATAATGGGATTGACTGACTTAGTCAACGTGGCCCAGCGGTTAGGTTTGCGTGGGGAACACTTGGACAAGTGTGTTCAAGAGAGGTGGTCGATAATATGCGAGAAAACTCAGAAGGAGCGCGAGAAGCGAGTGGCTGAACAGGCAGCTGAGAAAACACGTCTGGAAGAGCCTCGCAAGGTATGCCTTCGCATCAAAACACTCATGGATGTTTGCTCCGAAGGGACAAGTTCCATTGTTGGGGTTGCAATACAGCACTGCAAAGGCGACCAGAAAGCTCTCTCCAACATAGCGTCAAACCTTGACGAGCAGAAAGTTCTCAAGTAAAGACAACTTATAATGATGCCATCGTAGGCAAAGATACCGGTTTTTCCAAAGAATATATTTGCTCACGAAGCAAGGAGCATATTACTTCCGCACCTCAACCAGTGTTGCGCGAGCCCAGCGTAGGTGATGACTAGTTCTTACATAGTTCTGGGCTACCATGCATAAGCCTGGTTGAGAAAGCCCAAGTTGGAGCCGGGCCTTTCCTGGACGCTAGAGGTGGTGCGTCGGAGGATTTGCGTCATGTTCGGGATGGGCCTAAGGATGTCATGGCTTCTGGGGAGCTATGTTTGGTTTCCATAAAAAGTGCTGAGGTGCCTTTGCTGTGTCCGTCGAGTCCGACGGAGTCAACTGCTTGCAACACTATGCGCAGATGTATAGTTCGGTTGATGTGGGAACGGGTCACCTAAAGGAGTCCTAATGCTTCACTCATGGCTTTTGTAGGACTTTTGACCTCGAACACGGTGGCATGAAGACTTGATTATTATTATTCAAATGGAATGTGTTGTGAGAGCCTGTCGCGCACTTAGCGGCAACTCTTTTCCTTGAAAAAACTTTGTAAAAAGGGGGGCTTATGTGATGTGTGCAGCACGCGACATGGTGTCGTGGTTGGAAATGACAAGGAGCAGACGACAAGTAGTGCGCCCGCCGAGGCAAATTCCGCGCTGGATGGAAAACGACAACGCCGAAGAGCGTCCGGCACTTTAACACGTGGCGCAAGAAAAGAAATTAAAGGAAAAAAGCCAACCCAATCAGGAGAAACCACGGAGCATCAAACAGCCAATGAGCAAACGACGAATCGGCCAGAGCGGCAGAAAAGCGAGGCGTGCTGGCCGAAGCGGGGGAGACGCAGGGAGAGTTCCAGGAAGCGACGCCAGCGGAAGGTCGGCCAGCAGACCGGGAGTTGAAGACAGGCCGTCGGGTTCCGTACCAGAGCCACCAGGACTTCACCCGACCGAGGCCTCCTGCCAACCCTTTCCTGTGCGTCGCCACTCTACCCGATCGTGAACTGTTGTCCATGGGAGCTTCTGCGCCCGTGGGCAGGACGAGAGCAGTCGGGCTATGGGCCCGAGTTCTACGCCCAGCATCCTGGCCAGAACGCCGCCGCCATCTGCTCGTGCCACCAAGACTCCTGCTTTCCCTCTCCAAGCCACAGCTGGCGCGTTCTGGTTGCCTGATCAATGGTCCAACATCCCGACCTTTGGCGAGACCGGCGCCACTTCTCTCGTCATCTTGTCGCCGCTTCTCCACGTCTAGATTATTATGCGCCCTTGCAGTCGTGGTCAGCCCTGACTCGCGCACTGCTAACGCCATACTAACCCTAAGTGTGTTTCTTGCCGTGATGTCCCTTTGAGTGTTTATTTTATGTTTATCTTCTTTCTAGTTTCATTAAAACTTTTTCTGTGTAAGGTTTTGAAACAAACGGCTTTGTCCTCAATTGAGTTCTCGGAGGCTCCGCCTCAGAGAACCATCAGAACCCTTGAACACAAGAACCTGCATCACAGGGTCTGAGTGCAATACACCCTCGTGTACCGTAGATACATAGTCAAAAAGTATACCAGAGCTCCTACTACGACTTTTCTTGCAATTACGTAGGGGTTTTGGCTCACACCGACTCAGGGTTTGCTTTAATTTATCGTTTTAAGTTGTAGAAGATTTGTAAAACCAAATTGCTGTTTGATTAATCACTTTACTAAGTGATTAATGAAACTCGCAGCTTACGTCAGACAGAAAAATATGTGGTACCTCGTGTGTACACAAACTACGGGAAGAGAACTCGTGCTTTCTACGTGTCGGCTAATTTCAATAAATTTAATGAGAATGATATTGCGGGAACATTTAAACAAATAAAATCACATTTAAGGTCATGGGTGATACGTAATGTCCATATTCTTTGATGTTTTCTTCGGGATTTGAAGCATGCGAACCTGATTGCGAAGTCATCTCTAATGTCAATGTGTACTTTTTTTCCCCTGTTGATGCAATAATTTCTTTTGTTCAAATAATATCTTTTGTTCACTTTTACAATATCATTTTTTTCTATATTCTTTTTATTATTTATTTGTACACATATCAGTACTACCAGCTGACTGCCCAGCCTCGCACACAAGCAATGTTGCTTATGCGGGCTGGATCTGTAACCATGACATGACTGGATGTAATAAAGATTATTATTATTATTATAATCTTATTACTCAGGAACTGTTTTAGTGTTTTTATTTTAAACGTAGTTTTCATCATGACCGGAAAATAAATGTTAACTAGTAGTTCTAGTTCCCTTTGATGTAGAAATGTGTTTGGGTAAATGCACAACACCAAGTGAATATTTTGCAGTCCACACTGCTTAGTGTATATATGAAATTAAAGAATTGTGCATTCTTGCAGGTTCCTTTCGAACGGGGACACCTTCAGGAGTTTATGCTACAGTTTTCTAACATCGAGATGAGCAGCATGTAGATTTCTCAGGAAAACAATTGCCGTGCTTTGGGATGCTCTTGAATGAACTCATTTATGGTTTCGCACATGTCGCAGGAGTGGCTGCGAGTAAGAAGACGAGCTGTGGTACTTCTATTGTCTAGATTCTTAAGATATGTTGAGAACATCAACACGCCCTGTATTACAACTATGACATTTTCAGATTGCTGTCAACGTGGAAGAATTTCGGCCTTTTCCTGACTGCATAAAAAGCATTAACGGCAAGCATGTGCGCACGGAATGTCTAGACGATTCAGGCTCAAGTAATTTGAATTATAAAAAAACAATCAGTGTTGTCCTTCCAGCTATGTGTGACTCAATTAGGCGGAGCTGTTGGCACCGGTCGGACGTCAGGTTTGGAGACGGATCAGGCACCAGAAAAACTGAGTTTGGCAAATTCTTCCCATACCGCTGCCTGAATTAGAGAGATCACTAGGGCCGATTGGTCAAAGGTGTGGTCAAGTGGGCGTGGATGGAACGGCGCAGGACTTGCACCCTCGAACTCGCAGCAAACAATACCTGTGACGGGCTCATTTAAGGGTGGTGAAGAAGTCAGGTCGACGCAAGACGACGTCGCAGCCGTGTGAGGGAACCGAGAGAACTGTGGAAGGACGCGCCGGCTTTTGGCGAGCTCAAAGCGGCGGCATTCCGTGACAATGACGTTGATCGTGGCCACATTCTTGAATACCAACACGTTGAACGCGTCGTCCGCGATGCCTTTGAGTACGTGGCCGACTTTGTAAACCTCAGCCATCTTGTCGACTTTCCGGCAAACAGCGAGCATGTCTTGTATGTGCGAGAAATACGATTCAGTAAAAGACTTAACTCGGGGACCAAGCTCTTTTCTTGCAGCCAGCTGCTGACCGGTAGGATTTCCAAAGAGGTCGCTGAGCTTCTCTTTGAAAGCATCCCAGCTAGAGCTGTCATCCTCGTGTGTCTGCAACCAGACACGAGGAGTTCGGCCCAAATAGAATAAGACATTTGCCAGCATAATGGCAGGGTCCCAGCGGCTATTTTGGCTAACACGCTCATACAGGTTGGGTCAGTCCTCAACCTCGACATTATCTTGACCGGAGAATAGGCCAGAATCGCGGGAGATGGTAACCTTAACGTACGTTGTTGACGGGGTCGCAGGAGTAGAAGCAGATGAGGTGTAGTCAGCGGGAGCCATGGCGGAATGTAGGACGGCGCGGCCGCTGCGGAGCTCCGTGGCGAAGACGGGGAACGGCACCCTCCACCAAAATGCTACACGAACGAAGGATTAACAACTGGAGTATATTTACAAAGTATATTTACAAAGGAAACTGCAGCGCTGGCCACTTCAGCCGATAGCTCGAGAGCCAGGACCCGTTCGTCGTCTTCGTCGGGGCGCCCGCGTGCATCATCCACAAGAAACACTCAATATGCGTGTATAACAAGTCAGCCAATTGTTTCAATTCGTGGGCCTCCCTTAGACCTCCTTATCTTGCACTCGGAAGCTTTCATGTCGCCACTGCGAATTTTAGTTTGTTTATCCTCATTTAAGTAATGAATATATTTGCATACTGTCAGTACTCAAGAACTGTGGCTACCAAATTGAGTAGCTGTAGATTGAATGACTGTACTCTGTGGATCTATTGTGCTTCACGTGCTCTGAAAAAGAGCATTAGGAATTCCTCCACCAAGAACTGCTGGCTCAGTGGGCCCTATTCCTTATCATATGGTGGACAAGGAAGCATTTGATTTAAAGCCATTCATAATGTGGCCCTATCCGCGACGGCGTCACCTGGAAATGATTTCTTCATGTACGCTCATGCCTCTAACACACTTTTTTTTAAGCTGGTGTTTCCTACTCTTCTCTTCTTGTGCAGTACGTTACTCATACGAGCTTCTTCTATGATGAGAAGCAAAACCTGATCCAACCTTCCAACCGTACACTTAGACTGCACAACTTTCAGTAATCATAAATCAGTGCGATATATTAAGCATGCACAAGTGATAGAGATAGCACTGTTCTAGCCACACAGCAAGTTTAGTTTAGAGGACAGCAATTTGTATTTCTATACCGTTATAGCTTTTTTCTCAGATTGGCAGAAGTTGCGGAATAACCCAGCGCCACTGCAAGAATATTTGAAAATGGCTGCATTTGACTATCGCTTGAGCCGTGCAAGAAGACTGAACTAAAATGCTTTCAGAATAATGTGCAGCAGGTGAAGAACTTCAAGGCGACCATTTAGGACTTCAGACCACAGATAACATTGCAAAGTCCTGTGTGAAGAACTTCAAGGCGACCATTTAGGACTTCAGACCACAGATAACATTGCAAAGTCCTGTGTTGCATTGCGCAACTTCATGCTCAGCTATTCACCGCAGTCAGGCTCCGCACACAGCCCTCCAAGTTACTGCGATCACGAGGACTGGGATGGCCACATTATAGCGGGTTTTTGGAGAGCTCGCAGTGACAATTCACTAGGCATGAAAGCTTTCACTGGGTCTAGGCATCATTCTGCAAGGTAAACTGTCTTGCAAAGGCACGCAGAGAGAACGAAGATTCCCTTCTTCGTATACTAATGGTACTGCAATTTGTTGCTTTCGCAGGACAGCTATGAACTGCGATAAAGCGTGGCAACGTACTTTATGAATGAAGAAGGGGTGCCATGGCAGGAGAAGATAGTGACCCATGCTGGAGGAGAGGTAAATGCATAGGAAAAAAGTTGCAATTCTAGAAAACAAAGGAGTGGCGGACCTGTGTATATTCATTCTGAGAAGAGGTTTATTGGCGGCTCCTAATGCGAAAGCGCAGCGACCGGGAACAGCGAGAGAGCCCGAAGCACTGTCCAAAAAGGCGACAGTAATCAACAGCGCGAGCGGAGCCGATCCGCGCGTTGGCGATGCGGCTGTGCCGCGAGGCGCGTCTTCTTCTTCGCAATCTCCCCCCGCACAAAAAGAGCCATCCTGGCGCCTTAAGAATCAGGAGGCAGAAGGTCGTGGTAGGGCTTGAGACGCGAGACGTGGGCAATGTCACGTCAACGCCGGGGCAAGTCTTCAGGAGGTGACAGTGGCTCAATTAGAAAATTCACCGGAGATGTTTGCTCCAAGACTCGGTAAGGCCCTTCGAATTTTGGGACGAGTTTCGAGGAAAGCCCCGGAGTCTGGAAAGGGACAGACAGCCACGCAAGAACGCCTGGAGCGTAGGTGGTGTTTGGAAGCGTGTCGGTGCGGTTATCTTTCCGGCGCTGCTGTTGCTCTGCCGTAAAGGAGCACGCTAGCTGGCGGCATTCTTCGGCCTGTCGGGCGACGTCGGACACAGGTAGACTCTCGGAGGCGTCAGAAACGGTATGGAAGGAGCGTGTCGATGGTATGCGTAGGCTCGCGGCCATACAGGAGGAAGAAAGGTGAAAATCCCGTAGTAGCCTGGATCGCGATGTTGTACGCGAACGTGATGAATGGAAGGATGCGGTCCCAGTTACCATGATCAGATGCCACGTACATCGACAGCATGTCACCAAGTGTGCGGTTAAATCGCTCTGTGAGCCCGTTAGTCTGGGGACGGTATGCCGTGCTTGTCGGATAAATAATACGGCATTCCGAGAGCAAACTTTCGACGAATTCGGAGTGAAAGGCGCGACCTCGATCGCTGAGGAGTTCTCGAGGTGCGCCGTGTCGAAGCACGAAGCGATGTAGGACGAAGAAGGCTGCATCCCACGCGGTAGCACTTGGTAAAGCAGCAGTTTCGGCGTAGCGTGTCAAGTGGTCAACAGCAACTACGATCCACCGATTGCCGTCTGGCGTCATAGGAGGCGGGCCGTATAGGTCGATGCCGACGCGATCGAAGGGTGTGGCAGGGCACGGGAGCGGCTGCAAGGCACCAGACTGGGCGTAAAGGCGGCGATTTGCGGCGTTGACAGTCAAGACAGCACCGAACAAACTTTTGTACAAAATTGTACATGCCGCGCCCGTAGTAGCGGTGGCGAATTCGTTCGTAGGTCTTGAAGACTCCGGCGTGGCCACACTGTGGATCGTTGTGGAAAGCGGCACATATTTGAGACCTTAAGCTGCGGGGAACCACCAGAAGCCACCGACGACCTTCAGGAGTGTAATTGCGTCGGTGCAGCAGCTCGTCACGAATAGCAAAATTAACTGCTTGGCGCCGGAGGGTTCGGGATACAGGGATGGTCGATGATCCAGATAGATAGTCGAAAAGAGAAGCGATCCATGGGTCACGACGTTGTGCGGTGGCAAAGGAGTCCGTGTCGAGAGATGAGATGGAGTGTGCGGAAGTTGTTCCGCAGGCCGAGTCTGGAGGTAAAGGTGAACGAGACAGGGCGTCTGCGTCGGAGTGTGTTCGCCCACTGCGGTATACGACGCGAATATCGTACTCCTGGATGCGTAATGCCCAACGGGCTAGGCGGCCAGTGGGATCTTTCAAGTTGGCAAGCCAACAAAGCGCGTGGTGATCTGTGACCAAGTCGAATGGGCGCCCATACAGGTATGGTCGGAACTTGCCAAGTGCCCATACTAAGGCCAAGCACTCTTTTTCGGTCACGCTGTAATTGGCCTCAGGCTTCCTCAGCGTGCGACTCGCATAGGCGACTACGTATTCGGGGTAGCCGGGCTTTCGTTGGGCGAGGACGGCGCCGAGACCGACCCCGCTGGCATCTGTATGTACCTCAGTTGCAGCTGACGGGTCGAAATGGCGAAGAATAGGGGGGGAGGTGAGAAGACGACGCAGCGTAGCGGAGGCGGAGTCACATGCAGGGGACCAGGAGGAGAGGGTGGTGTCACCGCGCAGAAGCTGAGTCAATGGCGCCATGATCGAAGCGAAATTCCGAACAAAGCGCCGGAAATATGAGCATAGGCCCACAAAGCTTCGAAGTTCTTTGATGATCTGAGGCTTCGGAAACTCAGCGACTGCTCGAAGTTTTGCAGGATCGGGTAGAACGCCATGCTTGGACACAACGTGGCCTAAAAAGGTGAGCTCTCGCGCAGCGAAGCGGCACTTCTTGAGGTTGAGTTGGAGGCCAGCGTTCGTTAGACAGGTAAAAACAAGTCTGAGGCGGATCAGGTGAGTCGGAAAATCAGGCGAGAAAATCACGACATCGTCGAGGTAACACAGACATATGGACCACTTGAGGCCACGCAGCGTGTTGTCCTTGAGTCGTTCAAAGGTGGCAGGGGCGTTACAAAGCCCGAACGGCATTACGTTAAATTCATATAAGCCGTCAGGCGTAATGAAAGCGGTTTTCTGGCGATCGGCTGCAGCCATCGGTACCTGCCAGTACCCTGAACACAAGTCAAGGGACGAGAAAAATTCTGCTCCCTGAAGACTGCCGAGGGCGTCGTCGAAGCGCGGCAAAGGATAGACGTCTTTGCGCGTTACCTTATTTAGCCGACGGTAGTCGACGCAAAAGCGAATAGACCCGTCCTTCTTGCAAACGAGAACGAAATGCGATGCCCAGGGACTGTGCGAAGGTTGAATAACGTCACGGCGCAGCATATCTTCGACTTGGGTGGTAATGACACAACGCTCTTCGGCTGAGACGCGGTACGGTCGTTGACGTAACGGCTGATGTGAACCAGTGTCAATGTAGTGCTGCACTTCCGACGTGCCGCCCAAGTGAGGTTGTGAAACGTCGAATGAACTTCTAAAGTGGTGCAGGAGGTCAAGAAGGTCGGCGCGTTCGGCAGGTGTGAGGGTATCGGCGATGGCACTCGAGAATGCATCCTTGGACGTCTCCTCAAGCGCGGAAATCGAAGATGACTGGCCTGAGTCGACAACAAAAGAGTATCCGGGGACGTCAACCAAAGACGAAGAGTCGAGGAGTTCCACGATGCCAAGGCATTCACCAACGAGCAACGTAATAGGCGCACAGAGGGGATTGCAAAAGTATATATTGCTGCAGCCGCCGGCCATGTCCAGTGTTGCGAAGGGTAGTGGGAGAGATTTACGGCTCATGAAGACGTCGGACGGTGTGAAGAGGACCGTTGCATCAGTAATGGCATTGCAAGAGACGGGTACGAGAGCGAAGGAGCCAGGTGGAATATCTGTGTCCTCGCGCGCGGTAAGTTTAGAAGGGCGGTCACAATCTTCGTGCAAGGGTGCGTCACAACGGGAAAATTCAACTTCGGCGCGTGCGCAGTCGATCACGGCTTTATGACGGGATAAGAAGTCCCATCCGAGGATGACGTTATGCGAGCAGGTGGGAAGAACAATACACTCTACTATATAAACAATGCCGTGAAAAAGCACACGTACAGTACAGGCTGCGTGCGGAGTGACGTGCTGCGCACTTGCCGTACGAAGCGACAGTCCAGAAAGCGGCGTGGTCACCTTGCGCAGTGAACGGCACAGTTTGGCGGCTATCACAGAAACAGCTGCGCCGGTATCCACAAGAGCGAATGTAGGAACACCGTCTACACAAATTTCGACCACGTTAGCAGGACAGGCGCGAGGACTTGGACAGTTCGAATGGGGCGCAGTTCTTGCCTCGTGAACTGCGACGTTGAGTTTTCCTGGTCAGGTGGTGCGGGTCGCCGACGCATTGGGGAGAGCGAGCGTCGGCGAGGGTATGGCGAGCGACGCGAAGGAAATTCTGGAAGGTCAGCACGAGCATACGGTTGGGGGGAAGGAGTGGTGTATTGGAGAAAGGATTGGATGCCGTACTGGAAGGGCCGAGAGGCGTCGCCGAACGCTTGAGGCCGACGGCGGCAATTTCGGGCGACGTGTCCGGGAGTGCAGCAAGAATAACAGATCGGACGATTGTCAGGCGTCCTCCAAGGATTAGCTCTCGGTGCGGTCCAAGATGCAGCATGGGCTCCCGGTGGCACCGGTTGGGAATGGGTCGCGAAAGACGCAGGCGGAGGCCTGCGCACTGCCTGCGCGTACGTAAGAGGCGGGGCCACAGGCAGGACTGGCTGCGCATGGGTGGGAGGCGTGGCGACAGGCTGCACTGCCAGCGCAGAGTTGAGATTCGCGGCTGCAGGCGGCTGACGGTGTGCGGAAGGGACAACTTTAGCGACCTCTTCGGAAATGAGAGTGCGGAGCGTGTTTGGATTAATTAATTAATTATGGGGTTTTACGTGCCAAAACCACTTTGTGATTATGAGGCACGCCGTAGTGGAGGACTCCGGAAATTTCGACCACCTGGGGTTCTTTAACGTGCACCTAAATCTAAGTACACGGGTGTTTTCGCATTTCGCCCCCATCGAAATGCGGCCGCCGTGGCCGGGAGAGCGTGTTTGGAAGACGGGAAGTGGGCTCCTGAGTGAAGGGAGCTAAAGAAAGTTGGCGGGCAACTTCGTCACGAACGAAGTCCTTGACCCGTTGAAATAATGAGCATGGGTCGTACATGCTGTCAAGGCTTGCCCCAAAGTCGTCGCTTCCCAGAGCACGCCGAGTCGAAGCGCGTTGCTTCCTTACCTCATCATAACTTTGGCATAGGCTGACCACTTCGGACACAGTGCGCGGATTCCTGGCTAGGAGCATCTGGAAAGCGCCGTCATCGATGCCCTTCAGTATATGGTGAATTCGCTCAGCTTGGGGCATTGCGGCGTTGACTCGTTTACACAGGTCCACGACGTCTTCAATGTAGCTCGTGAACGTTTCTGCCGTCTGCTGTGCTCGGGCGCGCAAGCGTTGTTCAGCGCGCAGCTTGCGAACAGCGGGTCGGCCGAACACTTCTGTAAAGGTTGTCTTGAAGATTGACCATGTGGGTAAGCCACTTTCGTGGTTGTGAAGCCAGAGCTGGGCAACACCAGCCAAATAAAAGATGACGTGGGTTAACTTTGCTGGATCATCCCACTTGTTGTGCGCGCTCACCCGTTCATATGACGCCAACCAGTCTTCTACGTCTTCGTCGCCTGCACCGCTGAAGATCTTGGGATTGCGTTGTCGTGCAACGCCTGTGCAAGTGACGGAATGTGGCCTCGGCGCCGTTTGGGATGAGCTATCGGTCATGGCGGGCGATAGCGTTCTTGATCGCAGCTCCAGGGTTTCAAGCGACATGGTTTGAGTCCCCGCACCTCCACCAATTGAGAAGAGGTTTATTGGCGGCTCCTAAAGCAAAAGCGCAGCGACCGGGAACAGCGAGACAGCCCGAAGCACTGTCCAAAAAGGCGACAGTAATCAACAGCGCGAGCGGAGCCGAGCCGCGCATTGGCGATGCGGCTGTGCCGCGAGGCGCGTCTTCTTCACAATTGCAAAGATTGAACAGTTACATTTTGCTGATTATCACTGTATGTGAAAGGTTACAGTATGACGAAATGAGGCAATTGCTAGTGGAGACCACTGTATTTTCAGGGAAATACAAGGGAGCCACTTTCCAATTTTCCGCCTACCGGGCTAACCGGTCTTCTTTCCACCAATTAATCAATACTGTTGCCTTGTCGGAATAGGCGTCGACTACAGGGGGGGGGGGGGGGGGTCCGGGGCCAGAGCCACCTCCGAAGTTTTTCGGAGGGTACCCAGCCCCCTCCCCCCCCCCCTCCGGCGATTCCAAAGCCTACAGCTTGCCCCCTCACCACCACACGCCTAAAATGTCATTACCAGAGTTTTGTCACCCACATAATTTGTAATTTCAGGTTTATTCTGACTTGCCTCAAACCTTTCACTTAAAATTTTATTGTGGCTAATAGCTTACTGCATCATTGTTGGCGCGGACGTGCCCGGTTCTACTTCATACTTTTCTTTATTTTTGCAAATCCGCATAATTTGAGGAAAAGCACATTAGAAGTACCAGCGGCAGCTGCCTCATTCATATTTTTTTACTTCAACCTTGTTGTAAATTTGAACTGTACACTTTATCCACATACACAATATATTTAAACATACACACAAGATTAAGTTTAAAATATTTTTGAAAGAGAAGAAGGCAGTCAATTAAAACTATAAAAAGTATGAATAGCCTATGCCTAGAGAATGAATATGTCGCCGTATGCTCACCTCGCTTGAAGTTACTGTGCGTGCTTTTCTGACCCAGTAAAGAACCTGCAGATCTCAGTGACCCCTTCAGCGGAGTCTTTTATCAATGGCGTGTGAAATACACGTTAATGAAATGTGTCTCAGTATTGCTTCTCTTTCTACAAAGCAATGCTAACGAGTCACAAAAAAACTCTTCTAATAATTTACAACAGTTATTAGGGATGGAACACCGTCATTTGTGTTTGGAAAGATTGGATGGGATTTGTAGACGATCACAAGGAAGAAGACAGGACAGGCGCCAACTAACAACGGAGGTTTATTCGAGGGAAACACTTAAATATCAGACCATGCCAGCGCAGGCACATCAGGGTATCAGCAGCAGAAAAGAAGAGAAAAAAACACAAAACCTGAAACACCGATGGCGTGGCTCAGCTAACCATATTATCTAGGAAACGTGCCTCCCTATTGTAAAGCATGACCGATGTGTCACTGATGCATGCTTGTCCCTTCTTGTTTATATAATATGCCTCTAGAAGTTATAAGTTACAATATAATAAGTTATAATATAATATATAATATGCCTCTAGAAGCATGACACATCGGTCATGCTTTACAAGCATGACTCGCACTATTGGTCTCACACCGATTAGAGCTGTTGCCGCGTGTTTCTGCCGCTTTTCGCAAATTGGCCTCTCGCGGCATCTTCACTTGCCATTCGCGGCATGTCGTGTGCGTTTTCGCCATTAATGTGGACGTGCCTTAAGTGAATAGCCGGGCGTGCTGGCATCTGCTGTTGCGCGAGAGCTCGGGGCATGTGAATGTTTAGATGTTGTGGCTCATACTTGAGTCGGGCAGTATCCTCTCCCGCCGCATCCTGTGGAGGCTGCAGGAGAGGCCTCCGGCACTGCTCAAGAAGTACTAGTTAATGGTATTGTTCTCTACGAAATTACAGTTTGAAAGAACAAACGCTACGTGATAAAATGTACTCGCTGCAAGAAATAGACGCCTTCAAGCGCACGATTCCTTTGAAGTCCGAATAATTACACGTGTACTCGTCTTTATCGGGCTACACGTTTCACCGCCTAACAAATGTTATCGCACAGCGCAGGACGGGCTTGCATGTGTGGGAAGTTTCTGGAATGTTATTGATGTTTCCATCCACTGTCTGTGACCGTAACTTGTGTAATCTGATTGCATGTGTGCGCGATGCGAATAATGTAGAACTTTGTGGAAGGCGCGCGGGTCCCAGCGATTAGTCTGGAACATTCGACGATTGATGTATAAAAGCCGACGCGCTTGACCCGCTGATCAGATTTTCGACGATCGCCGACTGTCTTCGCCGCTCTCGTTGTGCTTTAAGTGTAGCCTGTTTTGTGGGCACAGGTTCGCCCAATAAAAGCTAGTTTTGCCTTTCACAGTTTTGCTACTATGTTCTTCAACGTCACCACCACGTGACAATAGTTTTTAGAAGCTTTCGCCATTCGCGTACACTGGTAAATATTGGCGATGGTTACTGCAGAAGTTTTCTTCCAGACCACTTTTAGTTTTACAAACGCTGGTGATTCGGCAGTAACAATAAGTGTCAATACTATAAACCGTCACCTAGGTGCAGCGATAATTAAATAGCAAAATAATCATTTGTCAGGAACACCTCGAATTTAACTAAGAAAATGGCACAACAGAGTGTTTGTTTAAGACTATAAAGATTTTGTCAAAACACTGATACGTTGGAAAGGACAAGGGGCCTAAATCGTCGTCAATAGCGCGCAAAATTACCCTTTTGAGAATTAGTTGGGTCACACTGAACAAGTAAATTACTGTTCCAAATGGAACAGCAACGTCAGAGATAGGGCAGAACATTCACCACCACCACTTATTGCACGAAACACTAGCAAGAAAATATAAAAGCGAACTTATCACATCCGTGTGCATTGACGATAGACCAAAATAATCTTGATCCCGAAACAAATAGCAGACTGCAGTCTGTGCAATCTCTCATTGTTGCCTATGGCACAATGCACTGCTTAGATGAAATCACGCCCACATTGCAATTCGGCGCCTACAGGCAGTAATGTGCACCCGGTTAAACTAATCGCGAAGCAACGAATATTGCCTGTGATGTGATATCCAGAAAAATCAGCGGAAGCCTTTCGGCATACGCCGTGAACATGAAAATGGCACTGAGTCTCGCCTTAACTTACTTGCTTAGTACGTGGGTAGCAGCGGCCGGTATGCTAGCGTTTCAGAAGACCCTTCGTAGTAACAGAGCATCTACGATCATTTCGGCAAAGACAGCATCTCAGCAGTACACAGCAGATAGCACAGTAAGAAACGAAGAAGGGAAACAGACACAAGCGTCGAGTTTGTGGTAGCAAGGAATACAGTAAGTGGTTGAGGCCACTTGCAGGGTCTCGCCACAGCTGGTGTGAGCGGGTGCTCTGTGGCGTTCCGCGAACCCACCTCCTCTCCTACATATGTCACGCATTGCTCCAATTTTTGGCTGTTCTTTTGATATCCTGCAACCTGCCCTGCGCACGCTCTTTATTCTCTCGCACTTGCATTGATTACATTATTGCCAGGTGTTCAGCGTCAGTGAAAAGTAGTGGTATCTGCCTCCGGTATTATTTTTTATACGTCTTACTACTGAATATCGCTTCCCGCAAGAAACAAATCCCGACTGGCTATGAGATTGCCATAATAAGATTGAATAATGTAATATTGATAACAAATTCAAAAATGCACATAAACAGCGTATAACGTGAGTTTGGCTCTTCCGCATATACATTTATGGGTAAAAGGTTTACCAACACATACCTTTGTTTACATTCATCCAAGTAGTTACGTCCGAGGTGGTTCAAAATCAAACTTCCTAGACAACAAATGGGAACAAACACAAGTTAAGCAAAAGACACACCGATAAAAAAATTCAAAATATAATTTTTTTCCTGACCAACAAGAAATCCATATTCTGTTCATGCAAGCACTATTTAAAATTATCAAGAGCCTTTAATACACTATGGAACCAGCTATCCTGGTAAAAGTCAGTTCCAGCCAAAATGATTTTATGAAGGCATGGTTTCGGCGCAGTTTAGATACAATTCACATTTCACGGCTCTTAAACTACAAAATAAGTTAGGCATGGAATAGAATTGAAGTTGAAATATTCTGTCACGCATAGCGTTCACAACATCTTACTTTAAGTTGTTGTCAGATAATGCTAAGGAAAACATTTTGTGGCGTAGTTCATTTTTTCAGCACGTTACTTAAAGTAGCTTCATCACTGAACGCTAAACAATTCCTGCGTTCCTGAAAAAAAAAAAACGCAACTCTTTTATGCACAACCAACGTATAACAAAATAACGCTTGTGCAAATCTCCCACCGTCACGCAGTTGTTTGATGTAAGAAGCTTCTGAGGTATTGGAAAATAAATAAATACTTAATGCCCTCTCTACTCTTAATTTCCGCCTTTAGCTACACTCAAGAGTGCGCACACATGACTACATAGTGCACAGGTAACAACCCTCTATTTTATAAGCCTGCGTCGAACATATCCTAATTATCAAGTCGTACGAAAGCTGCCCATAGTTTTAGGCCACCATTTCAATACTCACAAACTAAAGGCAACAAAAACAGCCAGAGTCTCGGTAATAGGAAACGAACACATTCAGGCTTTCACACCAATGCATTCTATTTTGAAAAGTACTCGAACCACGCTCGTTCACTGCGGGGAAAAAATGGCCTGTCCAAGTTGCGCATGCAGCGGTTCTTTTTCATTAGCGGACACCGTTGCGTGCGACGCAGCGGTGCGGAGGGCGTCTGTTCTCTTAATTGAAACACCCGAAGTGGATATTATTTATTACTCTTTTCACGGTCGTCGTAGGATGCTGCCTCGGAGAAAGCCCGTCTGCGGCCAGTAAGGGCCGTTTTTAATATCGAGCGGAGACTGTGGGAAGCGTACGTATACCGAGGTTGTAACAAGGAAATCGTATCGCGCCAAGCTAATCAGTCTCGACTCATGTAATTCATGCCCTACAGGAGCCCTGTGTATGTTGTCTGTCGTCCGTCAGTTTCTGCGCCATCTGCGAGAGCGTCCTCTTCTAACGGGTAATAACGCAATGGTTTTACTGCGCTTTGAGTTCAATATCGACGAGCGTATTTTACTTGCTCCTTGCATTGGGTTGGGGGGATTCATTACAAGACGCCATTTCTGAATACTGAAAGCTCTCATTAAGTTTTTCATGTGTGTTAATATTACTTCTCTCGCAACGTGCCTCATGGTTGTGTCTAAATCTCTGCACATTTCTTCCCTTATTATTGAACTCCTCAAACGAAAGTTTGCGTCATGTGTCGTGTAGGATGGATGGATGGATGTGGATGGATGTTATCAGCGTCCCCTTTGAAACGGCGCAGTGGGCTGCGCCACCAAGTTCTTGCTATTATAGTGCCTAATGTCCTACCAAGGTTAAACAATGAAAAAAAAAACACTATGAACTACCACGCCCAAATTTTCTGATCACCTATTGCGAACTGTGCTTTTGTACGTCTCCGTGTTTTGTCGTTTCCCTACTTTTCTTCCACCAATCCTCCAGTCGCCTCTTACTAACACTAAGCCCACGCCATCTCTCGAGTAATAGGCACTCCGCAAGGAGAGATGAGCGCATAGATTCACGAGGCCGTTAAGTTGGCAGCGAGAACCAGAATATGAGATCACAGAGCAAGAGTTAACAAAGGTCTAATGGCGGATTTGGAATAAACATAAATTGGGATAGTTTCACATTTTCCAGGTCCTGGGCCAAACGCAGAAGAAGACAACGCAATGCACCATCAAGCAAGCGACGAGGATTACGCAGGATTCACACCGGAAGAAAACATGCATTGGGCGACGTCGTATCTATGGCTCGCCGTAAATAGCAGTTACTTCCTTAGCATGTAAAATTGAATATAACGGTACAGAGGGCGCTAAAGACGGTGCATTGGCAATAGCTCTTAAAGTGCCCTTTTGCAATGTTATTAATTTGCTTGGGGAGACCATCCATCATTAGGCTGTCCACGCTTCGCAGTGTAAGGTTTGGAGACGATCTCGCCGTTGCCACCATTTGTAAGATTTGGAGTCGGGGTTTTAGGACGATCGGAGGAACTTGGGGCGACAGGACTAGGCGAGCAGGATTTATTTACATTATTTACATTTGAACATGGGATACATTTACACAGTCTAGCCTGACTCCCACATGGAGCCCGCAAGACGAAGCATACAGCAAACGAACACACAGATCACTAGTACATTGACGAGCACAGGGCACGACGACGAGCACACCCTAGCAGCCGACAACAGCCGCTTATAACCACTGCGTTCGACGTCATCGTTCAATGTCATCGTTCGACGTCACCGTAGAAAGTCCTCGTGGTCGCCTTTGTGAGAAGAGGGTAGGGGTTTTACACACACACATGGCGCACAGGTTTCGGTGCTCTCTCCGAGGGCCGACGACCTTTGCAGCGCAGTCGTCGTGGTATCCATTGTCCCGAGTCCCCGTAGTCAGGTGCTCACGCCCGAACTCAGCCGGCGCCTTTAAATTCCAGAGCGGACCTCGCACAGCGGCCTCCGCCGCTGCACATTGTCTGGTGTCTCGAAAACCGCATGGGGAGGTTCTGACAATTACCTCCCCTCGAGAACACCCCTGAGCTGACCCCTCGCCGCGTGGCTGCCGCTTATCCGCAGTTCTCTGAAGTGCTTCCCTTTTACTATGCACGAGCTCGACGCTGCGATATCTTCTTCCCGCCGGTAAACTTGTCCAGGACCAGACGGAATTACATACTCCGCTATTTGTCATCTTCGAGTAGAAGCTCGAGAAATTCTCCTGGCGCTCTACAACTCTACGTGGGACACAGCAACTGTGCCTAATCACTGGAAGTGCAGTCGTCTTGTGGCTTTGCTAAAACCTGGGAAATGCCCACATGATCTCTCACATTATCGGCCAATAGCCTTGGCAAGCTGTGTCGGTAAAGTGATGGAGCGGATGGTACTGAGCAGACTGGAATGGCTACTCGAGAAAAGTGGTGGACTTCCTGATTTCATCAATGGATTCAGAAGAGGCCGATCATCCATTGACGGTGTGATCGACCTAGTATCTTCTGTTTAACAGGAAAAGAGACGCCGTCGTCTGGTATGCGCAATATTTCTGGATATCAAAAGTGCCTACGACAACGTCTTCCACCATTCGATTCTACAGGGGCTTGAGGATATTGGTGTTGGTGGCCGGATGTATGCATGGCTGCAGAGTTACCTCAGTGGCCGCACCATTTTCATGTCCACTTCGGATGGCGAGACTGATAGACATGACGTTCGTAGGGGTGTTCCGCAGGGTGGTGTCCTTACCCCAATATTGTTCAATATCATACTGGTGGGCCTTGCAGACGAGCTACCTGAAACAGCGCGTATCAGTACATACGCGGATGATATCTGTATTTGGTCATCTGGGATCACACGTTCACAAGTGCGTGCAAGGCTCCAACGTGCGGCTACCATAACGGCGAAGTACTTGACCGTAGAGGCCTGCAACTCTCAGCAACTAAGTGTGCAGTCATGGCATTCACGCGCAAATCAATGTCACATTATCCAATCGTTGTCGACGGAACGGCGCTCCCTTTAGTCACCCACCAGAGATATCTTGGCGTGATAATAGACCACAGTCTTTCTTGGACCAAACATGTTACTACGCTTAGGGCTAAACTGACCAACTTCATACACGTTCTTCGTGTAATATCAGGACTGAGATGGGGCCCCTCTGAGCGAAGTTTGCTCCAAGTGTACCAGGCACTTTTTGTGGGCTACATACGCTACAGCATGCCTGTGTTATCTAACATGGGGTCATCTTGTATACGCACGCTTGAGAGCTTTCAGGCACAAGCACTACGGATATGTCTTGGCTTGCCACGCTGCACGTCAACTAAGGGCACAATAGCGGAAGCACGGGCTTGTCCTATCGACATATACAGGTCTTGTGAACCTGTGCGAACCTATCTTCGCCTGCTAACCAGACACTCACACCATCCACTGTCAACACTTCCAAGCACCAACCTTGGCTGTGTTTTTTCTAAAGCTATTGCATGTCACGCAAGCATTGTACCTGCAAGATTCCAGGTCACCGACATCCCCGCGACAGCTCCATGGACATTGCCAACACCACTAGTGAGGCTTCAGATACCCGGAATAAGGAATAAATCTCACGTTTGCTCCATTGGCTTGAAGCAGCTTACTCTGCCCCATATATTTACATTATATAGTGGGACTGTACAAGTATATACTGATGGTTCGGTCACGCCATCTGCCACAACGGCCGCATTTATCATCCCACAACTTGGAATTACTCAACGACTTCGATTAGACCACAAATCGCCATCTACGGCTGCGGAACTTGCGGGAATACGGGAGGCTGTCCGTTTTATGAGAACGCAGACACCCCATAAATGGACGATATTGTGCGATGCCAAATCAGCGCTACAGGCGCTAAAATACTTTTTAAAGAAAGGACCATACTATCTGCTCGTGCTGGAAATCATCGAACATTGTCACAGTGCCGAGTTAAGTGGCCACGTGATCACCTTTCAATGGGTGCCTAGCTATTGTGGTGTTTTTGGTAATGAACTCGCTGACAGTGAGGCAAGATCGGCCTTCTCTTCCTCTGATGAAATACGGATTGCCTACTCGCGACCTGACACGAACTCCATGATCAAGGCACTCATGCAGGACCTTACAGAGGCTTACAGAGCCCACTCTGAAAACATTCACAGACGTCTACATACGATTGACCCAGACGGTAAATTCTGTTTGCCGGAAGCTTACACGGAGCAAAACATCATTGCTACACACGATTCGGCTCGGCGTTGCTTTCACCCGTCGCTACGCACACCTCATCGGCTAATCGAACAGCCCTGATTCTGTACACTGCCAGATGCCCGAAACACTGCAACACGTACTTTGCGACTGCCCAGCATATATGCTGGAGCGAAGGACGCTAGACAGTTTCCTAGCCAGCGTTGGCAGACAACTACTGTCGGAGGAAGCTATGCTCGGCCCATGGCCTGACACTGCAATTTCAATGCGTGCAACAAAAGTATTGTTGAAGTTCCTGCAGGACACCAAGCTTGACGAGCGGCTCTAGCGAGGCAACTGTCTCATGTACATAAGCACTCACCACTTCTCTTATCATCATCATCCATCCCAATACTTTCACTCCCCTTCCCTCTTCCCCAGTGCAGAGTAGCAGACTAGAGCGCACTAGCTCAGGTCGACCTCTCTGTCTTTCCTATCAATAAATTCTATTCATTCATTCTGAAGTGCGCTACCACCGCGGGTCGGTCGAAGCACGTGCAGCGGGCAGAAATTGCCGGCTCGTTGCCACCCCAGCCGGCCATTCCTAACAGCAGGTATACAGATTACGTCGCCTCGCCGGGGGGGGGTCATTGCCCCCTGCTCTTTCTTGGGGCAGATGACGGTGCACGAATGGGGCGAAACCACTGCACCTCAGCAAACCTGCTTTTAATTTCGAATAAAACCAGTCTATTAATTAATTAATTAATTCATTCATTCTGTCAGCCCTCTTAGGGCTATCACAGGAGTGGCGAATAAAAACAATAAAAAGAAACATAGAATGCGACCGAATTACAAGCTTTGACTCACAAAGCCTGTCTTAGAATGGAAAAGACGTATGAAATACAGCGTACATGGGAAAGTAATAATGAAATCATTCACAATATGGCACCGCGTCGTCATAGACGCAATAAGAGCCACAGATGTAAAAGTAAATGCATACATATTGGGCAATTCACTACATGTTAGTACGAAAAATTTTGCTTTTAAGACTTTCCAAAAAGGCAGCTACGGACATGGAGGTTACAAGAAAATCGGGTAACAAATTCCATTCTCTTATCGCTCTACGAAAGAAACTGGACTTGAAGCAATCATTGCGGGCGAGTAGAGGAGGAATGTACATACTATGACGATGCCTCGTTGACGCGTTCATAGGAAGCTCAAAATAATCATCTGGTTTAATATTTACTTGATTGTGGATAACTTCGAACAGGAATTTTAATCGGTCGTATTTAGTTCTGAGCTCAAGTGGTGCTACATAAGCTAATTGACATAACTCTGTTGGAGAATGGATGCGACGATATTTATTAAATGTAAACCTGGCAGCTAGCCTCTGTATTCGGTCAAGTTTAGAAAAGTTAGTTATGGTGTATGGGTCCCAAACAATTTTAGCATATTGAATAAATGGTCTAACTAGAGTTTTGCAAGCAAGACATTTAATTTCAGGGGTTGCCCGATTGAGGTTCCGCCTCAAGGACCAGATGGCTTTAAGCGATTTGACGCACACATTTTCTTTGTGTGTATTCCAGCGTAAATCTCATGTAAAAGTTAAACCCAAGTATTTGTGTTTTTCAACGTTCTGAAGTTTGTTGTCATCAATGTAGTATGAGTAGCTAAGGGTATGCTTTTTGCGTGAAATAGACATAGAGACTGATTTTTGCGGGTTTATGGCCATTTGCCAATCGTCGCACCATTTTTTTAACTTTTTTGTAGATTTGAGTCAAGTCCTTCTTGGTCCTGTCTCGATTGAATTTTGTTATAAATGACGCATTCGTCGGCAAACAAGCGCCACGGTACAGTGATGTCAGTAGGCATATCATTAATAAATACGAGAAATAAGAGTGGTCTTAGTACCGTACCCTGAGGTGCACTAGACTCTACAATTGAGGGTAGAGACTGGCAGTTTCCAATTTGAACACACTGTTCTCTGCAATGAAGGTAAGACATGAACCATTTCGTGATTGCTGGATTTTTAAAAATGGCGTCTATTTTGCGTAATAACTTAGGATGAGAAACTTTATCAAACGCCTTCGCAAAGTCTAAGTACACTATGCCGGTTTGGTCACGCAAATTAATGGTTGGGGAAAGGTCATGTACAATTTCTATAAGTTGAGTTGTCATGGAGAGTTTCCTCCTGAGCCCATGTTTACGGCTGTATAATACCTTATGGTAATCCAGATATTTAATTAAATGTTTTGATACAATATGCTCCAGTAATTTTTGAACAGGCGCTGGCAAGATAAATTGGCCGGTAGTGGCTGACGCCTGCTGTTGCACCGCCTTTGTGCATGGGTATGACATTGGCACGCTTCCAAGGACTGGGGAAACAACCGGTAGTAATAGATGAGTGGAATATAATGACAAGATATTTTGAAACCCACTACGAATACCTGTATAAGAATTCGTTGGGTATTTCATCTGGTCCGGGTGATTTCTTTATATTAAATGTTGAGGAGCAATTTAAGAGTGCTTCTTCACTAATTACTATATCCTCTATTGGGGCCCTATTGGAGGTATGGAACCGTACGTAAGTGTGGAACCGTACCGCTGTCGCGCGTAAGAATAGACGAGAAAAAATCTCCAAAGCTGTCAACCTGTTTATCGTTATTTTGGCTCGCATTCACGTGTGGTCACTTACCCTTAAGATTAACGTAGCACCAAATATTCCGGGGTCATCTGCAAGAAATTTTTTAAGTGAGATGCTATAAAACCGTTCCTTGCTCTTCAGAACTAATTGTAATAAGTGTTTACTTAGATGTCGCATGGGTTTCTTATATTGTGAGGTGGGGTTTTGCGAACGGGCTTTTCGTTTCCTTTTCAGTTTCCTTTTAACATGTGTAATTTCCCTCGTCATCTGAGTTTTCTTCCTGACAATATTGTGGCGTTTGGGAACAAACGTACAATGCGCTGTCGTACAATGTACGAAAAAGTGTTGCACAGTAGGTCTGTACTGGCTCCGGGACGGTAATGTATTAAAAACTGGTCGAGGGACTGTTTTAAGAAGTCAAGTGCACCAACGTCATCAGCAGCTTCAAAATCTAGAATGAACTTCTTTGAATGAGTACTAGGTATGTCCGCAGTAGCGTTTAAAGATAACATAACCATATTGTGGTCGGATAGACCCTCTGCAACTTCACAGCAAACAAGAGAATACATCAAGCCTGGCGATACAAAAAGCAAATCAAGAATCGAGGACGTTGTTCCACATACTCGTGTGTAATCCGTTACAACCTGGGTTAGCTCGTAGCAAAACGCAAGCTCTAGTACCTATTCACAACTGACGACTTCTACCGATCCAGGGGAATGGGACAGCCAATCAATCCCTGGTAAGTTAAAGTCACCGAGGATCAGACTGTTATCACCTTGTTGCAGATTCGAATCCGAAAATTTTTTAAGTTGAAACAACGCATCTATGGGGCAACCGGGGAGGGGGGGGGGGGTGGTACACACCATCTATGAAAACTGTACGACTGTCTAAGTTAGTATTATTCCAGACTGCATCAATATCACTCTCAACTGGCAGAATCGTGAATGAAATGTTGCTTTTAATTATAATGGCAACACCACCACCCCTTCTCCCTCGATTTTTTCTTATTACTATGTACCCGGAAGGTGTTATTTCCGCAACGCATATGTCTGTGTGTAACCTGTTTATGTGATGACCAGGAGGTCTGGGTCATGTTCCAAAACAGCACATTCCAAAGCATCAGCCTTGTTCACCACGCTTCTGGCATTCAAATTTATGATATTAAATGCAAAGGGTTCCGGGTGATAAGTTCAGGCCGTAGTTTTATCGGGAGAGGCGTTTCACTAGAGCTCGCTCCGCTCATTTGTTGCGTCATTCCAAGTGTACGTAGTTTTACAACTCAGAACTTGTCAAAAAATAATTTAACCTTGGCACCCTTAATTCTTTCTTCTTCCGATGATTTCCAATGTTTCTTGCGGATTTCAATGATTCGCCTGGAGAAGTCTTCATTAATGATAAATTGTGTGCCTTCCAGTTTGCTGCAGTTGCTCAAAAGTCTAATTTTATCCCTGCACTCGGTAACTCTAAAAATAATTGGACGACTTCGACCAGGGATTTTCTTTCCTAACCTATGTATTCGTTCGATCGAGTTTAGTTTCTGTTTTAGTATACCTCCAAAGATTTCCTCGTTCTCATCTGTGTCAGATGCTGCCACCGCCACCGCTGCCACCGCCACCGCTGCCACCGCCACAGCCGCCGCCGTTGTTGTTGTTGTTGTTGTTGCTGGCTGCTGTGGCTGTTGCTGTCACGCACACCGCATCGGGGGATGGCTCAGAGCGTGTATACAGATGACAGGCGCGAGTAACAGAGGAAAGGCGACGAGAGAAACTCGTTTTCACCCCATCGCGTCGCATGTGCACAATGCCCTCTGGAGCTCCCTGGCCGTGGCCACTTTAGCCGCTTGATAGCTGCAATTATCCGTGAAAGTTCTTCAGTACTATTGCAAAAACTCCAGCGCTTCCCTTTCTACCAAGGTGCGAGGCCGGAGGGGGACGCGTATAGAAATGTACAGAGGAGAGGACGGAGAGGGAGGCGAAGAGGCATTTCCCATATAACAGAGTGGAGGAGGTGACGTGAGAAGGCAAGGAAACCCTAGTGGTTTCGGGGAAACAGGATAAGCTTAAGTTCAAAGTATGGTACAGTACGTTGCCACTATTCATGAAAAATAAATGCCATGCAAATATTTGAAGTGGGCAACTTAGACAGGGAGTGAAGAAGTGGAGCTGCATTAATTAAAGTGCACTGAAGGGTCCAGGAGACACTACGGAAGCGGTTGACCTTCATATCAACACTTCTGTGCCCACGAGGGTTGCAATGTGAGCTTGTTAGTAACGCACCTTCAAAGGGTGTACGGCAGCGCGATTAAAGGATGGGACAAAAGAAGATACATAGGGACACACATAGCGCTAACTTCGAACCACCTTTATTATCGAAAACCAGGTCGTGCTTATACAATAAGCCAACGTGGGCCACACCCACGTAAATAGATAAACATTCAGAGCGAAACATTTTTATAAGTGATGTGTTAAGCCATGCGCAAAAATTTGAGCTCTTTTTCAGAGAGAGCCAGTGACGGTCTGCTTCACACCGTCATTGGCTCTCTTTGAAAAAGAACTGAAATTTTCGGCTTAACATATCACTTATAAAAATGTTTCGCTCTGAATGCTGATTAGTTCACCTGGGTATGACTCATGTTCGCTGAGTGTATAAGTACGACCTGGCTTTCGATAATAAACATTGTTCGAATTTAGCGCCTAGTTTGTGCCTGTGTGTCTCTTGTCCCGTATTTTAATCGCGCTACGGTACATCCCTTGAAAACTAACTTCTGCGTCCGCCGCGTCAGCTTTGCGGCAATGGCATTGCTAGAGGTCGTAGATTTGATCCCAATCGCAACAGCCGCATTTAGATGGAGGTGAAATAGATAACACACGAGCACTTAGATTTTGGGACAGGGTAACCAACAGCACGGTGTCAAAATTAATCTGGAGTCTGTCACTATGGCGTGACTCATAATCCAAGTGTGGTTTTGGCACGTACAGCCCCATGATCCAATTCCAGTTTAATACTGCTGCCACAATGCAATGTGCCATGTGAGGAAATGACAACGCTCAACCTTATCACAGGTTATAAAATATGGCACTCAACCACGCCTCAAGCAAAACACCTCTCCCTGTGTGTTCTGTGTACTGCGCAAACAAACAGCAGTGGTGCACGCAAGGTAACGTTTAACGTCAACTCAGCGCTCTCGTGTTAGCTTAAACGTTGAAGAAATGAAGCTTTAGCCGTTAAGATATCCGTTAATTATCGTCAATCAAAGCATCCACCACAGAAAGCTTCACTACATCGATTCCGACAGAGCGTGGGATCCGCATATTTTTTTTTTAAAAACTAGCCATTGACGATGCTGCTCCTACTCCTCCTGACAGAGACGACACCACGATTACGTCTTCTGTCATCACCACATAGCTCCAGCTTCCCAGCTTTTGGCCCAAGGCCCATTTTCAACTCCGGCGCATCGCAGACAGCAAAGCACCTGCACGTCGTCGCCGCGCTACTCTACATCGCCGGTACCATAGACGAGTTCCTAGTGAGTAGACCTTTGGCCAAAGCATAGGACGACCTGAAACGCACGGTCCTGCAGCCCGTCGAGCCATCGCAACAGAGCAGACTCCAACAGCTGCTCTTCCTAGGAACTTGGCAACCAATGACCGTCACAACTCCTGCACCGGCTGCGCCAGCTACGGGGTGTGCACGCCGGAAACGAGAGCCAGCTTCCAACCTTGCGCGAGCTGCTCTTGCAACGCCACTCACAGTCTGCACGCATCGTACTGGTGGTCTAGCATAGAGCGGCAGCCTAGCTACCGTCATGCAACAAGGGAGACGTTGACGACCAAGTGTTCAGCCGAGAACAACGCACAGGCGTTTATTGCACGCATATATAAAGGGGAAAGGGGGCGATCAGGAGAGTAAGGTGAAGAAGAAAATTCGTGCGTGCGCATCGACAGCGCGCACATGACGCGACGGTTTGATACCGCATTTTACACCATTCCTGCCCTCTTGCAAGCGCTTCACTGGCTTGCGAGATCTTGTCGAGCGTCTAAGAGGTTGTGTGTTTACTTTGTCTGGCCCGGATACTACGAGTATTGGAACAACAGGTGCCTGGTGGTTCACGTCTGGAAACGCTTCATGGGGTGAAGAGTCCCCCGCGACATCGGGGCTGACGGATGGCTGTTGGCAGAGTGGCGGTGTGCTCGGAGTAATGTCTCGGCTGATCATGCCTGGGTCAGTGCCTGGTGGTTCATCTTGAGAAGATCCAGTACTGGCACGCACTTGATCGGTGTGATGCCGCACGATTGCTTGAGGACTCTCCACTGTGACCATTCGTGATCTCGATGTCGCTTTTATCCATCATGGTATCCACTTACCATTTGATTCGTAGTTGCGGACACGTACACTACCGTCCTTTGGAGGCAACCATCGTCGTTTCCCATTTTACAATAAGGCACAATCAGCGCAGGGAAGCAGGTGTCCAGGCACGTTCGTATCTGGTACCCCAGCGGCATTTCCGCTGCCGACTTTCCGGTTTTCTGGGGAGTCCTCCTGTAAATGAGCAGCAAAGGCACAAGGTTATGCTCCAGCTGTCAACCTCTCGTCTTCCTAAGACCGTCGTTGATTGTCCTGACTGCCCTCTCCGCAGTTCGCTTTGACTCCGGATGATAAGGGGTGGTTCTTAGGTGCGTAATGTTGTTCCTGTCAGCAAACTTTGCAAATTACTGGCTGGTTAACTGCGTTCCATTGTCGCATACGAGGGTTCTTGGCACCACGAAATGGCTAAATATATCCCGCAGGCAGTCAATGGTGGTTGCCGAAGTAGCCTGGTACAGTGGCACCGCTTCTATTTACTGAGTGTGGGAATCTGCTACCAAGAGAGCCATTTTACCTTCTATTGGCCCTGTAAAGTCGACAGGAACCAGCGACCATCTCTCCTGCGTTTGCGGCCAGTTTAACGGTGGGCGGCTGGTGACGTAGGCAAATTGTCAATGTAATTGTTGCATTGCTTTGCTGTGAACTCTGCTTCACGGTCTCTTCCTGGCCACCAAAACAAGGACCGCGCAAGTGTTTTCATTGTCGAGGACTTCTGATGCGTTTCATGTAATAGTTGGAACAAGCGCTTCGGTGCTGCGACAGATATGATAACGCGATGTCCCCAGTAGACGAGGTGGTGTGCCAGAGATAGCTCCAACTTGCGATCAGCAAAGGGGACCAAGGAAGGGTCAAGCCATTCTGTGGCTTTTGGCCACCCGTGCAACAGGTTTTGTTTTGTGCGAGCTAAGGTTGAGTCATTGGCGGCCAGCTCCTTCAGCTCGCTTCTTGTGACTATCTATCCCTTCATCCAGGCTTTTCAAAGAAAATACGCACTCTTCAGGGTCTGGTTCCGTAACACCATCGGAGCACCACAGCGGCAGTCTGCTCAGTGCGTCCGCATTCAGTAGGAGCTTTCCTCGTGCATATACGAGCTTGTAACGGTAACCTCCTAGGTAGAGGGCCCAGAGTCGGATTAGAGGTGCCGCCATGGCAGACGTCTAGCGGTCGGGCCTCAGAAGTCTTAAAAGTGGCTAGTGGTCAGTAACCAGGACGAACTCTCGAACTAAATGATAATCCCGGAATTTAGAGACTCTAAAAACAAGTGTCAGCGCTTCACGGTCTAATTGAGAATAATTTTTTTCGGCTTTTGTCAGGGTTCTTGATCGGAACCCGACAGGTCTGTTGGTGCTTCCAATTGTGGGAGAAAGAACAGCCACTATCCCGCGAGCGCATGCGTCGCGTTTCAACTTCAGTTGCCTCGATGGATCAAAATGCGCGAGGACCTCAGCGTCCTTAAGACACTGCTTCGCCTTCCAAAATGCAGATTTCTTTGAGAACTTCCACTGCCACCGCGTTTTTTTTTCTAACAACTGGTACAATGGAAACAATGTGTCCGACGTATTCGGCAAAACCTTTGAATACAGTAATATCCTCCCAAGGAACGAACGCAGCTCCCTTAGGTTTTCAGTACTAGGTGCATTCATGATAGCATCTACGTTCTTCTCAGTTGGGTGAAGGCCGGCAGGGTGAAAAGGATGCCCAAGATAAGTGACAGATGGCTTGCTAAATTTACATTTATCGCATCTGAGCTTCAGGCCGTGTTCTCTGAACTGTTCTAACACATTCTGCAATCACGGTCTGCAATCTCTAAACCTTTATGAGACTTGAACGCCATCCAAGTGAGCCTGAACGCAAAATAACCCAGACAGTATTGTATAAATTTTCCTGTGCAAAAGTGCTGGAGCGGAGGAGATGCCGAAAGGAAACCTATTGTAACAAAACAGGCCTGTGTGAGTATTAACGAGAAGCTTCCGAGAGTCCTCGTCCAAAAGCACTTGGTCATATGCATCCCGCAAGTCAAGTGTACTGAACAACTCGCCTCCTCCAAAGGCCCAAAGACATCTTGAATTACCGGAAGTGGGCACTGCTTCGTGGCGCAAGCAGGATTTAGAGTAGCTTTAGGATCACTGCAAATTCTGACCGAGCCATCCTTTTAAGAACGGGTGCAATGGGCATCGTCAAATTCGAATGCTTGACTGGTGATATTACACCCAGCAACACTAACTGGTCAAGTTCTTGCGATGCTTTGTCACGTAGAACATATGGAATAGGGCTCGCCTTACAGAATTTGGGAACAGCGTCGCCCTTCAGCAGGAGGATGAGTGGTCGTCCCTTGATCAAACCCAAGATTTCAGAGAAAACGTCCTGGTATGTGTCGCGAATGGCATGGATGCTGTGGCAGTTCACTTGACTCGCCGTCGCCTCGCCTACGCACGTGACTCGTAGTACCGGAACGCCCGCTTGTTCCAGGAGGATTAGCAGGTCTCGGCCGCACAAGCTTGGTCCGGGGCAGTCTAGCACCACAAGGGAAGAGTCAACAGAAACATCGCAGTATTTCACACAAAGTTGAAGCTAGCCCATCACCGGCAATCTTTTTTTGTAGCAGGATAGCTGCACATGCGAAGGTTTCAAGCGTGGCCAGCATTCGCGATATTTTTCCAAAAGCTGTCGCGATATTACGCGCATCGGGGAACCTGTATCTACTTCCATGGATAAATTCACGCCTCTCCATCTAAACGTTCGTCTAATTGGTTGCTCAAGAACATTTTTTTCGTGCTGACGCCAGAGTACAGATTTCTCCACTATCGCTGCTGTCCTCTTCTGAAGCAACGTCTTCCACCGCCAAAGCTTCCACGTGAGGGACTCACAGACTGGTAGACGTCGTCACCATTGCGGCTATTACACATTTTTGCCAGATGACCCCTTTGACCTCAAGGGTAACACCGGGCTCTAGCCCATCTACAGCTGCTGCTGTCATGTATACAACTGCCACACCTACCGCACTCCACTCGCTTTGCACTTCCCATGCTTGACCTCGATGGTAGCTTGCGACGTGCTTCCACTTTAAGCACAGGCGTTACGTCTACAGACATTGTCCTGGTGCCTTTTTCGGCAGTTTCAGCGGCTATTGCTATAGACTCTGCTTCCACCAATGTTAACTCCTTTGCCAGAAGTTCCTTCTGCACAGCACTGAACGTACACCGCAGGCAATTCTATCTCAAGGTACCCTGGTGAGCGAGTCTCCAAAATTGCAATTGTCTGCTATGCACCGGATTGCAACGACAAAATCATGAATTGATTCGTTCTCATGCTGACAGCGGTCGAAAAATTGGAAAGTTTCAGTGATTTCGTTGCGCTTTGGGTTATAGTGGTCATTTCACATCTTGACTACTTCGTTTAAGTTCAGCCACTGTGCTTTGCAGGTGCTATCCTTCCCGTTAGGATTCGGATCTTCCATGTGCTAAGTCCAGCCACTAGAAGTGCCCTTTTAGTAGAATCCGCAATAGCAGTAGCTTCAAATACACCAACACTTTGATGAGGTAAGGCTTCCACTTATCTGTGACGTTGTAGAAGTCCGGAAGCATGTAGGAAGCCGAATCCTAAACTGCCGAAGCCAACGCAATGCTTAACGTTGGGTTCTTCCTTGACTGCGTGGATGCCTTCCTGGCTCGTTGCCACTGTAACATAGCAGCGGCAGCCTAGCTGCCATCTTGCAAGAAGGGAGACGTTGACGACCCAGTGTTTAGCCGAGAACAACGGACACGCGTTTATTGCACGCATATATAAAGTAAAGGGTAAAGGGGGGGAGGGGGTAGCAGGAGAGTAACATAGCAAAGAAACTTCACGCATGCGCATTGACAGCGCACGCATGACGCGGCGGTTTGATACCGAGTTTTACAACAGGCGGGTTCCGACGAGATGAGTCCTGATCGGCTGGCTGCACTAGCTGACCGCGTATGCGTCTGCTCGTATGCGGCACAGCTGCCTATCGCTGCTGCGAGAGTCTCAGAGCCAGGAGACCGACTCTCGGCGGCTGGAGGAAATAGTCTACCGCCTTACCAGTGCACTGGAGAAGCTGATGATGGGTGGCAACAATGCCGACAAAATTCGGCGCAACCATTTGCCTTCACAGTCTCGCAGCACACCTAGAGACTCGTCACTGCAGTTTGGCTAGTACCACTGTCACTTTTGCAAACTAGCAAGTCACTGAACCCAGCCCTGTTCGTGGACGGGAAGAGAACCGATCAGTCGCTAACGGCGGCATGTGACATCGGCCCTCGCGCAAGCCGCCTATTCTTCGTGTTCGACCGCATAACAGGCACCCGCCTCCTCGTCGACACCGGAGCCCAGCTGTCTATCGTTCCCGCCACAGCCGCCGGTGGACAAAGCGGCCAGTCCACATTTACGCTCCACGCAGTGAACAGCACTGTCATCGCGTCGTATGGGCTCCGGTCATGAACGCTAGACACCAGACTCCGGCGCTTGCACAGATGGGTGTTTGTGATCGCCAACGTCATCATTGCCATGCTGGAAGTGGACTTCCAGAGCCATTTCAACCTAGATGTGAGTGTTCACGATCGGCGCCTAAAGGATAACGTCACATCCCTCGATCTATTTGGCCTGCAGTCCAAGCTCACATCATCTGGAACACGTACGTTTCGGCCGGCCTCAACGTACGACAAGATATTTGCGGAGTTGCCTCAGGTCACGAAGCACCGAAACAATGCGCTATTTATGAAAAACAAGGAGACGCATCATGTTATTACGTGAGAAAACGGAGACAGGACGCTATATACAACTATATATCCAGATCAATGCGCTGCGCTTGGCCTTTTTGGCCAGATTCCATTTTGAGATTTGGTTCACCGAGGTAAAATGCAATCTGCTGTTCATCACTTTAATTTAGCAACGTGAGCTGATACTAACTGCCTGAAATTATAATTGTCACGTCCTTGGACGACTGATTCCGGAAGCGAGTTCCATTCTTTTAGGACCAGGAGTAAAAATGAATCATTCAATGCATTCGTGGAGAAAGTTATACGCCGAAGACTTATGGACTATAGAAGCCGACGCGATGTTCACACAGGTGGGAATAAAAAGGAGGCTCGAATGTTCAGGGCGATGGTAATACAGATTATGAAACAATGCCCTCCGCGCTTGTCTTCGTTGAGCTAATGAGTTGAGGCTGATGAATGATTTGATGACACTACTGCTAATCCGAGTATCATATTCAGAGCCAATGAAGCGGGCTGCCCAATTCTGAATGCTTTCAAGTAATTCACTTATATTGTTTTGATGAGTGCTCCATATCGCGCAGGCCTATTCCGGTTTACGTCAAACGCGTGCCTTGTAGGCAAGTTTTCGGATGCAACTTGGGGATAAAGAAAGAGAACATTTAATGAAACCAGGAGTATTCGATGTCTGCTACTACTTTCGTGATGTGTTTTAACCAGTTTAGTTTGTTTGTGATAAGGACACATAAATATCGGTACGAATTAACACATCAAATCTTCGTGCAGGTTTAAGGGAATAAATAATCTAGGGCGGATCGTTTTCGGGACATTAGGATACTTCTACATTTGGATACGTTCAGTTTCATCAGCCAGAGGGTGCACCAGGTTTCTCTAATGTTGAGGTCTTCTGTAGGAGTGTCGGGTCATTGGTACAAGACATGCGACGACAAAGTACGCAGTCGTCCGCAAATAGGCGAATTGAGGACGAGATACCACTAGGAAGGTCGTTAAGGGATACTAAGAATAAAAGTGGTCCGAGGACAGAGCCTTCTGCGCCTGAAATAACATTGTAGGTATTTGAGCGATGGTTGCCAACAACAACAAACTGAGTGTGGTCAGAAAAGAACAAAGAAATCGAGGACAGCATTAAAGAATTTAATGAGAAGGAGGAAAGTTTAGCCATCAGACGTTGATGTTGGACCCGATCAAAGGCTTTAGAAAAATCTAGGCAAATACAACGACATCACTAAACATTTTTACTTGGGACGATGTCTCCTTCCGCCCGAGCACCCCGATTAAACAGGCGGTAGGCGCTAATGGTATGCTTGTAACAGACACATACCTATGCCGACCTGGCCACGTTACACATCATCTACCCGGACGCCTCCCCGGACGATGCGTGCCCCTCGTTCCCCATGAGGTGTTACGCGCATTGAAATATCCGGCGATGAGGTGAGTGAAGATTCGTGAGGATCGGAGACGTGCTGTTGATTCAAGGAATTGAAAGGACTGTTTTCGTGGGCTGCACACGTTTGTTACTCAGACGTGATGAGCCGAATTCGTCGCAAAAGGACGTGAGGGAAACAGTGTAACAGTGTGACTGTACGGCATGTGTTGGACAGGGTGGAGGGCTAGACTTTTTCGTGTGAGAGTGAGGAGAGTGTGCTCAGATTCTGGTGTAGTGTGTGTCTTATATCCGGGGATAGAAATCGGTGAGCTGGGTTCTTGTATTAGAATGACGTATAGTTTGTCCGGCTGAGTGACAATGTACTGCGTCTAGAGGCCACGCTTGCGGGCGAGAGCTCTGCAGTTCCACTGCCAAACGTACCGTGTATCACTCATGATGGTCAACTAACGGCATTTGAGGTAGAGGATAGGGGGCTGAGCGAGCGCTCCCAGATGGTTTGCGGACGCGTGTGAGCTCCGCTTCCTCCATTCTAGTTAAACGGAGGGAGAGGTATTTAACTTCCGCTACGAGAGATGCCACATTGGAACTCAAAGTGTTGGCTACTTGATCGAGTGTGCGGGCAAGTTTTGCTTCAAGCGATGTTTCGAATTTAGAAGTGAGTGAGGTTATGGTAGCTTCAAGTTTTGCCTCGAACAATAAAGTAATAGTTGCGAGCTTGCTATCAAAGCGGGTTTCCATTGCAGTGATGGCAGCTTGGATATGCGCGTCTATAGCATCGGAATTAATGGCACGGGCGATCAGGGGCACATGTAAGGAGGGGGAAGAAAAGCCGTCAAGATGGGGTTGTTTGTGAGGAGGAAGATTAGGCTCGTCCATATTTTCTGTTGCTGGCAATGAGGCTACAGGGTCTCGGTAGATAGTAAGTGTACGGGATGCATTCGGAGGATAAGGTACAATAGTTATTATCAGGGCCTGGCGATAATTTTGTGCGTTTTGTTTGGCGAGGGTACGGAGAGAGGTAATCTGGAGAGGGTAGGGAGGAGTGGCTGACTTACCGGTGAGTTTTTGAAGGCTGGGAGTGGAGTTGGGGGCGCTGCTGCGGCTGCCTTTAGGAGTGTGCCCTGTTGCTTTACAGGGGTTACGTCCACGAGGGGGTTCCGCTTGTTTCTTCGTTTTGGACGGTCGAGTTGAGTCCTGAAGGGGCTGTTGACAATGCGGAGTGGAGTTAATGTTGTCAGAGGAGTGGACGGTTGATCGGTCTTCGCGGAGGCTGAGCCGTTTGACATAGGCGGCTTTGCGGATGGCAAGATCAGCCTTTTTACGTACTTCGCACCCAGGGTCATCGGCAGCGTGATCTTTGAAACAATTTGGACACCTAGGCTGGCACTCGTGCGTTATTTCCGGATCTGGGATGCCATTGCCCCAAATATCGCAGCGGGGTAAATCAGGGCGTGGGCAAACGTCTTGTCGGTGACCGATGGCCAGGAATGTGTGACAGAACTGCGCCTTGGGGTGGTGAGGGGCGCATCGCTGCACCCCGTTCTTGTAATACATTGTGTATGGGACATGAGATCCGCGAAATGCAATGAGGGCTGTAGTGGTCTTGCCCATCACGCGAGTAGAAAAGATGTCGCAGGTGTTAGCCTTGAGGTATTTGAGGAGGTCTGCCGATGAAGTGTAGGGTTCAACTTGATGTATGACGCCCTTGCAGATGTCATGGGGAGGCAGCTCGTATATCTTAATAGGGAAGAGTCGGTTGGAAATATTTACTGATTCGATGACAGACAGCTTGAGGAGGATGTTAATGTCCGTGACACGGAGGTTGGCAAGGTTCTTTGATGCATGAATTGTGGTATAGTAACTGATAGGTTTTCAGAGTCTGTGAGGCGGGCTGCACGACTCACGACAAAGTGGAGCACGTGGGGCCATAGTGCGGCAAGTTGCAGATCGGGAGAGGGGCTCAAAACTAGGACAGTCTCCGTTGGCTTACATGTTCATCGTCGAGGAGCCGCCGTAGACCAGACTTCGTTGTCTGTCACGTAGCGTGGATGCATGGTGAACAGGCAGAAAGGCAGTGACTGCACCTTGGTACGCTCCATCATCGTCAGCGGCTCGGGGCGGTGGCAGGTTTAGCGATCGGCAGCGGTGCTACCGGAGGGGATTCGCGCGTGTTCCGTGGTGGCTGGCACGCACAGCGCATCGCGCCTCGGGAGGCCCGGGCAGGGGGCGACGGGCAAAGCTCACGCCTGATCATTTTGGAGTGCTCGCCGCGGGCACGTACGTTCTCTTCGGGTGGCTGTGGCGTTCTGTCCTCGTGCGGGAATACGGCGGCACTCACACACGTGCTTTGGGAGTGTAGAAACGCTCCGCCCGACTCTACCTCGGACAAGTAGGAGAAGACCCTACGAAGCCCGCTACTCCAAGACCAGCAATGGGCTGCCCAGCAGGCTCGCACAGCAACCGCCAGGTACTCCCTGTCGGTCTCTGTGTGGGAGACGCCCACTGCGCGAAGCCATGCGTCCTGCAGGACCTTTAATAAAGTTTATCCAATCCAATAATGTAAGTTTGAAAAGAAGAATCTGAGTTTAGGTTAAGTTCGGTGGTTAACTTTTAAAGCTAGCTATCGCAAAATAATCCAGAGCGGAAACCATGTAGCTTGGGAAATAAAGAAACAATTGTTGTCCAGGTCAGAAGCGACTTGTGGGTATAATATTATTCTAGAATTTTACAAACAGTACATGTTAGTGAAATCGGGTGGTAGTTTGACTCTAAGGCTCGCCTTTCAAAACCGGGGCATCCAGTCATCTGGAATAGAAGAATTTGAAATTGATTGACTAAAGATTATTTGTAATATCTTGCATGAAATTTCCCTAGTGCCTTATAGTATCTTTCTAGATGCGTCTTCAGGTTCGGAAGCGCTGGATGGCTTCAAGTTATCAATTAGTTATGCTGTGCCTTCATTTCGAATAAAACTCGGAGGCATCTGACTGAAATTATGGCTGTGAGTGCAGGGTACATGAAGCACTGGTTCGTGAGTAAAAACAGAGGAGAAGTAGGTATTCATAACTTTGCACAATGATTAGCAGGGATTTTTCAACCACCTTGGTCATGCAAATTAATATTTTGTGGCGAGTTGTGATTCGCCAGCAGAAGCTTCCAGAATTTTGGGGGCTATTCGAAATAATATTCTGTAAGCGTTTATGAAAAAAATCCTTTTCGAGCGCTTTAAACAATTCGTATAGGCGTGGAGGCATTCCCAGTACCGGTCCCACTTTGATTGATAGTCTACATTTTCGGCGACCCGAAAAATGCGCTTTTGCTATTTAATAGCCTTTGAAAAGCGTTAGAGAAGCAGTGCTGATCAGCATCACCACTAAAAAAGATAAGAGGTACACGTAATTCTTTTTTTTTTGTCAAGCAACCAGTTTCTATTAATTCTTCAAGCATAGGCACTTTAACTGAACTGATGAAGAAACTCTGCCAGTTCCAGAAGAAGAAGCATCGAAGAACATGGAGAAAGATCGGCTCCGGCTTTCAACATCGGTTTTGACCCGTTAATCAGAGTATACCCTTGGTTCGGCTACATCAATCGACACTTAGCATCGAGAGGATCACGGTGACACACGGATTTCTACGGTGGGGCGACTTTTCGCATATTAAGAGACGTTTTCGAGCCGCCTCCGCCGCCGCCGCGCTAGGCCAGGTGCCGCCTGAGTGTGGCGACTGGAGGCGAGTCAGACGTGTAAGTGATCATGGAAGGGAAGGAACTACCTCCCGGTGAGTGCACAGAAGATTACGGATCGCAGGCAGCAGTTTCTAGGCGAATTTCGACCAGGGGTGCTATGCAGGATGCGCCGAGTTTCTCGTTCACCCAAGTTTTACCCGAGTTTCCTCGACGGCAGTCAGTGAACGGAGATAGCGCGGAACGCGCAAAAATTACAGGCAAAAAAAAAAGATTGGAGGACGCTTAAGCTTCGCCTTCAAGAGTGGAACGCGATAGCGTTATCGCACCCCGTTCGCACCGCCTATTCAAGCGCGCTACGCCAGCCAAACGTCGCGATCGGCACAGATAGCCGGGCCCCTACACGCCATGAAGGCGGACGCGATCACGCGGCGAGTGGCGCGCCACGGGTCGAGGCAGCGCCGTACATTGCGAGGAGGAGGTCTTCTGTGTTTGCCGCAAGATGGCTCTGCGTGTGCGCAGAGCGCAGAAGAAATATAACGGAAACGTACTTCCCTACTCGTGAAACTGCGACTTCTGTAAGTTACATGGTCATAATTACCGATATACACCGCAGTATAACTTTCTACGGCGCGTTTCTAAGGGAACACCGCATTCACTAGAGGCGATTTTGTCCCGTTTAGAAGGAACGAACTCGTGGCTGAGTGGTAGCGTCTCCGTCTCACATTCCGGAGACCCTGGTTCGATTCCCACCAGCCCATCTTGCAAGATGTTTTTTTTATTTATGAAGTGCCTTCTGGGATTTATTGCTCACGGCCAACGCCGCTGACGGCGACGCCGACGACACCGGCTTTTCTGCGACACGAGCTCCTTAACGCTATCGCGTTAATATGTAGACGAAAAGCTGCGTATGAGATGAGCGGCACGCTGAAGCACGGCACGCTGCTTCCGCGTTTCAAGGGCAGAAGGCTGCACAACGAAATGCGCCAGCGCCGCGTATTGTTATCAATGGATTATCGCAACTTAGCAGTACCGTCACTGTCCCGCTATCTATCTGCACACTTGTCGTGAGCCGCTTGCCACGCCTTTCCCGGGCGCCACAAAGCCGTGCCTCCTCTTTCGGGCACTACCTTTCTATCCTCTATCAAATGCGAACAGGTACGTGCGGCGCACACTTGCACGTATACACTTTCGCTCAAACGAATACGTTAAAATACAACAAATAAAATTACAAACATTCTTATTTCTTTAAGTATCTGTTTATCGTTTTGAATGCTAGAAATTTCTTATGACAAACGGAGATCAAGCAAATTATTAAATTTTGCACTTCTTGCCCCGAGTGGCGACAGTGAGGCGAAAGCTTAGAAGCGGATACATTGAAGAGGGTCGCGCGCACAAGGGAGTTCATACGGTGAGAAGTCGCCTAGGGGCGCTGCAGTGCTATTCTCAATAAAGTAAGTCATCACCACTCTTTCTTTATTAGGGGAATGGAAACGCAGCGCCGCGGTACGGCTGTTCATCGCAGGCGCTTCACTAGGTTATTAAGGCCCCCGCTTTCCCAACTAAAGCTACACACTAGTCATAGATACGGGAGCAATGGCTGTCGCTGCAAAATGGTGGTACGTTATTTTAGGGTCCGTAGTGACGCAGTACCGTGAAAATGTACCAGTTTATCTTTCTACGCGAAGCCTCGGCGATTCATTGCGAAGAAGTGGGTGCTTCCCAGCGACACAATTCATCGCTTGTCATCGCTTGCCCAGTGAACGTGCCTCTGAGCGAATGTACGCAGTATTTGAGCGTGTAGGGCACTCCAAGGTGCTTGCTGATTACCTCTGCTGGAGCCAGCAGCGATCGCAGATTGATATCGTAAGGACACCGCAGCAATCGTATTTTGGCAGTTGAGGGCTCTTGTGTGCAGCTATGAAATGAGACTTCTGACGGAGGAAGGTGTTGGAACTGTTGAGTGCGCAGTGCTTGCAATGAAGAAATGCCATTGCACTGGGTCTAGAAGAGCGAGCGATTCTCGGACGCTGATCGTGTTTACGACGCTGTGGCTCCGAGACTTCACCGATGACAGAGCAGCCATCTCAAACGACTGCTGCGATACGCACTCGTCAGCATCGTCGTCACCCTCGGCGCATAGACGCCTTGCAAGCAGCTACAGTGACGTGCCGATAATTATTTACTGTGCGCTACATCGCCACAATGCAGGCAATGAAACCGTGTTGTGGGGCCATCTCAGCCCGAGAAGATGTGTGCATAAGCCAGCGACAGTCAACGCTTTGTTTTTCATAGTGGTGGTCAGTACGTCACCGATGACAGTGCGTTGCGCGTGTTTTATGTCGGCGGTCATGATTGTTGATGCCTCACAGCTCGACACCGCGTCGCTGTTGCCGAAAGTTAATTTTGGCGCGGCCCAACCGTGGTGGTTGCGCGCACAAGAGCTACGTACCTCGCGCGGGGCGTGACCTCTGGTTTTGATTGACAGGCGAACTCGTGCTAAACTCGTACACCGCGAAACCCCCTCTGAGTTCAACTCGGGAACATGGCGGCTGCAGCAGCAGCTGGTGTCATTGCATCCAGCAACAGCAAGCATCAGTGTGGCCGTCTGGACCAGTTCACCTACATGACCGACGTGGAGCCTCAATGTCATTTTCGCCCGTCGAAGACATCAGTGCGCTAGGTGTGTGACGAGCTAGGCGAAGACTCTCGTCTGCGGAGACAGCCTGGCGGGCTTCATTCGCTCACCGTCGTAGAGCAAGTCTTCTGCGCCCTCCGTTTCTACGGGACTGGGAGTTTTCAGGGAAGCGTCGGCGCCGAGAGTTAAGTTGGACGTCATCAAACTACTGTTAGCCGCTGCGTGAGAAATGTGTCTGACGCGCTTATCGATGCGGCAGTGCGTAAGCGGTGGCTAGCTTTCCCGAAGACGGCGGCTGAGCAGGAATATCTAAAAGAATGCTTTCTACTTCGCGGGAACATTACGAACGTAGTCGCGTGTGTCGACGGAAAGTATGTAAGAATTAAGGCGCCTTCAATGTCAGCGTTACTCTGATTAGCATTGAAGCAATGTCTAGACACGCCATATTGTCAAATTTGTGACTTCTGTGTAGCCGACTTAAATTTTGTGTTACCGACATCTCGCATGCGACTGCCTATGACACTCACTTTTTCGCTGGTTGCTGACTTTTTGCCGATTGCTCAACTTGTCTGTCAGGGTGCCTTCCAAGTGGCTCACTTTCTTGGGAAAGAGGTTAACTAAGTAATAATAGATAAATAGATATCACAAATTGTGTGAAGTAACCTATGAATGCCACCAGGCGGTTGAGTGTCTCCAGCAGCAGAATGTCTTACTGCAAAAAAAAGTGGATTGTTGGAATGAATAAACCGCGTATAGACCATTATTTACAAAGAAAAATGCTCGTTGCACTGTTGGCGCTAAGTGCCCGTAAATGTGGAAGCCTTTAGTGTAGTATGCATAATAAAACAATGTGTTCGGACAACGTTGCTTTATTTTTCATAACTGGGGTTGTCTTTTTCAGAGCCAATTGTCATGTTCATTAGTGTGCCAGCAGCTGAGGCTCTCCCCCCAAATGCCTCTCCCTACAATCCCTTCTTACACGAGCTGATTGCATCCCATGCCTACAAACATCATATTTTTGTCTCATTACGCAATTTTCTACCAACCTCGGCTGCAGTTCTCTCTCCTTGACATCCATTCTGTCACGCTTATGTAATCACCTGTTATGAATTCGCAACAAGTGATCTAAGACGTGCATGGCCTACCTGCCGATTCCATTCTTTTTTTCTTAATCTCAACAAGCATATCAGTTCCCAAGGTTTACTACGCCACTGTCTTCCTGCCTTAATGCTATCTCCAACAATTTTTGTTACTTTGCTTTCTGCACAGTCCTCGACTTCTCAAGTTTCTTTGTTAATCTCCAGGTTTATGTCCCATATTGCATAACCGGTAGAATGCAATGATTCTAAACTTTATTCAAGGATATCAGTAACGTGGCGATCACGATTCGGTAATGCCTTCCATGTGCTAATGAACCCACGAAACTTTTGTATAAGTTTCCTGCTTTATATCAGTACCTGCTATTGATATTTCAACTGGATAAAGATACTCGTCCATAGATCCTGCGGGTTTAATGTAACTCATGAATTTCTCTTATCTCACTCAGTTAGTGAAGGTTACCTTCATTTGTTCTATATTTTTGTGGGCCCACGTGCATGTAAAAGCACGAACACTCATTGGTTCTCACTGCCTTTTTTTAAAATGATTTAATCCGTGCACTATTATTATGCTAAATATGAAAAAGTAGAAATATACTTATCTGCAGTTTGTCGATGTATCCTTCACTGTGTTGGTAGCGCGATCCATCGTCGGCACCACCTCCTTGTCGCATCGTAGCTATATAGTGTCACGTGGCAGTGACGTTAAAGAACACAGTAGCAATACTGAGAAAGACATAACTAGCAATTATTGGGCTAACTTGTGCCCACAAAACAGGCTACACTTAACACGTTCACTGCGTCGGGACCCACCTGTGGGTCACGCAACGCAGTCCAGCCGTGCTGGCGCAAACAACGAGGCGTTTCTTGCAGTGCGGCGACGATATGCTTTCACAAATGCATGAAAATGCGTTTCCACTATCATATCACAGCTGGCGGTAGAGATATAAAGCGCGCATGTATTTATTGACATTGGCGCATGCAATGTGTCTGATGATAAAGCTGACGGCTATCAGGAAACGACGCAGAAAATGTTCCTGCTACCCGATCCAGCCTTTTGTTCGGGCGCTTTCCCTATGCGCAACGTACTTTTGAAAAGCGCTCACAATGTGTGCAAGAGCTCCGCTGAAGAATTATTCTGTCCTATTCCCAATAACATGGCTCACTCTCAGTGCCAAGGATCATGGTCCTCGTCCTTGTGCTTTCCATTTTTTACGAGCATTCAAAAATCGTGATGGACTGTCGAAAATTCGATGGAGGCACAGAAAACCAGAAGAAAAGACCCTGCGGTGGAAGCGGATCCGCCGAGACACACGGCAGCCCAAATACGTTGCCATCCACTTCGTGCGGCACAACTTTTACTCCAGCGAACCTTGAGTGTTCAAGCAGCGACGATGACAGCCTCGAAGAGTTATTGGAAAGTTCTTCTGAACTGTGGGATGGTGAGTCAAGCGTTTGCGGTGAAGCGGTATCTGAGGTTTCGGAAAATGGTGATGTTCAGGCTGCATTACCTGCCGAAAACTGGAATGCGATAACGACTAGAGTTAGAGCGATGTCGTATTCGAGCCCTCCTGTGCTAATCAGCCTCCTGACTAGCAGCGATGCTCTCAGCTTTTCTCTTTTTTTGACTGATGACATTTGGGACGTGATGGTTCATGAGACAAACAGGTATGGGAAGCAGTACATAGACTTTAACGTCCTACAAGAGAATCGCGCGTGAAGAAATGGATTGAGACAAACTTGCAAGAAATGAAAGTGTTCATTAGTGTACTGATCTGCATCGGCCTAGTAAGGCTTCCTAATCTGCAGCCCTACTGGGCAAGAAGCGATCTGCACGGCGTAAACTTCGTTCGCCAGAACATGGCTCGCGACAGGTTTTTGCTGCTACTAAGGTTCTGGCATTTCACAGATAGCGAGGAACCGAGCGCACAGCAGGACCGTCTCTTACGTATTCGACCCTTGATGGAAAAATGAATCGCAATTTCTGCTCAGTGTTGGAGCCAGGCAAATAGCTTGTCATTGACAAAACTATGATACCGTGGCGTGGGCGCCTCGCCTTTAGGCAATACATCCCTGGTAAAAGGATCCACATTTGGGCGAGTTGGTACTGGTTGAACATCTTGAAGGGGCAGCGCAATAAGACGAAGACAAAAGGCAGGAACACACAGGAAAGCGTTGAACTCACAACATAGTCTGCACAATTGTTTACAGTCTTATTCTTCGAGCGCCTCTCTCCTGATCGTACCAGCACATCCACGCACTCTGCTATGAAGCGTGGTCTGTCTTCGTCTGTCTTCCTGCCTTCTGTCTTCGTCTTATTGCGCTGCGCCTTCAAGATCCCTGGTAAAGCCCTGAAGTATGGAGTCAAGCTATACAAGGCCTGCACAAAGGAGGGCTATATATTGAAAGTGCAAATATATGCCGGAAAATCTGGCGCCACAGCGGGCATGGGGCCTGCCGAAGAAGTAGTAGTAAATTTGATGGCTGGCTTCACCGGCTGTGGTCGCACACTTTTCGTCGACAACTACGCGAGCATGCCGCTTGCGTCACGCCTGTTGGAAGATGATACATTTTTATGTGGCTCTCCCCGATCGAACCCAAAGGGGCTTCCGAAAGAAGTTGCACAAATTACAGTAAAAAAAAGGGGGAAGTCGTTGGTCTTGAATCCCACAACGGCGTAAAGGTGCTGAAGTGGTTGGACAAACGGCCCGTTCTCATGATGACAACGGTTGCAGAGCTTGACGCCAGCCTTGCTGATACCAGTTGTGAACGCAGTTGTGAACGCATGGGTTGTCGGTTCAATGGTGGACGGTAAAACGTCGCCAATCATCGAATTCTGCAAGGAGTTGGCACGCGCCCTCTTTGCCACAGCTCAAATTGAGACCGAAAGTACATGCGGAACAAAGCGCGCCCATACGCTGGAAAAGGCCGATGGACCTGCACGGTCTGTCCGAGAGAGATGTACTGGATGCTACGTATCGCTGAGAGCTCGCAGAAGTCCAGAACACGCAAGGGTAACGGCGAAGAAAGTTGTTACATTTTGCCGAATTGCGCGGGAAGGCCATTCATGTGTTTGCCATGTTTCAATCTTTTGCACGAGTAGAACTCCTGAACATAGACTACATTTTAGACAGCGTGAGCTGGTGGCACGTAAGAAGTTCAGTTGCAAATGCTGTGATTTGAACAGTTTTTTCTTCCGAAAATTATTCTGGAAGTACTTCAACAAAATGTCGAGTTTGAGGTCTTGTTCTTGAGTCTTAGTGCTTAGTGAATGCTGAAACGCAGGGTCACGTGGCGTTGCCCCACAAAGGGGAGCTGGTCGGTGGGTAGTAAACGTAGCAGGCAACGGCTTCAACACGCAAACTCTTTATTCTGGAAACTTGTGCGTGCCCAGGAAAAGAAGAAAGAATCGAGGGTGCAAGAGCAACAAGCGCCTCTGGCACTTGTTCGCACCAGAATGACCGAAACTCTTGGCCGCGCTCTAGTTACATAAAGCAGAAATTTTGTAGACAGAAAGGGTGCCGTTCTTCAAGGACATCCTTGAGAACGCGCATCAGTCGGGTTCACTGGGGATGAAGCGTGCAGAGTCGCGGTAATAAATGACTCGATAAATTCTCCAGATGCCGTATGCTACAAGGATACATTATTCATTTTGTTTTTATGATCCATTTCGTCCTTTACGTCTGGTCATTATTCTTTGATGACGTAGCCGTGCCGTTCAAACGTCCGTGGAAAGCGACCTGACTATTGGCTCATTGGCGACCGGACCTCACTATTGCATGCACGTTGCAGCCCACATTGAACCACAGCGCGTAACGAATGGCGAAGGCTCTCGTCAACGCGGGTATCTGCTGCTTTTTATTTGTGCGATTGGTCGACTGCTGCTTTCGTCTGATGATTCCGTCAGGCTTACGTCACGCGAAATGAAGCGGAAAATGGAAAAGGGATTCTTAGAAAATGCAGCCCCAGGGGAAGCAACTTCCTGGAAATGCACGGGCCAAGTGAAACACGTGATGACTTTCTGCGCTAGCATACATGATTGAAGTAGCCCGCGCAAGCTGCGACCGAAAATGCCAGTAGAGCCATCTTTCAGCAGGCGGAAAAAAACAGCCTCAGAAGTGTGCCCCACCGGTGTGTCACGCCACACCCGCGGAAAGCATCGGGTGACCCACCGGTGGGCCACGACGCACAGAGATCAAAACTATGATAAGGGGCTACGCAGTGAACGTGTTAAAGCACAACGAGGGTGGCGAACACCGTCGGCGATCGTCGAAAATCTGATGAACGGGTCAAGCGCGTCGGCATTTATACATCAGTCGTCGAATGTTCCAGAGTAATCGCTGGGACCCGCGTGCCTTCCACAAAGTTCTACATTATTCGCGACGCGCACACATGCAATCAGATTACACAAGGTTCAGTCACAGACAGCGAATGTAACCATCGATAACATTCCGGAAACTTCCGATACATGCAGGCGTGTCCTGCGCTTTGCGATAACATTTGTTAGGTGGTGAAACGTGTCGCCCGATGAAGACAAGTGCACGTGTCAGTACCCCCTTCTTAAAAAGCATCGACGCGATGCTGCAAACAAATGAAAGTAATAAAGAAGCACTCGTAGCAAAGAAAACAACAAAATAAGGAAAGTTCGTCAACGTCCGTAAAAGGGCTTAAGACGCTCCACGTGGACCACTTCAGATCGTGCGCGGCGCCGCAGTGAATACGAAATGCCGTCTAGCACGACCTCATAGTCCAGTGCGCCAATACGTCGGACGACCTTGTAGGGCCCGAAATAGCGTCGCAATAGTTTCTCACTCAGTCCTCGCCGGTGTATCGGGGTCCATACCCAAACACGGTCGCCGCGCTGGTACAGGACGAAGCGTCGTCGGAGGTTGTAGTGTCGGCTGTCGGTACGCTGCTGGTTCTTGATCGGTAGGCGGGCGAACTGTCAGGCTTCTTCTGCGTGCTGCAGATAGGTAGCGACATCAAGATTCTCCTCGTCAGTGACGTGCGGCAGCATGGCGCCGAGCGTCGTCGTCGGGTTCCTGCCGTAAACCAACTTAAACGGCGTGATCTGTGTTGTTTCTTGCACCGCCGTGTTGTAAGCGACGGTTACATACAGCCGGACCACGTCCCACGTCTTGTGCTCGACGTCGACGTACATTGCAAGCATGCCGGCGAGAGTCTTGTTCAGGCGCTCCGTGAGACCATTCGTTTGCGGATGGTAGGTAGTTGCCCTCCCGTGGCTTGTCTGGCTGTATTGCAGAATGGCTTGGGTGAGCTCTGCTGTAAAAGCCGTTCTTCTGTCAGTGATGATGACTTCTGGGGCACCATGTCCCCGCACGATGTTCTCGACGAAAAATTTAGCCACTTCGGCTACGCTGTCTTTTGGTAGAGCTTTAGTTTCAGCAAAGCGGGTGAGATAGTCCGTGGCCACGACAACCCACTTATTCCTGGATGTTGACGTCGGAAACGGCCCCAACAAATCCATCCCAATCCGCTGGAATGGTCGGCGGGGAGCTTCGATCGGCTGTAGTCACTGACAGTTTCGGCATGTCTTGACGTAACGGGCGACTTCGGCGGTCAGACGCAGCCAGTAATACCTTTCCTCTATCCTCGACAGCGTCCGGAAGAATCCGAGGTGCCCAGCGGTTGGATCGTCGTGTAGGGTGTGCAGTACTTCTGGACGCAGCGCTGACGGTACAAGAAGGTAGCTGGCGCGGACTGGTGAGAAGGTCTTCAAGAGCAGGTTGTTTTGTAGCGTGAACGAAGACAACCGGCGCTTAAAGGCCCTAGGGACAACGTCGGTGTTCTCTTCCATATACTCGACGAGGCCTTGTAGCTCCGGGTTTGCTCGCTGCTGTTTAGTGGTCTTCAGCGCTTATTATTCCAAGGAATGCGTTGTCGTCCTTGTCTTGTGGCGGGGGATCGATGGGGGCGCGGGATAGGCAGTCAGCGTCAGAGTGTTTTCATCCGGACTTGTATATTACGGCGACGTCATATTCTTGCAGTCTGAGGCCCCACCGCGCCAGCCGTCCTGAAGGGTCCTTTAAGTTAGCTAGCCAACACAACGCGTCGTGGTCGCTGACGACTTTGAATGGCCTGCCATAGAGGTAAGGGCGGAAATTCGTTGTAGCCCAAATGATGGCGAGGCATTGCTTTTCAGTCGTAGAATTGCCTTCAGCTTTTGACAGCGATCGGCTAGCATAAAATATCACCCGTTCAAGTTCGTCTTTCCTCTGCACTAGGACGGCACCGAGGCCTAGGCTACTGGCGTCAGTGTGGATTACGGTATCGGCGTCGTCATCGAAGTGTGTAAGTACCGGCGGGGACTGCATGCGCCGTTTGAGTTCTTGAAATGCGTCGACCTGCGGCGTTTCCCACTTGAACTCGACATCACATTTGGTTAGATGTGTTAGCGACTCTGCGATGCGTGTAAAGTCCTTGACAAAGCGCCTATAGTAGGCACACATGCCAAGGGATTGCGCACTGCTTTCTTGTCGATTGGCTGCGGGAAATTTGCGATGGCCGCTGTCTTTTGCAGGTCGGGTCGTACTCCAGATTTGCTGATGACGTGGCCTAGGAATAGAAGCTCGTCGTAAGCGAAGCGGCACTTTTCCGGCTTCAGAGTGAGCCCTGATGACTTCATGGCCTCTAATACTGTCGCAAGCCGCCTAAGATGCTCGGCGAAATTTCCGGCGAGGACAACGACGTAATCCAAATAAACAAGACACGTCTGCCACTTCAATCCTGCTAACACCGTGTCCATGACGCGCAGAAACGTTGCAGGCGCCGAGCATAGCCCGAATGACATGACCTTGAACTCGTAAAGGCCGTGTGGCGTGATGAAGGCGGTCTTTTCGCGATCTCTTTCGTCGAATTCTATTTGCCAATAGCCACACTTGAGGTCCATCGACGAAAAGTATTTAGCGTTGCATAGCCGATCTAATGCGTCGTCTATTCGTGGGAGGGGGTATACGTCCTTCTTCGGTGATCTTGTTAAGACGACGATAATCGACGCAGAAACGTAGGGTTCCGTCCTTTTTCTTCACCAGGACTACAGGAGATCTCCACGGGCTTTTCGACGGCTAGATGATGACGTTGCGCAGCATTTCGTCGACTTGTTGCCTAATAGCTTCACGTTCTCGCGTCAAAACTCGGTAAGGGCTCTGGCGGGGTGGTCGAGCGCCCTCTTCGGTTATTATGCAATGCTTTGGAACTGGTGTTTGTCGAATCCTCGATGACGTCAAAAAGTAGTCTTTGTATCGTCGGAGAAGACTTCTGATCTGTTGCTGCTTACTCATAGGAAGACTTGGATTTACGTTGAAGTCTGGTTCGGGGACTGTGCTCCTCGGGGTAGATGCGGCATAACCCGAGAGGGCAAAGGCATTGCTGGTTTCCACAATTTCCTCGATGTACGCGATTGCCGTGGCCTTGTTGATGTGCTTGAACTCTTGGCTGAAGTTGGTTAGCATATGTTCCGCTTTCCCTCCGCGAAGTCGAGCGATCCCTCTTGCGACGCTAATTTCACGGTCGAGCAGTAGATGTTCGTCGCCCTCGACGACGCCTTCTACGTCAGCGGGTGTTTCGGTGTCGACGGAAATAATGCTGGAGCGCGGCGGGATGCTCACTTTATCTTCGAGCCCACTCAAGGCGTGGTGACTACGAGAGCTGTCCGGCGGTATCGCTTGATCTTCCGACAGCGTTATCAATTTTGACTTCAGGTCTATGATTGCGCCGTGTTGTTTCAGGAAGTCCGTGCCGAGAATGACGTCTCGTGAACACTGCTGGAGGATAACGAAGGTGGCAGGGTAAGTCCGGTCCTGAACGGTAATTCTTGCAGCGCAGGTTCCAGTCGGCGTAATGAGGTGTCCTCCAGCGGTTCGAATTTGTGGGCCTTCCCGTGCAGTGTTAACTTTCTTCAACTGGGCCAGAATGTGTGCACTCATTAAGGAGTAATCGTCCCCTGTGTCCACTAAGGCGGTAACTACGTGACCGTCGAGAAGCACGTCGAGGTCGGTGGTTCTTTGTCTGGCGTTGCAGTTGGGTCATGGCGTCCGATCACGGCTGCGTCGTGTTGAATTGAAGCTGGAAAGTCGCCTCGTCAAGTCGTCTTTCGTCGGTGTAGTCTCGGCTTCCTGACTTCGTCGGGACGGCGGCGTGTCCTATTATGTCGTCGAGATGGTATCTTCGCCCTCTTCGTCGGCAGCGGAGGATCTTCGTCAGTTCGACGAACAGCAACCACACCTCCATCGGTTGCTGCTTTTAGTTTTCTGGATATGGGCTCGCTGTCCGGCCCCGGGCTGGGCCAGTGTATGGTCGGCGCTGCGGCGATAGGTAGCGGCCTGGTGCCGGTGAACGGGACGGACGTCGAGGGCTGCACTGAGTGGCGGCGAAGTAGTCGGCGTTATCGCGAGGTCGTTCGCCAATGTGTGGTCGCGGCGCCTCAACGGCGAACCCTCGGAGTCTCATCTCCCGGATGGGTATTGGCGGTAGATGTGCCCGGCTTCTCCGCAGTGATAGCAAAGCGGACGGTGGTACGGTGCGCGCCAAACGTCAGTCTTCCTTGGAACGCCGCGTGAGGTGACCGGTTGGCGCGCTTGCGGTGGAGGTGGTGGTGGACGACGGAACTGCGTCGTCACTGGGCCCTGCTATGGGCGCGGAGGGGAAACGTGATGGCGGGATACAGCGGCGTATGTCATCGCTTGCGGCTCATTCTGCGGCGATTCAGGGGCTACTTCGAGTTGTTTTTGGAGCTCCTCACGTAGGGCATCGGCAATCGAAGCCCCTTGAGGCTGTGATGATGGGAACAGCTTTTGTAGCTCCTCCCGCACAACCACTCGGATAGTCTCGCGCAGGCCGTCGGTGGCCAGTGACTGAACTCCGGCGTAGTTTGTCGAGTTAGTGTGGCAGTCGAATTGCCGGTTTCGTATGTCGAGTGTCTTCTCAATGCTGGTGGCCTCGCGAAGATACTCATCGACAGTCTTAGGTGGGCTTCGTACCATTCCGGCAAAACGTTCCTCCTTCACACCAGGCATGATGAGGTGGACTTCCTTCTCCTCTGGCATTTCAGGGTCGGCGTGGCGGAATAGACGGCTCATTTCCGCTGTGAAGATCGCGGTTGTCTTATCAGGTAGCTGCACGCGGGTTTCTAGTAGCGCTTGGGCTTGTTCTCGGCATACCACACTTGCGAATTTCTTCAGGAAGCCGCTTCGGAACAGGTACCAGGTCGTTAAGTAGGCTTCTCTGCTCTCGAACCACGTCCTGGCAGCGTCTTCCAATGCGAAGAAAACATGTCGCAGTTTGTCCTCGCTGTTCCAACTGTTAAATGTAGTGACTCTCTCATATGTCTCAAGCCAGCTTTCCGGGTCCTCGAACGTTGAACCGCGGAACGTCGGTGGCTCCCTGGGCTGCTGTAGAAAGATGGGGGACGCTGGGGCTGCCATTCAGGTGGACTTGGTGGCGACCATCCTGGTCGTCTCTGGCAAAAGTCCATGCTCCGGGAGCAGCCCTTGCAGCCTGCGGCTACCTCGCTGGTTCTTGGCGACGTTGGTGTTGTCTTCCGCGTGCGGGCTTGGGTCACGGCTTTGTGGGGGCGTCCGGTACATGAACGCAAAGCACCTCCACCAGATGTCACGTGCTAGTGACGTTAAAGAACACAGTAGCAATACTGTGAAAGACAAAACTAGCTGTTATTGGGCTAACTTGTGCCCACAAAACAGGCTACACTTAAAGCACAACGAGAGCGGCGAACACAGTCGGCGATCGTCGAAAATCTGATGAGTGGGTCAAGCGCGTCGGCTTTTATACATCAGTGGTCGAATGTTCCAGAGTTATCGCTGGGACCCGCGTGCCATCCACAAAGTTCTACATTATTCGCGTCGCGCACACATGCAATCAGATTACACAAGGTTCAGTCACAGACAGCGGATGGGACCATCGATAACATTCCAGGAACTTCCGATACATGCAGGCGTGTCCTGCGCTGTGCGATAACATTTGTTAGGCGGTGAAACGTGTCGCCCCATCAAGACAAGTACACGTGTCAATAGGCAGTCTTCCGTTTGCACACACTATGTAATATTCGTGACGCTCGTAGTCGCGCAGGGTGGAGGAAATCAGCGCACTCGCAGAACCAGCACCCGACAAGTTGTTTTTTCAGCATTGTGCCGTGAACAGTAGGTGCGCGTTGCGATCTGTAAAATCACCGAAGCTATTGGCAGTCTTACGGGGTGCACGGAAAGATTGCTCACGGAGAATCAGAACTATCCAAAAAATAGTGGTCATCGTTGAGCCTGATCACTACGTCGCGCAGTGCAAGCTCGTTGTACGAGTTTGTTTACACTGGGCCTCTTCGATATTTAGCCGCCATGCACACCCGGTGATTGGATGTGATGACGCCACAACAGCGTTCCCGCGTGGTGTAATGCAAAGCGTACTAAATTACAAATTAGTCTAACACACATTCAGTGTACATCTTCTAAGCTTTAAGATGCTTCTAAACCACGTTAAAGTAACTAATATTATTGTACTAAATGCATATGTTTTATAACTTGTTTGTGCATGTAATGCACTCGGTGGAACGACAAACAAACCCGCCGTGGTTGCTCAGTGGCTATGGTGTTAGGCTGCTGAGCACGAGGTCGCGGGATCGAATCCCTACCTCGGCGGCCGCATTTCGGTGGGGGCGAAGTGCGAAAAGACCCGTGTACTTAGATTTAGGTGCACGTTAAAGAACCCGAGGTGGTCGAAATTTCCGGAGTCCTCTCCCCTACGGCATGCCTCATAATCAGAAAGTGGTTTTGGCACGTAAAACCCCATAATTTAACGACAAATAAGTGAACGAAGGCACGACCATGCACCGACGGTATCATCACGTGAGCCCAAGTTTGTCGACCGCCCAGAAGGCAACGCCCAAGGAATGATAGCCACCCAGAGTGAATCTAGATAAACCAATGAAACGAGGCTTGTCGAAAGATAGACTGCGTCTCGGTACCATTTGTGCTTTCATCTTGCGGTGTCGCCAGAGCTCGTGAAGATGCTTAGTTTCGCCAAACTCAGCGCATCCTGCATAGCACCCCAGATCCGGTGTTAGCGGGAATTAAGCCGGAGCTAGGCCTCATAAGGCTACGTCGCCTAGAACATTCGAGAACGGCAGTCGAGTCAAGAACAGGATCGCCAGGGCGTCCTGAATGCCATACTTGCCAAAAGATCACTTTAAAATCATACTCCGACGAGGCGGCGGACTCAAGATTAGCAAGATTGGCTCCACCAAGATAGGTAAAACCGTTGTTGAAGCAGGTGGTCTGAGCTCGGACCACATTGCATCAGACATACCCGAACGTCAACCAAAACATAATTGTGGCGAGCACGCCGGGATGAGAGAATGCTGAGAAATATGTGAGAATAAGGTCAATTAACCTGGATGGATGCAGCTTCGAGATCAATTCATATGAGGCTGCACCTCACAACACGTGCAAGGAAAGTTGACTTAGCAGGTGGTCCGGCGGAGCCGAAGAAGAATATAGTCAATCCAAAAACCCTTTGGCCGTTAAACCCTCCCGCCGTTAAAAGAATCAAGAATACTGGTACGGTGAAAGATTAGATAGATAGATAGATAGATAGATAGATAGATAGATAGATAGATAGATAGATAGATAGATAGATAGATAGATAGATAGATAGATAGATAGATAGATAGATAGATAGATAGATAGATACAGACAGACAGACAAATTTCTCTCAAAACAATGTACAGAAATGAGAGAGGACGGAAGGAAAAAAGCTGCTGAATGCAGCTTGAGGACCCCGTACGCCCTAAAGAGCAGCAGTGTGGTGATAAACAAAGACAACGCGACAGCTTGCAAAGTGTACACAGAAACAGAATTCAAAATCACAATACTCGTAATCTATTGCATAATTATAATTTTGCACGTATTCTATTACATTGTCATGATTTTCACAATTATTGCAATTACACAATTTCTTCGCCAATTCCCATTACACGATTCTAACGCCAACGTAGACAAAAAAACAGATGAATAGAATTCATTCAAGTCCCCTACACTGCATTTTCCCACAATCATTGTCACAGGTGAGCTATTCGTTTCAAGGCTCGAAAATATTTATCAATTCCATGAAAGTTTGTGTAGAAAGCAACCTACGAGAAAAACGATTATCTTCGACAACATTTAGGTACCTAGGCAGATTGTAAGATAAAGATTGTGTGCGGTATTTGGTGCGGCTTAACGGTAGGGTCCATGACATAGAGTGGCGTACATCATATCTAGGTTCATGACGTACAAGCTGAAACATGGTTAGCATAAGGTTATTTTTCGTTGCTACAGCAGTTTTGTAAATGCAAAGCAGTTCGAACACATACAAGGTAGTTATTCTTAAAATATAGAACTGCCTGAAATATTCTTTGGTGTGAGCATTCCACGGTATATTAGCTATCAGCCTTACCGCACGCTTTTGTGCAATTAGAAGGTGCCGTTTTTTGCGTTGCGTCGTTGTACCCCAAACTGTGTGGCAATAAAAAATCACTGGCGCTATGTATGAATTATAAATGAGGAGTTCAACCTGTGTGGGAAGGGTTAACCTATGTTTGCATAACACGCCATTTAACCTGTTCAATTTAGCACGGATATTTTCAATTTGTAGGTCCCAATTGAGTGTCTCAGAGAATATACCACCAAGAGATTTTATACTGGATACAATATCAATGTTGTCATTACCTCAAAATAGTTCGATATCACCACTTACTACTTCATTTTTTGTTCTGTATATCACAGCCTTTGTTTTATTCGTATTAACTTTAAGACAATTTTTATTACACCAGTGACGCAAGTGTTGCAAAAATTGGTTGCCACGGATGGATAACTCAGCTAGTGTGTTTACTGTGGCAAGCACTGTAATATCATCAGCGTAAGCTACGAGATGAACCGGAAAGGGGGTATGAATAACGTGATTTATATAAACTACAAACAACAAAGGCCCTAAAGTGCTTCCCTCTGGTACACCGGATAAGATTGGCTCAACATCTGATGAGGTTTCATTTAAACACACCATTTCTTTACGGTACTTTAGGTAAGAGGGTATTAAAGCAAGACTGGTGCCCCTAATGCCATAGTGAGTGAGTTTCTGAGATAATAGAAAGTGGTCCATTAGATCAAATGCTTTGGATAAGTCTACATATATCCCGAGAACAAGAAGCTTTTCTTCAAACGCGGAAATTATAATTTCTTTTTCTTTAGTCTATGCCATCTCAGTCGATCTCTGTTTTCTAAATCCAAACTGGTAGTCAGAAAGAATAGAATGCTTACTTAGAAAGTTAGTCAACCGGCAATGAATAATTTTTCTAATGCTTTAGACAGTACTGGAAGAATCGATATTGGCCTGTAATCGGGAAAGTCAGAAACAGATCCACTTTTATGTAGGGCAACAACCTCTGCAATCTGCATTTGTTTTGGGAAGACGCCGGTGCCCAAACAAAGGTTAAATATATGCTAGTGTCGGGGCTAATAAGTCTATTACAAATTTAAATCGTTGGGTTTGAAAACCATCTTTATCCTTGGATTTACTCGACCGGAGGTTCGAAAACACGAATATTATTTCAGATTCAGTAGTTGGAAACATAAATAAGGTTTCGTGAACGCTTGGTGCCGCACAGGCATAACCGACAGGGACATCTGGTGCGACACAAAGTGATTTTGTAATATTAATTAAAAAGCTATTAAACTGGTTGGAAAGTTCCTTTCCGCACAGAACTTCGCCTTGTTTTCCAATGGAAGCAATAGGACGGCGTGACCGGAAGTGGAGCAAGCAATTTAGTAGGTCCCATTGGTCTCGGGCACTGTTTCTCGAAGCGGGGCCGAAAAGATGGCTAAATTATTTCAATTTCGCCCTCTTCAGTGTTGGGTTTACCTGATTACAGTATTGTTATATGCGCCTAAGTTTGCATGGTCTCGAGATTTAATGAACTGCGTAAATAACTTGTCCTTTAATTTAATTTCACGAATTAGTTCTGCCGTTATCCATGGTTTTCTATTTTTGCATTTTCTTGCGTGCCTCAGAGGAAAAGAAGTGCCGTAAATAGCTTTCAGTTTGGATAGAAAAGCATCGTAAGCTGTGTCAGGGTCATTTATTGATGGGACGTATTCCCAGTCAGTGGCGGAAATCGCGTTCCGAAAGTTGCTCAAGGTGTTCAGATCAATGCGGCGATACTTGAAATCATGCGGTTTACGAGCGCTATGTGGTCTAGCGTTGTTAACGAAAGCAAAGATTGGGAGGTGATCACTGATGTCACAGGCGACGGTCCCTGCCTCTATGCTAGACTTATCTGTATTTGTGATGATAACGTCGATACACGTTGCCGTGGAGCACGTTATGCGCGTCGGGGCTTCGATAACGTTGCAAAACCCATAGGCATCAATTAAGGCCACAAGTTCCTTTACTGGCTTCGATACACATTTCATATCTATGTTCACATCACCCGACAGATAAAGCAATCTTCCATTAGAAGACGCGTAATCAAAAAGAGCTTCTAGTATTTCAGAAAAAGTGTCCAGCCTTGCATTAGGGCGACGATACACCACACTGAAAATGCTACTATGGCTTTCTACAGTCAATAGCTCAAGATCTTCATTTGCCAACGTAAATTGCTCGCTTTGATCAACAGTTATTGCATTATGAATATGCATCGACCCGCCCCAACCTTTGCGACCGGATCTGTTAAGGAAAAAGTGCTTATAACCATCTACAGCAAAATATTCAGATTCATCATCATACCACGTTTCACTGAACATTAGCACACTAAAGGGGAAACCCAGAGATTCAAAAAGTAACTGTAAACCTTCGAACTTATTGTTAATTGAGCGACAATTAAGATGAAAAATTCCTAGTGTATTCTCATTTGCAAACTTCTTGAGAACCGAAGGAGCTAAAAGTTTATGACAATTCATCAGAACGATAAGTTATACTAGATCATTTTAACGAGGTCGGCACTGCTGATCCCCTTTAGCTGCCTGCTTTTTTCTTCTTTGCGTGCGAATATTTGGCCACCGCGCACCCACACGAGTTGCCAGTTGACCTCCCGTTTCTTACTGATTGTCTGCCCAAGTAGACGCTTCCGTTCAGGCCACAAGTGCTCGTTGTTGTAGATAGGGGTAGACGCAGTGAAACCGAGGTCATTACATGTGATCCTTTTCATTCTGGCTTTCTCAAGGACAGCATCGCGTTTCTGGCGGTGAGCGGATTGCATGCACAATGGCGTTCATGTTCATTGAACCGCCAGGAACTGACACTCTGCGACACAGTTCTACATCGGTGGGTATGATAGGCTCTCCAATTTTATCGCCGATTTTGCCGATTAACTCAAGCAGGTTTTCTTCGCTGTTCATGGGAATTCCTTTTATTTCCAGGTTGCGGTTTCGCGAGTACTGTTCGCACTCCGTGATCTTTACGTTCGCTTTGTTAAGTTGAACATTCAAGTGATTTGTTGTTTTAAGCTTTCATTTTCTACCCGTAAGCGTTTGTTTTCATCCAACACCTTCTTGAGGTCCACGGTCATTTTATTAAACTTTTGGTCTGAAAAAGACAGGCTCGCCTTAATCTCCCTTAGTTCACTGCGAATATCACGTTCGAAGGACTCGCGAAAAAGCTTCAAGTCATTTTTGATTTCATTTTTCAGGTTGTCAGACGCAACACTCAACAATTTGCTAACTTTTGACATGATGAAAAACAGTGAGCAGACAGAGTTGATTCCCGAATGGCAGCAGTAGCGTGCAAGGGTCAATATGTATTGCGGAAGCCACAAGTGCCAGGCACCACCTTGCAGTAGAAGGGAAGGCGAAGCTGTGAGCCGCCCGCCCGTGCTGTTCACGCCACCGCTGCCATATGAGGGAAGCCGGCCAGGGCTGCTGTATTTATAGCTGTATGTCGATGACGTCAGCGGGCTGTCCAGTGGAAGCGGCGAGGGGCTATCACGCAGGCAATCGACGGTCCTTGCGCGGAAAGTCGGCCCGCTAATGCTGATTCAGCGTGGTAGACTGTACCGGGTCGATGGCGGAGCACACAGACGAAATCCCGCAGTAGAAGGTAAGACGAAGCTGTGAGCCGCCCGCCCGTGCTGTTCACGCCACCGCTGCCATATCATAGCCTTTGATGGATGCAAGGTTCTGAATTTCGTCAGATACGGCCCGGTCCTTGTAATGTGCTAACTATACAAGAAACAAGTGGACGTATGGTACGCTTGCGGTCGGCTCGGCCACAGAGCTGACGTGTGCCCGTCTCCGCAAGAGAGAATATGCCGAGGCTGTGGTGCAGTGAATCCGACTGACAAACATAAGTGCCAATCCAGTTGTAGACTGTGTGGTGGCCCACGCCCAACGGCGGACAAAATGTGTAAGCAGTGCTATACAACTCCATAGGTGGTCAGGAAACGGAGAAACGAAAGAGCACTGGTCGCTCACGAATAGTGCTCCCGCAGTCACTCAGGCTCCAGGGGTAGAAGCGTGTCCAAATCCAGACCCATATCCAGATCCCAATCCAGGGCGCGATCCGGATCAAGAGATCGCAGTCAACAGGCTGCATCGAAACCGGGGGAAGGAAGCAACGGTTCCACGTGGGCCGACAAAGTCAAGGAAACGGCCATAGCGGACAACACGCCGCCTCACCGGGACACCAATAAAACCAGACTTATCTGGGCCGACAACGCGCGTATTGATCCGGTAAGTGCCATGCTTTGTGACCCACCCCCAGAGCAAAGTAGGGATCATGAAATAGAAAGACTTAAGAAAGAGAATGCAGAACTAAAGGAGATGAATGAGAACATGATTAGAGAGATGATGGGAATAAGGAAACTTTGAGGTGAGGCTAAACAAGCAGGAAACAAAGATCGCACTAATACACGCAAATAGGCCCCAGTCCCCGCGCCTGCTGGTGAGGGACCCGTGTCAGCCAAACGTAGTGCTATTGAAAGTAAGCTCAAGAACACTGAAACACAGATGGAGGAAATCAAACAAGGGCTGGCGTCTTTCAAAAACAGCATGCAAATGCTTATGGACAGTGCCTCACAGTTGACGATGAATGTAGGCCAAATACAGATGGCACTGAATGACCCTAAGGAGGGGCTGAAGGCTTTTGGCGAAAGAATCCAAACCCTAGAAATGATGACTATGTCAATGAACGTAAGGGAACAATGCAGGTCGTCATTCCTCAGGGCTACACTAACTCCACAGGCGGGGGAGGTGAATATGCAGTATGGCTCACACTAAGAGGGAATTCCGAATATGGCAGTGGAATTGCGGGGGGTACAATAACAAACGTACCATCATCCAGCAATATCTTAGGTCACTTCAGTCTAAAGCGGATATTATCGCACTTCAAGAGACACGATATGGATATGTCACACTCACTGGATACAGAACCATAGAGTGTCAAACGTTCGGTAGGGGCCTGTACGTGTTCATAAATAAGCAGCCTACACACATACCACATGACTTAGGCATCATAGACAAAAACCTAGAGTACCTCATGGTTGAGGTTGTAGTACCAACTTCACACAAAAATGAAAGGAACAATACATTATTCGTAGTCTACAGCAATCCGAAACACCAGAAACAACACTTCAAGGGATTATTCGGAAATTCTACTAATCTAGCTGGAAGTAGACCTCTGATTATATTAGGAGACTTCAATGTAGTCTACGAGCTATGGGGCTACGTTACGACGAATGTCAAGGGCAGGAATCTGTGGAACCACGCGGATGAGCTAGACCTAGTCTTAATCACGGATAAGACACATCCTACAAGGGTCGACAATTCTGTCTGCAGAGACACCACACCTGACCTTACGTTCATTAAGAACACAGAGCATGTTTCATGGACTAACACAAAGATGAATTTTGGCAGCGATCATTACGTAATAGAAGTCAAACTAGAAGTTCAGAAAGGCCGAAATCGAGAATTCGAGGTCGTAGATTGGGACCTTTTTCATAAGTTAAGAGCCCAAAGCGGAAAAGAAACCACGAAACTCAATGTGAGAGACTAGTGTGAGGGCATCAGAAGGGACATCAAAACAGCGTCCAAAATGATTGCTACAGTCACTGATGTGGAGGCAATGGACTCGAAACTTTCCCACTTAATAGAAGCCAAGGAAGCCATAACCCGAAGATGGCGGGCCCAAATGTTAAATCGTAGGCTGAGAAAAAGAATAGCAGAACTTAACAAACAAATCGAGCAACACTGTAACGTCCTCTGCTAGCAACATCGGGACGAGTTTTGTGAGTCCATCGATGAGCAAATAAGGAACGGTAAGTCGTGGAAATTGATCAAGCATATGCTGGATGGAAGCACGCAAGCCAACCAGAGACACAGCCTTGCCCGAGCTATACACGTAGCCCTTAAGAATCAGCCCATCGAAACAGTTACCAAACAACTAATTGACAAATACCTACCAGTTAGAAATTAGCAGGACCAACCACTTCCATCAGAAAACAGGGGAGCCACTCAACCTGAACTCGACCAACCCTTCACCACATCCGAAATCCGGAGGGTCTTAAGTGAACTTAATCGAAAGTCAGCCCCCCGTCCTGATGGAGTAACACACAGATCACTTAGCAATCTCGATGAGCCGTCAATTGAAGCGCTGACAGACTTCATAAATGAAGCATGGATTTCAGGCGAAGTCCCAGAAGAATAAAAAACTTCACAAGTTATACCAACACCGAAACCGGGTAAACCTCCAAGCTTGGACACCTTAAGGCCAATATCACTTACATTATGCGTGGGAAAGGTCGCTCAACACGCAATTCTTAATAGGCTAAAATACCACTTAGAGGACAATAATATATACACTCACAACATGCGGGGTTTTAGGTCAGCACTTTCCACGCAGGATGCCATGAAGCAAATTAAACACTACATACTCGACGGGTATTCTGGAAATACTAAGGCCATACTCGGATTAGACTTGGAAAAAGCGTTCGACCGCATGAAGCATCAGTACATCCTCAAAACGTAGAAGACATTGGACTCGGGTTGAGGGTGTTTAAATACATCAAATCTTTTCTCGAAGCACGCACTGCAAAAATAAAGGTCGGCGACACAAACTCGGAATTGGTTCAGCTCGGAGATCGAGGAACCCCTCAAGGATCGGTGATCTCTCCCGTCCTTTTGAACCTGTGAATGATTGGTCTGTCCAGAAAGCTGGGCAACATTAAGGGCATTGACCACACCATATATGCTGATGATCTCACTGTATCTTGTGCTGGTGGCGCTGAAGGGCAGATACAGGACGTACTGACTGAAGCGACCAAGACGGTGGGGGAATGCCTGAGATCCACTGGACTCTGGTGCTCCCCACAGAAATCAAAGTTGCTACATTATAGACGTGAAAAAGGGGGCAGGCCTAAGGGCCTGCCCCCTTTGCGCCACGGTCTACACTAGCAAACCTGAAGTCGCTGAAAAAGTTGTCATTGCATTGGCAGTAACAGACGATAGATTCACAGAAATATATATTGACTCGAAAACAGCTATTAGAGCTTTTAACAGGGAAAGATTGCCCCACAGGCTGCGAGAATAAATAACCAAAGGCAAACAAATGTTACAAATTAAATTTATTGGTTCCCGGCGCACCTTGGTTCACTTGATGACATTCCTGTCAATCCAAATGAATCGGCCAGCAGTGTCGGCCGCGACTTACAGACCGGGCCGCTTTTACACATGCTTTTGATTTTGCTGGATTGGAGAACCTACAGAGAGAGACACTCATTGTATACAATGAAATTACAAAACTTTACCACATGGAAAGGAGGGAGTTTCCACCCCCTCACTATAGGCTAAACTGAGCGCAAGCAGTTACACGTAGACAATTACAAACACAGTCTGATTATTCACCTGCACATATAAAGGAATGGTATGACATTGCAGACATGAATATTATATGCAAAGCATGCGAAAAGCACATATGCACGCTTGAACATCTGCTCTGGGAGTTGGGGTCGCTCGGCCCTGGCGTTTCCCAGAATCGGTTTTTAGGAATGATGAGATCTCCAGATTAATATCCCTCAAGTCCTGGCTGTCCAGTACGCCCGTGATAGGACTAGGAAGCTTGGCCTGACGATCCCAACATGGGACTAGCCAGGCAGGTGGCAGCACCTTCTACAGGACCAGAACAAAGTTATTTCCTCCTCCTCCTCCTTCTCCTTGCATAGGCTGCTTTGTTAAAGTCGCGAATATATTTTAATGATGGCTTGCGGGTAGGGATTGAAATGAGCAAATTAAGAAATAGCATGTTATGATTGCTAAGGCCAGTAGTATTGCGTCTCCTTGTCTGACCCCTTTCTTTATAGGGGTCTTCCTACTTCTTTTGTGTAGAATTAAGGTAGCTATGGAATCTCTGCAATTATTTTCCAAGATAGTTACGTAAGCGGTCTGTACTTGGTTACGTAATGATTCTACGACTGCTGGTATCTCTCATGAATCAAATGCCTTTTCGTAATCTATGAAAGCCATATAGGGAGGCTGATTGTACTTTGCCGATTTCTCGCTTACCTGATTAATGACGTAGATGTGATCTATTGCAGAGTATCCCTTCCTGAAGCCAGCCTTTCCCTTGGATGAATAAAGTCCAGTGTTGCCCTTACTCTATTGCAAATTATATTGGTGAATATATTATGTAATACTGGGGATAACCTAATGGGCCTGTAATTTTCAGTTATTTAACGTCTCCCGTTTTGTGTATTGTAGAAATCATTTTAGTTGTTGCTGTTTACTCATGGGGAGATTTGGAGTGATGTCGAAGGTTCGTATGGAAAGTATGGCTGTTGAGGTAGGTGTGACAGAATCCAAGAGGAAATCAATATTGGTGACACCCATAACTTCTTCAATTTATGCGCTCGTGTTCATGTGTTTCAACTCCTAGCTGACGTGTGTCACCATCAGTTTCGCTTTACCTCCGTGCAATTAAACGAGTACGATGAAAATTTCGAGGCCGAGCAGTAAATTCTGGCCGCCCTAGACGTCACGTTTTGCGTCTGTGGGTGTTTCGGTGCCGACAGAAGTGACGCTGGAGCAAAAGGGGATGCTGACCTGATAGGCGCTATGTATGGCAACTGAGACTAATGTCGGGTAGTATCACTTTGTTCGTAAACAGCGTTATCGCCTTGTATATTAAGTAGATGACTGCGCTGTATTGGCTTCGGAAGTGCAGACCGAGGATTACATCCATGAACATTGTTGCAACATAGGAAACGTCGCAATGTAGGGCTATTTATGAACTGTAGCCATTGCCGTGCAGCTTCCAGTTGCAGATATTAGGCATCCTCCAACTGTCTGGAATTGGAGGTCATCCCCCCCCCCCCCCCCCCCAGCTCGACCCTAACTTTCTTGAATTTGGCGGCGAAGGATCTATTGATGCCGGAGTAGTCGGCTCCTTTGTATACTAGAGCGGTGACTGTGTGGCCACCGAGAAGCCCATCGAGGCCGGTGGTGTTTTTGTCTTGCTTTCTAGTTAGGCCGTGGCGTCGGATCACGGCTGCATCGCATGGTCCCGCTTTTGCTACGTCACATCGCCAAGTGTTCCTTAGGCGGTGTATTAGCGTCGCGCCATAGAGACGATCTTGAAGCATTGTCAGTGGCGATGGAGGACCGGAACGGCACATCCATCGGTTCTTGCTTTCAGTGTCCCAGATAAATGTTGATGGACCGGCTGCAATTCGGGCCATCGTACGGTCGGCGCTACCGCGACCTATAGCGTGCTGAAGACAGAGAACGGGAAGGCCATCGTTGCTTCCACTTCATTTCGTCGAGGTAGTCAGTAATGTCCCTTGTTCGCTCACATTGCATCGGATGTGGTGCACTGACGATGAACCTTCCTAGGCCAAATTCGAAGTAGGGGCGTAGGCGGTAGATGTGGCCTAAAAAAATTAAATTATGGGGTTTTACGTGCCAAAACCACTTTCTGATTATGAGGCACGCCGTAGTGGAGGGCTCCGGGAATTTCGACCACCTGGGGTTCTTTAACGTGCACCTAAATCTAAGTACACGGGTGTTTTCGCATTTCGCCCCCATCGAAATGCGGCCGCCGTGGCCGGGATTCGATCCCGCGACCTCGTGCTCAGCAGCCCAACACCATAGCCACTGAGCAACCACGGCGGGTAGATGTGGCCTACTTCTCCACACTGATAGCAAAGGGGACAGTGGTCGGGGCAGCGCCATACGTCTGTCTTCCTCGGAGCGCTGCTAGGGCCGACAGACGGGCTGGCTGGTTGGGGTTGCGGCGGGGAAAGCTAGATTTCTGGAACTCCCAGTGACCGCTGAACTTCTTGCTTGGCCATGTAAGCACTCGGGACCACCTGAGGCCGCCTTGCTAACAACGTGTGCAGCTCCTCTTGTACGACTGTTCTGACGGTCTCACGCAGGTCGTTGCTGCGTAGCGCTTGAGGTTCAGTGTAGTTTCTCGTCAGCGGACGTCATTTGTTTTGTCTATTACGTATTTTCAGCCTCTCCTTGATGTTGGCTTTCGAGGAAGAAACTCCTGGATGTCCTTTGGTGGGTTGCGCATCAGTTGAACAAAGACATCTAGCTTGACAGCGTGCACGAGGAAACGAATTTTTCTCTTTCATGCATGTCCTTATCAGCCTGAAGAAAAGACGGATGCTCTTGTCGGTAAAAAATACGAAGTTGTTGTTAGGCAGTTGCACTGGAGCTTCGAGTAAAACCTTGGCTTTCTTTTATTCTTGAAGATAAACAGCGCTACAAGGAAGCGGACTCAAAGAAGATCATGTACGACGGGCAGGCGCGAACTTCCAACTAAATGTTTATTTGATGAAACAGGTTTTTTATAGATAGAAATACGAATAGCACCACCGTGACATCACAACCTCTCTATCGCATCAGAAAAGGAATCTTTTTTGGTAAGTGCCACTGAGGGGCAACTAATGCACGTGCCCTTGGCCCTTGTAATATAATCCGCTTCTAACATCTCTCTTTCTAGTCGATCTCTAGAACGCGCCAGAAGCTTGGTGTGACAAAGATACGGACGGCATTTGCGACGTTTACAATGTTCAGCCAAATGACCCACCGCATCCCGAAGGGAGGAGAACACCGCCTGCTCGCGCTCGACCTGAAAGGGGCCTTGGATAACAGCTCTCACGAGGCCATTCTCAAGTGACTGAACGACATCACCTGCGGTGAGCGCATCTTTAATTACGTCAGATCGTTCCTGACGGGCCGGACGGCAACCATCGGAGTAGGCCAAACTCGATCGCATACGATCGACGTGGCGAACATAGGAACGCCGCAAGGGGCGACAGTCTCACCGATTGTCTTCAACGTCGCTGACCAAAGAGCTGCGGAAGATTCCGGACCTAGGTTACGCCCTGTACGTTGGCGACATAATACTCTAGGCCACCTCGCGCGAAAAGAGGCGACCCTTCAGGAGGCTGCGACGGCCGTGGAGAAATTTGTGGCAGCGACCGGGATGCGTTGCGCGCCCGAGAAGTCCGAGGTGATCCCGGTGCACGGAGAAAGATTCTGCAATTCCCCCGGCCCTATCGACCTCTATCTAGAGAGCCAGAAGATCACAGAAATGAATCAGACTAGGATTCTGGGTTTTTGTATCCAGAGCAACCTTAAAGCCTCCCACACCATCCAACCCCTAAGTTCCGCCACCAACCAGATCTCGCACATTATCAAATGAATAGCAAGAAGCCGCAAGGGGATGCGAGAAGAGGACACGCTTCGCCTCGACGACGCTCTGGTGATCAGCAGAGTAACTTATAGCATGCCGTATCCCTACTACTCACTAAACAAACGCGACCAAGAACAAGTCGATGCCATCATCAAAGGCGCCTACAAAAGGCCCTGGGTCTCCCTGTCACCATCTCAAACGAGAAGCTAGCCGCCCTCTGGATCCACAGCACGCTCGCTGAGCTGTCGGACGCGACTATGGCTTCGCAAAAAGCCAGACTCAAAGCACGCCGGCGGGCAGAGCCATCCTCCACCGGACCAGAACGGCAACGGAGATCGGTGCCCTCGATGGGGAACGATCATTCCCGCCCGAGGTCGGAGGGAAGATCAAGGCGAACCCGATACCGAAGCACACGATTCATGAACTCCATGAAGGACGACGCAAGGCTCGCGTCGACATACAGCGCGGACAATTCAAGGGTGATCCGTACGTAACGTACGTGGACGTTGCGGTGTACCCTGTAGGGGGCCTCTTCGCGGTAGCCGCCGTGAACGGGAGAGACAACTCCTTAACCCTCGCGGCCTCCGTCAGGGCAGAGACCCCAGTTGCGGCTGAGACCATAGGCGCGGCGCTAGTAATAAAGCAACAGAGAGGGTAGATAGGAAAGATCATGTCGCTACCGACGCGCAACAGGTCTGCCGTAACTTTACCAACGGAAGAACACCGCTGCTGGCTGCGCAGGTTCTAGGCTCGAGGCTGCAAGTAGCCCATAATATCACGTGGACGCCGGGCCGCGCGGGATTGCAGGGGAATGAAAAGGCGAACGCCTTAGCTCGAGCGCTAATCTACCGAGCGGGGCAAAACCAATCGTCTCATCAGTCTCCTCCCTTTACCTTCGTGCCCCGGCCATCCAATTACTGCGACCGACTCGAGATCCAGCGACTCAACCGCAGGATTTATGCTCCCCCTCACAGAAAGCTCAGCACTGAAGAGGCAGTAGCTCTCAGACTTATTCAGACTAACACATTCCGAAACCCACACGGATAAAGCAAAATTTACCCACAAATATATCGCGGCTTCTGCCCCTGGTGTGGCGACACGCGCCCTACACTCTTTCACATCTCGTGAAGGTGCGGGGGCGAACCTAAACACCTAAAGACACCTAGCACGTCATTTGAGCGGTGGCACTTGCAGCTGACCGGCGATACCCCGATGGGTCAAGAAGCTCTCGTCCAGCAAGTACGTCGAGCAGCGATGGCCAGTGGAGTCCTGGAATGAGGACACCACCCACTCGACCTCAGGAGCAACGACCTTCATGGTCCAAGTAATTTTTTCTTTCTCTCTCTCTCTCTCTCTCTCTCCCTCTCTACGTCCCAATTGCGTTCTTGCGCTTTTTCAGTGTAACACCGTCCCCTTTTCCTAATATAAACCTGGTTGCAACCTTAGGGGTATCTCATATACGATATTGCTATAGTGCATTCCGTGAACTGCGCTAGATGTTTCTTAAAGCATGGTACGGGTTTGGCGTTTGTCAGCATAGGGCATATCTTGCGCGTTTGCGCAACGTGCTTGAGGTTGTGGGACATCCTGTGCCAATATGGAATTACTTGTACTCTCTTTCTAGCAAGTGGCTTTTCTTTGTTAATGCCCTCCATTAGCTGTTTGACCTTTTGAAGAAGCTTATCACAGACGCTAAATGCCAAATAAGAAGGGAAACCGGCTAGGCGCTGCCTTGTAACGTGGTTGTTAAAGCTGCTTTCTACTTTATGGATGCAAGATTTGTTTACAGCTTCCTTTAGACATGCATGTCGTTGCAACTCTTGTCTTTACTAACTTGAAGTGGGCACGGTCATATGAAATAAGCTGCGTGTTCATCCTTGGCTGGTATTCCAAAGGAACATGCGTGTTCATTAAAGTGAGATTCAGAAACGCACGCAATTGTCACTCGGCCTTTCGCACGTGAAGTTTAGAGCCTCCGATGAATTAGAGCCTCTTTCTGGTGTCAGTCTCGGAGAATGACACACTACCTCAAACAAGGAATACTTGCTCCCGAAGTTCAAGTTTTTTTTTTTTTGGTTGCCTGCAACTTTTATGGGAACACGTCAAAAGGATGTCCAGACTAATGAAGCCTCAGAAAGGGCGCCAGGTACGTAGGTACAGCGAATGGCTCTTAGTTTTGTGCAACGACGAAAACGCTAGTTAAAGGGAAGCTGAAACACTTTTCGAAAAAAATGAGTTCTCTGCGGCATTCTACAGTTTTGAGTCCCCTGAACACGAATATCTAGTTCAAAAAGGGCGGAAACAAACGCAAGCGGCTGTTTTTCCAAGAAAACGCGCACCAGCGCCTCAGGGCATCGCGCGAACGCCGCTGTTGCCCGTGATTGGTCGGGGCCGCTGTGACGTCGTTGGCGGTAGTCGCCGGTCGGCGCCGCCGCATGTCTCCGTTTCAGAGCGTAGCACCATTCCTTTCTCTCTGGTAGCACGCGGTTCTGCTGTTCTGGCTTCATAGCTGAGTTGCAAGATGGAACGTTCTCGCTGTCTCCGACAGCTTGTATTGTCCCCGTACATGTTTGAACCCACAGCCGATACGGAAAACGGTGGCGGCAACAGAGTCAACGACGATATTGAGTGTGCCAACAGCGAGAGCGATGTGTGCACCTTCTCGCGCGCTGGAAATCTTAGCTGGTACGCATGTATTTTTTTTTTCATGTAGCTGCACGTTGCAATGACGGGAGAAAAAATGCGCTAAAGTGTCACTGGGAACATGCTGCTGGAAGAATGCCGAAGCACTAACTTCTCATTAGATTTACACGGGTGCAATTCCGCGATGTCCAGCACCTTGCCGCTGCTTGTCTAAAGTCCCGTGGTTTTTTCAGCGTTGATACACGATCGCGAACATAAGTGCCGCGTTTCAAAGCGCGCACATGCAGTACTGTGAGGTACAGTCATGGAAGTTGCTTATCATACACATCCAGAGATGACCAGAGGTATTATATGTGCAATATTCATACTATGGTTCGACGACTTTGCGAGTGTGGCTCGATCAAGAATCGGTATGCGTGCTCCATGCTAGTGTTGACATAAAGATATTAGGCAGTTTTAGCACCGCCGTGTGGTAAACACGATAACTGAACCGTACGTCGAATGTCACTAGGCAAGCCTACACTCCATTTGATACCTCAGGTGCATCGCTGTGGAAGCTACGCTCGAAGTCCGGTCACCAAAATTTATTACTGCGCGTTTCCGTCTATGCTTCGCAGCGTGCCAGCGGCGTTTGCTCGCGCGAGCATGCACGTGAAGCTGCCGCGACGGGCTGCAATTAAAAAATACCGAAAGGAAATTTTTTTTAAAAGAACATGTTAGCAGCCGTATAAGTACACGGATGGTTTCTATGGGTAAATTCTTTTTTTTTTTCATTCCGAACTGAACTTATATATGGAAAGCTGTCTGAAAAATCGGGTCAAGAAACACCTAACTTTTTCTAAGTGCGAACGCAGCCACTGCAAGAAGTATCTCAAGCCTCCACAGCGTTGCACCTGATGTATGAAACGGAGTATAGCAACGCTAGCAACAACGCGTTTTCGCATTTGTCGTAAGGCTATCCGGCTACGCTAAAACTGTGTTACCAGACGTTAATGGCTGCAAATGTTCGTATTTCTCCAGTGCATCAATGTGGGCCTAATCACGCTTTCATTAAACTAGGTGCACCCGCATGTGCTGCGTATTGATGGAAGATGAAGAGAACTGCTTGTGCTGCCAGGAGGTGCAAGCGATTAGGAAAAAACAGAAGCGCACGCAGTGCGTAACAAGTTCAAGACAATTCAGGACTGTGTGCCTCAGCAGGGCAGTACTGGAAGTGGCACTTGCCCAGAAAGGAGTCGAACCGGCTGGACAAGGCAAGAAGTTTACACACAGGTGTGAAAATGATATGGCCAATGGAAAAAGAGTGATGCAAAAGCAATTTTTTTTACAGGCAGTTGAGGTATGCAGCATACCGCCAGTTTGTCTGGCTAGTATGGAAAAAGTTGGGAAAGAAGAACCGTCGAATTCTGCCAAGCTGTGTACTTAAGTTGTTCGGGCTTCAGTCGCGCCGATTTAATTGGAATACCGATTGACCGCATCGTTGTCAAGCTCCGATGATAGTCACTGTCGCGGAAATGGTCCGAGCACAGCACAGTTGATTTCGTCGGCACGAACCTATCTCTCCTCACCGCACGTACCCACTGCGCTGCAAGCTTCTTTTCCTTCGGGAATTTGTGAAACACCACATCGTCTCGCCCGCCTGTGTTCGCGCAGCCGAATGCTGCACAGAACGAGGGCATGTTGGGCGCCCTTGGCTGTAGGCACTCACGCAGCACAGAAGGAAAGAACAGTTTACGAAAATCGCAAAACAAACGTGAGCGGCGGCGGCGGCGGCGGGAGATCTCTCGTAGCGTCGTTCAGTAAAGCGCAGGACGGAAAGAGGCATGCCAGCACATGTCAGCACGCCGGTCCGCAGCTCGGTTGGCTCGGTCTCCGCCCATGACGTCACTCTCGCCGGTTCTCTCCTCTGTCAACGTCCTCACCCGGCGCTCCGGGAAGCGATGGGGGCGTGTCCGCGTGGGTGATTTAGAAAGCGATTTCCGCCCGTTATATTAACAAAACGAAAAAAAAAATTTCAGAACCGTAAATTATTAGGTCTGTTCTTCCCATTCCCAGCAATTCATAGAAATTGAAAACCGTTTCAGCTTCCCTTTAAGGTCTTCATAAAGCTGCTACGAAACAGGTCTCGCGTTGCTAAAGCAGACTGCCGATACTCCAACCATGTCCTCGCGGTGTCCTCCAAGTAGAAGTATGCAAGCACACGTTGTCTGCAGCGTTCCCGTTGGTGTAAATCGACACCTTTTAGAATGACTTGAGCCAGGTTTCGAGATCGTCCGACGAACATCCACGGAAATTAGGTGGGTTCATTAGCTGCAGAAAAGCGTGAGAGGAGATGGGTTGCAGGTCTATGGGTGCAAGAAGCAGTGCGGCTGTCATCATGGCTGCTCTTTTTGACTTTGTATCGCTAATCTCGTCCGAGAGGAATCCGTGCTCCGGCGGCAATCTCTGTAACAAGAGGCTAGCTTGAAGGTTTGGGCTGATGCTGCCTTGATGCTTCCGGCTTGGTTAAGGCTTGAGGGAAATCCGATAAATTCAGCAGAAACGCTGAAGCCCTTCCACCAGATGTCACATTGTCGTGATGGTGGTGAATCTGGCCGTGGCACGAAGGCGCATCACAAAACACTATTTATTAGGCGAATTTGTGTCCACAAACAGAGGTTATGCTCGGGCAGTCAAATCTACGGGTCAAGCGCGCCGATTGTTTGTAAATGACTCGTAGAAGGTTCTAGTTTATTCGCTATGCTCGGATGCCTTCCAGAATGTAGAATAATATTTGCATCAGGCAATGCAATCTGATCATACAAGGTTCGGCGACAACATAACCAAAAGATTGAATCGGCTACAGCAATCGAGAAGGTTCTCGTACACCTATACTCCATCTCTGGTGCCTTTGAGCTTTAATAAATGAACTAAAATGGTACGATATGAAAAATGCATGCAGGGACGTCTTGCACCGGTCGATAACTTTGAATATTTGCGAGCCTATAAAAAGATGAGCGAGCACGCGTTTCCACAGGGTGTTCCAAGTATCAAGGCCCAAGATTTAAAAATACATGATTTAAAGGTGAGCTATGTAGTTCATGAATATTTCAATTGCTTGAGAACCCACGCTAAGGAGAGTGAAATTAAACACAGTTCTATGCATCGCTGATAGTCGTATTGGATTTAATATACTCCATTTAAAAGAAACTTCGCTTTAACATTCATTTCAAGCTGTGCATTGGATCTGCCTATTTGTTGTGTTGGTGGCCGGATAGGTCACTCCATGTTGTCGTTAGGACATTTATGGTTGTTTTGGATAAATGCATCGCAAATCCCAAATCTTACTTCAATTTATTGTCAATAAATTTCCTGAAAGTACAAGTGCAGATTCAGTTTTAAAACAATGCCGATGGCTGACCGACTTGATAGCATCTGTTTTTCGGCGTACACTTAGAAACACTGCAGACAAAATGAGGCACATTGTGGAACACCACTTGATTCATTTCTGGAGAAGCATTAAGGGGCTTAAGCCCACAATGACAAGGAGCGCTGTAGGCCAAGGAGTTGCGATCCATTTATCCCTTGTTTGTCTTTCTACTTCTCACTCACAAGTGCACATCGCAGCTTAGCAATCTTAGCCAATTATTTTCCTTGTACGCTTCTAAATTCCTGCTGCTAGCTTATCGCGAAGGCAAGGAACTAATGAGGAAGAGGAGCCCATATGAACAGCCCGTTAATTCGCTGTCTCCAAGAGACGCGTCCCCAAGCACCAGCCCTGCGCTCCTACCGGCATCTTGTTTCCACAGACCTGCCCAACCGCGCACGCACGTCTTCGTGACGACCGCTTTGTCTTGCGCTGATGCTCATTTTTTTCCGTTCTCTCATTTTTGTGGTGTGGCTGCGTGGCGCGTTTCGCCGTGAGCTCCTTATGACAAGCCCGTCAACGTGCGGTCTCGGCTTACCTCAAGATTATGGTAATGCAGGAACTACGGCATCGGGTGACGAGCTTGCATTTCCTTATTCGCCTCAATAGGCCTTCTTTTCCACTATTTCTGTTCTTTTTTGCATTGTTTTTTCTCTGGAACCGGGTATACGCGTCTCCTGTTTCTGGTATGGAAACTTCTGCCGCCAACGATTCGCTTCGCTGAGCGCATTGTGGTGTTTCGCGGTGGTGAGGAGGCAGGCACATGCCATTCTTTTTGAAAATTATTATTCCTGTCTCATATCTTTTTACACCTCCTCTGCCAGGCCGCTTTCTATGACGTCGCTTCAAATATCTAGTAGTAGTTGCTGCCAAGTTCATGCTACATATACCTTCAATTGCTGCTAGCTAAACGATCCTCCATTATACATTCTTTTCGCATGCTTAGCATCTTGTTTCATGACAACGGAAAAGGATGCTGCGACCCCTAAACACTGGTTGCTCTCCGTGTGTATCGACTTCATGTCTTCCGTTTCCTGTCGGAGGAGCTGCGGTGTCGCATTCTGCTGCTTTAGCTCCTGCATTTGCGCTGTTGTATCTTTTCCTGGTTCAGTAACGTATTTTTTAAGTCTGTATTGTAGTGAGACATGCGTGAGTCCGCAGGTCCGACAATCACAAGTTTATCCTAAGCGAGGCGGTTTCTGCTGAAAAGGTGTGCGACTTAGGCATAAGCTCCCTACTTGCAAATGGTCGTCAACAAAAAAGCGTTCTTCACAAACACCAATGCAAGCTCCGCCTAAATTGGTTTCTACAGTGCGTGGGATCCGCGATTCTTTTCATCATCATCAGTCATTTCTGCTGCTGGTGCTGGTTTCTCTTTCTCAGTGCTGAGAGTCAGGGTTCGTGTTGCTGTGTGGTCCAGTTTATGCGAGTACAGCAAAGATCAGGGCTATTTTACACGCTACGGTATCGGCCAATTACCGCAAATGAAGGACACGTGTAGGCTCCGCGTAGAGCGGACGCCGGAGAGACCCACACATGGAAAGAAATGTTGCTTATTGGCGGCATCGTAGAAGAGCCCCCAAATGCGCACTTTCGCTCCGAACAAAAGGGAAGACGTTTCGATCTGAATGGGAAGCGTTCGGGAAGACGGGTGTGAAGAGGAAGGAGAGTGCTCGAAACCACCGCTACCGTCCCGGGGCTTCCCAGAAGTCCCGTTGACATTCTCGACCGCTACTTTGGTTTGCCTGTGGACCTGGCCGCCAGACGGGGAAGCGTGGAGACGGAAATTTGGCGACGTGACACACGGCCACACGCTATCAGTGTCACTGTTTGCCATCCACACGCGCCTTTTGAGAATTCCTTGAGAAAACGACATCATAAGAAGCCAACAAACAATTACACAAAGACATCATAGAGGAATTTACTTGTGCTTACTAATTGAATTAAAGAAATGCTAAATAAATGCAAATAAATATGGATGAAAACATAACTAACCGCAGATTGAGAACGATCCAACGTCTTCGCATTACGCGTGCGATGCACTACCAATTTAGCTACCGCGGCGCCCTTTTCCAGCCACTTTCTTGGGTATTTACGTTTACTACTAGAACACTGGGATTGTTAGCCAGCGGCAACACTCACAAACCTTGGCGGCAAATTTCGTTTCTGCTGCAGGCGTCACGAGTACCTGATCTTTTAGGGTGGAGGTGAGGATATTTTTACGACCCCATAGCCGGCTGTGACCGATGGGTGCTTTTGCGTGAAATCGCCATCGGCTCCCATTCATGGTGTTCGGGACATCCATGTGGCCAGACCCACAGCTGCACGGGGTGACCGATTTTTCTTAGTGCTGGCAGGGCAGCCTACTGTCAGGCAAACATATCGTCAATAGCCGTGGCTTCGTGAGAACATTTTCGCAGCTGTCGTGGCGGCTTCTTGCAGGAGAGGTTTAGCCCGCGGGCTGATGATTAGACAAAGGGGAACTACAATGCCAATACTCGGAGTCTAACGTAGGGGAGAGAGAAATGCCACGTGTTCTTCAGTGAACCTATCCCCTTGCGTATCGCAGTTTATGTCACTGTTTTTACTAATGGTGTGTCCGTCACGAAAAGTTTGGTGCTAATAATTGCAAAGCTGTAAACCCGGCTGTTTGATTGGCTGGTTTGTGACACTTTGGTGCACCCATGGGTTTAAAATACCATGTTTTGGTTGTGTATGCAAGTGCGGAGGTTCGGGCTTGGACGGGAAAGACAGTTTGGCATTTGAATAAAGCGTCTTTTTACCGGACAACGGCTCTTCGTTTGCCCTGCTGCCGTGCACTCGAGTCATCGAGGGGCGCCGATTTCGGGCCTCGAACACCTTCCCTCCTTAATTAGCGTTGAAGCTAGCAGAGGATAAAAGAGAACATAAATTAACTATGAGTATCAGTCCAGAAGAAGGTATAGTAAAACTTCGTTAAAACGAAGTTGAAGGGGGAGTCTGCACGGCGCCGTGGCGGGTGACAGCAGTGCTATGGCGATAATAGGTCGCTGTACAGGCAGTAGTGAAATAAACAGTTTTGCGCCCCAATGTATTCAGTGGCGCGACGTCTGAGCTTTCAATTTCTGTAGCGAATGTGTGCCCCACCAGGCAGAAAGCGATTAGTTCGACTTCGAAGGTGGTGTATCTTTGGCTTGTGGAGAAAAAACTAGTTTCCATTGACAAGCCAATTTTACTTCATTAAAACAAGGCTGTATATACGTGGATATCTATATCGATTTCAAGAGATTTTTGATTTACTTCGTGATAATCATGATTTCGTTATAACCCGTTTCTTTGTAATGAGCTTTGACTGTACAACTAGACCAACCTCGCTGCCTTTCTTTGAGTAATTTTGATTTTCTTTCTCTTCTATCATAACTCAGCTTTGAATGCGACCATTTCCTCTCCCCTAACTAGCATTTTAAGTACGTGAGATCAAGCATGTCAACTTTTAATTGTAGTTATTTTCCTAGAGTAATTAAGGAATGGAGCATGCTGGTTTCACTGGTTTCTTCATGTTGAAATACATTTCCAGACAGCTGCAGATTCTCGTTTGGTCGATTTGGCGCTCTTTGGCCATACCTGACCCTTGCGCCAATAACACCACACATTCATTCATTCATTGTTTGTTCGGGTCAAGAAATGTTTCGATCTACAAAATAACACCACGCGGTGGTGTCGACGAGTGCAATTGTACTGGGATTATTACTACTATGAATATATGTGAAATAGCAGTGCCTTTATTAGTATTATTATCATTGTCTTCGTTGTTGCGCGCATGATTGTTCGTGGTACTGCAAATATTGACTCTATCTCCATTCCTGTAATGACCCTTTGGGGGTTCGCAGTATGAATAAACAAACTGTTAAGATGCGTTATAGTTCGATTGATTAGACGCTCAGATAGAAGAGCACGTAGCAAGAGGGCACAGAGCTTCGGCAACACATACACAAGGCTTCCAAGCACACGTTGTCGTCGTCTTTCTCGAAGCAGTGCCTGGTGCGCGATCTTCTCCAGCAAAATTGCCTCCCTGGAGAAGAGGAGCCGTCTCGGCGACCTACGGGCAAGATAGCACAGGTGGATCAAAGTACGGCTTGAGCCGCTGCACGTGTACGATTTCACGCCCTCGGCGGCGCTTATCGGAAGGCGGCTCAAGGGGTTCTACCAAGTAGTTCACAGGAGACGTTTGACTGACGATACCGTAGGGACCCTGGTACTTGGAAACAAGCTTTGATGAAAGTCCAGGGCTGGTAGCGGGAGCCTAAAGCCAGACTAGTGAGGCAGGGGCATAAGGTGTCAGAGAGGAGGGAATATCCCGAAGCTGCTTCTGTCGCTGCTGATCTGCCGAAGTAAATGTGCGGGCGAGCTTTCCGCACTCTTCCGCGTGTGCAGCAGCTTCGGACAGGGTAGTAGCCTCCGTTGTGTCAGAGCGATACGGAAGGATGGTGTCCATTGTACAGGAAGGCTCGCGTCCATAAAGAAGAAAGAATGGGGAAAATCCTGTAGTGGTCTGTGTGGCGGTATTATAAGCGTACGTCACGAAGAGTAGGAGTCGGTCCCAATTGGTTTGGTCATATGCGACGCACATGGCTAACATATCTCCAAGAGTGCGGTTAAAGCGCTCAGTAATGCCATTAGTTTGCGGGCGGTATGTAGTAGTAGTACGGTGAATTACGTTGCATTCCTTGAGCAGGGCCTTTATAACAACAGACACAAAGACGCGGCCTCTGTCGCTCAGCAACTCTCTGGGGTTCCATGGCGAAGCATGATGTTGCGCAGAAGGAACCCGGCAACATCGCGCGCAGATGCGTTGGGCAGAGGCGAAGTTTCCGCGTAACGCGTGAGATAGTCTATCGCCACTATCACCCAGCGGTTGCCATCTGAAGTACCCGGAAGGGGCCCATAAAGATCAACTCCGACCCGGTCAAAGGCCCGTCCTGGGCAAGGCAAGGGTTGCAGTGGAGCAGCTAAGGCATGAGGGGTATTCTTGCGGCGTTGGCATGCGAGGCAGGAGCGAACATATTGGCGGACGAATCGGTACGTCCCGCGCCAGTAATAACGAATTCGCAGGCGCGCGTACGTTTTTAGTACTCCTGCATGTGCGCATTGCGGCTCATCGTGAAACGCTGCACGTATGTTCGAACGTAGATGCCGAGGAACCACGAGTAAACATTTGCGACCGTCCGAGAGGTAGTTACGGCGGTACAGGAGCCCGTCACGAACAGCGAAGTGGTGTGCTTGGCGACGCAACGCACGTCCAGTAGAAGGCCCTGATGGATCTGACAGAAAAGCCAGCATAGCAACAATTCATGGATCCTTCTGCTGCTCCGAAAGCATATCCGTGGCGGTGAGGGAGGACTCGCGTATTCGTACTTTCTGATAATTGGGCTGGCCTGGCACTGGCGAGCGAGACAAGGCATCCGCGTCCGAATGTTTACGGCCTGAACGGTACAGCACTCGAATATCATACTCGTGGAGGCGAAGCGCCAATCGAGCGAGGCGACCTGAAGGATATTGCAAGGACGACAGCCAGCAGAGTGCATGGTGGTCCGTGGTGACGTCGAACGGGCGACCGTAGAGGTAAGGACGGAACATATTTTTGGCCCAAATGATAGCCAGGCATTCTTTCTCTGTGACGGAACAGTTTGCTTCCGCTTTCGTGAGTGTGCAGCTAGCGAAGGCAACAACGTATTCATCGAAGCCAGTCTTTCGTTGTGCAAGAACAGCGCCAATGCCGACGCCACTGGCATCCGTGTGTATTTCTGTCGGTGCGCTTGGGTCGAAATGTCGAAGTATGGGGGGTGAGGTTAGAAAACATCGCAGCGTCGTGAATGCGGCATCACAAGCTGGCGGCCAAGCCAAGAGGTCATAGTTACCCGCGAGAAGCTGCGTCAAAGGCGCTATTATGGTGGCGAAGTTGCGGATGAAACGACGGAAATAGGAGCATAATCCGATGAAGCTGCGGAGTTCTTTTGTTGTCTTTGGTCTTGGAAATTCGGCAACGGCTTGGAGTTTGGTTGGATCTGGGAGCACACCATCTTTCGAAACAACGTGGTCAAGGATGACTAGCTGCCGGGCGGCGAAGCGACACTTCTTCATGTTGAGCTAGAGTCCAGCATCGGCAAGGCAAGTGAGCACGCGTTTGAGTCGGAACAGGTGAGAAATCCGGGGAAAAGATGACAATGTCATCGAGATAACAAAGGCATGTCTGCCATTTGAGGCCCCGGAGTATGTTATCCATCATTCTTTCAAAAGTTGCCGGCGCATTACAGAGGCCAAAGGGCATCACGGTAAATTCATATAAGCCGTCACGCGTAACAAATGCCGTTTTCGGACGGTCTGCATCAGCCACCGAGACCTGCCAATAACCGGATCGTAAGTCCAAGGACGAAACGAATTCAGCGCCTTGGAGGCAGTCCAGTGCGTCCTCGATACGGGAAAGAGGATATACATCTTTCCGGGTTATCTTGTTGAGTCTTCGATAGTCCACACAAAAACGAATTGTCCTATCTTTCTTTTTGACCAGCACTACCAGAGAAGCCCAAGGACTGTGTGATGGCTGTATCACGCCGCGTCGGAGCATGTCTCCTACGTGCTCATCGATGACACGACGCTCCGTCGCGGACACACGGTATGGACGTTGGCGTAGAGGCGCGTGGCTGCCGGTGTCGATGTGATGAACGACTGTGGAGGTACGGCCTAAACATTGTTTTTGGAGGTCGAAAGAAGATCGAAATCGGTTAAGAAGGTCGACGATCTGCGTGCGCTGACTCGGAGTGAGGTTGGGATCAATAGACGGAGCAAACTCTCGGTCACATGCAGGCGGAGGCGCAGACACAGGGAGAGTCATGGCGTCAACGTGAAGAGTCGAGTCACCAGGCACATCGTAGACAAAACTCGTGTCGAATTCATCAGCAAAACCGAGGCACTCGCCATGATGTAAGCTTAATGGACACGAAAACGAATTCGAAACGTAAAGTGCACTGGAGCCCTGGCGATAGGGAAGGAGGGCAAAGGGAAGCAAGAAGGGATGACGGCGTGCAGCAAGTTGAGATGGCGTGAAAAGAACTGTGGAATAGTAGACAGCAGCACAGGAAACGGATACAAGGACGGAAGAGAAAGGAGGGATATCAGTGGCGGTGGCAACGAACACTCGAGCAGAAGGTGGAGGCAAATCTTCAGAAAGACTGCCGCAGAATGGAGTCAGGGCAAATTCTGCACGGGCACAATCAATAATAGCGTGATGAGATGAGAGGAAGTCCCATCCTAGAATGATGGCGTGAGAGCAGCGAGGAAGAACAACAAATTCAATGTGGTATAAACTGTCTTGTATGGCGACACGGACGGTACATATTCCTAAGGGCTCAATAGGATCAGCGCTTGCTGTGCGTAGCGAAATCGCAGAAAACGGCATGGCGACTTTTCGGAGCGTACGGCGAAGCTGGTCGGCAATCACGGACACTGCGGCACCCGTGTCGACAAGCGCGTGAACGGCGATACCTTCGGCAAAAGCTTCAATGGCGTTCGTTGGGAATAAACGAGGGCTTGAGCAGTTCGAAGAGGTCGCAGTTCTTGCTTCCGGAACTGCGCCTTTTAGTTTTCCTCTACAGCCGGAGGGCGGCGGACGATGGGGGACAGGGAACGTCGATGGGGAGATGGAGACCGACGAGTGTTGAAGCTTTGGGGAACAGGAGATGAAGGAGCGAAGTGCGGAACTTGTGGTGAATAGCGGGACTGGGAGTCAGGAGCATTCCCTTGAAGTCTCGCAGTATCGGGAGGATACCAACCTCGCCGGCAGCAGAACCGTGCCACGTGTCCCGCAAAGCCACACGCGAAGCAGATCGGCCGATTGTATTGGGTACGCCACGGATTGTTAACAGGGGGTCTAGGTAGCGGAGCACAGTTTGGAGCTGGGCGTAGGGGCTGCGGAGGCGCGCAGAAGCCGCTTCTGGGCACGTAGTTCGCAGCTGCAGAAGGCGAGGCGTAGAAGCCGCTTGTGGGCGTGTAATGCGCAACTTCAGGCGGAGGTCTTGGCCTGGCAACGACGGCAGCGTAAGTGAGCGGCACTGTCGCTGAAGGTGGGTGATTAGCGAGAGGTAGCGCGTCGCTGACTTCTTCATGGATGACGCGTCGCAGTTCCGGAGACAAAGAAGACTCAGACGACTGGGTAGCAGGCAGCAGTGACAGTTGGCGCGCCACTTCTTCGCTTGATTTGGTCGAGGAACGAAGAGTGGGCGTAAGCAGCACTAGAACTGTCAGTTAAAGCCGAAACCGTGTCGTCCGGACCGACAGCTCGACGCGTGGTAAGGCGTTGTTTGCGGAATTCATCGTAGCACTGGCACAGTGTAATGACCTCGTGGATCGTTTGAGAACTTTTCGCCAAGAGCATTTGAAAGGCGTCATCCTCTATGCCCGTCATGACACTCTTGATCTTTTCAGAGTCGGGCATGGCGGGATTAATGCGCCGGCAAAGGGCAACTACGTCTTCAATGTAGCTGGTGAAGTCCGGACCGACAGCTCGACCCGTGGTAAGGCGTTGTTTGCGGAATTCATCGTAGCACTGGCCCAGTGTAATGACCTCGTGGATCGTTTGAGAACTTTTCGCCAAGAGCATTTGAAAGGCGTCATCCTCTATGCCCTTCATGACATTCTTGATCTTTTCAGAGTCGGGCATGGCGGGATTAATGCGCCGGCAAAGGGCAACTACGTCTTCAATGTAGCTGGTGAAGTTTTCACCCTTTTGCTGAGCGCGACCACGCAAGCGTTTTTCTGCGCGAAGCTTGCGCACAGCAGGGTGACCGAAGACTTCTCTGAAACAATGGTTAAATGCTGTCCAGGTGGAAAGGTTGGATTCATGATTCCGGAACCAGAGATTCGCGACTCCAGAAAGATAGAAGATGACGTTAGTCAGTTTAGCTTTGTCATCCCACTTGTTTTGCGAACTCACGCGATCGTATGACGAGAGCCAATCCTCCACGTCATGGTGGTTGTTGCCGCTGAAGACCGGAGGATTTCGTTGGCGTAGAGCACCGGAGCAAACGACAAGCGATGCCATGGGAGGATCGAGCAGCGCAGCGTCCCGAGGCATAGCAGAAACGGTAGGGAGCGTCCGGCTGCGGAGTTGCGTGTTTGGAAAGGGCGCCGCACGTCCACCAAATGTTAAGATGCGTTATAGTTCGATTGATTAGACGCTCAGATAGCAGAGCACGTAGCGAGAGGACACAGAGCTTCGGCAACACAGACACAAGGCTTCCAACTACACGTTGTCGTCGTCTTTCTCCAAGCAGTGCCTGCTGCGCGTTCTTCTCCAGTACAAAACAAAGAAACAAAGAAAGTATCAAAGTTGGCATGCCAGGCTGCGGCACGAACCTTTTCAGCCGCAGTTATGGCCATGCGTTGATAGGAAACACCATACCGCTTCCATCGCTCGAATTTGAGACTGTAATAGTTACAAGACTGCCTCGGACTGCGTTCTTGTTTTCCAACTATTGCTAGTCATGTTATATCTTATTCTAGAACTTCTCTGTGTAAGTTTTTGGGTGTATACAGTAAAAAATTAAATAAATGTGTTTATAAGTAACATATAAAGACTGAGTTGACCTGGGTCCACCACTTCACTTCATAATTTAGTGCAGGAATGTTCGGGCGTGATATGTCTGCAAATCAATATATTATGCAGCACTGTGTATATAACACATTTATTGTCCCAGTAACTAATTTTAGAGCAAACATTGCTGTTCCGAACGTACGCATTCCAGATAATTTCGTTTTAGTATGGTTATTATTCCACCAATGCTATCTCATCTGGTACGGCTCTTTGGCACTTTCAAGCTTTTTTTCAAGTTCACCAACCAATAACTTCAATTGGCGCAACACCTAATTTCAATTTGCAGTAAAAAGGTGTGCGGCCTCGCAAAAAGGGCACGGACGGAGATAAGACGACAAGGATGAGCGCTGAACTTCCAACAACAAGATTGTGAATTGTTCAGGAATATATACGTGCTGTCCTAGTCATGGGCTATCATCTGCACATGCGTAAGTATGCTAGCTTTATGTCTGAGAGCGAGATGGAGGCCATGCTCCCACATCCCTCCCGAAACCTATAAATTGGTTCAGATTCTGCGATTTCCTGTGTCACACGCGTTTTACTTTTCTTGATAAAGGAAGTGTTTTCAAGGCCGGGTGAACACTCTTTGCCAGTCACCCAATGACTTCCCAGAAAACCTTCAAAATTGTTTCCTTCACGCGCATTTTTTAACGCTGCTTGCGTGCTCCCTCAACGTATAGTTCACACATCTCCCAGTTTGACCAACGTGCACGTATCCTCATCTCAAAGGAATTTCATAGACTGCACGTTCAGCGCATTCGACAAAAGACCGCCTATGCTCTGTGTCGCAGTAACGCTGCTGGATTGCCGCCGAGTCAGCCAACCTGCGAATATTGGACCGGTTGGGCGGGTCAGAGAACAAGAATTTGAGGGGGTAACATTGGGTCACCTTTTAAAGCGAAAGCTTTACTAACCTCGTCGAGCTGAGTTTCACCCTCGCTGCGAATTAGACCTTCACTTGACTGCAGCTGCGCCCTAGCCTTCGCAACGCATCACGTGACTGGCCGCGCCGAACTCCGGCGCCGCCGCGCACGCTAGTCGCCCGTGACCACAGGACTCACCGCGCGCCTGACTTAATTACTTAACCGTGACGAAGGTCAGGTGCAAGTAGGACAAGCTTCGCTTACCCCCATTTTCCGGTAGGTAAAAGATTGGTTATTTTTTTGACAAGGCCCTTCGCCACCGAGACGAGGAGGTGCTGAGTATACCCGGCGCTCGGCAGTCAGAGAACTCATAGTCCGGTCTACCTTTTCGACGTGTAGCACACTTTCTACAAGAACAGTCCTTCCGCAGTGTTCCGGCGGAAAAAGAGGCGTTTTCCCTGTTGTAATCTTTATATGAAAATTGCCGGAGGTCATATCCTCTGTGTTCATTTCGCGCTCTAAGGTTTCTCTGAAAAACTAAAGTCTCGCGCAATGAAACTGTGTGACCGGTTAAACCTTTCTGAACTTGTAAAAGCGATCAATAAGAGCAAGAACACTTTTTAAAGATGTCTTTCTTTTTTAGTGCGACAACGTATAAGGCTGGTGTACCCCGAAGGACGATTGTCTCTACATTTATTCCGGCTGGCGGACGATGCCGCCAAGGCTCAAGATCTGGCCGCCGCCTGAGGAAGGGAGGCTCCGGTGTGGCAAGTCCAATGACCCCCCGCCTCCCTTGGTCCCAGCAAGGACTTTGAATTACGTTTTCTCTTTTTCTTTTTCGCTCTCTCTCTCTGAATTGGGAACATGGCAGCACTTTGCTGCTCTTTTCTGTAATGAAATCATAAGGTTTTTTCTCCAGACCAGCCTTTCATTGTGAGCAACTCTAACTATGTCTTAGGATTTGTCAACACTAATACTGACAAGAGTTATCAGGTTTTCTCTATTGGCATCAAAGATCTTTTTATTCTTTACTCCATAAGCTGATTCTTGAATGTGTTAAGCATTCTCTCGACAAATGTATTTCCATTCCTTCCCAAATGTACCTGCAAGTTTGCGGTTATTTAGAACTCTTAATGTTTTATTTACGGTCAAAGTACAACCAGTACCGAGGGAAAAAAACACTTCCAAAGCAGGGGGTATGCAGTGTGTCGAGCATCGCCCCAGCCCTTAGTGACCTAGTACTTGCTTATTTCGATCGTCTCATACACAACTTGCTCACGGACAAGAATTTTCTCTAAATTGTTCCGCTTTATCGATGATTTTTGGGTTCTTTTAAATTGTACAGCGCAAGCCATTGAATGCGAAAGCAGGAAGGGGTTGGCTATGGCCAAAAATGTAATGAGCCCGCTTGACCTTATGTACGAACTCCCCGTAAATGGCAAAATTAGATTTTTAGACATTCGGTTCCGGTTTAAATGTGTTGCTGTCTGCTAATGCTATGAAAGGTGCACAAATAAACGACTTCTGCCTTTCAAGCTCATGGTGCGTTTTCAGTGGGCTTGGCGGCACGCAAGCGATGGAACCAACTAGCGGCTCTCGTCTTTCGCCCTGCAGTTCTTCTGCCTGGCGTTTCTTCAAGCCCTAGGCGTGTGCTCCGGACAGCTGATCTCCAGTCTCCTGCCACAAGCCGTGCCGCTTCGGAAACAGTGAGCTGCACCCTGTATGAAGCAAGCTGTTCCTGGCCTGCGGCTGGTTGCGCACCTCGTTCTGCGCAGCTGAGCCATCCTACGAAGGACGCGCGCGTGCCTGGCCGTGCTTGCATGGAATGCCCCGAGATGAAGCACCGCTCGTGATTTATCTGCGTTTTCACGCCGGGATAAATTGCCACAACGACATTACCAACGTTTCAGTAGGCTTCGCAGCACGCAGGCGATAGGACCAACTAAGGGTTCTCATCTTTTCGCCCTGCAAGTAACTAATTACCATTCTCTTTACGCCAAATGTTCTTCTTACCGAGCTCTTCTCGTGCTGCGGAGCCCGTGGTGGGCTTGTTGCATGGCTTCTGACTGCGCAGGCATATTGCCATAGTTAATTTTGTTGGCAGGCGTTATTGAAACAAATCCTGGTCCTCCCTCCCTGTGTGATGAATTGGTTAGCCCTCTACAGCACTTGCAACACAGACAATCAGATCCTCAGCTAGTTGAAATCAGTTCAGTCCACATTAGATGATCATGAAAAAGCTTCATTGACCTAAAAATAAGACTAAATAAGATTGAACATGACTGAGTTTTTTTAGCGGCAATGAATACTGACATTACGTGGATCGAATCCACCACAAAGGCTTGCGTGGCTCAAGTATCGGCACTGACTGTCCGTGTCGACGACGCACAAAACAGGCAGCGCCGCAACAACCTCGTTTTCTATGGATTTAAAGACGCTCAGCATGAATCATGGAGTGAACCAGAAAAACTAATCTCCCAACTCTGTAAAAAAAAGAAGCTTAGGTATAGACATACAGACACCGGACGTTGAACGGGCACATAGGCTAGGCACCCATCCAGTAAACACGACGCGGCGTATTATGGCCAGATTCAGCAATTCCAAAAACAGGGATCCCGTTCAGTGCCTGTCTGGGCAGCTTATAGACACTGATCACGCATTCGCCAAGGGCTTTTCACCCAGTGTTCGTGCAGCTTGCAAACAGCTAATTGAATTCGGAAAGGCTCGTGACATGAAGTTCAAACTTCGGTTTGACAAACTGAAAAACTATGTGTTCGACACCAATTCTAACACAGTCACAGGACATACTTTGTAGCCATCAATTTTGACAACTTCAAAAAACCCTTCGATATTGTCACGTGTCTTCAAAGAGGACTCGCGACGTTTAATGCAGACAGCTGGCTCCCGAAAAACATGGCAGTTGGACCTAGCTATCGAGCGGGAGTGGGTAGCATGCGCGCTTGTTCCTTCATGTTCTTCTTGCCTCTTCTCTTGCATGCGCCCACTACTGCAGGTGGCATTTTCCCCCTCCCTTGAAAAGAGAATCGGCTCGATGGTGAAGAAGGGGTGTAAGAAAAAGAGGGGCAAAGAAACAAGGCAGACGCTCGCGCAAAGAAACACAGTCACAGCGACAGGAAAGCCACAATATGTGTGGCTTTATCTATTCTGTATAGTAACATACGCAGCGTTATTCCAAAGAAAGAGTCTTTGTGTGATCTCGTCGCCTCGAGTTTGTGCAGCAAAGTTCCTCCACCAATGGAAATATGGTTCAGCTCGTCATTTTCCGATTCCTAAATCTTGCCACAGTTAAACTTTGATATTTCTTGTAAATACCGAAACAATTCCCGCGGAGGCGGTGCTCTTATCACTACCAATCATCGACTGCACTGGACACTAGTCTAATCATCCCCATTAGAATTGATTTGGCTATGTTGCAACACATCGATACCGCGTACTCTGATTGGAGTCTCTTATCGCCCACCGAACGCTAACGCAACTTTCGTATATGACTTTTATGACGCTTTCAACACGCTAGCTAAGATACACTTAAACGTTCCAGTTCTGCTTTTCGGTGATTTCAATTTTCCCTCGATTGACTGGTGCGGTCTTACGTCCACATTATAACAAAATAACATCGCTTCCCATATTTTCAACATGTGTTTAACTTTAGGTTTATATCAGCTCATCACCCGCCAACAAGCACTACCGATCATTCCTCAAATGTTGACCTTATTTTAACCTCCCAGCACATGTGTATCTCCGTAGATACACATGTGCGAGGTCTCAGTGACCACAGTTACCCATACATTTTCCTGTAATTTACTAAAAAGTAAGAAAGTAAAAAAAAAATACACTTTACGACCGAGGCGACTACTCCAGCATTATAAATGAATTATCAACCTTCTACGACCATCTCGCCTCGATGTATCAGTCCCGCTCAACCGAATCGAACTGGCTCCTTTTTAAAGCAGAGATGCAATGATTAATTAGACTTTACATTCCTACAATTACAGTAAGCGCGTGTGCAATCACCTTGGTTTAATACGAAGTTAAAGCGCCTAAATAATAAGAAAGAATGCCTCTTCCGACCTAATAAACATACCAATTCCCAATTCACTTGGGACCGATACCACTGGGATGCTATAAATTAAGACACACTAGCATTAAAAAAGCGAAACTTCTACTCTAATACGTTACTTTCCATGCTGAAAAAGAACCCTAAGACCTCTTGCATATGTATTTGTCCCACTGAATCTGACAATATACGCATCAGTTGCTCTGATGGTTCTCCTATACCCGATTCCCTAGTACGTAATGTATTGAATAATAGGCTTTGCTCTGTATTCACCCTCGAACCTATTCAATATATTCTTCATGGCCCCGCTTACAATTGCCCTGAGATGGCAGACATAATATATAACAACAGTGGTATCACTCCATAAAAAAAATCATCAGTTGGGGTTGATGGCATAAGTGCTAAAGTTTTAAATGACACAAAACACATATGCCGTTTATTGTTATCACTCATGTTTCAGTAGTCACTAACAACCGGTTTGGTTGCACAAGACTGACGCATTGGTCGAGTCATTCCTGTATTTGAGAAAGGCAACAAATCTTCCCTAACTAATTATAGCCCACTTTCAACCCCTTGCATCTGCTACAAAATCACGGAACACGTTATTTAGTCGATCGTAGCTGATTTTTTATCATCTGTTAACTTCTTTCGTCCTAATCAACATGGTTTCCGCAAAGGTCGTTCTTCTGACACACAGCTAGCAGTTTTCATGCATGACTTGCATTCTTATATTGACCAGAACATTCCTGTTTACGCCTTGTTTTCGGATTAGGAAAAAGCTTTTGATGAGGTCCCTCATTAGCGTTTAATAGTAAAACTTTCGAATCTTAAACTACATCCATCACTATTAGTATGGATAAGGGCATTCTTAACTAACCACCAACAATTTGTTTTCACGAGCTCACATTCATCGCCGATGTCTTCCTTCCTTTCAGGCGTACCCCAAGGAACTGTCCTTTGTCCACTTCTCTTCCTGATCTATATTAACGACCCTCCTTGTAAGATATCGTCTGAAATCCACCTCTTCGCCGGTGATTGTGTCATATATCGCCCAACAACTAATCCCGACGATGTCTCCAGCTTACAATAGAATTTTAAGAAAGTATTAACTTGGGGAGCTATAACGTAAAACTATTCCAAATTTTCCTATTCCAATTCTGTAGTCAACCCAACGCGTTTAGCCAAAAACATTTTTGGACCATCCCCACATCACCTGTCTGTCACGCGACGTCACGAAAACCGCGATAGCTGCCCATATGATATGACGTGCACACACAGATTATGCATGATTTGACCGAAAAAAGAAAGATGGTTATTTCTGATTCGACGCTTTTTTGCCATTAACCCCCGGCTATTGGTCAAAAGTTTACGGGCTGCACCCACTTCACCTGCCGGTCACGCGACGTCACAAAACCACAAGAACAAGCCGCATCAAAGTGACGTGTACGCATTAAAGATGTATTATTGTGCCGAACAAAACTTAATTTTCTTCTGAATAGCCGCAGGCTGCCTCGTTCTGAAAGGAATAAAAGATGGCTGCCGCCGATCGCTCAGGCGCTGGCTACTCGCATCTGCCCGAGAGCATGCGTTTATTTGCGTATAATAAAACTCCTTGCGTGGCCGTGTAACGTTTTCGAGTACTTTTACCTCATTTACGACCTCGTTCTGCCAACTCTTCTTTGCTGAGAATCCCTTATTGCGTCATTCTTAAGCTTCCGTTGCATGCGGCCGTGATTTCCATGGTTCCGTTTTATTATATACCGAAAACCCCATCGCACCTACTGACTCCTACATATACTTAGGTATCCATATTTCTAATGATTTAACTTGGACACGTCATCTAAACAGCATCACCAGTTCGGCTAACGGGTTATTAGGCGACCTTCGTCGCAATTTGACGTTTGCACCTCCCTCTTTTGAGTTACTTGATCACAAGACCCCCATGCGCCCCTCACTTAAATACGCTAGCGCTGTTTTTAACCCTCGTCATACTAACCTAATCAACACCCTCGAATACGTTCAAAACCGCGCCGCTAGAATAATTCTTCTGCTATTCCCAAAGCAGCAGTATCACTGCATTAATAGCACAGCTTGATCTGCCCCTGCTCGCATCCCGGCATAAAATAGCCAGACTCGCTCTTCTTCATAGATTTTATCAGTCACTACCACCGGGTAACAAAATTATAAGACCACCTTATCGCTATTCCCGCACTATTCACACCAACGCTGTTCCACGCGTTGGTGAACTATTCCACCAAAATTCACTGTTGTCCGAACTGCCAATGATTGGAATCGCCTGCCAGAACACATCGTCATCATCAGTGACCTGCCACGTTTCAATCCTTTAGTCGAACCACATTGTTCAAGTTTTCTCACCTAGCCAACATTTTTGCCATGTTACGTTCACCCTTCATGTAATGTCCCGTCCAAGGACCTATGAGGTATAAAAAATAAAAAAAATGGATAAATAAACCTAAAGACTGCTGAGCGCCGGGTAGCCTCAGCACCTCCTCATTTCGGTCGCAGAAGGCCTTCTGAAAAATATGTACACAAAGCCGCAAATGTGTGACGCTCGTGGTCAACGTGGCTAAAAGGTAGCTGTGATACCTCACATTCGCACGCTATTACACAATCTGAAAAAGGTGGCCCAGCGTTACGACGTGAATGTAGGGTTCTCTGCCTCCCACATTCTGTGAAAGCTTTGCAGGTTGACCGACCCGGCGGCAACCCAGCAGCGTGACTGCGGCGCAGAGCACAGGCTGTCTTTTGTTGAATGCGCAGAAGGTGCAGCCTATGAAATTTTTTTGACATGCGAAAAAGTGTTAGGCAGCCAAACCGGGAGATGTGTTAACGATAGGTCAAGGGAGCAAGCAAACAATGTAAAAAATGCTCGTGAAGGGAAGAATTTTTAAGGTTTCTGGCAAGTCATGGTCTGACATGCAAGGACTGCTCGCCCGACCTTCGGGAAATTGCAGAATCTGAACGGATTTGTAGACTTGGGGAGGGATGTGTCAGCGTGGCCTCCATTACACTCAGAGAGCTGGCATATTTACGCGCGCGCAGATGATAACCCATGGCTCGCACAGGACTTACATATTCCTGAACCATTCACAATCACGTTGATGGGAGTTCATCGCTCGTGCTTGTCTTGTCTCCGTCCGTGTGTTTTTTAACGCTGCTGCCTTGTGAAATATGTACCAACACGCCTAATTCACCATATTAATGATTTCAAGCTGTTTGGACGCAGTTTTGCCAATGGCGCCACCAGTATTTCAGCGCCTTGGAAAATAATGAATGGATGTATACTGTCAGCCTCCGTTTTTACTCAAAGGAACATCCCGTTAGAAACACTGCTTTCTTACCTGTGTGAATGATTGCTTGTTTGCGCGTGCAATTGTGTGTGCGGGTGTCTGTGTCCGTGTGTTTGTTACGAGATGGCATGGGAAGTTTGAACACTGAAGAGCCCCGAATATCATATCATCGTTGCTAATTCGACACACGTCAAAACACCACACGAAAGAACAGTATAAATAGAAAAAGTTATAAATAATTAAAATCTTTTACAATCTTTGAGAGTGAGAGAACCAAAATACATACAATCTACGAAGCTACAAGGAACAACTCAAAATAACGTTCACGATTTAAATCACGTGGCATGTAGAGTCAGGTTATGGTCTGTGACAACTACGAGTAGTCTCTTCTTATGTTCAAATGGTTGAGTTCAAGGCAAAATATGTGAAATGTCTGTAAGGCAGAAAAAGTTATCGCGACAATAAGCTTTTTCATTCTTATTGGTTTCAGTAGATTGCGAAAGTAAATACCCGTGTTGTAATAATCATAAGAACAAGTTTGTTAACAGCTCCTCGCAAGTGGAGTAATAAATTGAGATGAAAAACGAACAACACCACATGACACTACAAAGTCGCCTTGCTGTTATCTTTAGAGAGAAAATACTTCACTAAAATAGCACTATTGACAAGTGTGTTAAGCTGTCTTAAGCACACTCTGAACTGTGCCAGCCTAAAGCGTCCATCAGTATCCACAGGTGTCCGTCGAGTTATGCACAGGTACTCTGTCCACTCTGGCCACCGCCATTCTCTTAAGTATACATTGCAACTCTTTCACACGCTCTTTGCGAGCGACATATCCCTGAACGTTACAGCTCCTTCGGCGAAGCCGTTGCTACTTGCTTTTAGCTGAAGGTAGACGCGAACTTTCCCTTTTAAGAGTTAACTTTCAGTCTGAAGATTTTGGATAAGCTCATCCTGCCAGTCCTCAATACATTTGTGGAAAATAGCAAATGCAAGCGTGATCACAAAAATAGGGTAACGTGAACATTGAATACAGTAAAGCATACATGTGCTCAGCTTCATTAGAACTTGTTTCCTCATCTATTTTACATATTTGCACCACGCAAAAAAAAAAAAGAAATTTGCGCTTCCTTCACTTTAATCAAAACTGTTTCAGACATCACATTATCAAAATACTGTCGGCAAATGCGTCAAGGCAATTTTGCGTTTATGCGTATGCCCCTTCTGGGAGTGCTACACGCAATTAAACATATCCCACGCGCCCCAAAGCTATATATGACGTGTGCGAATACTCATCGCGAAAGTGAACGCAATCTTTAATTTTCCCTAAGTCACCGGGCAACGCGTCGAAGTGTACGTGTCAAGAAAAGAAAAGAGAAAAGAAAAAGAGACGAACTATGTTCTATTGGAACTGAGAAAGTAAGTGGCAGGGGCGAATTTCTGGCAGTGGCGGCGTCGACGAAAGAAGCCGAGATAATTTACGACAAGCAACTCGACGCTGGTTTATAAACACGGGACAGCGCAGCGCACTTGGCCTGCTCACTTACCCGCGGTGGCTGCGCGGTAATTTACGAGACTGTCGAGCCCGAGTTCGCGGCGCTGTTCCTTCGCCCTGTGCCCTCAGCGCTGGTTGTGTCGGTAGCGGCTGCTGCTTCCGCCGCGACCGCGCAACTTGCGTACCAGCCTCTGAAACACGCGCTTCCTTCGGGACGTATGCGCTTCAGACACGGCCAGTGTGCCTGGCGTCGCCTTATGGCCGTAAACGAAAACGAATGTGTAAAGTAACGAAAATAACACCACCATCTATGTTGCGAGGAACCTACTCGCGTGCTAAGTGTGCATGCATGCACACTCGTCGCGGCGACCTTCCAAAAGTTTCACAGCGCGCTCTTGTCGTTTCCTTTTTTTTTTTTTGCTTTTACCCGCAGTGAACGCACATAAGAACTCACTGTTAACAAGTTAGTGTGATATAGTACACAACAGAGAACATGTTGAACAGACTTTCTAGAGCGCTTCATGCACTGCAATCTTTCACTGCGTCATTATTCAGTCGTTTGCTACAGTTGACTTTTCAGTCGCAACGTTGTTCTTGATGTTCTTAAGTTCCTATAGTCCCGCTGACAGAAGTTGCTTTACGCCTCTGAACACATAATATCAAGATCGAATCGCATAGACTACCCAGAAATTCGTCGGCTGAGTGATCGTTTTCTGCAGTGCCGTGCGCCGTGACTCGCAATTTCGAGAGAGTCGCGTGTCGGCTCCTGCGATTCCCCTTCCCTGACGCTATCAACTCGATGTGAATTCTACCGACTACAGCCAAAGCACCAAAACTGCATGTTGTTCGCGTTATCTATAGCCTTGTTTACGCCCTACTTGGAAGCCTTCTTAGCGTTCGATGGTTGTGCGCCTTACATTATCTTGAAGCTTGTTCCGCGCTTAAAGCATCAAATTAACCTTGGTACTGCTATCATATTGAAGCAGGTGCGAGATATTGTCAGGTGGTAGTGACGGTGAAGAAAGCAACCAAACAGAGAAAGACGAAACTAGCGTTTTATTGGGGGAACTTGAGCCCTGAAAAACAGGCTACACTCAAAGAACGGCGACCGCGGCGAACACAGTCGGCGATCGTCGAAAATATGATGAGCGGGTCAAGCGCGTCGGCTTTTATATATCAGTCGTCGAATGTTCCAGAGTAATGGCTGGGACCCGCGTGCCTTCCACAAAATTCTACATTATTCGCGTCGCGCACACATGCAATCAGATTACACAAGGTTCGGTGACAGAGAGCGGATGAAACCCTCGATAACATTCCAGAAACTTCCGATACATGCAGGCGCGTCCTGCGCTGTGCGATAACATATGTTAGGCGGTGAAACGTGTCGCCCGATAAAGGCAAACATGTAAACCTGTCAATACCCCCCTCTTAAAAAGCGACGACCCGATGCTGCAAACAAGCGAAAGGAATAAAGAAAAAAACACCTGTAAAAAAGAAACCAACAAAATAAGGAAGTCCGTTAGCATCCGTAAAATGGTTTAAGACGCACCACGTGGACCACTTCAGATCGTACGCGGCGCCGCTGTGAATGCCAAATGCCTGTCGTCTGGCACGACCTCATAGTCCAGTGCGCCAATACGTCGAATGACTTTGTAGCGTCTGAAATAGCGCCGTAATAGTTTCTCACACAGTCCTCGGCGTAACGGGGTCCAAACCCAAACACGGTCGCCGGGCTGGTACTCGGCGAAGCGTCGTAGGAGGTTTTAGTGTCGGCTGTCTGTACACTGCTGGTTCTTGATCCGTATGCGGGCGAGCTGTCGGGCTTCTTCGCCGCGCAGCAGATAGGTAGCAACGTCAAGATTCTCCTCCGTGACGTGAGGCAGCATGGCCTCGAGCATCGTCGTCGGGTTCCTGCCCTTAACCAACTTGAACGGCGTGATCTGTGTTGTTTCTTGCACCGCCGTGTTGTAAGCGAAAGTTACATACGGCAGGACCGCGTCTCACGTCTTGTGCTCGACGTCGACGTACATTGCTAGCATGTCGGCGAGGGTCTCGTTCAGGCGCTCCGTGAGAACATTCGTTTGCGGATGGTAGGCAGTTGTCCTCCTCTGACTTGTCTGGCTGTATTGCAGAATGGCTTGGGTGAGCTCTGTTGTAAAAGCCGTTCCACTGTCGGTGATGAGGACTTTGGGGCACCAAGTCCACCATTTTGGTGAACTTCTGGGCCACCAAAAATTTCGCCACTTCGGCTGCGCTGCGTTTTGGTAGAGCTTTAGTTTCAGCGATGCGGGTGAGATAGCCCGTCGCCACGACGATCCACTTATTCCCGGATGTTGACGGCGGAAACGGCCCCAACAAATCCATCTCAGTCAGCTGGATTTGTCGGCGAGGAGCTTCGATCGGCTGTAGTCGCTGACAGACCCGGCATGTCTTGACGTAACGGGTGACGTCGGTGGTCAGACGCGGCCAGTAATACCTTTCCTGTATCCTCGACAGCGTCCGGGAGAATCCGAGATGCCCAGCGGTAGGATCGTCGTGTAGGGCGTGCAGTACTTCTGGACGTAGCGCTGACAATACAACAAGAAGGTATCTGGCGCAGACTGGTGAGAAATTCTTATTTACGAGCAGGTTGTTTTCTAGCGTGAACGAAGACAACCTGCGCTTAAATGCCCTAGGGACAACATCGGTGTTCCCTTCCAAATACTCGACGAGGCCTTTTAGCTCCAGGTCTGCTCGCTGCTGTTTAGTGAAGTCTTCCGCGCTTGTTCCTATGGGTGGGCAGCGCAACCCGGACGAAGGACGAGAGGCAGAACACAACACGAGCGCAGACTAACAACTGGTTTATTATTTCAAGCAACAGACTATAATATACAGGAAATGTAAACATGTGTAAAGTGACGTTTACAAGGGTGTTAGCCTATCTTGCCATTCAAAAATTCGGCTTCTTTATACTGTAGAGTGATAGAAGGCTGGCTGACGCATGCGCCTGAGTTCACATGCATGAAGTAGGCCTCTACAATCTCGCGGTTAATTTGATGCGTATTTTTATACAGTATTTCCGTTTGTTCAAACATGGGTTCGCATGAGCAAACTCTACAATGCGCGGCTAGATTCGAACCTGTTTCATTCCTGATCGCACCTTGGTGCTCCCTAAGGCGGATGTTAAGGCAGCGTCCCGTCTGCCTAAAGTACATTTTGCCGCACGAAAGTGGAATGACGTAGACCACTCTCGCCGAGCATGCCACAAGCTGCCCCGAGTGTTTGACGGGGCATGTAGCTTTGGACGCCTGTTTAGGTCTATTGACAAGATTGCAAATATTGTTTAAGGAGTTCTTTGCTGAAAAGATTACATGAACACCATATTTCATGGCTGTCTTTTTAATCCATGCCCCATCTCATGTACATAAGGGATGACTGCGTACTTTTTAACTTTTTCGATCGGTCTTTGGGGTGCTTCCCCTTTCTTTATTTTCTTCACTAGACCTTCACAAATTGACACAATAATGGATTTAGGAACACCGGCCTTCTCTAGACGATTGAGTTGTTGCGAAAAGCTCAGATTGGCGAGATGTTGGCATGACTTTCTAAGTGCGGAACCCAAACGCGTCATAGCAATTCCTCTTTTCACAAGTTTTGAGTGTGCCGAGGCGTAGTTTAGAATTGGTTTGCTAGTCCTGGGGTTATAATGCCAACAAATATGCTGCGCTGTTAATCTTAACTGTAAATCCAAAAATTGAATTTCATTAATACTGGGCAGTTCATGAGTAAATGTGAGACCCATTCCTTCTTTATCAAAAGCGGCGAGAATATGTCCAGTCATTTTGGAACTGTTTTGGGAGCGGATAACTACCAGGTAGTCGTCAACAAACCTGAAGCACTTGATCAAAGTTCCTGCCAAGACGCTCTCGAGTGCCCGGTCAACAGTGCCGAGAAAGATCTCGCTGAGAATGGGTGCGACCTGAGAGCCGATGCAGACCCCCCGCTTCTGAATCATTATTTGATCATCCCAGATAACGAACGTGGAATTTAAATAGAAAACCCAGAGTTCGAGAAAAGACTCAACCGGGACGCCACTATCATTTCTAAACTTTAACTCCTCGTTTTCCATAATGCAATCTTTGATTGTCTTGATCAGCTGATTTCTAGGAAGGGAATAGTATAAATCTGCGACGTCGATGCTGAACGGTGTGCATGCTGGATACACCTCTTCTCGTAAAAACCTAATGTCATCTTCCGAGTTTTTTACTTTGAATGGGTTTTCTACCTGGAGCCCTGTTAAGTTCTTCCGAAGATAACCAGAAATTACGTGTTGCCATGTGTTTCTTTCAGACACAATTGTGCGTAAAGGTTGGTCGGGTTTATGCGTTTTTATCGTAAAGAACACCTCAAGGTTCAACCCCTGACTTTTGTTCCCTGCACCAGATAGACACTCAAGGTTCAATTCTAGCAACAATTTCTTTGCTTGATCTTTGACTTTCTTAGGTTGAACGTGCACCTTCTTGAAGTTCTTTGTTAAAGCGGCTGAGGCTTTCTCAGAAAACTGCCCCTCCGTTAGGAGGACGAAGTACCCTTCTTTATCAGCGGTCAGTACTTTCAATTCGTTTTCTCTTAAAAATCGCACAAGGGGTTGAATTTTCCGCGTCCTGCCATTCTGGTTTCCTTGATGTCTGACTAACACGTCAACGTACTCAGAAATGCACCTGAATTTTTCATCTTCTTCTACATGTTTAGACACTGATCTAACGGTGGCTAGCTTATTGACAGAGTCTAGGCACGGCTCTAGGCAGAACTTTGTGTCGTCGGAGAAGACTTCTGATCTGTTGCTGCTTATTCATAAGACTTGGATTTACGTCGAAGTCTGGTTCGGGGACTATGCTCATCGGGTTAGATGCGGCAGAATCCGAGAGGACAAAGCTATTGCTGGTTTCCACAATTTCCTCGATGTACGCGATTGTCGTGCCCTTGTTGATGCACTTGAACTCTTGGCTGAAGTTGGTTAGCACAAGTTCCGCTTTCCCTTCGTGGAGTCGAGCGATCCCTATTGCGACGCAAATTCCACGGTCGAGCTGTAGATGTTGGTCGCGCTCGATGACGCCTTCTACGTCAGCGGGTGTTTCGGTGCCGAAGGAAATAATAATGCTGGAGCGCGGCGGGATGCGCACTTGACCTTCGAGCACACTCAAGGCGTGGTGACTACGAGAGCTCTCCGGCGGTATCGCTTGATCTTCCGACAGCGTTATCTATTTTGACTTCAGGTCTATGATTGCGCCGTGTTGGTTCAGGAAGTCCATGCCGAGAATGACGTCTCGTGAACACTGTTGGAGGATAATGAAGGTGGCAGGATAAGTCCGGCCATGAACGGTAATTCTTTCCGTGCAGATTCCAGTCGGCGTAATGAGGTGTCCTCCAGCGGTACGAATTTGAGGGCCTTCCCATGCAGTTTTAACTTTATTCAACTGCGCAGCGATGTGTCCAATCATGCCGGAGTAATCGGCCCCTGTGTCGACTAAGGCGGTGACTGCGTGGCCGTCGAGAAGCACGTCGAGTTCGGTGGTTCTTTGTCTGGCGTTGCAGCTAGGTATTGGCGTCGAATCACTTCTACGTCGTGTTGAACTGAAGCTGGAACTTCGCGTCGTGGCGTCGTCTTTCGTCGGTGTAGTCTTGGCTTTCTGACTTCGTCGGGACGGCGGCGTGGCGTTATTATGTTGTCGAGATGTTCTCTTCGCCGTGTTCGTCGGCGGCGCCGGACCTTCGTCAGTTCGACGAACAGCAACCGCACCTCCATCGGTTGCACCATTTAGTTTTCCGCATATAGGCTCGCAGAACGGCCCCGGGCTGGACCGGTGTATGGTTGGCGCTGCGGCGACAGGTAGCGGCCTGGTGACGGTGAACGGGACGGTCGTCGAGGGCTCCACTGAGTGGCGGTGAGGTAGTCGGCGATATCGCGAGGTCGTTCGCCAATGTGTGGTCGCGGCGCGTTAACAGCGAACCCTCGGAGTCCAGTCTCTCGGTATGAGCATCGGCGGTAGATGTGACCCACTTCTCCACAGCGGTAGCAGAGCGGGCGGTGGTCGCATGTCTTCCTCGGGTAGCTGCGCTGGGCGACGGGTGGTCGTGCTGGCGGCGGCGGTGGTCGAAAAAATTGCGGCGTTACAGGGGCCTGGCTCGGTCGTGGAGAGGACCTTGACGGCGGGCAACGGCAGCGTAGGTCATCGCTTGCGGCTGAGGCGATTCAAGGGCTACTGCGAGTTGTTGTTGGGGCTCCTCACGGACGGCGCCGGCAATTGAAGCCACTTGAGGCTGTGATGACGGGAACAGCTTTTGTAGCTCCTCCCGCACGAGCGCTCGGATAGTCTCGCGCAGGTAGTCGGTGGCCTGTGACTGAACTCCGGCGTAGTTTGTCGAGTTAGTGCGCCGGTTGAATTGCCGGTTCCCTATTTCCAGCGTGTTCTCGATGCTGGTGGCCTCGCGAAGAAACTCGTCGACGGTCTTCGGTGGGCTCCGTACCATTCCGGCGAAAAGTTCCTCCTCTACACCAGGCATCAGTAGGCGGACTTTTCTTTCCTCGGACATTTCCGTGTCAGTGCGGCGGAATACGCGGCTCATTTTTCTGTAAAAATCACGGTGGTCTCATTTGGCAGCTGCACGCGGGTTTCTAGTAGTGCTTGGGCTCGTTCTCGGCGTACGACGCTTGTGAATGTCTGCAAGAAGTCGCTTCGGAAAAGGTCCCAGGTCGTTAAGGTGGCTTCTCGGTTCTCGAACCACGTCCTGGCAGCGTCTTCCAATGCGAAGAAGACATGTCGCAGTTTCTCGTCGCGGTTTGAGCTGTTAAATGCATCGACCCTCTTATATGTCTCAAGCCAGGTTTCCGTGTCCTCGAATGTTCAACCGCGGAACATCGGAGGCTCCCTGGGCTGCTGCAGGACGATGAGGGACGCTGGAGCTGCCATTGGGGTGGACTTGGTGGCAATCTTCCAGCTCGTCTCGGGCAAAAGTCCGTGCTCCGGAGGCAGTCCTTCCAGCCTGCGGCTACCGCGCTGGCTCTTGTTGACGTTGGTGATGTCTTCCGCGTTCGGGCTCGGGCTTTGTGGGGGCCTCCGGTACATGAACGAAAAGCACCTCCACCAGATGCCACGTGGTAGTGACGGTAAAGAAAGCAGCCAAACTGAGAAAGACGAAACTAGCGTTTTATTGGGCGAACTTGTGCCGTCAAAAACAGGCTACAGTAAACGAATGGCGATAGCGGCGAACACAGTCGGCGATCGTCGAAAATCTGATGAGCGGGTCGAGCGCGTCGGCTTTTATACATCAGCCGTCGAATGTTCCAGAGTAACCGCTGGGCCCGGCGTGTCTTCCACAAGTAGTAGTAGTATAAAACTGTTATTAAAAAAATTACATTCAGGTCCAGTGGGTGGGTCCCTCAGTCCAGGGCCCCACTGGCGATCGCGGCACGCCGGGCTTGGCCGAGAAGGGCCAATTGGTCCTCCCGCACCGTGCTGGCTAGCCACACCTCCCACTGCCTACTGTTGGAGTTTTGCCCCATAAGGGGTGATTGGATTTCTTGTGGCCGACTCTGGCACGACCATGTGATATGGTCAAGAGATGGCCACCCTCCGCACCAAGGGCAAGTGTTGGGATACCGGGTGGGGTGTATGTGGTGTAGTAGGAGTAGGTGTGGGTATGTACGGGTTTGTAATCGGCGCCAGTCCCGCATTTGCGCTGCGTACAAGGATGTGTCTGGAAAGCTATACCGTTGCCTTCGTCGTCTCTGTGCCTCCAAGATATCTTTTGCTGTGATCGGAGGTTCTACGAGAGTGCGTTCCGTTGCTCGGATGCTATATTCTCGAGCGAGGCGGTCCGCCCTCTGGTTACCCCTCACTCCGGCGTGCGTCGGACACCACGTAATAGCGTGGTGTTCCGTGAGATTCCTTCCTAGGAATTTGATGGTGAGTTTGGGCAGGGTGCCTGCCATGAAAAGGCGACATGCCGACTGCGAGTCGGTTAGTATTAACGCAGAACGTGCTCTATTTTCAGCGTCACGTATAGCCAGAGCCACCGCAGTAGCCTCTGCTGTGGCCACCGACCCTGTTCTGACTGTTGCGGAAATAGTAGTTTGTGCGTTTGTGGCTACCACAGTGAAAGTTTTGCTATCCTGTTTGCACGCGTCCGTGTAATAAACCTCAGGATTTCTACCGAACCTGCGTTCGAGTGTCCTGGCCCATGCAAGGCGCCATTGTCTGTGGTATTTTTTGCTCATGTTTTTAGGCATTGGGGACACAGAGATCTGAGCTCGTATGTTCGGTGGGAGGAGTTCTGTTTGGTCGTTACAATGTGCTGGTCTGAGTGGATACCCTAATCGACGGAGAAGTGTTCGAACTTGCTCCGTGGAATTGAGCCTTTCTCGTTGTGCAATCAGTGTTGCAGCCACGAGTTCTTCAAATGTGTTGCTAATACCCATTGCATTAAAAAGGGTCGTGCTAGTGCAAATCTGTAGACCAAGCGCCGCCTTATAAGCTGTGCGTATAAGGGCATTTATTTTAGTTTCCTCTGAGTTTGATACTTTTTGGAAAGGAAGGCCAAAGGTTACACGGCTTATGATAAATGCCTGTACGAGCCTTATCGTCTCTTCCTCCTTGAAGCCTTTTCTGTTTCTTGCTACTCTGTTTACCATCCTAGACACGCTGTTAACCGTTTTCCGGAGATTTGTGATCGTGTGCCCTACTGCTCCATTTTCCTGTATCCATAGTCCGAGTATCCGAGCTTTAGATACCTCCTGTATTGTTTGACCTCCCAGAGCAAGCTTTATCGGAAGTCTATCGTCCTTTCGTGTATAAGGCGCTCTTACTCGGATTAGTTCGGACTTCTCCGGGGCGCAATTCATGGCAGCTTTTGTTACATTATGCTCAACAATGCTAATTGCCTTCTGGAGGGTTTCCTGACGTTCCCCTAAAGATCCCTTTGCGGTCCAGAGAGTTACGTCGTCCGCGTAAATTGCATGTCCTAAGTTTGGGATCCGTTGTAGTTTCACCGCTAGTCCTTTCATCCTTATATTGAAGAGTAGCGGTGAAAGAATTGAACCCTCCCGGCGTTCCTCTTTTGGGGGTCTGTAGAACATCTGATCGGGTGGATCCTAGCTCTATCGTGGCTGTGCGGTTGTCTAGCAAGGATTTTATGTATTCATAAGTGCGCTGTCCGCAGTGCATGTTCGATAGTTCCGTTAAAATGCTTTCGTGCGAGATGGTATCGAAAGCTTTTTTGATATCTAATGCCACTATGAATCTGTCTGCATTTCCTCTCTCTGTGTTTAATGCTTCTTCTTTCAATAGGAGAAACGCGTCCTGTACCGACATATGCTGTCTAAAGGCGAACATAGTTTCCGGGAAAAGGTTGCTGTTTTCTATGTACCTAGTGAGTCTCATCTGTATAACCTTTTCAAAAAGCTTGCCCAGACATGAGGTAAGGGATATGGGTCGGAGGTTTTTTATGTACCTCAGTTTTCCTGGTTTCGGTATTAGAATTATCTCTGCATGCTTCCATGCCTGTGGGATGTGACCTCCTTCAGTCCATACATGTTTCTTAAAAAGATCTGTTAGCCCTGTTAAAGCATTGAGGCTAAGATTGCGAATCATGGCGTTTGTTATTTTGTCCGGTCCAGGCGCCGTATTTTTGTTGAAAGATTGCGCTGCCACGAAAACCTCTGCCACCGATACAGAGCTAGGCATCTAGCTCCTCATTGTTCCCTCCTAAATATGTGGGAGTATCATGGTTTTGCGTGGAATTTGCTCCTATATACATGTCTTCTAGTGTGTTTAGGAGATGGGTGTCAGCGTCTAAAATTCGCATTCAAGTAATCGCAGATCTCGGTTCATCGGTGTTTTTGTACTTGCAGAATCTATCATGCTTCTCAAAATGGCCCATGTATTTTTTGTGTGTAAGGTTCCTTGTAGAGATTCACAGAATTGGTGCCAATTATTGTTTTATAGTGTTTGTGCATAAGCATTAGCCTCCTGTGTTAGTTGAGCTATACGTATTTTGAGCTTTCTATTTAATCTTTGTCTTTTCCATCGTCTCGTCAGGCTTCTGCGTGCTTCCCATAAATGTATGTGGCGGCTGTCTACCGCTGTTATATCCGGTGTTGTAGCAATCTCCCTCGTTGCTCTTTCGGGTGTTTCGCGTATTTGCTCCACCCAGGTTTCCATATCTTCTGTGAAAATGAGCTGCTCTTGTTTATCTCGATATACAGTCCAGTCTGTAATGCAAGCGCTCCCTAGGGAGCGACGGATTTTGGGGGAATTGATACCTATCGAGACAATGTCATGGTCACTGCCCAAATTTTGCTCCAAATTTGTACACCGCGTCTCCCCTGGATGGCTCGAGAAAGCTAGATCTAGGGTTGTATCCGCCGCTACACTATTGCCTAAACGTGTGTAATACCCCGGTATTGTAATGAGTTCTAACCCCTATCGATCTGTCGTCTCAACTAGTGATTTTCCCTTCACTGTGTCTTTGTTGTAACCCCCGGCGGAGTGTGGTGCATTGAAGTCACCAACCACTAGCAGCTTGTCGTTTCGCTCCATGTCTGATATCGCATAAATTAGTAGGGTATCGAAGCATGGTGCTCCCTCTCGAGGAGGACTGTATATATTTACGATTACAGTCTTGGCTTTAATTCTTTTGCATGGCCACACCGTTAGTATTTGATGCTGTGTATCGTGCTGTGGCATATACGTGACGCTGAGGGCTAGCTCTTTTCTCGCAAAGCTGGCGACCCTAGGATAATCAGGATTGGAATACGTCTCGTATCCTTTTAGTTTTTGTGTAATTCGCCCAATTTCTTGTAGGCATATAATGTCGGGTAGGACTGGCGCTGACTGTATATATTGTGCAAGGGCAGCATGTTTGTTACGCAACGTACGGCAATTCCACTGCCATACCTCAAGGTTTTCAGTGTTTCTGTGTGTCGTGTCAGCCATGAATGGTACTATCGGTATCCATCGTCTATATCACTTTAGGACGACGGGTAGGAGCTCCTGGGCTATGATTAATGCGTTTTCGTGTGGTTACTATGATGCAGCTTAGGAAGCCGTCTACGTGTCTCTTAAGAGCACGCAGTTCTGCGAACATTATCTGTACTTGATGTGTGATTGTTTCCAGCTGCTTGCCTATGGGCTCTTCTGGTGTTGGTGTGGGTTTACTAACATGTGTTGTAGACGCTTCTTTTGTTTTGTTTGCGAGGTCGTGTATTCTTTGCTTAAGGGCAGCCATGTCTTTCTTCAATTCTGCCAGACTGGCTTTTAGTGATCGATTTTCTTCTATAAGTTTCTGATCCGCTACCGATTTGTGATTCGTATGATGTTGTACAGTGGGAGCTGCAACTTGCGCCCAGCTTACCTTTGGTGCCGCCATTTGTGGTTGGCCAATGGTTTCCCTGGACTGAGGGTGTTGAGGTGTTGCGTTCTTCATCTTGGACTTCTCTGGTCCCCGCCCGGTTTCTTGACGGTGTGCTTCCGGGAAATTTTCCTGGTCGAAGGGAATAGATCCTTCCGTGGTATATCCGTGCTCTTCTTCCTCCGACTCGAACAACCTTTGTTTACGCTTGAGGCTGCGTTCCTTTGATGGCTTCCGTTCTTGGCGTCCTGACGACGGTTCTGGTCGGCAAACCTGTTTTAGACGCTTTCTGCAGCTTCGGTCCCCCGTTAGGTGGGCTTCACCGCACGAGGAACACACTTCGGGTTACATTCGTGTCCGTCTGCAGGATCTTCCGTTCCACAAATCCTACACACACACAGTTCCGATTGTGGGCACACATCAGTTCTGTGACCCACCCTTTGTCATGTTTTGCAGACTTGCACTGTATTTCGATACGGATAGCACGCCATTTCGCCTCCCTCGTAGTACACATATCTTGGTACTAGGTTTCCAAAGAATACAATGACGGCACTCTTAGTGTTCCCCAGCATTCGTGCGTGAGCGACTTCCACATTTAGCGTGCGCACTCTGATTTTCGATTTAAGGACGTCTGAGGGCGTATGTGGGGTGAGTCCGTGGAATACCCTCCGAACTGCTCCGTCCCCCAGAGCTACATACGCTTTCACCGCATGGGGTTTTCCATTTATCATGAGTGATGTAATCTGGCGCACAATCAGATTACACAAGGTTCGGTCACAGACAGCGGATGCAACCATCGATAACATTTCAGAAACTTCCGATACATGCAGGCGCGTCCTGCGCTGTGCGAAACATTTGTTAGGCGGTGAAACGTGTCGCCCGATAAAGGCAAACAAGTACACGTTTCAATATCATGTAAGTCAAAATAAACCTGCATTTTTTTTCTTCTCTCGCTCCAACAATGGTGCATTCCGGCGAGCCTTTTTCAAGCTCCTGGTGGTGGTGATGGTAACAATTTTATTGAAAATGCAGCAAATTCGTGGCTTGGGCTTAAGCCGCCCCTGAGGCGGTCTGGACATACTGTCTTCTATTTGTCTCATGGGCTTGCTAGATGGCCCATAGTTGATCTTGGACGTTTGAGCTGCGCAGCGCGACCGTCCACCGCGCCGCAGTTTCATCTAGGAACACTACATTTCTTTGCCTATAACCTCACATTCCGAGAGGATATTTCTAAAAGGTGCGTGAGCGCTGCCGTATAGTTTGCAGTTCTGGTCTGAATAGGTGTCTCGGTATATCCTCCTGTGATTAACGGGTTCGGGGAAGGTCTTGGTTTGTAACTGTCTCCAATCTACCGCTTGGGCCCTGTCGAGCTTGGGATTAGGGGTGGATGAACACGCCTGGATTTTTTATAAAATTTTCTCATGTCACAGTACCTGGTCATTCTGTCCCTCTCTGGCCATCCTTTGGTTGGATTTCTATCCCCCAGAGAGGATCCCCCTACGCAGGCGCGAAATGTGAGACCTCGCGCTACACTGTGGACCTCCTCGTTGAGGTTGGGTACGGGGGTATCGGGGGACCTGGGAGCCGGGAACCATATAATATGTGGTTCATTCGTATCCTCGCAGCCTCGGCTTTCGGTAAAATTCTGCCTTGTGCATAGTTTCTGACCGCCATCTGCGAGTCACTAAGTACGTATCTGCAGCTGGGGGTTAACGATGGCTAGGGCTCTCGCCACATCTTCCGCTACCTCGGGGTTTTTGCCGGGTATACTATTTGTCGGTATTCAGGACTACCACTGCGAAGGCACGCCGATCGCCGTGTGCTGCCGCGTCTACGAAAGCACTTCCTTGTCCCTACCCGATGCTTGTAGTAAAGCCTGGGCTCTACTCTCCTACCTTGATTCCGTTTGGGGAGCACGACGGCCAAGAAACGACTGCAGAAAGACGGCCATGGCACCGATCATACCGATCGTACGGATGCTGGCATTGCCCGGTCCTTTCAGCACGTCTGCCCGGCCTTGGAAACTCCGCCGCTGCGGTGGCAGAGGTAATTGTCACCATCCATCAGGAGGGCGGGAAAGCAACTCCGCTTCCCTTGCACGGCCTCCTCTCAACTCCTTTCTTCTTGACCCCCCCCCTCGCAACATCCTCAATTTCGGCTGTCATGCACGCGTGCCCGCCGGCTCCCCGCCAGCTTAGACCGCTGCATGAAGTTTCATGTTTCGTTATCTGCTGTTATCGGGAAGCGTGCGCTGCTCTGCGTTGTCCGGCGTGGGCAGTTTCATCAATTTTGTGGCCCTCGGTATCTGTGTGCTTGTGCTTCGCGATGTTTCACCCGTTTCATGACTCGCAGCGCTCGTGCATCTTGCAGCGGTGCACGATTGCAGCGGTGCACGAAAAACAGGCCCTGGAAGGTCCTCCCGGGTGTCTAAAGACAACAGGTTAGCACACAGACCCAAGGGCATAAGAAGGCGCACGTACACGAACACGGCCCTGTGCATGTGTCTACTCCATGTGTCTCCGGACGTCGTTACGCCTTGATTGTTCTACACTTCTCTCTTACTGGTAGAGAAAGCTAGCTGACAAATAGATGTTCCTGCTCATTGTCACCTGATCTATGACTTGTTTTTCTGTGCCAAGTCTCATTTTGCAACTTCAGTAACTCGCCCAGCTTTCCATTCGGCCCTCAGTGCTCTTTCTGTGCGTCACCTTTGTACGAATGTACAGACAGCTAAAAATTGCTGTTCGTGTTTACATAGTATATCAGTAATTGTCGATAGGAAACCACGCGAACAACATTCGTGTGGAGGCATGATACGCTTTTTTTTTCTGGAAACCATGAGCATTGCAAGTGTACTATATGCAAATTTTTGCCGTTCGTGTTTATTACACAAAGGAGTGTCCAGTAGGAAAGAAAAGTCGTGTTGTTGGCTCATTTCACCTGGTCTTTGATTGAAGAATAGGCCTTTCTGCAAATGTTTTCTATGTGCTGCTGCGAAAGCTGACTACCTTCTGCTCCCTTTTGCCACCGCTACTCAAGTCGCGGCCAAGTGCAAAATAATGTGATAATGTGTACTTCCATTTTTAGTACAATGTTATTTTGGTTCTGCCACGCCTTCTTCATTTTCTTCAGTAGTAGTGAACACTTCATATACGTTTGTGCAGATATTTCAGGTGTTTTGCTGTCGTATCTGGCATTAATAGTGAATTGTGCCTTTGTTTAGTTGCCATGACTATGTCATACACGTCGTCCAGTTTTGTGCAATATTTCAGTGAATATATCAGAAGATCCCAAAGCGCATATCAGAAGCTCTTCGACACTTTGGTGTTTAGGGCATTATTTAAATATCTTTTATGTGTGTACATGAAACAGCCTTCGCGATTTCTTGAGTTTTATTTTTATTTTTTTTTTTATTTCACTGTCTGTGAACTTTCGTGTTCAGTAGCCGTGTACATGTCATGCATTTTTCATTTTGGTTCCTTTTCTGAGCGTGGATCATAGCAAGTTATGCGAAAATATTTGTTTTAAGAAACGAAAGTCAATAAAACGAGGCAAAAGATCTGTTCTGTTGAAAGTGGAACTTATACAAGTTCTGGCATACGCTTGCATACTCAACGTATGGACAAGACTGTGTGCGTGCTAACGCATAGAAAACCCACAGCACACCACCCGCCAGTTCACAAACAGTGTCTGAGGTAGCGCAGGCGCGATTAAAAAAAGATCGCGTCGCAGCGTCGCAGACAGGCAAAAAGAAAGCAAAAGTGAAGGTGCGCGAGTCATGGGGAAGGACGCAGTGGGAAAGAATCGGGTCGCCATAATAAAAACAAAACTGCAAAACAAAGCGCCAGGGTGCAGATGTGCCGCACGGCTGCTGTTCTTGTTGCCACGACAACGTAAATAATCGTGTGCGCCGCCATTTTGCCATCGTAACGCATTCCTGCTAGGGCGATAACTGAAGGAGACTTTGGCGGTAGCGTCGCCAGAGCCGCTGCTGAAAAGCAGCCAATGGCAGCTATGCGCAGATTCACCCCTGGGCGTCTGCTTTGCCGAAAGAACACGGAAGTAAATGTTTTCACCGATGACTGTCCCTTCGGCTATTGATATAGTTCCATGCGGACCTTGTGGTTGTTTATCAGTACCGTGACGAAACGCTCTGATGGTGCGTTCACCGATCGCTTTACCATGCCGATGGTGCTAAGAAGTTTGTTATCAGGATGAGCAATTCCAGCGAGATACCCGTCAGCTTGGTTCTTCTTTTTCGGCACGCATTTTTGAAGTTGCTCAACTTTCGGCAAAACACGCGTCTTTCTTGATGGCTGCACAACTGATTATCGGATGAAATGGTCCGGCGCAGAAACTGCAGTACTTTCCAGCAGTTTTTTTCGGGCCGTATTCTCTAACGGTTCGTTTTGCAACCTGTTCGGTCTGGCTGCTACGTCAAGGTGATGTCACTGCGAGAAAGAGTGAAATATCGCGGCGCAAGGGAGACCAATGGACGTGCGGCGTTCTGTCGCAAGGTCACGTCATCATTTTGTGTGTGTTTTGGGGACGATATAGTAATTGAAGGATATGCCTATGTCGGTAAACAAAAATATTGGTTTGTATACAACACTTGCACATTTAATTTCCGGTAATTTCCAAACAGACGGTGCAGCGGTGGCGAGGAAGTAGAACCTCCGCATCGCGTGCAAGAGAACCATGGTCTGAATCCCGGTGCCGCGCAATTTTCCACCGCATTAAAAAAAATCCACGTGTCGATAAAATTGTATAAACGGGTCTGTAGTTCTGCCTAAACCCGGTGACCAGAACCGGTAATGCCCTCCCTCACCGGAGCAGCATTGGCTACCTTGGTGCAGTACTTGGTCACGATCTCCTATATGAATACAACAATCAAACCCCGGTCCTCAGTCCCCAGCAGCTGCGAAGCAACTGACCACGACGGCGGTCAGACCTGTGACACAGCAGAGGGTGCTAAGAATCTCCGGGTCCGGACAGGCCACCTTTGGAATCCGAACCTCGCAATGTTCAACGCTAGAAGGATATCTGTAGAGGCCAGTCTAGCAGTGCTACTGGAGGAATTTGGGGGCAGCAAATGGGATATAATAGGGCTCAGTGAGGTTAGGAGGACAAAAGAAGCATATACAGTGCTAAAAAGCGGGCACGTCCTGTGCTACCGGGGCTTAGCGGAGAGACGAGAACTAGGAGTCGGATTCCTGATTAATAAGGATATAGCTGGTAACATACAGGAAATCTATAGCATTAACAAGAGGGTGGCAGGTCATGTTGTGAACCTAATAAGAGGTAAAAATTGATCGTCCAGGTCTAGGCCCCTATCGTCAGTCATGACGATAGCGAAGTCGAAAGCTTCTATGAAGACGTGGAATAAGCGATGAGTGAAGTCAAACAAAATACACTATACTGATGGGCGACCTCAATGCCAGGGTAGGTAAGAAGCAGGCTGGAGAGAAGTCAGTACGGGAATATGGCATAGGTTCTAAGAATAGCAGGGGAGAGTTAGTAGTGTAGCAAGCATGTGAGATAGTCTGGCATTTGGCATATTCTTCGTTGGCCCGCCAGGCTTGGTGGTCTGTCAGGCTTGGTAGGCAACATTGCCCCCCATCAATAAACACCGGCAAGCACAGCTGCTCGGCGGTCAGACATCGTTCGTCACCACCACGCTGCGAAGCGTCTGTCTAACGGAGGGGGCCTCAAGCCCTCCCTCGTTCACGAACCCAGCCCCACCACATGTTAAGACGCTGGGTGAGTTGCTTCGCCATACTGCGCTCGCATTTCAACCCAGCACCGTCCACACTAATGGAGCGTTTCCACTTCAACAACCGGAGCCGCCGGCAAGGTGAGACCCTCGGGAAGTTCGTTGCTGCGCTACGAGGGTCAGCGAGTGCCTGCGTTTTCGCGGACTAGCTGGGCTCGCTGCTCCGAGACCGTTTCCTCTGCGGCATCAACAACCCCGCCATGCAGACGCGAATCCTGGAGCTTCCCGACCTCTCGCTGGACAACGCCGTTAAGGCAGCGCTGGCAATGGATGTTACCGCCAAGGACGCCGGCAATATTGCCCGTGCGACTAGCTCACCGTCGGCGGAAGCGGCGGTCAACAAGTTCGTGACAAAGGGCAGTACCTGCGGTCGCTGTGGTGGTGACCACTCCCCGTCCCAGTGCCAGTTCTCTCGAACACAATGCTTCACGTGCGGGTAAACTGGGCACCTGGCACGGGTATGCCGAAGGAGGAGGACGAACAGGAAACAGCAGCCTGGCTCAAGCCCAGGTACCACACAAGCCCGCGGCCAGGGTAGCCGTCGCAAGGGTACGCGGCGGGAGCGTGGGACAGCAGGCTCAAGTTCCTCCGCGGCCAGGCTCCACGTCGTGGCCGAGGACCCGCCGATTTTCAACATGTGGCACATAGACTTTGTTCCGTCGTCTGTACTGCCGTATATGCTGACCGTCGAAGTCTGGGGGCACCCCATTTCCATGGACCTGGACACAGGAGCCAGCGTGTCAGTAATGGCCGGAAAACTTTTCAAGCGTACTTTCCCTGGCGTGTCTGTCGAGGCTGCAGGCGTGATGCTGCGCAGCTATTCCGGGCATCTCTCTCATGTCCAGGGCCAGGCACAGGTCAGCGTTCGCTTTGGCGACAGGGTGGCAATCCTTCCCCTTTACTTAGCCAAGAGGTCGTCACCGACGCTGCAGGGCCGAAACTGGATTCCTGGACTGGATGTTTGTCTGCCAAAGTACCAGGAATTCAGCCTCCATGTGGTTAAAGACATCCCGAGCCTCCTGACCAAGTTCATGTCCCTGTTCCAGCCAGGGGTGGGCACCTTCGCCGGTACGACGGCTGGCATCTATGTACCTGAGGAAGCCCGGCCACCTTTTTTCAAGCCTCGCGCACTGCCATTCGCCCTAAAGGACGGGGTCACCCAGGAGCTGCAACGGTTACAGCGAGAGGGCATCCTGGCACCCGTCAAGACGTCTGAATGGGCCGCTCCCATCACACCAGTCCTCAAGCGAGACGTCAGTGTCAAGATCAGCGGGGATTTAAAGGTTACCTCAACACCGTCGCTACCGTCGAGAAGTACCCGGTACTCGGATTGATGATCTCTGGTCAGCATTGTCCGATGGGCAGAAGTTTACCAAGCTCGACCTCAGCAGCTGGTGCTCGACCAGCAGCTGGTGTTCGAGGATGCCTCCCGGAAGTATGTCACAATATCGACAACTTTGGGGCTCTTCCAGTACATGCGCTTAGTTTGGCGTGGCCTTTGCCCCAGCCATATTTTAGAGGGAAGTGGACAACCTCTTCAGGGGCATGAGGCACGTGGCGATGCACTTACCAGGATGACATCCTGGATGGCATCCTGGTTATCACGGGGCCCACCTGCAGAACCTGCACAACGTCCTGGCACGACTCCAGGACGCCGTCCTCAAGATCAAGCTGGAAAAGCGCATTTTCCTGGCTCCCAGTGTTGAGTATTTGGGACATGTCATTTTCCAGGCTGGCCTAGCCCCTGCTCCCCGCAAAGTTGATGCCGTGCTCAAGGCGCCTAAGCCCCAGAACAAGAAGGAGCTTCAGATCCACCTCAGCCTCATCAGTTTCTACAGGAGCTTCCTGTCGAACCTGTCGGAGCCTCTTCCGATTCAAGATGGCCAGCAATGGGTGTGGAAGAAGGAGCAGGACCGGGCCTTCCAGCGCAGCAAGGAGCTAGTCACCAAGGCTCCAGGGGTAGTACACTTTGATGCTGCCAAGCCTATCGTCTGGCGCGTAGATGCGTCGCAATATGGCGTGGAAGCCGTCCTGGCACACCGGGACAAACATGGCCAGGAACGCCCTGTGTCGTTTGCTTCTCGTCGGCTTCATGCTGAAGAGAAACCCTACAGCCAGCTGGACAAAGAAGGCCTGGCCCTCATGTTCGGAATCGAATGCTTCCACCAGCATCTCTGGGGACGGAAGTTCGAGGCGGTCACGGACCACAAGCCGCTGTTGGGGCTGCTGGGGCCCGACAAGGCAGTTCCCGTGCAAGCATCATCTCGAGCGGTGCGCTGGAACTTGACGCTGGGAGCTTACAGTTACCTGCTGGTTTACCGTCCTGGAAAGGACCTAAGACCTGCTGATGACCTGAGCCACCTTACCCTGCCTGAGGTGCCTGATGCTGCTCCAGAGCCTGCTGAAGTGCTCATGCTGGAGCACGCGTACCCGGAGGTGCTCTCAAGATCTGCGGTATCGCAAGCGACCAGACGGGACCCAGTGTTGTCTCAGGTGGTCAATATGGTGTCCCGTGGGGAGGAATTGGTCCAGCAGGCCTACAGCCACAAGGCTGCCGAGCTGAGCTTGCAGCAGGGCTGCCTACTATGTGGTTCCAGAGTGGTGATTCCACAAAGTCTCCGGTCCAGGGTCCTGCAGTAGCTACACGCGGGTCATCCTGGCGTGGAAAAGACCAAGATGGTGGCCCGGTCCCATGTTTGGTGGCCTGCATGGACCAGGACATCGCTCACATGGTGCAGAGCTCTCAAATCTGCCAGGAGCATCAGCGGGCCTTACGTCATGTGGAAATCACCCCCTGGCCGTTCCCACAGAGACCCTGGTCCCGCCTGCATGTGGATTTTGCGGGGCGTTTCCAGGGCCATTACTTCCTGGTAGTGGTGGACACCTTTTCGAAGTGGGTGGAGGATCTACCTGTCACCACGCCATCAGCGGGCGCGACCATTTCTGCGCTACGAAAGGTCTTCACCGCCCAGGGGTTGCCGGACGTCATCGTGTCCGACAATTGACCTGCTTTCGCCAGCACAGAGTACCTGGCTTAGCTGACGAAGAACGGAATCTGCCGTGTGATGGTTGCGCCGTACCACCCTGATTTAAAGGGTGCAGCCGAGCGGGTAGTGCAAACCGTGAAGTACAAGCTCCAGAAGAGCCAGACTGGAGATTTCCGGACGCAGATTGCCCGGAGACAGTTCCAGTACCGGACCATGCCCCACGATGCCACTGGCCGTGCCGCCTGTGAGCTCCTGCGGGGTCGTATGGCTAAGACACCCTTGGACGTCTTGCATCCGGACCTCCGATCCACAGTGCTCCTGAAACAGCTGAAGCAGAAGCTGGCTGCTGACCGAAGGTGACGTCCAGGGCCTTTGCTGGAGTCGGGAGCTGCAGTTTTCGCCAGGAACTTTTGTTCTGGCACACCCTGGTCCGCCGGACAGGTGGTGTCTCCTGCCAGCGCCTCATAGCTGCTCATCCACGGGCCATATGGGGCCACGTGGTACAGGCACATTGACTATGTTAGGCCTTGCTCCGGGACCCGGCCAGCACCCTCGACTACCACTTCAGAGTTCCAGCCTACAGGACGTCTAGCGGCAACACCAGTCGCTTCCAGCGGAGCACCGCCAACCTCGGAGGAGGCAGGCGTTCCCAGTGGTGCGGCGCCCGTTGGGCCGGTGTCGAGCCCACTACCACTCACACGGCCGACCATGGTTGACCCTCCGGATGAAGCGAGGCAGGCTCTCTCTGAGCCTGCCTCGCTCGGCGACGGGCCTGGCGTTACCACACCCAGCCCGTCAGCACCGACGGTGTCCAGACGGAGTACTCAACGCCGGAGGCCACCGGGCCGTTACTCTCCAGGATAGCAGGCACTGTCGACCCTGCTAGAACATTTGCACAGTCTCGTATACTGAACTTGGTAGTTTTTTGTTGTCAGCAAACAAACTCGGCGTAACGGGATATAACAAGCATGTGACGCCCCTCGGGCATAATCCTCGTTGGCGCGCAAGGCTTCGTGGTCTGTCAGGGTCGGTAAGCAACGCTGGTCACCGCACCAGTAAACACCGGCCAGCACAGTTGCTCGGCGGTCAGTCATCGTTCTTTACCACAACGCTGCGGAGCGTCTGCCTAACGGAGGGTGCCTCGAGGCCTCAATCGTTCACGAATCCGGGCGGATCGTGACAAGTAGAGTTTGCAGAACGGAATAATATGCGGATAATGATCACCTTCTTCCGCAAGCGCGATAGCCGAAAGTGGACGTGGAGGAGCCCGAATGGCGAGACTAGAAATGAAATAGACTTCACACTTTGCGCTAACCCTGGCATCAAAGATATGGAGGTGCTCGGCAAGGTGCGCGGCAGGGACCATAGGATGGTAAGAACTCGAATTAGCGAAGACTTGAGGAGGGAACGGAAGAAACTGGTGCATAAGAAGCCGATCAATGAGTTAGCGGTAAGAGGGACAATAGAGGAATTCCGGATCAAGCTACAAAACACGTATTCGGCTTTAACTCAGGAAGAGGGCCTTAGTGCTGAAGCAAGGAACGACAATCTTATAGGCATCATTAAGGAGTGTGCAATAGAAGTCGGTGGTAACTCCGTTAGACAGGATACCAGCAAGCTGTAAGACGAAAGATGTGATCACGAAACGCCAATGTATTAAAGCCTCAAAGCCTACAGCTAGAAGAGAACTGACAGAACTTTCGAAGTTAATCAACAATCTCCCCCCGCCACCTGAGGAGAGAACACCACGCGTGCTCGTCGAGGTCAGACATGCCTAACCGCTACTCCACGGCACGTACTTCGGCTCCAACCGCCGCCCCCAGCCGCCCCCCCCCCTCACCTGGCACCGCGAGCGGCACGGCTGGCCTCGAGACCCCGGTGGCTCCGGCTCCCGACCTCCATGCATTTACATCGGAAGGTAATTGGACCAAACCAAGAGAACCCACCGAAAACGCTGGAACGGGCACCGCGCCATCCAAGGCATCACCTGAGTGAGTACTACGGCTATCTGCACCATACTCTAATTAACGACGCCACATCGCTGATCACTGCGTTCGAAATAGCGGCTAAGTCAAGCGACACCACGGCTCGGTAGGCCCGGCCTGTCAGTGCACAGCATGAACACAGACGAGCCTGCGGGCGACACCGAAGAATGCGGAACTGCATTGACGCTGGTCACTTCAATCAGACGCGCGCAAGAAACACAGAACGTTGTCCTCCGTCTCGGAAACCGCATCAACCTAGCTAGCGTATCGGCATTCAACCTCACAAATGATGTAGTCATGCCCGCCGCACTGACTCCATCATCAGAAACCAAGGACCTCGACATCAGGGGCACCCGGAACTTGATAATCGCTTCCACGAAGCGAGAATAAACGCTGCAGAAAATTCCCGCTTTCTGCACAGTAGACATGCACTGCAGCCAGGTGAGGGGACAGTGGACAATCTCTATGGTGAACCTTGAACCAGTGATATAGCAAGCTAGCTTCTGTACCGCCCATACTACGCAGGCGCATTCCTTTTCTGATGCATTGTATGCTTCCGCCCGAACTGAAAGCTTTCTACTGGCATACAGTACAGGGTGTTCTTTCTCGTCATCTCTCTTTTGACAGAGCACCACCCCCATACCCCTGTGGCTGGCATCACACTGAAGAATGAATGGCTTAGAGAAGTCGGACGAGTTCAAAACTGGCTGACTCGTTAGTGCTTTCTTCAGCATACTAAAATCATTTTCTTTTGCGTCATCCCACTTTACCGTTTGTGGTTCTGTTTTTATGATTGCATTCGTTAAAGAACTCGCAATCTCGGAATACTGCGGGATATATCTTTGGTAATAGCCCGCCAAGCCAAGGACTGACCTGATGTCCCACTTCGTGCGTGGTTGCGGGAAGTTTCTATTGCGGTCAGTTTAACCTCGGAAGGCCGCCGATGGCCTTGCCCTATTACATGATTTAGATAAGCTACCTCCGCGCGCCCTAATTGGCATTTGGGAGCCTTAACTGTTAAGTTGGCCTCTCGTAGACGACACAGCACGGTTCGTAAGTGTTGGATATGGTCCTCCATTCCTGGTAGCACCTGGTCCATAAGGCTAGATAAGCAATATGGTGCATTATTCAATCCAAAGCTCAGGACTTTCGGCCGAAATGTTCCCATCGGGGAAATAAACGCCGCAAGCCTACTTGCCCTCTCGGTCAACGGTACCTGCCAGTACCCTCTGACTAAATCGAGCGTAGAGATGAAATTAGCACTGCTCACTATCTCAAGCCTTTCCTCGATATGCTATTTTGGATGAGTCTGCTCCTTCGTGATTAAATTGAGCCTGCGGTGTTCGATACATGGTCGCGGCTCCTTTCCTGTGACTTCAACGAAGACAAGAGGCGATAAGAGGCGAGATACTAGCTCGTTTACACCTAGCTCTAACATTTTTATTTCAGGGGCCATGACTTCACGTTGAGGAGGTGAAACAAGATAAGCTTTCGAACGAGCTTGGTCCGACGAGGTTAACTCGATATCGTCAACGATCGCAGTGGTCTTGCCAGGTGTGTCTGAAAATACGTCTTTAAATTCAAGCACTAAGTCCCTCAGTTAAGCCCTTTGATTAGGATTCAAATCCACCTGTTCTACTAGCTTGTCAATGGTCTCGTGAATTTCTTTTGCCTCCGTCACTGCTGTTAACTCCGGGAAGTAGACAGGTATCTGCTCAGGTTGGTTGAGGGACATGTTCACAATGGCTTCCCTCTGCCGGTAGGATTTAAGCAGATTACTATGGTACACTTGTGGTGTCCTTCGTTTTCCCGGTACCGTGATTACGTAGTTTGTTTCAGATATTTTCTGAGTTATGTCAACCGGTCTTTCCCATTAAACCTGTACTTTGTTTTTCAACGAGGGTTTCAGGATCATCACCTTTTCCCCAATTTCAAAGCGAGCCGTCCTGCCATAGCAATGCTCAGCATTGCTTTGTGCCTTACGCATTTCCTGCTCAGCAATCATTGTGGCAAGGCTTATGTTCTATAACTTTTGTCTGCATTCTGCCTCGCGAGAGTTTCAGGCTCCGCTGCTTTCCTGACCTCTTCATTAGCTGGTGTACTTTCCGCATTATCCCCTATAGGGCTGTTCTGTTTGGCACTGGGTGACGAATCCTCCATCAAACCTGTTTCCTTCACCACTGGACATTCGTACACTGTCTTGGCCACGAGCTCCCTTGCCTTGGAACGAGTTAAGGCTTGCAATGTCCCTTTACTAAACCCGATTCCCCTGCGTCGCAGCAAATCCTCAGATTTGTTAGAAAACAAATATGGATACTGAGGCGGGATATGTGCCGAGACGGCAGCTTCATTGTCCAGTACTCCAAAACGGCCTTCGATACGAATCTTGGCCACAGGGAGACAAGCACTGGAGTTTTCACGGCTTGCCTTATGCAAGCACATTCTCCCGTGAACTGGCCTTCCTCTACGTACGAGGGATGCACCACGTCCATTGTGGCTGCCGAGTCGCGAAGCACTCTACACGGTTTGCCGCTTACCACGAGGTCTCTAACGTATTGTTCTAGCAAGTTAAGATTTTCTACGTTACTACTTAGTGACATCAATACTAGTTTGGGATTTCTGCACCCGACGGAGATGTGCCCCGTTTGCTAGCAGTTGTAGAAAACTACTGGTTTTTTCGCTCGAAAATTTTTTTCTTCTGCCTTTCTGCGCTTCGTTCGGGTGATTCCTACTCTCCCGTGATGTCTTCGTCACTGTTTTTCATCGAATCAGACATTTCCATTGTTTTATGCCGACTCGACTTTGACCATCGCTTTGACTTGTCGGGCCTGTATTTATTGATCTCCTTTTTAGGAACTTCGTTGCCTTTGTGCTCACGGCGAGTTACGTACTCCTCAGCAAGATCTGCCAGTGTCGTGATAGTGTTTACGCCTAGTTTATCCTGAACCCAATATTTGATGTTTACTTGCAGCCGGCGGTGGAACTGTTCTAAAGCAACGCACTAGATTGTCCTTTCGGCGTCGCCGAGTGCACCCCCTTCTCTGAACCATTCCTTCAAGTTTACTTCCAAGATGTATGCAAAATCTGAGTATCACTCACTTTTGGTCTTCTTGACTTTCCTGAATTTTTGCCTGAATTATTCTGCTGATAATCTATACTTTTTAAGCAGATTCGCTTTGACTTCATCCAAGTCCTCTGCTGTAATGGACTCCCCTCCGTCGCGTCAGAAGCAGCACAATCCTTACGCACTTCACAACCACATAATTATATAACATCAGCTTCTCTCCAACCTCCCCTCCCGTCTCCCTCCCATGGTTGCACCCGAAATGAGGCGCGCTAAAAAGGGGTTCAGGATATGGCAGTGTAATTGTAGAAGTTACGAAAACAAAAAGTCAGTTTTGAAGCAGTATTTAAAAGACAAGGATACACCGGACGTCAAAATTCTACAGGAAACACACGGGATTGCAAAGCTAGCAGGATACAGATCTTTTGGCTATGCCGAAGGGGACATCAGGGCATTAACCACGCTGGTAAAAAGAAACATAACTTGCGTGCAGCACAACACAGGCATAATGCACATTGACAATATTCTATTGGAAGACATCTCACAAAAAAAGACAGGGCGTAGCTTATTTATTCTCAGCATCTATAGCAACCCCATGCTACATAAGCACAAACTCAGGAACCTATTCCAGAAAACACTCAGACTTGCTGGAGAAAATCAGGTAGTTATAGGAGGAGACTTTAATGTCCCACAGACCACGTGGGGATACTTATATACCAGAGCAAAAGGAAGGGACTCATGGAACAACTCGCAAGAATTAGGCCTCACGCTCGTCACAGACCCCGCCACTCCAACCAGTGTAGGCACGGCGCTAAACAGGGACACAACCCCAGACCTAACCTTTACCAAGAATATTGAAAAGGCCACGTGGCACAACACACTGGAAGATTTGGGTAGAGACCACCGCATATTGCAGTTAAACGTCAGAGAAGGGCCGAATAGACCCAAGGAACGACAGATCAAATTAGTAGACTGGGAACTATTTCGTAGAACGCGAGAGACGACACAGCAATGATCAATCGCAGACATAGAACAATGGACTAAGGAGCTCAGTGATTGCCACAAAAATAGCACCACCTGAATCTAACTTGGATAAATGCGACAGCAGACTTCTCCACATGTAAGAAGCTAAGCAGTCGCTTCAGAATAGACTTAGCGGTCAGAAGCATAACAGAAAGTTAAGAAAGCGCATAGCGCTCTTCAACAAAAAAATAGAAGAACATGCTAAGCAATTGACCAAACAACAATGGCACGAGATATGTAATTCCATGTACGGACAATTAAGCACCGGCAAAACATGGCACATGCTCAGGTTCCTGCTTGACCATAACAATAACAAGAAAAATCACATACAAGCCATTAATAAGTTAATACACGCATATGAGGGCACAGAAGAGGAATTTCTCAATGAATTACGGCAGAAATACTTAACACAGGCACCCTCTTGCAATTATCCTAGCTACAGCGGGAATACAAACGCAAAATTAGACGAAGAACTCACGGAGGCAGAAATCCGCGCGGCCCTACAAAAGTTAAACCCCGAATCCGCCCCAGGCCCGGACGGTATAACCAACAAGACCCTCAGAAATCTTGATGATGAATCGATAGCCAAACTAACAGACTACATAAGCGAGTGTTGGGTAAAGGGAGAAGTGCCAGCTCAATGGAAGAAAGCGACGATAACGCTAATTCCAAAACGTGGTAAGAAGCTTGAGATCGACAACCTCAGACCAATCTCCCTAACATCCTTCGTCGGAAAATTAATGGAACATGTAATTTGAACAGAGTACATAACTTCTTAGAGGATAATAACATATGCCCAGATACAATGATAGGGTTTCGCAAAAATCTTTCGACACAAGATGCGATGCTCCACCTTAAGCATCAGATAATCAATTATAAAACGTGCTCTACAAGGGCCATCTTGGCCCTTGATCTTAAAAAAGCTTTCGATAATGCCAACCACGCAACCATATTGGAAAATATCGGACGAGTAGGACTAGGGCAACGGACGTATAACTGCATCAAGAGCTTCCTATCCGATAGGAAAGCAGTCATCTCCGTCGGAGGGCTCAAGTCGCCCGAGATCGACATAGGGGGGGCCGTCACGCCGCAAGGCGCTGTCATCTCATGTCATCTGCATGTGCTACCTAATTTCTGCATAAGCAGAAATTTGCGCTGAACTCACGGGCATAAAGCAGTCGATCGATTTCATGAATGAAGGGTTCGAGTGTTTCAAGGGTGATTTTGAAACCTTTCGTCGTGAGCTTGCTGAGGTGAAAGCGCAATATGTTCTGTGTCAAAACACAAATGAACTGCTCCGCACAGAATTGCAGGAAGCTAAGAAAGAAATCCTTGAATTAAAACAGTTGAGTCGAAACTCAAACCTCGAGGTCAAGGGGCTCCCAGTTGTTCAGGGTGAAAACCTTTTAAATGCTGTACAGAAAGTGGCTACGTCCCTGGTCGTTGAGATTGCCGAATCCGATATTGACATTGTGCATAGAGTTCGCTCTAAAGATAAAGACAAGCCGAATGTTGTGGTCAAGTTTACAACCAGGTCAGCCCGGGACCGGGTGCTCAATGCCGCTAAAAAGGCTCAACTCAACGGGGGCCTCCTTGGTTTCGACGAGGAGCCGCCACTGTATGTCAACGAGCATCTTTCCGTTGCAACTAAGATACTCCTCACTAAAGCGAAGCAAGAAAAGCGGGAAAAAGGATGGAAATTTGTTTGGGTGACGCAGGGGAAGGTTTTGATGCGCAGAACAGAAAATTCCACTATATTACACGACACATGTGAGGATGATCTGGTGAATGTTGTGGGAGTCTGCTTTTTCCATTTTTTTTTTTTTGGGGAGGGGGGGGGGTAATGTGGAATTTGCTTGTCCTTCACTATGGCTTTTTCATTTTCTGAAGTTCGAGAATTGATTTGCGATAAACAGTTATTTTCAGCTTTTCATTGCAACGTACGAAGTGTTAGAAAAACCTAAATGATTTGGTTGCGCATTTGTCAAGGTACAAATCCTCTTTTGATGTCATTGCATTGAGTGAAACGTGGCTCAAGGATGATGAATCAGTCTGTCTTCCGGGTTATAAATTCTTGGCTCGACCTCGTGAATCACATACGAGAGGAGGCGGGGTTGCACTCCTTGTGAAAGATAACCTCGTCGAGCAAGTGTTGACCGTGGCACCTCTTTGTGATAACTGTATTGAAACACTTTTTATAAAGCTTTCTAGTGGACTTATAGTTGGGGTATTATGCCGGCAGCTTAACTCATCGATAACGGTCTTTTTTGAAAAATTTGAAACTATCCTATATTTGGTGGGAAATACAATGTAATCATTGTGGGAGATGTTAATATTGATCTGTCATCTGGCACACAGAATAACTATACCGTTCTCCTCGAATCATTCGCATTGCGTAATCTCATCTCAGAACCAACCCATATAACGAGTACCTCATGCACTTTAATAGATCATGCCCTATGCAATATTGACACAGGTGTGAAAGCTGGTGCTTGTGCTGATATAATTGCTGACCACTGCCGATTTTTGTCTTATGCGAAACAGAGCTACGTAAGCAAAAACAGACATTGCTCAGCAAAATGCGTACTAAAATTAATTACGTTTTGCTACGTAAAATGCTTAAACAAACCACTTTTAGTTCTGCCTATGACAATGATGTTAATGTTGAGTACGCACAATTCCTAGCTCTTCCGAAAGCCGCTATTATCTGGAGCTCTACAGTGGCCACTAAAAAATACAGCCAGCCAACATGTCCCTGAATGACAACTGAGATCTTGAACATACTGAAGGAAAAGGACAAATGGTACCATAAATGGAAACAACTAAGAACGATCGACTATTATCTAAGCCAGCTTAAACGCTACTGCAATCTAACTGTGTCTCTCATGAGGAAGTGGATGTTTTGCGTGAATCAGCTAACGAAGACACGGCTGAATTCTTTAATGCCCATTTTGCCTCCATAGGACCTTCGCTGGCTTCACGGATTGATATTGATGTAGCCTAGTTAAGAATACCTGAGCGCGTTGACAATACTTTCGCATTGCCTGACTTAGCAATAGAGGAAGTGACAGCGGCCGTCAGCAGTCTGTCGATAGGCAAAGCAGTAGGCCTAGACGCAATGCCTGTGAGACTTATAAAAAAACAATATTGATATTCTAGGTACCCATTTGTGCCATCTTTTTAACAATTCCCTGGGAAGTGGAGTGTATCCTCATGAGCTCAAAGCCGCAAGGTCCCGCGTGTCTTTAAATGTGGTGAGCGGTCCATTCTATCAAACTATAGGCCCATTTCGGTATTAAGTGTAATTAATACTGTATTCGAAAAGGTGCTCTGCAAGCGAATACATCATCATCATCATCAGCCTGGTTACGCCCACTGCAGGGCAAAGGCCTCTCCCATACTTCTCCAACAACCCCGATCAAGCGAATACAGAGCTTTTTAACTAAGTACAATGTCCTCTGTTCCAATCAGCATGGTTTCTGACCACAAAGATCCACTTCCTGGGCAGTTCTGGTCCTTACACAGCTGATAAATACCGCATTATATAGCAACAAACTGGTCGTAGTTGTTTACTCAGACATATCAAAAGCCTTTGATACGGTTGATCATTTGATATTACTACAGATAATATAGACTTATAATTTAAGGCGAAAATTTATGATTTAATTAAGAGTTACTTTTCTGGTTGAGAGCAATGCATTTTTACCAGATACTATACCTCCGCTCCTCAATAAATCACACTTGGCGTGCCACAGAGCTCTGTACTCGGGCACCTCCTTTTTTTCTACGTACATCAATTACTTTCCATTGTTTCTGACCTATTCTGAAGCTGTTATATACGCTGATGACAATGCGCTATTTTTTACAGGAGATACATTACAGGATTTGGAGGGTAAAATTACCGAGGAACTTAGTAAACTTTCCCAGTGGTTCGTAAACAATCGGCTCAGAGTTAACACCGAGAAAACAAAGTATACTTTATTTCACTCAAGAAGAAAAAATATTAGCTGGTAATTTATTTTTAACCTTAAACGGTACGTATTTGCCTAATGTCGCTCACACCAAGTACTTGGGTGTAGTCTTTTAATCGGACATGCATTGGAAGCAACAAATTAAAAATACTTGCTCTAAATTAGCTTATGGCTGTCACATTTTATTAAGGGCGAGTGAATGTTTTTGTACGCCAATTTTACGCTTATTGTACTTCGCGTTTGTATATAGTCATTCATATTACTGCCTAGAGACATGGGGCGGTACTTATAAAACGTATTTAGAATCAATTTTACGCTTGCAGAAACGTGCTGCTCGTACCATAACCTTCGCAAAGACAACCGACCCTAGTCGACCACTCTTTCAAGAACTGCGAATATTACCATGATAAGTTGCATCTAAATTAAAGACAGCTCAAATAATAAACACAGTAATAATAACTAATGATCCATTTCCCCTTACAATGTTTAGATCGCCGCTGAGACAAACAAGAGCCGCCGCTAATAATAGATTTAACCTACCGCCTTGTAATAGCACTTACGGGCAAAGGCTATTAGAGTACAATGGCGCTCAGATATGGAATGAGATTCCCGATGACATCAAACTCAAACATAATTTTTCCGCCTTATTGAAAAACACTTTTCTTGTCTGTTCAGAACTGTGGGATAAATGCCTTTGTGTTTGGTTTTGTATATTTATAAACCTATTTTTCTTGTTTTTCAGAATATGTATGCGCTTTACATACTTGCAATGCCGCTATTGTAGTATCTCACGTCTTTTTGTACATGTAGTTTGAATGTCTGCCATTTCTTTAGTGAATATCTTGTATTTGGACCTTTCACTAGCCGAGCTGGCTATGGGTCCAATCATGTTTTGTTGTATTGCTTTCATAAAATAAAATGATTTTGATGATGAACCCAGTCAAATCGGCTTTGTAGAGAATAAAGTAATTTTGTGAACACAATATGAAGACTGTGATTGACCATTGTCTTGTGAAGCACAATTACAATGTGAAGACTGCCAATATAAACGCAACACTGGCTTCATCGTGATCCTGGAGCCTATGCATCATACCGGGATTTTCGGCCGCCCACGTGTAGCTTTTTAATATTGAGCTGCGTTCTAGAAGGCCATTTTTGAAGCAACATTCCTAGCTTCGAAGTCGCTAAAATTTCTCCAGTTTATTCAAGCCGCCAAAAAAGCCACCGGTCGGTAAATAGAAAATCTGGCCGCTAGACCGGCAAGAAAACCGCAAAATCTAGCGACAACATAGCTTAAATGGCAACACTGATTACAGACCATTCAATTATAAAAAAACAAAGCGCATTTTGTGTTTTCATAGATGGTTGGGTTAGATGACCCCAAGAAACATGAGATGATGGAAGCAGTGGAAGATGAAACTTGCTTTCAACCCGCCTACGTGAGGCTTCCTGAGCAATGCAGGAGTGCGAGGCGCATCGCGCAGAGGGCTGGCACCGCGAAGAACCATACTCTGCTTAGTTCGGTTGGCCAAGCGCCGTGTGCATGGTCCGAAGAGAAACCTCGCTGACAGAGATGGCAATACGTTTTAAATAAAACACATGCTTTCGGGGCTGCTATTCTAAAAAACAACTTCGTCTCTGTGGTTGTTTTGTTGGATTTTTCCATGTACAGCTGGCAATCACCGCTTTATATAGTGCGGTCATGGGGAATGGCAAACTTTGCCCCTCCACTTCTGGCGGTAGTGGGGCAGCCCACCCCCTCCTGCCTCCCGCTAGGTACGTCCATGCATTCAATGTTGGATAGGACGATATTCCTTTTAAGGCTTTTCCTGCTGGTGATCGGAAGATTATTCGTTTTACTGTGTTCTGCTCTTGTGTATTCGATGTGTCCATAAAAAGGACATTGCACGCAACTTCAGTGGGGCCGCTTCCATAGAGGGGCAGGGACGCGACACAATGGGTGCCTAAACGCCTCTGAATTGCACACAACAGCATGCCCACGAAAAAGTGGAACGCAGCGATGCCACACAAAACACCGCAATGACGTCTGGATGAGGAGACCTGGGGGATCACGGGTGGTTCTTTAGAAACGCCACATCTTGGCGACAGGCGGTATTTACTACACCGGCCTAAAGATCGTTCTGCAGCGGCCCAGCATGCGGAGGCACGCAATCAAGTGTGCTTCACGGCGGTGCATCGACCGTATCCTTATACAACCCTGTAATCACTCTTCATCCAAAAGGAGCTGCTGCCGAAATACTCGCGCGCTGAAGCCGGGGAGCTATGAGGCGGTGTTCACCGGGGACGAGAGACGGATCTGCGAGGCGGTTGCACGAAAGCGGATTCCTTAAGCGCAGAGCAACGTCAGAAGCACCCCTCACTGTTCGGTATTGAGTTCTGCTGTTGCAATTTTATAGCGATGGCACGCGGGCCCTTATCCTGTTGACATCAGATGGTAAGGAGTTTCTCCGACGATGAAAAGCGTACTGCGGGAAGTTTTCAGCACTTTCATTTTCCTGATAGGCCAAATGAAACTGCTCGCGTTGCCTTAAAGAGCCACCTAGAACGCATTTAGGCGGAAGTGGCAACAATGACGTGTATGTTATTGGTCACTAGTAGAGAACGTGCTTCAGTTAGCTGGAACTTACACCGAGATGAAAAAGAAACCTAGCCCACAACAGATTTGTGTGACCATGGTATTTTACTTGCCGTTTTCCTAGACTGCTGAAAATATTTTCTTATGTGCGCACTTTGGAAGCTGATATGACTTATGATTAATAATACCTTGTTCTGGTAGTGAAAAAACAGTGTGCGCGCCTGTAAATTATAACATCGTGGAACACGGAATAAACTAGGCGTCATACTCTTGCCGAATCCCAGCATTTCTCAGCATGTAGAAGCTTCTGGTAGAGCAGAACGCAGTCATCACACATTAGTTAAGTCCAAGATTGCTCTGATTTGGAAGATAGAAAGAAAAATCTGTCAAGAGGAAACAGGTAAACGTGATACGTAAGCAGGTAAACGCTGTGAACGAAAAAGCGGTTCAATTCGGCCTGCCTATTGCGAAGAAATATGTGCCTTTGCCCCAAGCAGTGAAGATAGCTTAGAAACCAGGAAAGCAACGTTAACTGAAATAATCTAAGTGGTCGCAATAGAAGTGGGCGGTTAGGTACCAAGACTCCAAACAGGCAAGCTTTCTCAAGTAACAAAGTGCCTCATAAATATAAGGTGAAGATGAAACTTTCTAACCGCCGAAATCGCACCAAACTCGGTGAATTGTCAAAATTCCTGTACAAGAAGCAAATAAGTCAAGTCAAGTCAATTTATTTCAGCATTTCTTTTGTACAAACAGAAGAATGCTAGGACAAGCACAAAAAGCTGCTAAGCTGCAGCTTGACTGGGTGCTTGCCCCATCACTAGGCAGAAACAAGAGACAGAAAATACATTTAAGTGAAAAAAAGAAATATTTACAGATTTCAAATGGTCATGAAAAAGCATGGAAAAAAAACACAAAGTACATCATACAGAATACTCAAAAATCTGTAGCGACTGCTCTGTTATAGTATGTCACTGAAAAATATATAAGGAACAGTAGCGCACAGAACAGCAGTCTACAGAAAACGCTAAACACATGACGTAAAATAATTAGAAACCTCTCTACAAGAAAATTGAACAGAAGTACAACATAAATATTTCAATTCGATGTAGTATTGTAATCATACAGTCAACGAACGGTCTATATCTTTTAAGAGCACCAGCGATTTAGTAGAAAAGTTTTCCATTTTTTGGGGGTTAAGTTATCTATGTCGATATTGTCTTTTTCCAGGTCACCTAAAAGGGTAGCTATGCGCGATTTTAACCTGTTTCTTCCATGATATGTTCTTGAAAAGGGAGTCAGCCAAGTGCTTCTATTTCTGAGCGTATAGGGTTGTCGGATGGTTTTGTTAAGGTGCATAAAGTAAGAAAGGTGGTTTCGTTTTGCTTAAGACTGTTTTTTGTATTTTAATAGTAGAGTAAAGTCATACAATAGCTGAAATGGAAGTATGCCATATTTTAGAAACAGATCCTTTGTATGCGCATCGTGTACTACATTCGCTATATGACGCAGTGCCCTTTTCTGTAGAGTACACATTTTCTGAATGTTCCTCCATGAAGTAGTTCCCCATATAAGAGTACAGTAGTTAATGTGAGGTGCAAAGAGAGCGTTATAAAGCAATAATTTAATCTTGTCCATTAGTACATGACGAAGCCTAGAAAGCACACCGCACGTTCGTGACAGACTTGCACATACACGATGTACATGAGCATCCCAGCTTAAGTGTTCGGTGAAGATAACTCCTAGTGTTTTAACCTCACTCACAACAGCTATTTTTTCACTCCCTAGCTACAGATCAAGTGAATGGTTAACTAGTTTTTGAGAAGGTGTGAATAAAACTGATTTTGTTTTTTTGGTATTAATTTCAAGTGAATTTGCCATACTCCAGGTGTGCATTTTTTGAAGTGTTAAGTTTGCTAAGCAAGAGAGCTAGCTCCTGAACATCGTATGCTTGGATGAATATGGTTGAGTCATCGGCAAAAATAATGAACTGCGCATTGTTACTAACTTTTACGATATCATTTATATATAGGTTAAATAAGATCGGCCCTAATATGCTCCCCTGGGGTACCCCGGCAACAATATCTTCTAAAGAGGAAAGGTTATTTGTGATTGCTACTGCTTGTTTCCTATCCTTTAAGTATGATTGTAAACGAGAAAGAGGTAGGCCACGAAACCCATAGTATTCTAATTTAGCAAACAAGGTTCGATGACTTATTCTATCGAAAGCCTTGGAGAAGTCCACAAAGATGCTTAGCGTTAATTTTTTGTGTTCAAAACCCTGTAATATTACTTCTTTCTGTGTTGGCAAAGCGAGTTCTGTGGACATGCGCTGGCGGAAGCCGAACTGTTGCGGTGATATAAGAGAGTGTTTTTCGCAGAACGAGGCGATTCTTTTACCGATTACTTTTTCCAAGCCCTTAGAAAAAACTGGGAGAACAGAAACGGGCCGATAATTTGAAAAATCGTTTTTGTCCCCGCTCTTGTATAAAACTGTTACTTTCGCGTGCTGCATTTTTTCAGGAAAAATGCTTGTAGAAAGAGAAATGTTATATATGTGGTTAAGCACGTGCACAAGAAAGTCAAGTACATACTTTATTGGCCGTATTTGAAGATCATCCATATCTCGAGCTTTACTGTTCTTTAGGTTTGAGAATATGGAATAAATTTCCTCGGGTGTAGTCGGAGAAAAAAATGCGGAGTGAATGTTAGGTTCATTTAAAAAGCTCATAGCTGCATTGTTGTGGACGCCTGACACTAAATTAGTAAAGTATGTATTAAATTGGTCAGCTAGCTCTCGGCCCTTCATAAGCCTATTATTGGATGTAAGCTGTAGTTCATTCAACTGACTATTACGATTCAAGAGCTTGTTAAGTTCGCGCCATAAAGCTTCCCCTCGGCCGGTACATCGTAAGAACAAATTTTCGTAATACAAATTTTTCGTACTGAGCAAACGTCTTGTTACATAATTTCTAAATTTTTTAAATGAGGCTAGGTCAGTCGGATCCCGTGTGTGCATGAACTTTGAGTACATTGCATTCTTTTTTTTGTATTAAGTCCATACATTCAAGTGTAAGCCATGGCTTTCTGATTTTCTTAGGCTTACTTATCGTTCTAGGTCTAAACGAGTTGTCATACGCTATTTTAAAAATTTCCATAAAAATTACATACGCCTCATCAGCATCTGTGCATTGAAATACTGGTGTTCAATCTATGTTTTCTATTTTATGACGAAACATATCCAGCGTTCTTGTGTTAATATCTTGAATAATAAATGTATCGGGATTATCTGTTCCGTTTCTTTGTAACTCATTTTGTTTGCAAAACATAAATGTGGGCAAGTGATCACTCACATATGCGGCAATGACGCCCGACGCAATGTTGCTGTCTGTGCAATTGGTTATAAACAAGTCCAAAAGGGTGTCAGGAACGCAACTAATGCGTGTGGGTTCTGATATGACGTTCGTGCAGTCAAACGAGGCAAGTAACAGTTGTAAATTACAGGAATGAGATGTGGGTTGTAGAATATTGATATTACAATCACCACCTATTACCAAGTCTAGCTTATTAGAAGAGGAAAAGTCGAGCAGTTTTTCTAGGAAACCAAGAAACCTCCCAATATTTCCATCAGGAGGGTGGTAGACAACTGCAAAAAGATGTTTTCCGCATTGCACGGCTAGTGTTTCATAATCATCGGTAATGTTAGAAAAGTCCCTAATAATTGAACATGAGAGTTTAGTGGATACAAGTTGCGCTATGCCCCCACCTCCACGGTGCTTTCTATTTAAAAAGAACGTGTTAAAACCAGGTAAATGGAACACGTCCATATCAGAAACGTACCAAGTTTATGTTATCATGATCACATGAAAATCTACGTTGAATGAAGAAAGAAGTATTGTTAGGATGTCATGTTTGTTTACTGCGGATTGCGCATTACAGTGTAGAAAACCTAGATAATCGCGTTCAAAAGGGCATACTACATCTTTTGGGTCAGTCATTGTAAGCCGTCCGACAGTGTTGACGTGGGCTTATCCGTAACTGTCTACTCCATTTTGTCCAAATCATTTTCGCAGGTGATCCGAGTCACGTGAGACGTTTCTGTTTTTCTAGGGAACACCCTCCCTCCCTTCGTCCAAGCGAATTTCCAGTTCAGTGCTTTCTTTTCTGCAATCGTCATCCCAAGCAGCTTCTTTAACTGGAGACACAAGTATTCGTTCAAGAACACGGGTTCTCTCACGCTATATCCTAGATCTTTTGTGGTGAATCTCGGTTTTCGCGCCTTCTCAACGACTAGATCACGTTTCGCTCGGCGACTGAAAGCTACAACAATATTTTGGCTTGCATTGTCCTTTCGTTTCGGAGTACGGTGACACACTTCAATGTCCTGCTCGCTTAGCGATACGCCAATCGTATCGCCAATCTTGCTAACTACTTCCACAAGATTTTCATTCTTTGACAACGGGATTCCCTTGATTTCTATGTTTCTATTTCTGGAGTACTGGTCCTGAGCCACTGTTTGCAAGGTTGTTTCATGGGCTTGTTTTTATAGAGCGGCAAGCTCAGTTTCAGTGGCTCCTGCATGGCCTTCAGATCTGCATTTTCTTTCCTTGTGTTTTCACACTCTTTCTTAAGGCTTTCATATTCCTTGCTGACAAATTCCAAGCTGTTCCTTAACTCTCTTGTGTCTTTCCGAAATTCACGTTTCAGATCAGCCAGCTCTCGTTTGAGGTCAGCGACGTCGCCTCCCATCACCGTAGTTGATCAGGGCAAGAGCTCGAGATAGACTTACAACGGCAAATGAAAGCAGCAAAAGGCAAATGGCAGAAGAGGCAGCAAGAAAGCGAGAAAAAAAGAAAGAAAGAAAAAGAAAAGCAAATTGTTTCACCAAACCTGTGAATGTAAGTAGATTCTTAGCCACTGCTCTGCCCGCCGCCTCTGCTGCCAAGTGTCCGAGAAGCCGATCGGAGCGTTGTTTTATCGGGTCCAGCAGGTGACGTCAACCACACGTGGTCCCGAATGTAGGCTGTGCGTCTTTCGCTGCAGTAGTCGGTGCAGATGCACTCAGCCAGCCACAGTCCGAGTCCTGAACGAGTTCCACAGGCCACGGCTGCCGGTCTACAGATGGCTTCAAGGGTCACCCAAACCTGTGAATGTAAGTAGATTCTTAGCCACTGCTCTGCCCACCGCCTCTGCTGCTTTCGAAATCTAAACATTGACCACAAGACTAGCAAGGGAGGTGGAGACGCCCTTTTTTCCAAATTTGATTTGAAGTTTTCGAATAATTATCATCCAGTAGATCTTGAGTCTGTTTCGTGTGAATTGTACCTAGACAAAAAACAATCATAGTCTCCGTTTTCTACCATCCCCCCGCGTCCGCACCCGATAGCCTTTTTCTTCTTGCTGATTTTATCAACACGCACAGTTTTCATGCATCCAGATTAATTCCAATGGGAGACTAACACACCAGATATTCACTGGCCCTCACTATAGCATCGCAGTTTTTTAGACAGCGAACTAACTAACCTTTATTTATCTTTTGGGCTTACAGAAGCAGTTGATGGCGCAACAAGGAGAACGCACTTATTGACTTGGTGTTCATTAGTTCAGATGTGGTTGATAAGCTGTCCAAGAGTGAAATTACATGGGGAATTCTAGATTACAAGGCGCTATTTATATAGCTAAACTGCACAGTCTGTAAACTGCGTGCCAAAACAAACACTTTTGGACTTTTATTCCTCTCATGACACATCTATTCTTGAAGTTGTATAAGAAGGTTTCGAATCATTTTGCACTCAGTAAAGATTGTGACGTCAATACACTAGTTCGTCAATTTGAAAACATTACACAGTTGCGTATTGAACGCTTTGTTCCGTTAAAAAGTAACAAAGAAAATCGTGCCATCCCTAGGATGACTAGAGCACTTTTGCATTGATCCCGAACGTTAGAAGACAGATGTTCTAAACGCAGTAATGACCCTGAAATCCATTGCTAGATTCACATCTGCCAGAGAGGAACTAAATTTTAAAATTAATATGGACAAAGATTTTTTCTCTCATGTCGAGTTGCCAGGATTGCTAAGAAATTATCCTAGGAAATTACGAACAAAAGAGCTACGGACACCGAATGAAGGGAGGCGACTACACAGGAGACGACAAACACAAACAACCGCCCTGTGTCATCGTCTCCCTCCGCCCTGTGTCCGTAGCGGTTTTATTCACGCCTCACCAACTGGCCTACAACTTTGCCTTGCTAAATTCTAGGACGCTCCGGCGTTCTGATGCCTGCTACTGATTCTTTATCTTCGTTTCCTATCAGAGACCTATTTGCCGCATCTGACAGTGGTTCAATTATTGAATGCACTTCCCTTGATTTCCTAAAAGCCTTCGGCACATTTTCTCACCGTTTACTTTTCTTAAACCTAAGTATGCTAAATATTGACTCGAATTTATTGCAGCAGATTAAATTGTTCTTATGTAACAGAACCCAGCATGTAACTCCTAACGGCCATAACTCGCGCAATTGTTCTGTCACATCTGGTACACCGCTGTGATGGCACAGCGGTGGCAGAGCGGTGGCACAAGCGCGCCGACGAAATAATTCAAACAGCAACAACGAGTGAGAGAAAAGAGGAAGAAGTCGGGGAGACGTGGAATAAGCCTGCGTGGAGGAAGGAGTTGGCCAGTGCTCCTGGCGCAGGAATGAAGCCGCCGGGCCTCAGGCCCGTGCTTCATGCCTTCTACTGGACCAGGGCGACCTCCCAGGGGCGTGTCACCGCGTTCTCACGAACCACGTTCTCATGATCGCACGCAAGAAGATAACGAGCGACGTCAGAAAAATGAAGTCCATGCACCGGGAGCAGAGGTGAAGCCATTTGACTTGGTGTCTGGAGTAGAGACCTCTACCGTGCCAAGGCCACCTGCCCTTGTTCTCAACGTCACAACCGGACTGATGCTACATCACTGGATCCCGGGTGTTCACCTGAGGATGACCAGGAATTTTCTTCAAGGGTGGCTGTCTTCAGCGCCGGTTCTATGCCCCGAGGGCTGCCTCCGTCGCCACCTCGTGTTCATCTGGCAACTCGACCGCAGACCATGAAACTGTAGGCCCTTTCTGTCTTGGACACTTTCTTTGAGACCTTAATTCTTTTTGTGTGTGTATGTGTGTTTGATTAGTTTGTAGTGTCTGTCCCTCTCTTTGCTGGATGTTCTTTAACGAATGGCGTGCAGTGTAATAATGAACGACTTCGTCACTTCATGGCTGTGGCAGTGCCTCAGCCAGGATAAATTACTTGAAAGAACCTCATCGCAACCACAATGCTCCATCCTCGGAATCCTATCGTTTTTAATTTACATTAACGATCTTCCCACTTGCATTATATCAACAATCAGACTGTTTGGCAATTATCGTGTCCTCTGCAGTGTAACAACTAATTGTAATGATTCTTCACAACTTAAATACGATCTCGACAACAATCTTGTCGATCCTGACTTCTTGGTTTTAACTCTGACCCTTCAAATTGAATGTTAATAAATGCAGAATAACGAGGATTTCCCGAAGAACTGCTGACTGTACTATCCCTGTGTATACCATTGCTAATTTTCAGTTGTCATATGTCAATGCTTACCAATACATAGGTGTCCACATAGACAACAATGTATCATGGAATACTCCCGTTAATTACGTGATTAACAATGTGAATCACACACTCGATGCTTTGCGATGTATTTCCTTAAAACTTCTTTGTAAAACTTTAGTCAGGTCGAAGCTCGAGTACGCATCTTCCAAGGATCTGGGATCCTCACTGCTCTACACTTGTAAACGCGCCAGAAGCCATTCAAGGTCGTTCAGCTTGGTTCATTGTTTCTAATTATTATCGGACCGCTAGTATTACTCCAATAAATATTTTTCTAGACCCTCCTAACCTTTCTATCAGAAAGAAGCAGGCCCGCCTAGGTCTCTTTCATAAAAACTTTTTCACGAATCTTGAACTGAAACGCACTTTGTTCTCACTTCCTTGTTACCTTTCATCCCGCGTCGTCCATAATTTCGAAGTACAAGTGCCGTTCTGCCAGACCAACATATGATTCCACTCCTACGAGCCGGAGGCATGTTCCGAATGGAATCACCTAGCCGCCTCCATCGCCAGCATCCCTGAGTAAGCATTAGTCAAGACTGCCATTTTGAACTTTTAACACCACTACTCTCTGACGCCGCAGTGGCACTGAGAGTATTTAAAATAAATAAATAAATAAATAAATGATGGAAGTGTAACTGATCCTGCGCGCACTTCCAATGGATTTAATGACTATTTCCATTCTGTGTACGCAAAGGATTCTCATATCTACCCTGTTTTTGATAATGATTCAGATTTTTCGATTTGGTACATGACGGCTAGTGTTAGTGGCGCCCTTAATTTTATTTTTAATTTAAACACAAGAAAATCTAGTGGCTCTGATGGTATTTCGAACTTCTTTTAGTTCGCAATTCACATTGGACATTACGCTGTCTTGAAATTATATTCAGTAAGTTTCTAGAAACCGCAACCGCTCCTTGCTCTTGGAAACAAGCAAGAGTCTGTCTTGTGTTTGTATAAAACAAGCAACAAGACAGACGTAATGAATTAAAGACGAATTCCTTCAACCACCCAATCGTAAAAAATGCTCGAACATATTATTTACAAACATAATATATTTTCTTGAATCGAGCAAAACATTCGAACTAATGTTCAGTGTGGCTTTAGACGTGGTTTCAGTAATATTATGCAGTTAACGGACTTCACCCATGAGATGACATCACCGGAAAGGCCGCCATTGGAATATGAACCTGGCAACGCTTAACGCTAGAACCTTATCTCGTGAGGCGAGTCTAGCAGTGCTATTGGAGGAATTACGGGGCAGTAAATGGGATATAATAGGGCTCAGTGAAGTTAGGAGACCAAAAGAAGCCTATACAGTGCTAAAAAGCGGGCACGTCCTGTGCTACCGGAGCTTAGCGGAGAGACGAGAACTAGGAGTCGGATTCCTGATTAATAAGAATATAGCTGGTAACATACAGGAATTCTATTGCATTAACGAGAGGGTGGCAGGTCTCGTTGTGAAACTTAGTAAGAGGTACAAAATGAAGGTTGTACAGGTCTACGCCCCTACATCCAGTCAAGATGACCAGGAAGTCGAAAGCTTTTATGAAGACGTGGAATCGGCGATGGCTAGAGTGAAAACAAAATACACTATACTGATGGGCGACTTCAATGCCGAGGTAGGCAAGAAGCAGGCTGGAGACAAGACAGTGGGAGAATATGGCATAGGCACTAGGAATAGCAGAGGAGAGTTATTAGTAGAGGTTGCGGAACAGAATAATATGCGGATAATGAATACCTTCTTCCGCAAGCGGGATAACCAAAAGTGGACGTGGAGGAGCCCGAACGGCGAGACTAGAAATGAAAAAGACGTTATACTCTGCGCTAACCCTGGCATCCTAAAAGATGTGGACGTGCTCAGCAAAGTGCGCTGCAGTGACCATAGGATGGTAAGAACTCGAATTAGCCTAGACCTGAGGAGGGAACGGAAGAAACGTACATAAGAAGCCGATCAATCAGTTAGCGGTAAGAGGGAAAATAGAGGAATTCCATATCAAGCTACAGAACAGGTATTCGGCTTTAACTCAGGAAGAGGACCTTAGTGTTGAAGCAATGAACCACAATTTTGTGGGCATCATTAAGGAGTGCGCGATAGAAGTCGGTGGTAACTCCGTTAGACAGGATACCAGTAAGCTATCGCAGGAGACGAAAGATCTGATCAAGAAACGCCTATGTATGAAAGCCTCTAACCCTACAGCTAGAATAGAACTGGCAGAACTTTCGAAGTTAATCAACAAGCGTAAGAAAGCTGCCATAAGGAAGTATAATATCGATAGAATTGAACATGCTCTCAGGAACGGAAGAAGCCTAAAAGCAGTGAAGAAGAAACTGGGAATTGGCAAGAATCAGATGTATGCGTTAAGAGACAAAGCCGGCAATGTCATTACTAATATGGATGAAATAGTTCAAGTGGCTGAGGAGTTCTATAGAGATTTATACAGTACCAGTTTAACCCACGACGATAATAGAAGAGAGAATATTCTAGAGGAATTCGAAATACCACAGGTAACGCCGGTAGAAGTAAAGAAAGCCTTGGGAGCTATGCAAAGGGGCAAGGCACCTTGGGAGGATCAGGTAACAGCAGATTTGTTGGAGGATGGTGGGAAGATTGTTCTAGAGAAACTGGCCACCCTGTATACACAATGCCTCATGACCTCGAGCGTACCGGAATCTTGGAAGAACGCTAACATAATCCTAATCCATAAGAAAGGGAACGCCAAAGACTTGAAAAATTATAGACCGATTAGCTTACTGTCAGTTGCCTACAAACTATTTACTAAGGTAATCGCAAAGAGAATCAGGAACACCTTGGACTTCTGTCAAGCGAAGGACCAGGCAGGATTCCGTAAAGGCTACTCATCAATAGACCATATTCACACTATCAATCATGTGATAGAGAAACGTGCGGAATATAACCAACCCTTGTATATAGCTTTCATTGATTACGAGAAAGCGTTTGATTCTGTCGAAACCTCAGCAGTCATGGATCCAATACGGAATCAGGGCGTAGACGAGCCGTATGTAAAAATACTGAAAGATATCTATAGCGGCTCCAGAGCCACCGTAGTCCTCCATAAAGAAAGCAACAAAATCCCAATAAACAAAGGCGTCAGGCAGGCAGATACGATCTCAGCAATGCTATTCACAGCGTGTTTACAGGAGGTATTCAGAGACCTGGATTGGGAAGAATTAGGGATAAAAGTTAATGGAGAATACCTTAGTAACTTGAGATTCGCTGATGATATTGCCTTGCTTAGTAACTCAGGGGACCAATAGCAATGCATGCTCACTGACCTGGAGATGCAAAGCAGAAGAGTTGGTCTAAATATTAATCAGCAGAATATTAAAGTAATGTTGAACAGTCTCGGAAGAGAACACCAATTTACAATAGGTTCGAGGCACTGAAAGTGGTAAGGGAATACATCTACTTAGGGCAGTTGTTGACGGCGGATCCGGATCATGAGACGGAAATAATCAGAAGAATAAGAATGGGCTGGGGTGCGTTTGGCAGGCATTCTCAGATCATGAACAGCAGGTTGCCATTATCCCTAAAGTGTATAATAGCTGTATCTTGCCAGTACTCACCTGCGGGGCAGAAACCTGGAGGCTTACGAAAAGGGTTCTTCTTAAATTGAGGACGACGCAACGAGCTATGGGAAGAAGAATGATGGAGGTAACGTTAAGGGATAAGAAAAGAGCAGATTGGGTGAGGGAACAAACGCGAGTTAATGACATCTTAGTTGAAATCAAGAAAAAGATATGGGCATGGGCAGGACATGTTACGAGGAGGGAAGATAACCGATGGTCATTAAGGGTTACGGACTGGATTGCAAGGGAAGGGACGCGTAGCAGGGGGCGCAGAATGTTAGGTGGGTGGATGAGATTAAGAAGTTTGCAGGAACGACATGGCCACAATTAGTACATGACCGGGGTTGTTGGAGAAGCATGGGTGAGGCCTTTGCCCTGCAGTGGGCGTAACCAGGCTGATGATGATGATGATGACCCATGACATTACTTATCCGTTATATGTCGGTAAACAAACTGACCCTATCTTCAATAATTTTTCTAAACCTTTCGATTCTTTACTTCAACTCAGCTCTTGCAAAAATTAAATGCCGTACTAAACAATTGCCGTCTGGTCGATTGCATTGCTAGTTTTCTTTCTAACCCGTCCCAATACGTCGACTTTAGTCCTGCAAGGTCATGTAATCTTGAAGTAGGCTCTGGGGTTCCTCAAAGATCACTGCTGGATCCTTTATTGTTTTTAATTTATGTCGATGACCTCCCAAAAACGTGTCTTCTAGCAATTGTCTTTATGATGACGATTGGATTTTATAAGACGTGATTGACTCTGCGACTACTTATAAGCGATTGAACGATTCCGTTATCTCTTTCGGTGCTTGGTGTGAAAATTGGAAAATTAACCTTAATTTTAAAAGAAAGGTTGTTTTTTTCTTTGCGAGAAAAGCGGCATCTGTAATTGCGACATATTCCGTGAATGGATTACCTTTAACCGAGTTTGACAATATAAATACCTTGGCCTAACATTTACTCAGAATCTCTCATGGATACCCGCCGTGGTCGCTCAGTGGCTATGGTGTTGGGCTGCTGAGCACGAGGTCGCGGGATCGAATCCGGGCCACGGCGGCCGCATTTCGATGGGGGCGAAATGCGAAAACACTCGTGTACTTAGATTTAGGTGCACGGTGAAGAACCCCAGGTGGTCAAAATTTCCGGAGTCCCCACTACGGCGTGCCTCATAATCAGAAAGTGGTTCTGGCACGTAAAACCCCATGATTAAATTTAGAATCTCTCATGGACGCCACACACTGACCAATCATGCTCAAAGGCCCTAAAACAACTTGGATACCTACGCTGTACTATGCAGAAAGCTCCGAAGGCAATTAAACTCTTAATGTTTGAAATTCTTCTTCACGCCGTTATCGATTATGCCGCCGCAGTGTAGTCACTCCAAAACCAAAATAACATAATCAACAAGAAGCAGTCCAGAAAAAAGCCGTCCGCTTCACTTTCCACCGCTATGACCGTTATTTTTAACCCTCACCGGCCCGCCCTACTCTGAAACATTACTTTCAGTACGTCGTGATGTGGAATCATTGATATTTTTTGCACAACATCATTAATATGTCCTATCATACTTCGAACGTAGCTTCCATATCTTTCGCCAAGCCTTCTTGCATGCGTAACTTGCACTAGCTTAATCATAACCTTTTCTATGCCCGTACAAATACTTTCAAGTACGGCTTCTTTCCCCGCAGAATAGGAGTATGGAATTCCTTACATGGCTACCTTCGTTCACTCCCGACAAGCAAATTCCAAAGTGCTCTTTATGAAAATCAGTATGTATAACTGTTTAAATTATGTTTAGTTTATGCTTTATGTGTATGCATTTCAGTGTTTCGCTGCTTCTAGAATCGAAGAAAGCCATTTTTCCATTCTTTGACTGTCGTACAAATACCGTTCCAAATATTGTGAGAGTCATTGTTCATCTAACTTTCTGTTTTGATCAACGCCTGTATTAACGTGCTCCTGCAATAGGCCTCCTATGGGGCGGCAGTATGTAAAAATAAATAAGGAAATAACCATGAGAAAACGGTAAAAATTTGAAGCATCATGAAATTCTTAAAAAGGAAACATGTAATTGGAAACAACACGATGTAGGCAATGAATACAAGCAATAGAATGTCGTCAAGAATTTTGATTACATAGTAAAGCCAGTACAGGATGTGTATAATGACCTGCACTATAGTGAACTATAACGGGGGGAACTGTAACCACCTAATCTTGATTGGACGCGTGCGGGGCTCGGACACGTGTTCCTTTACTGACCATCTGAGCCACCAAAAGAATCGTTGTTCTCAGAATTAGTAAATATGTTAGAATATAGTTTGGCAGTTTCCGCCGAAGGGGAGAGCAGTGAAAGATATCGCGAGATTTAGCGTTGCGCTGAAGCACCTCGGGCGCTGTTCTCAAGTCGCTGGGACGACACGCTGCCGTCGACGACTTGGGACAGAAAGTAGCAACCATGGTCGGTCAGCAGCTGTCGAGGAGAGCCGTGGTGAAGAACAACGTCGTAAATAGAAATTCCGCAACGTCAGTGGCACAGCTTGTCGGCAACGCCCACGTGATAGCGTATCGTTTCGCGTAGTCCGTAGCTACGGCGATCTACTTGCGGCCGTATAACGTATAACTATTCCAATATGTTTTTATTCCAATCTCCTGACGTCAAATTTGCGTAACCGCCGCAGCAAGCATCGGGCAGTCACCCGCGGGGTTGTCAGAACAAACCAATCAAACGCTCTCCTTGTTCATAGGAGGTCACTTTTGTTTGCTTGAAAAACGAATAACATTGCCTACACTGAGCGTCTTGTCTTATCTAACTGGCTCACAAGAGGCGAGGAGCACGCTCAACTGGAGAGGGATTCGATGGGGCCGAGCCGGTGCAATGAAAATAGATAACCGGATGAAGAGGGTGGTGCCGCCATCTGCGATTGGTCCGCTTTCTCTTACATAGCTTGCTGTGGCTCGTTGACAATCGGGGTGGCATGCAACGGAACCTTAAGAATGACGCCAAATAAACTCATACGCTCCGACAGTTGCGAGTAGCCGGTGCCTCAGCGATCGGCGGCAGCAATCTTTTATTCCTTTCGGAACGGGGCAGCCTGCGGCTATTCAGAAGAAAATTCAGTTTTGTTTGGCATATTAATGCATCTTTAACGTTTACACGTCCCTTTGACGCCGTGAGTTTCTGCGGTTTTGTGAAGTCGCGTGACAGGTAGGTGAAGTAGGCGCAGCCGGAAAACGTTTCACCAATAGCCGAGGGCTAATGGCGAAAAGGCGTCGAATGAGAAATAACTATTTTTCTTTTGTTCGGTCAAATTATGCATAATCAGTGCGCACGCGTCATATCAGATGGGGAGCTATCGCGGTTTTCTTGACGTCGCGTGACAGACAGGTGAAGGGGGATGGTCCAAAAGGTTTTTGACCAATCGTGGAGGGCTGATTGCAGAATTAGAATAGAAAAGTTTGGAATAATTTTACGTTATAGCGCCCTTGTTCTCAGCCAGAGATGATGGGAATGACACGATGAGATCAAGGCCGACACGGTAGAACGGGACACCGGGGATGTCTATGGGCTGAAGAGGACCGGCTGGTGACAAGGATGGTTGCTTGTGGTGCTGTCAGGACTCGCAAGCAGCAACGTATCGGAGCACAGAACGGTGGAGGCCTGGCCACGAGAATCGACGCCGAACGCTATCGTACGTGCGAGTTGCTCCGAGATGTCCAGCGGAGGCGGCATCATGAAGCTGTTCGAGGACAGTGGAACGGAATGTTTCGGGAACGAACAGTAGAAGCTCTGGGCCATCGGAGCTGGTGTTGCGTCTTTATAAGATTCCGTCACGAAGCACAAATAATTGTAGGGACGGGGCAGAGTGATGAGAGCGTAGACGGTGGATAATTGACTGCAAATTGGCATTGCGGAGCTGTTCGCTGCGTAGGTCGATTAAATCGGATATCGCGAAGACACAGGCGTCCGAATCGTGCGCTGACAAGTCGGGAGGATCCACGGGATGACGGGATAGGCAGTCCGCCAGACTTGTAAGGGACGTCAAAGCTGTATTCTTGGAGTTTCAGTGCCCAGCCACCAAGTCATCCAGTGGGATATTTGAGGGAAGACAACCCGCAAAGTGCATGGTGGTCTGTGTTGACCGAAAACATGCGGCCGAGCAAGTATGGCCGATACTTGCCGACAGCCCAAACTAGTGCGAGCCACCCGCGCTCAGTGATCAAAAATTTGCACTCTGAAGAGGAAAGAAGGCGACTGGCACAGGCGATCACATGGTTTCGTCCTTGTTGCTGCTGGATGAGAACAGCGCCAATGCCATATCCACTGGTATCGGTGCGGAGTTCAGTGAGGGCTGACGGGTCAAAATAGGCCAAGACGGGTGGTGACGTAAGTAAAGTCGTGAGCGTGTGAAACGCAGTGGCCTGTTCAGAACTCCATGAAAAAGACGTGTCGCTCTTCAAAAGTTGCCTGAGTGGACGGGCAACGTCGGCGAAGTTCTTGACAAAACGTCGAAAATAGGAGCACAAGTCGACAAAGCTCCGTACGTCTTTAGTGTAACGTGGCACAGGGAAGTCTTTGACAACGCGAATTCTTTATGGGTCAGGTTTCACGCCTTCAGCACTCACAAGGTGGCCAAGCACAGTGATTTCGTGCAGGCCAAAACAGCATTTGGCAGAGTTGAGCTGAAGGCCTGCTTGCCGGAAAACTTCAAGAACTCCCGACAAGCGGCTAAGGTGGCTTTAAAATTTCGGGGAGAATCCGATGACATCGTCAAAGTAGCAGAGGCATGTTGACGATTTGTATCCTCGAAGGAGGGAGTCCATAATTGTTTTTAAATGTGGATGGGGCGTCACACAGTCCAAAGGGCATTACCTTAAACTGGTAAAGCCCATCGGGCGTAACAAATGCGGTCTTTTCAAGGTGTTGATCATCGACGCATATCTGCCAGTATCCTGACCTCAGGTCAATAGAAGAGAAGTAGGCAGACCCGTGTAGACAGTCGAGAGCGTCATCAACCCGTGGCAGACGGTAGACGTCTTTGTGCGTTACTTTGTTTAGGTGGCAGTAGTCTACGCACAAGCGTCACCTACCATCTTCTTGACTAGGACGACCTGTGATGCCCATAGACTGCATGAGGGTTAAATGACGTCTTTGGTGAGCATCTTGTCGACTTCACGCTCTATTACTTCTCTCTCGGCATAGGACACGTAATAAGGACGTCGTCTGATTGGGCTGCCGTCCCCAGTATTGAGCTTATGAGTGACCACACATGTCTGTCGCAAAAGACGGTCATTAAAGTCAAAATGTTGCGGTAGGACTTCGATATACGATATCGGCTGCCTGAGCAGCAAGGAGGTGAGACGCTATCATCTTGTCAATATTACCGTCAATGAGATCGTGTGAGGAAGGGCAAGGGAGGACAAAGAAGCGTCGATGACGAATGCAGAAACGGCACACTCATCGATAAAAGAGATGTGGGCTAGAGTCATGCCACCTGGGATAAGTTGCGTGCACCAGCTGAAATTCCAGATGGGTAGAGACGTTCGATTATCCGCAACTCTAATAAGGGTGTGAGGAAGAGCGACGTTTTTGGCGAATAAGACCTCAACAATCGGGGTCGAGATGTAATCGCCATCGGGAATGAGAAAAAGACCGCATGTTCATATACATAACGGCTTGAGGAGGTAGAGGAATGTAATCCACTGAGCAGAAGCGTGGTTGGCGTGCAGTAGGAGCGTCATGATAGCACAGTAGGTGTAACTGAAGCAAGCTGGTTCCACAGTCAATAAGGACAGAATGGGCAGACAGAAAATCCATACCAAGCATGAGTTCATGGGAGCATTTCCCAAGCACGGCAAGTAGTACATCAGTAACACTTATTCGTGCGAAGCCATCCCTAGCATGGGAAACGTTCCGCCATCGGCGACGCGAATGAACGGTACTGTGGGTGTGTTAGGACCTTCTTAAGGTGGCGATGAAGCTCCGAATTCATAACTGAAATCTGAGCCCCAGTATTCACTAGAGCAACAACATTTGCGTCATCCAATTTACCGTCTATCAGGTTCCTTCTGGCCTGCAGTGTCGTCAAAGGATTTGTCAGGCGAGTCGTCGTTGCAGCATCACTTCTGGGAACTTCATCATCTAGTTTTCCCGGGAGAGTCATTCAATAGGCGACATAGGGCGGCGGAATTGGGGCCAGCGAGATAATCGGCGACGAGACAATGGTGAACGGGACTGGTGAACACGTGGGGAACATGAACGACGATATGGCATGGAGGAAACGTCGTCGCCGGTTGTTTGAGGAGGCTCGCAGTAGGGCTCAAATCGGCCATGATCAATGTCGGGGCGGCGGTTGTATCCATAGTGCGCTTGATGGCAATACCACCGGCTGTTACGATGGTGGGCCACGTGTCCAATGCGACGGCAGTTGAAGCAAATTGGACGGTCATCAGCAGTCCTCCACTCGGCTGGATTGCTAGTACGGAACGGCGCCCTTTGAACTTGGGCGTGCTAAAGTGAAGGACGGTGGTCGATCGGCTGGTAAGGAGCTGCGGCGCACACAGAGTCCAGGCCAGCATCGGAGAGTTCCTGATGAACGATAGCTTGGACTAGTGGCACAATCTAGGAGCTATGGTCACAGGTACGGCCGCACGTAGAAGCAGGAGACACAGCGTCGAGTTCAGGTCGGATGATCTTCTTCATGTGTTCTACGGTGAGCGGCACTGACGGCTCAGGTCTGCCTTCGCACGACCACGTTGCTGCCGTGTTCGGAATTCGAGCGAAATGATGGGCAATGCGTCGCCTTTTGGCGGCCTCAAAGCGCTTGCACTCTTGGATGATGGCATCAACGTGTCGCAGTCATTGCAGATTAGCAGATTGAAGGCATCATCTGCTATGCCACTTAACACGTGGCCCGCTTTCTCACACTCCGTCATGCCGTCGTCGGCTTTGCGGCAAAGGGCAAGCACGTCCTGTGTATACGTCAAGTATGACTCTGCCACTGTCTGCGCGTGAGACGCCACCTCCTTCCTTGCTGCTGCCTTTCTACCTCCACACTAGCCGAACGAGCAATGCATATTTTCCTTGCATGCATCGCCGCTCCCAATTTCGCCTTCGTTATTCTCAAACCACACCTTCGCTGTTCCTTTGAGGTAAAATAATATATTTGCCAACAAGATCGTCTCATCCCAGTGATTATTCTTGCTTGCACGCTCGTACAGGGGTAGCCAATCTTCGATGTCGACATTGTCAGCCCCGCAGAATGTGCCGGGGTCTTTTATCTAAGCCAGGGCCACCGTTGTCGTTGAAGTCGCCTCTGTGGGCACCGACCCCTTTTCCGTGATCGCGGAGAAAGCCAAGCGTCCGCCTCTGCGGTGCTCCGATGTACCGTGTGGGCTCCCTGCACATCCCACCCAAATGCCACGGGGATGAGAGCATTCAAAATGGATAGGAAATTGTATTTACATAATATTGTTGCGGGAAGAGAGCAGACCCACGAGAGTAAAATAGCGTATATTTACAAATGGTATATATGGCGTTCAGGCAACTGCCAGACTTCGTCTTCCTCTAGTCCAATTGAACTTCTTCCTTCACTTCACCGTAACATCACCCTTCCGGCGGGGTAGCTCCGTCCCGCTGCAAGTTATACAGCCTCACTTAATGGGGGGACATAGGGCTTGAGCCTGGCGACGTGAAGAACATCGCTGGTTGCATTGGGAGGCACTGAAGGCTGACAGACTGGGGCGATCTCGTATGTTACGTCGGACAGTTGGCGTAAGATCTGGCACGGACCAGAATAACGGGAAAGTAGTTTTTCTGACAAGCCGACGCGACGTGAAGGCGTCCAGAGGAGTACAAGGGAACCTGGTGAAAAATGGTGGTCTCGGTGCCGAAGGTCATAGCATCGCTTTTGAGAAGCTTGCGAGACTGTGAGGCGATGACGGGCGACTTCTCGGGCCTGGGGCTAAGTCAATAGCATCGCGAGCGTAACCAGTGCTGGGTGATTGTACTGCGGAAGGTAGCAACGTGTCAAAGAGCGAGGTGGAGTCGCGGCCATAAAAAAGGTAAAATGGTGAAAATCCGGCAGTGTCGTGACGGGACGAGTTCTATGCGAAAGTGATGTATGGCAAAGCGACGTCCCAGTCGCGGTGATCGTGGGAAACGTACATGGCGAGAATTTCAGTGAGTGTGCGGTTGAGTCGCTCGGTGAGGCCGTTCGTTTGAGGGTCGTACGCGGTAGCAATCTGGTGTTCTGTAGAACAGGAGCGGAGCAGATCGTCGACGACCTTCGATAGAAAGTAACGGCCGCGATCCGTCAGCAACTGGCGAAGGGCGCCGTGGTGCAGGATGACGTCGTATAGTAAGAAGTTGGCGAGATCTGTAGCGCAGCTGGTCGGTAGCGCTCGTGCGATGGCATATCTCGTGGCATAATCTGTTGCTACAGCAATACATTTGTTTCCTTTGATGGAAATTGGAAAGGGGCCAAGGAAGTCGAGGCCCACACGGAAGAAGGGCTCTGTAGGTATATCAATTGGTTGAAGCAAACCAGCGGGAGGCATAGCAGGCATCTTCCGGCGTTGACACAGGTCGCAAAAAGCGACATAACGGCGCACAGAGCGATAAATGCCGGGCCAGAAGAAGCGGCGCCGCAGGTGGTCCTAAGTACGAGTGATGCCCAGATGTCCAGCAGTAGGAGCGTCGTGAAGTTGCTGGAGCACGGCTAGTCGAAGGTGCTTGGGAACGACTAGGAGGAGCTCCGGGCCGTCAGGACGAACGCTGCGACGGTATAAAGTTCCATCGCGCAAGGTGAACATACGAAGGGACGTGTCATTGGGTGAGGAGCTTAGGCGTTCCATAAGTGTTCGAAGAACAGAATCTTTGCGCTGCTCGTCGCCGATATGGAGGAAGCTGGAGAGGGATAGAACACCGATGTCCGAGTCTGCATCAGTATCGTGCGGTTGATCCACGGGATTGCGGGACAGGCAGTCAGCGTCTTTATGCAGGCGCCCTGACTTATACATAATGGAAAGTTTATATTCTTGTAGACGCAATGCCCAGCGTGCAAGTCGTCCAGTTGGGTCCTTCAAAGAAGAGAGCCAGCAGAGGGCGTGATGATCCGTTACGACGCAGAAGCTCCGACCGAAAAGGTACGGTCGCGCGAGACATTCTCTCTCAGTAATGGAGTAATTTCGCTCGGGCGTGGAAAGAAGGCGGCTAGCGTAAGCGATGACACGGTCTTGGCCCTGTTGGCGCTGAGCGAGAACAGCGCCGATGCCATGACCACTCATGTCAGTTCGTACTTCAATGGGCGCAGAAGGGTCAAAATGTCAGAGAATCGGGGAAGTTGTAAGCCGCTCAATCAGGGTAGAAAAGGCTGTCTCCTGCAGTGGTCCCCAAGAGAAAGAAACGTCTTTCTTAAGAAGGTCAGTGAGAGGGTGAGCGATGTCGGCAAAATTTTTCACAAATCGCAGGAAATAAGAGCATAAGCCCAGAAAACTACGAACATCGTTTGTTGAACAAGGTAAAGGAAAATTTCGCCCGGCGTGAACTTCCTGTGGATCAGGTTGTATTCCGGCGGCGTTTACGAGATGGCCGAGCATGTTATTTTCACGGCGACCGAAATGGCACTTGGAGGGGTTTAGCTGAAGGCCAGCCCTGCCAAACACGGAGAGTATGGTTGTGAGACGCCGCAGGTGGCTTTCAAATTTCGGCGAAAACACAATCACATCGTTGAGGTAACAGAGGTATGTAGACCACTTCAAGCAGGGCAAGAGAGAGTCCATCATGCACTCGAATGTAGCTGGCGCATTGCATAATCCAAAGGGCATGACTTTAAATTGGTACAGACTGTCCGGTGTGACGAAGGCGGTTTTTTCGCGGTCCATCTCATCGACGCTAATCTGCCAATAGCCGGAGCGGAGGACAACTGATGAAAAGTATTGTGATCCGTGAAGGCAGTCAAGAGCGTGATCAATGCGAGGCAGGGGATAAACATCCTTCTTTGTTATCCTGTTGAGGTGACGATAGTCAACGCAGAAGCGCCACGAGTTGTCTTTTTTCTTTACTAAGACAACCGGTGATGCCCACTGGCTACTGGAAGGTTCAATGATGTCCTTGTCCATCATCCTGTCTACCTCTTTCTGTATGATGGCCCTTTCTGTTGCGGAAACACGATATGGCCGCCTATGAATGGGGCTTGCGTCACCGGTGTTGATGCGATGCTTGACAACAGATGTTTGGCCAAGTGGACTGTCGTCCAAATCAAAGGATGTCCCGATAAGATGACAGGAGGTGACGAAGAGCTGTTGTTTGCTCGGAAGGAAGGTCAGGGGCGATCTTCTTAGAAACATCGTCCGCAGGCGTCGAGCACGAAGGAGTGGTTGACAAAGGCCCGTTGGTACTGAGGAAGGCTTCAGAGGTCAAAGAAAAAATCTGAAATTCTTCCAAAGGAGTAATATGCGCTATGGCGATACCGTGTGGCAGCACATGCGACGAAAATCCAAAATTGAGGATGGGCGCGCGAGCGCAGTTGTCGTGGATCCGGATTAAGGTGCTCGGTAGGGCAATATTGCGCGACAAAACCACGTCAGTAAGCGGCGCCACGACGTATTCGCCATCATGTACAGGAGGACAGGGCGTCAGGAGGACATTTGTAGCCGCCTGTGGTGACAGCCTTGCAAACTCAGCAGAACATGAGTGGTGTGAAGCACAAGTGGTTGCGCCGGCAGGAAGCGGCAGATCCAACTGTACAACACCTGCGGAGCAGGCAATTTGGCCAGAGTGCTTAGAAAGGAAGTCGAGGCCGAGAATTAGGTCGTGTGGACAGTGTTCGATGACGATAAATAGAACAACGATATAATGGTCTCTAATGGTCACACGTGCAGTGCACATTCCAAGGACAGGTGAAGTACTCCCTTCGGCGGAGAGCAGCGCTCATAACTGAAAGCTGCGCTCCTGTATCAACGAGAGATTTAACAGGAACGCCATCAACTTCAATGTCGAGTAGGTTTCCACATGTAGGCAAGGTGAACAGAGGATTTGTGGGCCGGGTCGGAGTTGCAGCTTCACCTCCGGGAGCTGCACCACCTAGTTTCCCGAAGCGAAGCGACCGGTTGCAGAAGGGGACGAAGAGCGGTGAACGAGAGGCGAACGGGACCTACGACCTTGCGGAGACGGGGAGCGGCTGGATCTTCGCGGAGCACTGTCGGCGTTGATGTTCCTAGTCGGCGTATAGGGCGAGAAAGTACGAATGTCTCGTACTTGGCGGTAGTGACTCGGAGACGACCACCGAGGAGGCGACGACCAGTGGTTGCGGCAATGACGGGCGACGTGTCCAATACCGGAACAATTAAAACAGATGGGTTTATCATCCGCTGTGCGCCAGTCAGCTGGGTTGCGACGGAGTGGCGGAAAGCTTTGCGTATGGGAGCGAGCGGCAGGAGAAATCTGGTAGGTGTTTGTATGGCGCACCGAGCGGAGAGATGGAATTCCCAAACTTAGTATTTCCTCCCGAACGACCGCTTGTGTAAGGGAGATAGCGGGTACGCTTTCCCGACAGTCTGAACGAACTGGAGCCGGGGCCATGGCCTCAAGCTCACGGCGAACAATGCTCGTTATTTCTTCCGGTCCTGTGGGCTGAACGAACCGCGGCGGGTCTTCGCAAGAAGATGTCGCGGTGGTATTGGGCAATCGGTCGAAAGTTCGTGCGACGCGGCGGCCCTTCGCTTGTTCGAAGCGCCGGCACTCCTTTATAATTGCATCCACAGTGGCACAATACTCACACATCAAGAGATTGAAGGCATCGTCTGCAATACCTTTCAATATATGACCAATCTTGTCTGCCTCGGTCATGTTGTCATCAGCCTTGCGACAGAGGGCCAGCACATCCTGTATGTACACGACATAGGATTCTGTGGACGTTTGAGCGCGGCACGCAAGTTCTTTTTTTTTTTTTTTTTTGCTGCCAGCTTACGACCGACAGGTCTGCCAAACAGGTCTCGCATTTTTTCTTTGCAGACGTCCCAGCTCGTTCGGTCAGCTTCATGTGTGTCGTACCATTGCTCCGCAGTTCCCCTCAGATAAAATATCAAGTTTTCTAGCATCATTGTTGGATCCCACCTGTTGTCGCACACTCGCTCGTACATCGTGAGCCAGTCCTCGATGTCGGCGTTGTCCGTGCCACAAAATGTGCCCGGGTCCCGCGGATGAGTGAGGATGACAGTTGGCACGGGCTGCCGAGGCGTTGTCGCTTGTGTCTGTTGATTTGCCATTGTAGCGGCAGGTAGATGACGTCCGCTGCGAAGTTGCGTGATTGTACCCCGCACCTCCAACAAACTGTCCCGGGAAGAAAGCAGGCCCGCGAGAGTAAAATAACGTCTATTTACAAATGGTGTATATGGCGTTCAGGCGACTGCCAGACTTCGTCTGGCAGTTGAACTTCTTCCTTCACTTCACTGTAACAGTATATACAGAGAGAGACGGCTGCACGCTAGATGGCAGAACAACACGAGCGCTACTCTGATCGCCGTCTTCACCGTCTTTCTGCCGCATTCTTCCATGCTCGGCAGGATGCGTGCTTCAGTGCGCGGGAATAGCACGTAACAATATACTCAATGCCAATTTTTATGAAATTTTAAAGAATACCCACACAGGACTGGCAAATCTAGCACTGCAAGAACAAGTCGCATTATTTTATTTTTATTGAGAGAATTCCGCCTCGAGTGAACTCTCACTTGAGCGACCATGACGGGACCTGTAGCAGCACGACATTCACCTCCGAAGGATGTGAACAAGAAGATGGGTTCACGTGCAAGTAACGCTCAAAGATTGCGCTAGGGCGGTCGGCCTGGCCGGCTGCAGTGGCCGCCGCTTGCAAGATCCCGCGCCACTGTGGCCTGCCTGGCCAAAATAAACCGTGGCCACGGCGGCTACATCTCCGCGCCACCTCCGACAAACTCCCCAGCCATGCAAGCCCCAGTGCACTGACTCTGCCAAGGCGAGTGACGCGGCCTCACGCAGTCCAGCATACGTCCCTCGGTTGTAGGTTCTCCGGGAATTCTACATCGACATGCCGGACATCTGTTTCGTCCGAGTGGACAGCCATTGCCTCCTCAACAAGGTTCGAGGGTCCGGCTGTCATCCCCCGGCCCGGACGACTGCGCGGACTTGCGGGCAGCCCTCCTTGCTCACTACCTGACCTCGTGCGCTTGCTCACAACAGTTCTCACCATTTCAACCGTCGCGTGATTGTTGGCCCACATCGCCTGCATTCTCCTTTACTGATCGTAAAATGAAACCTTTACTTAGTCCGTATGCCTCCTCCCACGACCCGAAGTTTCGCAACTTTCCAAAGCATCCTATAGCCTCGGCTAGAGTTACACGATTTGAATCCGCATCTGCCATTGCATCTTCCGCGTTGCACTCTTCTCTTTGGGACGAACAGTGGAAACAATTTCCAGATCTGATAGTTCAGCACTGGTAATAAGCTTATGGTCACACTGCACATAGTCTTCAAACGAAGTGTTGCTGTCTACATCCAGCTGGTGACAAACCTCTGACTACATCCCGGGGTCGATCACCTCATTACGCTGTTCCTCTTGTACGTCTTCAGCTCACAAGGGCAAAGGCAGGATTTATGCCCAGCTGTTATTAAGTAATTATTTACTTTATTTATTTATTTACTTACATACTTACTTATTGATGTATTTATTTATTTATTTATTCATTTATTTATACATCAAATTCCCCAGTGTAACGGTGTTACATGAGGGGGGGGGGGGGGGGGGATTGGTACAGGGTTTGTTCGATGCGCGCCTTCAACTGAACTGGGCTGGAACGGGGCACGACGTGGGGCGGAAGGTCATTCCAGTCCTTGGCTGTTTGAACAAAAAATGAGTGGAGATTGGCAGTTGTGCGGGCATGCTCAGGATAAACGGTGTTTTGGTGGTTAGTACGGCAAGATATGCAATGTGCAGGCCTGATCAGAGATTGGCCACACAAAGAATGGAAGAATTTGTGAAATAGGATTAGTCGAGCTACTTTGCGTCGCAATTCCAAGTTTACAAGACGGGCTTTGTCCTTTAGGTTAGCGATACTTGAGTGACGTGAGCAATCTGAATATACAAACCTAGCTGCCCTATTCTGAACAGATTCTAACGTTTTGGACAGATTAGATTGCTGTGGGTCCCAGACGGTGCAAGCGATCTTATGTTCTGGACGAAAAAATTTTAAATATGCTAAAAGTTTCACAGAAGGAGGAGCAAGTCATAGCTTTCGTCTGAGGTAGCCAAGAACTTTATATGCTTCGTTAGAAACGTTTATGTTTGTCAACCAAGTGAGAGCTGGTGTTATGGTCATACCTAAATATTTATAGTAATTCACGGGTGATATTTCGGAGCCGCAAATAAAGTATGACGGAGTAGGCTAGAATTTTCTGCGATGGAAAGAAACGACAGATGTTTTCTTAATTTTGAAAGTCATTAGTCAATTTCTGCACCAGGTTTCAAATATGTTAGATCATTTGCGAGGGTCTGAGAGTCATTAGGGCAGTTAATCTGACGATAAATTACGCAGTCATCAGTGAACAAGCGGATATTAGACGAGTCGTTAATATAAATTAAAAATAGGAGGGGACCGAGACCCGTACCCTGAGGTACACCTGAGATGACAGGACGTCTGGATGGTGAAGCCTCGTTGGCATAAACGAACTGTTCCTGGTTAGACAAGAAATCTTTTTATCCAGTTTAGAACGGCAGTGTCAACATTTAGGCGCGCAAGCTTGAAAAAAAAAAGACAATTATGCGGTACTTTATGAAAGGCATTCTCAAAATCTAGGAAAACGGCGTCTACAGGTATATTGTGATCAATACTTGAGCTGACGACATTAATAACTAAAGAGCGCAAATTGTTTATCTCAAAAAAGTCCTTTCTGAAATCCGTGCTGATTGGGAGTGGGGGAGGGGGGGGCGAAATTCACAGGGATAAGAAAATTGACGGCTTGAGAATAGATTATATGTTCCATTAGTTTACAGCACACGTATATTCGTGATATTAGGCGGTAGCTTGAAGGCGAGAATGCCGGACCTTCCTTTGGTATTGGGATGACCTTGCCAACCTTCCAGTCTTGTGGCACAACTCCACATGACAGTGGCTGCTGGAAGATATGGGACAGTATGGCAGCGGTAAAATGTTGAGTGTTTTTTTTTTTAACTTTAGAATTTATACAGTCAATTTCAGCTGAAGATGACACCTTTAAGGAATCAATTACTTTAACGATACCATTAGGTTTGAAGATGACATCAGGCATAACAGGGTAATCGTGGTGGGGGACACATGGAAATACATGGTCAGGTTCATCACTAAAGACCGAGAAAAACGTGGAGTTCAATGTTCCTGCAACTTCGAGCTGTGGGACTGGAACGTTTTGTATTGGATAACGAGATAGCTTTAGAATAGGTTGGGTTTATGGTGTTCCAAAACTTTTTGGGGTTTGTGCGCAGCATGCCTGGCAGGGTGAAAGAGAAGAATGTTAGCTTAGCGTCTGAGATCACGGAGTCCTAAAGTTTTTCGGTCTTACGATATTTTTCCCATGCGGGCTTGGAGTTTGATGTTTTATCTGACAGGAATTAAGTGTCTTTTCTTTTTATGATGGTTTTTCTTGCGTGCTGCATTTTGTTTTTAAATAGCTCCAAGTTTTCGTCTACAGCACGATTGGGAAAATCTGCAAGGAACCAGTCGCAAAAAGAGGCAAGTACGTCATTCATACCTTGATAGTCGGCTTTGTCGATAGGGTTACTGTTTTCCTTACTTTCTTGGATTGGGAAAGTTATATTGCGAAGTGGCGTGAATAACTGCGTGATCACATAGGCTAGTTAGGTTAGAGATTGATTGAATTTTATTGGGTTGCGACGGTAAAAGTAAATTTAGCAGGCTTGATGAATTCTGAGTCGTCCATGTAGGGAAGGTAATTTTGGATAAGTTGAAGGTTATGCAAGTATCTATAAAGTCACTTTCAATATTCTGTTTTGATGTCGTTAAGGATAAGTTTGACCAAGTTATGGCGGGGAAGTTAAAACCCCCAAGAGAAGAGGGATATGACCCGAAGCTGAAGTTACTGGTTGAAGGGCATCATGAAACTCGCCAATCAACGAGGGAACGGAATCAGGGAGGCAGTAGCAAGCGCCAACGGTAAAGGGTGGAACGGCAGCTTCGCAGCGAATGAAGATAATTTCAAGATTGGAAGGAATGTCGGAAGCGCAGCATTTTAAACTGCGGTGAGCGGAGATTCACGCCCCACCTCCACGGCTGTTATTGCGATCGCAACGAAAGATATCAGTCATTAAATAGAGGAAGCAATTCAGAGTCATAAAATAATGAATTCAGCCATATTTCGGTTAGTACGACGAAGTTACATTCGGTTGCCTGTATGAGGCTCAGGAGGGAATCGCGTTTAGGCAATGTGCTCCTAATATTTGTATAAATAAGTGAAGGAAAGTTGGCATTGGACTGAGCAGGGGCTTCAGTAGATAGCTATGGTGCATGAGGGAGCACCGTTTCTGTAGTCGGGTGAAAACTGTAAGTGACCTTCTTGATGTTCTTTTTCGGTGCGCAAGCTTATAGGGTCGGGATTGAGCTCTGCCGAATGAACTCAGCAGCTTGTGTATCAGGCGCGTGTTGTGGGAGTAATCCTGCGATATGTGCGATCCTGCGATATTTTTTTGCATTAGAAAAAATTCGGCCTTTATCTTTGAAGCTCTTAAATTTTACAATGATTGGCCTATTTCTGCTAAATGGCAAAGTTCCCGGCCGGTGTGCACGTTCGATATCACGCAGGCTGAGCTTTATATCGAGGGTAGCCTTGTAGTTATTTGCGATTAATTCCTCTGATTGTGCTGATGTTTCGCGCCCGGAATCCTTGTGTCCATAAAAAGTAAGGTTATTTCGTCGGGATCGATCGTCTCAATCTTCAAAGCTGCATGTTAGTTCTGAGATTTGCGCAGAATTTCAAACAGCAAGCAATCGAATGTCTTCAACGTCTCCTTTAACTGAGCCTAGGGTGGCACAATGTTTTTCCTATTTTAGCAAGCTTTGGTTTATATTGTTACACGCGTGTGGTATTTGATTGTTTGAATGAGGCGCGTGGGCGCCATCACTCGAGATAAGAGGAGAAAGAACGAACTGGGCTCGCGCTGTGAATCTAACCGGTCAGCGCCGCAACCGCTGTTGTAAATATAACCTGTAAATAGTTGTTCGTCTTACTGGCTCGTCCTTCATGTAACATTGTGGTGGAGGTGGAACGTTCCCCGTCCTCACCACGGAGCTCCGAAGCGGCCGCACCACCGTCTTCTCAGCCATGGCTTCCGATGGAACCACACCATCGCAACCTACACCTGCGGCGCCAACCATAACGTACGTTAGGGTTCCTAGTCTCCGTGATCCCGGCACCTTCTCCGCCCAAAACGACTTTGACATCGACGACTGGTTCAGCATGTATGAGCGTGTTAGCCAAAGCCACCACAGGGACCCTACATCATGCTTGCCAATGTAATCTTTTATCTCGACGGGACAGCGCTTTCGCACTCATGAGATTGAGCTCTCCAGCTGAGACATTTTCAAAGATCGGCTTCACGGCCTATTTGGCAACCCGTCAGCTCGCCAACAGGCTGCGTGAAAATAGCTCGCCATCCGTGTCCAATCGTCGACCGAATCGTATGTCTCCTACATACAGGAATTGCTCGCGCTTTGCCGGAAAGTCGTTGAGCACATGACCGAGGTTGACAAGGTGGGCCATATCCTAAAAATCATCGCGGCCTTCAATTTCCTTGTCTATAACTAGGTTTATACCGTCGATGCCATCGTCAAAGAATGCTGCAGCTTCGAGGTAGCCAAAAGCCACCGCGTCGTCCCACAGTTTCCCGGCTCCCAAACACACCTGCCACGTCCTCTTGCTCCGCTCTTACCGCCACACGACCATTTCAAGAGAACGACACGTGTATCGTTCGCCGCGAGATTGAAGCGGCGAGTCCAGCCCCCCTTCATCCACGACCCCTTGACGGTACCTTTGACCAAGCGGCCTCCCCCCCTCCCCTATTCCCGTTATTCAAGCCGTTGTGCGGCAAGAAATTGCAAACCTTCCATCCCTTCTGCCTGCTCTGTCTCCCGACCTGATTCGGCACCCATTCCCATGTCCACAACATCTAATGACCAGTATTTCGCTCCCAGACAACGCAATCCTGCTGAATGGCGAACCCCAGACGACAAACCCATTTGCTTCTGCTGCCACTGTGTTGGTCATGTATCCCGCCACTGCCGCACAACCTGGATGCCACCGTACTGGAGTTCGTTCCCTGCTCCTCAGCCATACACCGGCGCTCGCCGTTATTAACCTCACCGTCTTTACCCTACTTCTGATGTCCCTGACAGCCGCTTCTCCGTGCGATCGCTGTCGCGTCAACGCCGTCGCTCCCCGTCACTACCCGTCACCCCAACCTCGCCGCTTTTCCTCGCCAAAACGACGGCCGAAAAACTAGGCCATGCAGCACTTGGAGGTAGCGCTGCATCACGTTCGTCCTGCCCAAATGCTCCGTTGACGCTCCTCACCAACACGAACCAAATTGAAGCAGACGTAGATGGTGTTCCGTTGAAGGCATTATTTGATACTGGAGCCCAAGTGCCCACAATGAGCGCTTACTTATGTCGTCGCCTCAAAAAAGTTCTTACGCCTGCCATCACTCGAGCCGTACGCGTCGCCAATGGCACCACTGTTGTCGTCAGGGGTATGTGCACTTCTCGCATAGGAATTGCTGGCCGCCAAGTTCCAGTCCTCTTCACCGTGCTGACCAGTTGCCCTCATGACCTAATCTTTGGGCTCGATTTTCTGTCGACGCATTCTGCCCTCATCGACTGTTCCACCGGTACGCTGTGCCTCGAGCTTCCTCTTCTTTCAGACGTTCGCCCCCAACAGCCGAACAACCTCTGCACTATAGCGTTTGTTCGTTTAACTCCAAAAGCCGTAACCTTCATCGAATTGCCCTCAACAACAACCGTACCTGATGGAGACTATGTCGTCGCACCTATTCGTGGTGTCCTCCTGGCACGCGACATCTCTGTGCCACACTCCGACCTAACCCTTGCCGCTAATCGTCTGCGTCTCCCCGTATCAATTTTGGCTTGACGAAGCAAGTGTTAGCTGAAGGCATAGCAGTGGCCACGGTCCGGACAGTGACAGACGACCACGTCGCTGCTTTTGCAGCCGACGCCTCTCCAGATCCTCCTGACTACCCGCAGGATGCCTTGAACCTCCACGTCCCATTGCGTGCCATGGTCGCTCCAGACCTCGCACCTCACCAAGCAGCCGCCCTATATCGCCTTTTGCTTTCATACCACGACATATTTGACACTAACAATGGACTACTTGGTCAGACGTCCCTTGTTAAGCATCGGATAAACACTGGGGATGCTGTTCCCATTCACCGCCTACCGTATCGTGTGTCCACGCAGAGCGGCAAGTTATTCAGTAGGAAGTAAACAAGATGGTCGCCAGAGGCGTTGTTGAGCCCTCGTCGATTCCTTGGGTGTCGCCGGCCCCCGACGACGTAACTGTATTCTCTCCTACATTTGAGACGCACCTTGAGCGCGTCGCAGCTATCTTTGGAGTCTTCCGCAAGGCTAGGCTCCAATTAAACTCATCGAAGTGCCACTTCGGGCGCCGACAGATTACAGTGCTAGGCCATCTCGTCGATGCTTCCGGAGTACAACCCGAACCGGTGAAGGTACGAGCAGCGAAAGCTTTTCCTGTACCTCAATCTGTCAAAGACGCCCGGAGTGTTGTGGGGCTCTGTTCTTATTTCCGACGGTTCGTGAAAGATTTCGCAGCAATCGGTCGAACTCTCACTGACCTTCTGAAGAAAGACGGGCCATTTACGTGGGCTTGCCCTCAGGCTGCCGCATTTTCGCGCGTTATCCCAATTCTCACCAATCCGGCCTTGGTCCACTTTGACCCGTCCGCACCTACAGAGGTCCGAACGGACGCCAGTGGTTATGGGATCGGTGCCATCTTATCGCAACGCCAACACGGACACGACCGCGTAATAACCTACGCTAGCCGGCTCGTGACAACTACAGAGCGCCACTATTCGATTACGGCGCCCAAATGTCTCGCTCTCGTCTGGGCTGTTTCAAAGTTCCATCCATATTTATATAGCAAGCCCTTCCCAGTAATCACAGACGATCATGCGCTCTGTTGGCTTTCGTCGCTCAAGGATCCTACTGGCCGGCTCGGTCGTTGGGCTCACCGACTACAAGAATATCCCTACACAGTGACTTGCAAGTCGGGATGCCAACACCAAGACGCAGATTGCCTCTCTCGCTACCCAGTCGAAGACGCGACCTCTAAGTCTGATACTGACAGCGACGCCTGTATTCTCTGTTTTCCACTGCTCCATGTAGCCGACGAGCAGCGCCGAGACCCGTCCTTGCGTATCATCATTGACCGCCTGGAATCGTCACTTGCCGACAGTTCCCTTCGCTTATTCAGACTTCAAGATGGCGTTCTCTACCTACACAACTTTCACCCCGACGGCCCTGCATTACTTCTTGTGATCCCTAAACACCTTCGCTCTGCTGTTCTCCACAAAATTAACAGTCTACCAACTGCCGATCACCTCCGTGTGTCACGTACCTATGACGGGATATGCAGACGCTTCTTTTGCCCAGTGTGTGCTCGCTCCGTTCGAAGACACGTAGCTGCGCGTGAGAAATGCCAGCGACGCAAGACACCATCGACGCTCCCTGCTGGGTACCTTCAACCACTCGATAATCCCGCGGAACCATTCTTTCCGGTTCGTTTGGACTTACTTGGCCCTTTTCCTCTTTTTACCTCTGGGAACAGGTGGATCGCTGTGGCCACCGATTATGGCACGCGCTACGCCATTACCCGAGCGCTTTCTACAAACTGCGCCACAGAAGTCGCCGATTTCCTTCTACGCGACGTGATTTTATTACATGGAGCTCCGCGACAACTTCTCACAGGCCGTGGCTGGACATTCCTATCAAAAGTTATCGCGAACATACTGCAGTACTGTACCACGAGGCACATGCTATCCACGTCATACCATCCGCAAACAAGTGGCCTCACGGAGCACCTCAAGCGCACTCTCACACACATGCTCGCGAAATATGTCTCTTCAGACCACACTGGCTGGGACCTCGCTCTACCGTTTGTCACATTTGCTTATAATCCCTCGGGCCACGAAACAGCTGCTTATTCACCATTTGTCCGTCTCTTTGGCCGAGAACCAGCACTTCCCCTCGACACAACCCTCCCTGTTCACGCGGCACGGTCCAGTGAATATGCACTTGACGCCATCGCCCGTTCTGCCCACGCATAGGAAATTGCCTGTGACCGCCTTCTGAAAACTCAAGAGAGTAAAAGGCGTTTGTACGACCGGTGACACAGAGCCGTGCACTTCCCACCTGGTTCCTTGGTGCTTCTATGGTCTCCTTCGCGTCAGGTCGGCCTGTCAGAAAAACTGCTGTCGCGTTACACAGGCCCATACCTAGGGCTTCGTGCCGTGACTCCCATACCTACGAGATCGCCTCTGACGCGTCATCTGCTTCCCAGTCCAGTGATATCGTGCACGTTACATGACTGAAGCAATATCACCGTCCCAGTGATGACATTTAGACGCTCCGGGACGTCGCTTTTTTTTTCCGGGACGCCGCAGGTTTAGTAAACAGCAACAGTACTGGTATAGGGCACCAATGCGATACCGTGGGCTCGGAAACACTATCAATGCATAATACCACGTAGGCGTTGCAAATCTGGAGTAACGGTTCGTTACCTGCGCGAAAAACAGGCGGCGCAGGTAAGCGTCCACCATCGTTGCCGTGTTGGCGAGGAATGTTGGCCACGTTGGTGCTTTGATAGTGGCGGTGGCGCGTCGGTGTCGAAATCGTGACGTGGCTAGCAGGTGACATCGGAGAGGGGGCAAATCGTGACAGATCAAGTAGATCCGACAGAAGACCGACGGGACACATGCCCAGGCGACCATCTGCATGAAAAACAGGCGGCGCAGGTAAGCGTTCGCCATGGTAGCCGTATTGCCGATGAGATCGGTAACAATTGTAGCCAGTGTTAGCAACAATTGTAGCGATTGTAGCCGCTGTTACTTTTACGCCACTGGAGGGGCGATTTGGGGGCGGCGTGCATCGCCTATGACAGTGCTGCAGAGCGCAAAAAATCGAACTGATTTCAAGAATCAGCCCGTGTCCACTGAAAAAGTTCGTTGAACTGAAATATTTCCTATTTAGAAATTCGTGAAAGTGAGAGATTTTTGGATGGAATACGTAGAATAACCGCCGGCGATATGCAAAAAGTTCCTTATTCTGAAATATTCATTAAACCACCTTTCGTAAATCTGAGAGTTTACTGTATTGAGACCTGTGCATGATCATGCCAACCATGTGTCTCCTTCTAACAATAAAATAAATATCACACTCATGCTGAATTTTAACTCATCATTTTTGTTGTAGTAAAAAAGTGTGACCCCGCGGAAAGCTAATATTACATGTTTATAATACATTTGGAAATGCTAAAATGTTCTATATTCGATTTGATACTCCATGGTCTCATTTCGCGAGCACTCGTATTCCATTGGATTCGGAAATTTCAGTATTCGATCGCGCCTAGTATATATGCAGGCCGATTCAAGATATAAAACCACAGGGAGAAACAGGGGAAAGACTGTACTTCCCGGACGCTTTCAGACGCCAGAATGCTCTCGCGTGAGCGCACGTCCGTCTCCCAGCTTAACAGACTCAGATGGGCTAGTTTGTTGCCGGCTTGACGGAGCATGGTCATAACGGAGCGTTTTGTGGACAGCAGACAGGATCGGCGTCTCTACTGTGTTCATTCTTTCTGTGTCTTCTCCTCAAAACGCGCCGTTATAACCATGTTTCGTCTACCAGAGCTTATTGACGTTGGGCAAAGAGTGCACGAGCAACTCGGCAGCGCGAGAGCACTCTCACTTGCACAGGAGCCTTTGTACTGAAGGTCAAAATCCAATGCCCGAAAATGGGCGAAAGTGGCGTTATTTGGCTAAACAAGGCGTTATTTGGCTAAAACAAAATAAGGGCAAGGGCTTTCTGATGCGCCCTCGTACTTACAGGCTATTTCCATAAACAATTATTTTACTCAGTAGCCTGCCATCGCTTACCGTCGCTGTTCCTTCAATGCTCATACCATTTGCGTCATTTATTTTTCTTCTTTCTTCATCAGTTCTTTCACTACTCCTGTGGTGCTATGCAGAACGCGCCGAGTTTGGCGAAACTCGGGATCTTCACGAGCTGTGGCGACACCCCAAGATGGAAGCACAAATGGTACCGAGACTGTTTATCTTTCGACAAGCCTCCAGTTTCATTGATTTATCTAGATTCACTCAGGGTGGCTATCATTCCTCGGGCGTTGATTTCTGGGCGTTCGACAAAGTGGGGCTCACGTGATCACACCGTCGGTGCATGGTCATACCTTCATTCACTTTTTTTGTTGTTCCACCGAGTGCATTACATGCAGAAGCAAGTTATAAAACAAATGTTTTTAGTACAATATTATTAGTTACATTACCGTGGTTTAGAAGCATTTTAAAGCTTACAAGATGTACACTAAATGTGTATTAGACTAATTTGTAATTTAGTACGCTTCGCATTATACCACAAGGGAACGCTGTGGTGGCGTCATCATATCCATCCACCGGGCGAGCATGGCGGCTAAGCATCAGAGAGGCTCAGTTTAAACAAACTCGTACAACTAGCTTGCAGTGCGCGACGTAGTGATCAGGCTCGACGATGGCCACTATTTCTTGGATAGTTCTGTTCCTCCGTGAGCAATAAACAGGCTTAAGAATGCCAGTAGCTTCGGCGATATTACAGATCGTAACGCGCTCCTAGTGTACCCGGCGTAATGCTGAAGAAACAACTTGTCCGCTGCTGTTTCTGTGAGTGCGCCGAGTTTCTCCACCCTGCGTGACTGCGAGCGTCACGAATATTACATAGTGTGTGCAAGAGGAAGACAGCCTATATAGCTACGATGCGACAAGGAGGTGGCGCCGACGATGGATCTCGCAACCAACACAGTGAAGTAGACATCGATAAACTGCAGATAAGTATAATTCTACTGTTTCATATTTAGCATAATGGCGAACGGGTTCAGTTACTTTCGTAGTAATGAACTGAATGTCCAGCAATTTAAAAAAGGCATTGAGAACCAAGAAGTGTTCGTGCTTTTACATGCACGTGGGCCCCCGAAAATTTAATAGTGATCGCGTTTGCCCGAACTTCGAAGCCAGGCCATGCCATATTCATGTCATCAATGAGGTAATTGAAAAATCTGCAGCGCACAAGAATCTTTTTACATGGCTTCATTTATTGCAAAAAGGCATTTGGATTGATTAGATACACATAGAGTCATAAACCAGGGGCGTAGCCAGGGGGGGGGGGGGGGGAGGGCTTATGGGGCTTCAGCCCGCCCCCCCCCCCCCCCCCCGAAATTTTTTCGTGCTGTCCATGCACCACCGGCCAAAACAACCCCCGGCGCGGGTAATCATGCTCAATTTTGTCTATAATATCCTTTTCATGCTCGACAAAACTTTTAGTGGGAGCATTGCGAAATCGCACTGGATTTCGCGGCAACGCCTATGCACCGGGAGTCACATATCGTAACGCAAGGAGCTCCATCCGAGTACGAAGTTGCAAAAGCGTGGCGGGTGGGCTCGTCGCGACATCTCGCTGAGGCAGCAGAATCTCGGGAGCGCTTGGATTTCAATTCTGACACTTTATGGGTATAAAGTTCTAATAAACTTTTGATGCGAAATGTGCATTGACATTTCCAAAGTGGGGCTTTAGATTTTCAATTCCGGAACGTTGTGGGTTTAATGGTCTTATAAACATTTGACGCCAAAGGCGCATTGACTTTTCTAAAGTCTTAGATTGGAACATACAACTAGACAAGCCAAATCAACACTTTCAGAGAAGTTGACAAAACACGCAGTGAGATACGATGAGACGAAGCGTTGTGGCAGCAACCTGCCACAGCACATGCGTTTTTCTCGTGTTGCGCCGATCACCGCGTGGCGCACTTCGGTGCGCGTTTGGTTTTCTCTGGCTGAGTGGCTTTTCACCTGGCAGAGTTTTGGATGCCTTCTGGCTAGCGGACGAGAAAAAGAAACAACGGACGCTGACCGCCATTACTGTGAAGACTCGACGGATCGCACCGCGTTCGCTCAAGCGCAACCTCTCCGGGAAGTCTTGTTTCGCCGGTGTAGGATACCTAGCACTATGCGTATGGTTCTCGGTGACCAAGCCTCTCACGTTTTCTTCAATATTCTTTCGGCAGCCACCTTAGGTTCCCAAAGTAGGTATTCGATTGTGACCAAAGTACTGTCCTTTGCGTTTTTTTTTTCATTGCCCCGCCCCACAAAAAAAAAGATACATTGTTGCGGCGCAGCGAATTGTTGCATAGTGACAGTTTGTTACTTGTTCTTTTGCGGAAAGTAATCGGCTACGGCACGCTTCAGTTGCCAGATACCATTATTATATTATTGTAATAGCAATTATATGAACACTCCTGGCGCATTCCTGCTGTCGCCGTCTCCCTCATGTTACGTATGACGTCTAAGGGCGATAACGCCGTGACCGCGCACCGCATTCTGTGTGTGCGATTGAAAACGTAAGAGGGGGGGATGGAATGGGTGAGCCGACGATGGTGGCTCAGTTTTGTGTGCGCAGAGGAGACAAGCGGGGAGCAAGCGCGCCTTCCGTCGCGCGCGATACATTGGGGGGAGTGGATGGAAGGGGGGCGGGATCTATGATTCTGTGAATCTGTTATTGCGCAACATGTTTATGTGCCTTTTCTGACGCATTAAACACAGTGACTTTTCCTTAGATACGTAGATTTATTGGAGACTTATACGTATATTTAAATATCTTGTTGCGAGGTTTTGTGTATACGTGCAGTGAACTTTCTTTCGAGTGACACTATTTTGCCCTTTATCAAGCATTTGTATATTCCATTGTATCTTCGCATTTCTAATGAACGAGGGCGAGTAAACTGAAAGTGAGCCTACCCACGCCACGCAATAATTTTTCCGTTCATTATCTGCGAGGCATGCGCGTAGCACACATGCATCTTTCATTTACAAAAGTGAGAGGCAGGCGTGAGGGTAAATGTACTTTAATGCTCTAATACACTAGATTGTACATGGTTGCATGGCGTAATTAACACTTCAGAAGTTGAGCAGCGGGTTGAAAAAGGACGCGAAAGTTGCAAAGGCGATCAATACCGGACCATAGCCACCGTGCAATCATCCCCAACACAATTGCAAAGGTTGACGAGCTGATTAGACAAGAACGGAGGATAAGCATCGATGAATTCGCAGAGCGTGTGAACATCAGTCGCGGTTCCATTCACACCATAATTCATGAACATCTCGGTTATCGGGACTTGCGTGCGCAATGGATGCCCAAGATTTTGAACCACCGCCAGAAGAAGGTTCTGCGCTGCCTCGACTCATCTGATCCGGTATCACAATCAGGGTGACGACTTCTTGTCTGCAATTGTGATCGGGGACGAACAATGGTGCCACTACTACGAGCCTGAAACACGACGGCAAAGCTTACAGTGGAAACATTCGAATTCACCACGCCCAAAGAAAGCAAAGGCCGTCATTTCCGCTGGAAAGGTGTTGTTGACTTTTTTTTTTTTTTTTTGATCGTCAGGGGTCATTACTGATAGAATTTGCTAAAGCCGGATAGGCTATCAATCTTTTTCGATATTGTGAAACGCCGGATCGGCTGCGTGTCGCAATGAAGAAGAAACGACGTTAAAAATTGATGAATGGGGTCATGTTGTTCCACAACTTCGCTACGGTATTGGGCTGCTGAGCAAGAGGACGCGCCATTCAATCCCGCCCACGCATTTCGATGGGGGCGAAATGCGAAAAACCCCCAGTACTTAGATTTAGGTGAACGTTGAAGAACCCCAGGTGGTCGAAATTTCCGGAGTCCTCCACTACGGCGTGCCTCATAATCAGAAAGTGGTTTTGGCACGTAAAACCCCATAATGTAATTTTTAATTGTTCCCCGACAATGCCCGCCCTCACATCGCTGATGTGGTTAATACAAAACTGGCAAAGTTCAAGTGAGAAACGCTGCAACATCCGCCATACAACGGAGACCTGTGGCCTTGCATCTTCCACATTTTGGGACAAATGAAAAAACTGCTGAAGGGAAATATATTCGTGTCGGACGATGACGTGAAAGAGTCAGTTGCAGATTTGTTTGAGCAGTAACCTAAGAAGTATTATGAGACGGGAATCACCCGATTCCTTAGTCAATGGGACAAATGCCTAAATGCTCATGGAGACTACTTTTAAGTAAAGTACACCGTTTGTCATATATTCGCATTGGCTCACTTTCATTTGACTCGCCCTCGTATATTTTGCAGAACGGCTTTATATAGGCGCTCCCTGTTCGGACAATAATTTCGGTGCGATTACTCACGACCAGTGACAGCTGCTCCTGCCTAATACATTGGAATAAATGACAGCGTCATTGAGGTGTTTCACTGGCTGTTGCATATTTACAAAAATGTAAACAAGGTTCTTCAATGACAAAGTTTCATTAACATAATTGTCCTCAACTTTCCGCTGTTCATTTCATGGCCTTTATATTTTTCATATCAGTGGCATGCACTGCTTTGCTGGTTTCGAACTGATGTAGTTCTAAAGATTGTGTGATATTTTCTTAACTTGTTAAATACACAAAAACAAGGCAGCATTGATATCAATTATTTTGTGCACAATTTCTGGCACATACGAGTATATTTTTTCATAAAAACATACATATATTACTTGTTCTGACAGTGCGTACCGTTCAAGAATTCGTTTGCAGCATGTTTCGCAATGCAATGGAGTTATTATTCATGTATTTAATTCCTCGACAAACTGTTTAAGAGGAAGCTTTAGCTCAGGCCCGACTGCGACGCGGCCTATTCAAATGCATCTAAAACGCAGAAACGCTTTTCTTAGATAACCTCTGGATCGCTTTTAATGAAACTTGTTGAGTTTAAGAGAGATAGCTAAATACTAGTATCTCTTGGAAGCGGAATTTTGATTTAGGGCCTGAATTTTGTTTAAAATATTTTTAAAAATTTGAAAATGCGATAAAATAGAAGCACGACGTTGACAAACTAATAGCTCTTCATGAAAAACAGATATCGCGGTTCTTCAAACGGCATCTATTATAAGAGTCAAAGCGGACAAATTTGGTATGTCAATTTGTATCTTACGTGAATTGGTTACGTGGTACACAAGGGTTCCGCAAAAGCCGTATTTCGATAATACTAAATTGTTTGAGAGTAATTAGTAGCATATCGATTTTGTCCACTGTAGATGTACTGTTGGATGCAATTTGCAGAATTGTGATATTTTTTATTGTTGAGTTAGAGTTTTAAACGTGATAGTTTCGTTTTCTGAAAATTCGCTATTTTTCCCAATTTCCTAATAAAAAATTTACCTAATAAATGAAACATTCGAAACCAGAAGTCAGTTTAGTATAAATTTTTCTTTTAAATGCAAGAAACGTCGTCAAATTTGGCGCAGTGGTTGCCGTGAAAACCGAGCCCACCTTCTACATGTATTTTAGATAGGAGCACCCAAGCTAAAGCTTCCCCTCCTAAGGAGGAGGCCAAGCTTCAAGGTGAGCACCCCCCCTTCCCCCCCCCCCCCGAACGAAATTTCTGGCTACGCCACTGTCATAAACGTTGTACATCATAGAGCATAAGAAGCACAATACCCTGCTACCCTGCAGCTGTATTAATTCGCAACTAGCAAAGTGGAATAGCAATAAAAAAGGGGGTCAGGCAAGGAGATAAAATCACCGAAGTGCTATTCACCGCCCGGTTAGAAGTATTCGAACTATTACACTTAGGCGGGCCTAGACTGAGCATTGGAAGGTTGAATATTATGGAAAAGATAAAGGTAACCATCACTGACTTGGTGAGATAACAGAAATTCATGAGTGATATTCAGCCCGCCGAATCTATGGAAGAGTATCTTTATCCATGTGAAATATCAATAGCAGGTACTGATATAAAGCAGGAAACTTATTTAAAATTTCATGGCTTGAACAACACATGAAACGCATTACCGAGTGGTCATCGCCACGTTACCGATATCCTGGAAAAAGGTTTACAATCATTGCATTCTACCGGTTATGCAATATGGGACATAAACCTGGAGGTTAAAAAAGAAACTTGAGAAGCCGAGGACTGTGCAGAAAGCGAAGTAACAAAAACTGTTGGAGATAGCATTAAGGCAGGAAGGCAGTGGCGCAGTAAGCCGTGGCAACTGATATGCTAGTTGAGATTATGAAAAAACAATGGAGTCGGTGGGCAGGCCATGCACAACTTCAATTACTTGTTGCCGATTTATAACAGGTGATTACATAAGCGCGACAGAATGGATGCCAAGGAGAGAGAACTGCAGCCGAGGTTGGTAGAAAATTGCGTAATGAGACAAAAATATGATTTTGTAGGCATAGGAAGCAATCGGCTCGCATAAGACGGGATTGTAGGGAGAGGCACTTGTTTTGCAGTCAACAAAAATAGGTTTGTGGGGCTGACAGTAGAGACTTGTGAAGGCGCGGGGACACCTCAGCTGCTGGCACACTAATCAACATGACAACTGGCTCTGATATAGACAACCCCAGTTATGAAAAATAAAGCATCGTTGTCCCAACACATTGTTTTATTTTGCACACTACACTAAAGGCTTCCACAGTTGAGGGCGCTTAGTACCAATAGTGCAACGAGCATTTTTCCTTGTAAATAATAGTTTATATGCGGTTGATTCATTCCAAGAATCCACTCTATTTTTGCAGCAAAACATTCTGATGCTGGAGGCACTCAACCGCCTAGTGACAGTAGGCGAGCTCCAGGCACGTGCTCTTGATAGTGTGGCAGAGATCCAGAGGGCTGCTCTGCAACAGCAGTATCGGTGCCTTCGCTGCTCTCCAGTCGAGCCCCTAGAAGACACCTTATAATGGAGTTTTCAGTTTATTATTATGTTTATTATTCAAGAGATTGAATAAAATTATTGCAGTAAACGTTCTGCTGTGCACATTAGGACACTTGTAACATGCACTGGGTGTCTCTTCAAAATGGGCAAAGACGTAAGACAACCTGTGCCACCCTTGGGCTATGAAAATAAAAAATACACTAATGCAGCATACACGTCATTGTGCTGTTTGTTCTTTCTATGTTCAAGAACACAGTCTGTGTTAATTAGCCACAAGATGAAAGGTGTGTGTAGTTCCCAATGAAAAGACAGTTAGCACAACAGCAGCTTAATAATGCTATCACCTATATACTGTGCATACGAATGCAACACTCCCCGATTCAAAGGTGCCATTACATGCATGTTCGACGCCACATACTCTTTAACAATGTAATATATTTGCATGTACTAATTTTCACACAGCTTAAGCCCTTTCATAGCTCACTGGTGATGTATCTGCTTCATAGGCCAAATAATTTTGCACTTTGTCCTTTTGTGTTGTACGAAAAGCGGCATCCTCTACAATCGGATACAACTTCAGAAGATGACCCCGCCCAGATGACCAAAGCGCAGCAGCTGATTGCCTCTATGTCTAAAGAAATAGTCCCTCTCCAACGAGCGGGTTTAGTGCATCCGGCTGCAGGACGTCAGTCTAGAGTGCGTGCCCGTTGGTGCAGGCTTGTGTTCACCTGCCTTTGAAGTGACGATTCCGCGGCCTCCTAAAGTTGTATCCGACTATAGAATCACATAATGCCTTGCACCGCTTGCGTAAACTTTAGCAACTTCATAGCACACAATGATCAGGAACAGAAATCTATAAAGGCATCCAAGCAAAGCTGGCTGGCCACAGTTCCATTATGAGGGGCTGTAAAAAGGTCTAGCCATATATTGCCATGACTTCCTTGAAAAAGAGGTGGCATTTGGTACTTCTTTAGAATCAAAAACAGATTACAGTGAATGTTGTCTACCACGTCAAAACAAACTGAGCTTGGTTATCTGCACAGCATGTAATGAAAGCTTGTTTCACATAGGAAACAAACTGCTCTCTCCAGTACAATTTTGAGGCCGGTATGGCACCTATTATATCAACAGTGTCAATATACAAATTACACTTTTCACAGGCCATTAATTTCACCATTATTTTTGTATGATGGTTCTTTCAATGAGTGCTTGTATTACATGAGCAGGTGGATTTGAAAGCAAAGATTAATTTGCAAACCTTCAGACTTCAATATTGTGTGGCAAGGTACTGGCATGTTGTCGAGTAGCTCACACTTCCTCGGTTCTGCACCAAAGAAGCCCAATGCTCTATTTGAAGTTGGATCACTCAAGAATTGGACGGCACACAAATAAGCGTAACACACACAGCATGGCGTTCTGCTGTGTGTATTTCTCTTCTTTGTGTGCCGTCGAATTGTTGTGCAATTCCACTTCAAGCTTCTATACCAATACACCCAGTCTTCAACCTCACTAATGCTCTAGTTATTAGGCCACAATGGCACACATCTTTGAAATGTCCCAACACAAATTAGCTCTCCAGAAAATCACATGTGTTAAATTTTGCAGCACAGGTGCAAGCACGTGCCATATTCTCTATCACTAAACTCACAGGAATCAAAGGGGCAAGCATTAACCAGCCTTACTGCTGCCTTTACCATTATCCCCATGACACCAATAGAAAGACAGCGCCACGTTTCAGTAAAGGGAGTGGCGAAGGGAAAGGTGTGACAGCAAGGCTTACAATAAAAATAGCGGTTACAAGACATGTTCAATGCCAGAATATGCTGCAGGTCGCTCATCCTGCTGTGGCATTGCGGCAAGCTTTTACACATTTGAGCATATCACGGTTGTGTAACCATTGCTCTAAAGCTGTACAAAAGGTCTACTCGCTCTGCAATTTTTCTTTTTATCATGGTGGGTTAAAGACCCACTTTCATTGGCATCTGCACAAGACTTCTCCTGATATGTAATTTTGCCTTGGTGGTTCATGACATCTTCACGCACACCGAGTTCTGCAGAGCATTAGATCTGCATTATTCTACTGTTTAAGAATTAGAGCACCATTATGACACTAAAATATATTATTTGTCCATCCACAATAACGCTTCCACCCTCCCAAAAAACACACTGAACCTCTGGTACATGCATCAACAGTGAACAGAGCAAACACCCTGAAGTATTTTCTTCATGCAACCCAGCACACTAAGATTTTCAATGGATTTTCATTTCGCCACAAATGCATAGGCACAACCGGCTTGGCGCAACATCCGCATCTCGCGCTGCAAGGAATTGTGCAATGCCTCACTGCTTCATAGTGCGGCCGATAGATGACGCATGACCGAAATTCCGAATTATGCATACTAAGTAACTTTACCAATGAAGAACCCCAAGCTCTTTATGAGATTAGCATTCATAGGGTACTTCACACAATTTGTGATATCTATTTATCTATATATATATATACCTAATTAACCTGTTTCCCAAAAAAGTGAGCCATTTGAATGGCGCCCTGATAGACAAGTAGAACAATCGGCAAAAAGTCAGTAACAAGCGAAAAAGTCAGTACCGTAGGCAGCCGCATGCGAGATGTCGGTAACACAAATTTAAGTCGGCTACACAGAAGTCACAAATTTGACAATATGGCGTGTCTAGACACTGCTTCAATTCTATCACAGTAACGCTGACGTTGATGGCGCCTTAATTCTTACATACTTTCCGTCGACACACCCGACTACGTTCGTAATGTTCCCGCGAAGTAGGGAGAGTTCTTTTTTATATGTCCGCTCTGCCGCAGTCTTCGGGAAAGCCAGCCACCGCTTACGCACTGCCGCATCGATAAGCGCGTCAGACACATCTCTGACACAGCGGCTCACAGTAGTTTGATGAAGTCCAATGTAACGCTCCGCGCCAGCGCTTCCCTGAAAACTCGCACTCCCGTAGAAACGGAGGACGCAGAGGACTTGCTCTTCGACGGTGAGTGAATGAAGCCCGCCACGCTGTCTCCACAGACGAGAGTCTTCGCCTAGCTTGTCACACAGCCAGCGCACAGATGCCTTTGACAGGCGAAAATGACGCTGAAACTCCACGTCGGTCATGTACGTGAACGGGTCCAGACGGTCATACTGATGCTTGCTGCCGCTGGATGCAATGACACAGGCTGCTGCTGCCGCCGCCATGTTCCCGAGTTTAACTCGGAGGCGCTTTCGCGATGTACGAGTTTTGCACGAGTTCGCCTGTCAATCAAAACCAGAGGTATGTAACTCTTGTGCACGCACCCACCACGGTTAGGCCATGCCCAACTTATTTTTCGGCAACAGCAACGCGGTGCGGAGCTGAGAGACATAGACAATCTTGACCACGGACACAAAACACGCACAACGCACTATCATCGGCGATGTAATGAGCAACACTATCAAAAGCAATGCGTGGACTCTCGCGGCCTTATGCATATATCTTTCGGACTTAGATGGCTCCAACACGGTCTCATGCCGGCATTGTAGCGACGCAGCGCAAAGTAAATAATTATCGCCACGTCACTGTAGCTGCTTGCAAGGCGTCGACGCGCCTGGCTGGACGACGATGCTGAGGAGTGCGTATCGCAGCAATCATTTGAGATGGCTACTCTGTCATCGGTGATGTATCGGAGCCACAGCGTCGAAAACACGATCAGCGTCCGAGAATCGCAAGCTTTTCTAGACCCAGTGCAATGGCATTTCTTCATCACAAGCACTGCGCACTCAACAGTTACAACACCTTCCTCTGTTAGAAGTCGAATTTCATAGCTGCACACAAGAGCCCTCACCAGCCAAAATGCGATTGCTGCGGTGTCGTTACGATATCCATCTGCGATCGCTGCTGGCCCCAGCAGAGGTAATCCGCAAGCACCTTGTAGTGCACTACACGCTCAAATACTGCGTACATTCTCTCAGAGGCACGTTCACTGGGCAAGCGATGACAAGCGAAGAATTGTGTCGCTGGGAAGCACGCACTTCTTCGCAATGCATCGCAGAGGCTTCGCGTAGAAAGATAAACTGGTACATTTTCACGGTACTGCGTCTCTACGGACCCTAAAATAACGTACCGCCATTTTGCAGCGACAGCCATTGCTCCCGTATCTATGACTAGTGTGTAGTTTTTAGTTGGGAGAGCGGGGGCCTTAATAGCCTAGTGAAGCGCCTGCGATGAACAGCCGTACCACGGCGCTGCGTTTCCATTCCCCTATTAGAGAGAGAGTGGTGATGACTGACTTTATTGAGAATAGCACTGCAGCGCCCCTAGGCGACTTCTCCCTGTATGAACTCCCTCGTGCGTGCGATCCTCTTCAATGTATCCGTTTCTAAGCTTTCGCCTCACTGTCGCCACTCGCGGCAATACGTGCAAAATTTAATAGTTGGCTTGATCTCCATTTGTCATCAGAAATTTCTAGCATTCAAAACAAAAAACAGATACTTAAAGAAATAGAACTGTTTGTTATGTTATTTGTTGTATTTTAACATATTCGATTGAGTGAAAGTGTAGGTGCAAGAATGCGCCGCTTATACCCTGTTCGCATTCGACGGTGGATAGAAAGGTAGTGCCCGAAAGAAGAGGCAGGCCCTTGACGCGCCCGAGAAAGGCGTGGCAGGCGGTTCACGGCAAATGTGCAGATAGACAGTGGCAGAGTTACGGTATTGCTAAGTTGCGATAATCCGTTGATAAGGATACGCGGCGCTGGCGCGTTTCGTTGTGCAGCCTTCTGCGCTTGAAACGTGGTAGCAGCTTGCCGCGCAGGGTGCGCTCATGTTGTCATACGCGGCTTTTTCTCTACATTTGTTTTGCCTGTAGCTTTTGCGCGTTCCACGCTATCTCCGTTCACTGACTGCCGTCGAGCAAACTCGGGTAAAACTCGGGCGAACGAGAAACTCGGCGCATCCTGCATAGCACCGCTGTTATGTACTCGCCCCTTGCAGATTATGATTCTTATTTTTTTCGTCCATTGTTTACTACCTTGTGCATATTTCTTTCTGTAGTTCTAAAAACCTCATACAATACAGTTCTTTTTTTCTTTAGACACTACAGAAAATTTATAAAAGGGATACGACCATGAGACACCTGTCGTCTACACGTGCGAGCTCTAGCGCGAGGTGGAAATCCTTTTCCGCTGCTTAAGTTACTCTGAAAGCAGTAATTCACGAAAAAGTTTTTCAGTAACTTTTTATAAAAACTTGGGGACAGTTTACATGAAAAACTTGTAGGCCGTCACAATTGGTGGCATACGAGTTCTTTGTTTGAAATTTAAGAAATAGCACGTAACTTGAGATATTCCTAATCGAAATTGAAGGACAAATCAGGCTACATCGAGACAGCTTGACAGGCTGCGGGACCCGACACAGAGTGCCACATGCTTGCCAGGTAAGGCGTGCCACAACACTAGCTGTCGCGACTATCACATACGTTCAGTTGCAAAATTCCCAGCGCTTGTCATCATGAATCGTCTCGGCCTGACATGATAGCAGGCCCATCTTTTCTGCACTCCCGCGCGCTCAGCTTCGATATTGCCAGAATTTACGGTTAAAATTCGCTGGTAACTATCACCAATTAGGTAAGACTTTCAAGGTCTTTAAAACATCAGGGTGCATTGAAATATGACTGCCTTCAAATTCAACAGTTAAGCAACTGACCCTAAATCACTAATAAAAACGTTAACTATAAAATTTTGGTTAGTCTTCTGGAGCTCGCCTTAATGGGGGAAAGCATGCCTGCCTCGCCTAAAAACACGACTGCAAAAATGCCACGTTGGCTGCGCTTATAGCCTTTTTATTAGACATCTGCTTTGTTTTCAAAAAAACACTGCATATTCCGCTTCCATTGAACCCTTTCTCTCACTCTCGAAACAATGTTTCGCTTAACATCGGTTACATTTTAATCATTCTATCATCATATTTTATTATTATTATTATTAATATTATTATTATTAGAAAGCCGTGGCGATTGTGTTAGTACAACTTCTACTCTATAGCGTACGGCACGCATGTCGAGTTAATGGTGTTCAGCGCTTTCCACGGGAGGAAGAATGAGGAAAATGAGCTTCGCAAAGCCGGAGCACATTCCTCTAGCCTAATTCCCTCATTTCATTTACTATGTCATTCGTTCTTCCTTCCTTCCTTTGCCTCTTTCTTTCTTTGAGATGGTTGGAGTTTGTTGGGGTAACAAGGAAAGACGGGGGGGGGGGGGGGGGAGGCGAGATGCTTCTACCTCCGCAGCCGACTTCACCGTCGTGATGCGGGCCAACTCACTCTTTCCGCCAGTCATACGCGTCTACAGCTACGTCGGCGTCGCCGCGACGTTTTCACATTTCGCAGCAAGGCGTACCTGAAGCTGTACGTGCAGCGGCGGCATCTTTAACCCTGACCTTGGCTTGGTTTCAGTCACCTCGACGCGGAGAGACAAGGCATGTCGGTGGAGCCGGCTTTCATCCCTGCGTCCGGGTTGGCTTACCGCAACGGCGCAACCATCATCATCTCTGGCGCAAGCGTCGTCCCCACTGATCCGTGGCGTTTGCCGAACATGACTGTACAAGACGGTCACTCAGGCCGGTCCGAAAGACGTCACGTGCCAGTTGTTTGCTTTGGTCAGAAAAGAGGGCGACCTGCCGCGGCAGGGAGACAAAATCTGCTTTCATTCTTTTTTTCTGTCGTGTTGTCCGTGGCCCTTGCGCAGGAGATGGGACACCGCGGCTCTCTTCGCGTCGCTGTAGCGGAACGCCGCCTCTTTTGTTAAGGAGGAGACAATTTGCGCGTATTGTGTGGCCAGCCGGCAGCCGGCAGGTCTCGGTGTACGCGCGCTGCCACAGCGCCTCCCCATTCCACGCTGGTTGAACTTGACGACCATTCCAAGAGCCCATTCTAGTTTCGCAGTCCTTCAACTTTTTCTTTATTGTTCTCTTAGACGAGTCAACTGGACAAGCCGGTTGTCTGCCACAGGCGACAGTACTAGCTTTTCTGACCAGCGTTGACATTTGATCGCCGTATCTTCCATCACAGTCTGCCTGCGTGTCCGCGGTGCAAGCAGACTAACATCCTAATCTCGTTTTGTAGTTTCCTTCTCTTTTTTGCGTTCTCTAGACGCGCTTCTTTTTTTATCTCGTATTTGATACAATTAATGACTCCACGTGCGGGTCGTTGTTTTCATTTGAGGTTGTTAAAGACAATTCTTCACTATGTACCAACCGCTACTACTTCACTAGAGTCTTTCAGGCATGAATTAAATGTAAATTACAACAGCTGCCAGCCTCCTATCGAGAATATTTACCGCCTTAAATATAACCCTATGCGACACGAGACCGAACCACGAAAATTCACTTGTATATCTCTTTTTCTTTGAATGCCCGGATTACTGAAAATGCTGCAGACGAATTCAACTTGCTGCATATCATAAGAAACAGTACACAAATGGCAGTATGTGTTGCAAAGTCACAGGTGTGTTCGTCACTAAGGTAAGGATCGAAGAGCTAATATTCTCAGTTTACTTGGAAATCATGGGCTCATCAATTCATCATTCAATCGATCTATCAGTCAGAAAGGTATCACTTCTTCGATGTATCCAAACAGCCACACCAAATCTGCTTAGACTGGAGATAATTCCTTGAAAACCGTACTTTTATGTCACCCGCAATTATTTACGCAAACTGGGACCGATTCCAGAAACAGGCTTCAAACCATGCAATATTCTCGGAATTAATTCCAAATGATTTGAGTTTGAAGACCAGTAAAGTTTGTAGAATGCGGTCAAAAGCGCTAACAAAATCGATAAAAATTGCGTCAGCTTTCAGTCTTGAATCGATCGTTGTAGCAAAGTCATGTATAATTTCTAAAAGTTGAGCAATAGTGGAATGTCCTTGCCTGAACCCGTTTTGTCCTAGGTTATTTTCTTCCGGATAAGTCACGATATCTTTATTTTTAATATGTTCCATTAGTTTGCAACATATGTTGATTAAGGATAGTGGCCTGCATGCGTCAAGAAGTAGCTTGTTTCTACATTTGTGAATGGACGCATCCTTTGCGCACAACCAATCTGCGGGAAGCAAGGCTGGTTCAAGTGATGAACTGATAATTCTGTGCTGGCAGGGGAACAACTGACCCGCGTATCGCTCGAAGAAAGTGCTGGATAAATTACCACGGCCCAGTGATTTTTTTATCAAGTTTATGTAGCAGCAAATTCAAAATGCCGGTCTCTGCTATCAAGATATCAGGCACTGCTGATTCGCATCCTGACAAGGCATATAGTGACGTGAGCACGGACGAAAACCGAGTGGACATATGTATTGAATGAGTTAGCGATAATACGGGCACCCTCAAATACTATACCCGCAATTTGCAATTTGCTTGGAACATTTTCTGGTCTTCAGTTTTCAGTTTTTTTTTTTTTGTCCTGCTTATTTGCAGGAACGGGAGCGCAAGCTAAAGGATATACAGCCTGACAAAGACCTGTGTTGCTAAAGCATTTTGACACGCAGGTTGACAAGCAGATGCATGCCATAATCGCATGGTGATCAATAATCAGCTACCAAGTGAACTAAAATATAATAAAAAATAAAACATTCAGTTACAATATTTTGGAAGCTGTATACAATATTATAGGTATATAAACATAAACTATACGTACACAAACGATGAGAAAAAAATAAAGCAGCAATTACTAGAACAAGAGAAAAAGCATAAAAGAGCAATAAATACTGATTACACAAACTGAATAGTATGTTTTATCAATTTGAAAGCATCAATTGTACAAACTACACCGGTATTGCTGAGGTTGTTAAGGCAATTTAACAATGCGAGTATGGGATACTCCATACTCCGTTTACTCCGAAGTTATTCCTTAGTTTTGGCTTTTTTCTGTTTTTCTGACGTGTTGAGTAATGCGTATGTTCTGATGTGTTTTAAGAACCTCCGGCGTATTTCATTTATTCCATTGCATGAGCTTGAGGTTGCACACTTCGTTAGCCTTCAGCATAGAATGCGTATATTTTTTGAAGATCGGTCCTCTATTTAAGTTTCTAATGACCTCGTGGTATTGTTGAATTGCTCCTAACTTTCTCTTCTGCTGAACTAATACCTTTCTCTAATTATTCTGCATGGCTGTGTCCCACACCAGAGCGCAGTATATTAGCCTGGAGTAGAAGAGCGCGTAATATAATTCAGTTTTTAGCGAGATAGGTAGCAGAGAGCAAAGTTTGTACATGCGCCCTACAGTTTTATTTAGTTCTGTTACGAGCTTTTCTATGTGCTTATTCCGCGTTAGACCCTCACTGAGCCACACCCCTAAGAATGTTTGGCTCTCTACCTGTTCCTGTCTATTTCTAAAAAATACGTGATTTATTTATCGGAGCAAAGACCATATATTTAGTTAGTTTTACTAAAATTCATTTGCAACATATTACACCTTAACCAATGGGACAGTTTAATAAAGTAGTCATTTATGTCGTGTTCAAGCTGTTGAAGAGATGGTCCGCTCAGGAAGACATTTGTATCATCTGCATACATTATTAGCTTAGGAGAGAATGGAACATCACAGAAATCATTAATGTAATATAGAAATACCCCCCCCCCCCCCCCCCCCGGCCTCCGTTATGTCTCACGAGTCGTCCGATGTCTTCGACAATTCTGGTTGACAAAACTGCGAATTGAGGCAAAAAAAAAAAAAAAAAAAACTTGGAGGACGCTTAAGCTTCGCCCTTCAGAGTGGAACGCGATAGCATTCAAAAATCCTTGGTGGCTTCTCACGCTTCCTGGCAAGTACAGCTTATGTAAAAGAAATGTTTATCGAGAAAAGCTGGTGGCAAACGATATGCCCGAAGGTGAGTTTCTGGTAGAAACACGGCCTTTTGAGCGGGGTGATTCCGGAGGTAGTGCACAGCCATGCCCTAAACATTACATCATTTTCATGTTTCTGCTATTGTTTCGTACTTTTAATATTTACGCCTAAGATTTAACATAGAAGGCATGCGCTGTCGGTGTTTTGTTTCATGATATTTGTTTCTGGGCGGCCGTTCTCAAACTTCGAGGAATAATTTTGTCAAGGATGTAAGACAAGGTATGAGAAACTTTAGTAATAGAATGTTGTGGCAATATAGCTCACATGTACCGCATGTTATAGAGCGAGGCGTGGCATATGCATATGCCTAAATATATACGAAAATTTTCGCCTGCGGACAACTCTGCCCTCGCCGGCGCCGACTCCTGATTCTATGTGACACGGGGCCGCTAACGCGGTCGCGTTCAAAAGTGCAGGAAATGAGACAGCAGTGCCACTGTGTCAAACGAAACTTGCTCATCACTCTGCACCTCTTTCAAATCGATGTCCCAGTAGGTGCAGTGTACGTAGTTGTGTGCTTGTGCATCTCTCTCCCCCCGCAATCATCTACACTGCACCTACTGGTACACCTAACCCAGACAAAATAAGTGCACCATACGTTGCTCTCAAGTATGTCATTAGCTTATGAGATAGGAGTTTTGGAGAACTTTGCCAATCATGATAACAAATTAGATTTTGTTGAAGGCTTCATTGCGCGCTTGTGTTGAGCGCTCAAGTTCAGCGCTTGTCTTCTGTCTTGCGCATACCCGTTTTGCACTTTCTATTTTACTATTTATCACCAACGAACTAGCGCAGCAGCAAGAACTGTTAAGCCACTGTAACAATTTCAGAGACAGTGTAAATTTGTATTTAACGTTTGCGCGCTTCAAATGTTCGACTAAATTAAGTTTACCCAACTGTTTCATTCAGTCTAAGTAACGGAGCGCGTTCACGTGGGTAGTTCAAGTGGGCGTTCATGTGGACAATGAGGTCGGGGAGAGTGCTAAGAAGGTTGCATCTGTTCTTGTACGCTTCGTATCCCGTTCAACCAGAGACGCATCGCTTGTAAAAAAAAAGGACAGCTAAGGGAAACGAAATCTAAAATATTGTTCAATGAAAACCGGACAGCACAAAACAAGACGCTCTTTTGGAAAATGAAGAAAACAGCGAAAGAAAAAGAGTATGCGTTTGCCTGGCTAATGAATGGAAAAATGTTTGTTCGCCGCGGCCCCCTCAGCCGAGCTATCAGGATTAGGACGACAGACGATCTGGACAAGATACGTTGAGTAACGGGCGGTACGCGCATCGCGGTAACTGATAGAACTGACACCCTTGAAAATGACAGTCCCGTTCACATATTCTTATCATGATGCTGATTCGTTCAAACATTCAACGCACCTACGAGAAAAAAAAAATTTTCGTTATTCCATCTCAATGCTCAAAGCCTTCGGAATAAACAGGATCTTGTGGAAATCTTCCTAAATGAATTAGACCATAAATTTGAAATTTTAGCTTTCACTGAATCTTGGTTCACCAATGATTATGATCTTATACAGTTTCCAGGATACAAATGCGTATCAATTTCACCGAGGGATAAGAGAGGGGCAAGTGCAGCTATTTATATAATCAACTACCTAAATTACGTCACCATAAAAGAGTTTTGTATTATAAATCAACACTTTGAATGTCTCATGTTAAAGTGTGCTGGTACCATACTTGCCGTTTCATATAGGCCAATTCTGGATCACAGACTATCTTTTTTAAATTTCTTGAAAATGTGTTAGAACTGTGCACGCAGTTTAAGTTGCCTGTAGTTATTTGTGGTGATTTCAATATCGATCTTTTATTGCTTGATTCTAATCAACAAAGGATGCTTGATATTTTTCTCTCGTTTGGTTGCGAAAATGTAATACATATGCCAACTAGAGTGACAGACATGTGCCACACTTTACTGCATGTGTGTTTTACAAGTTACAAAAAGGATAATGTGCAAGCAGGTGTACTAATAGCTAATATTAGTGACCACTTTCCTATTTTTATGTTCTTTAAACCCTACTATACACAACAGAGTCATTCTAAAACATGTGCACCTGTTACATACAGAATCATTAATGAAGCTAAGACCACAATATTGACACGTGTACTTTGTCTTTATCGGGCGACACTTCTCAGCACCAAACAAATGCTATCGCACAGCGCAGGACGCGCCTGCATGTAAAAGAAGTTTCTGGAATGTCATCGATGGTTCCGTCCACTGTCTTTCACCGCAACTTGTGTAGTCTGATTGCATGTATGCGCGACGCGAATAGTGTAGAACTTTGCGGAAGACACGCGGGTCCCAGCGGTTACTGTGGAACATTCGGCGACTGATCTATAAATGCCGGCGCGCTTTACCCGCTGATCAGATTTCCAACGATCGCCAACCGTGTTCGCCGCTATCGTTGTGCTATAAGTTTAGCCTGTTTTTGTGGGCACAGGTTCGCCCAATAAAAGTTAGTTTTGTCTTTCACAGTATTGCTACTGTGTTCTTCAACGTCACCACCACGTGACATCTGGTGGAGGTGCTTTTCATTCATGTACCGGACGCCCACGACAAGCCGTGATCCAAGCCCGGACCGCAAAGACAACACCAACGTAGTCCCGGAGCATCGACAAAGCCGCCGTTTTCAACAGCTGCCCCCGGAGCACGGACTTCAACCTGAGAAGACCAAAAAGATTGTGGCCAAGGCAGCGTCAATGGCAGCCCCAGCGTCCGCCATCGTGCTGCAGCAGCCCAGGGAGCCTCCGACGTTCCGCGGTTCAACATTCGAGGACCCGGAAACCTGGCTCGAGACATATGAGAGGGTTGCTGCACTTAACAGCTGGAACAGCGACGACAAACTGCGACATGTCCTCTTCTCATTGGAAGACGCTGCCAGGACGTGGTTCGAGAATCGAGCAGCCACCTTAACGACGTGGAACCTGTTTCGAAGCGGCTTCTTGCAAACATTTACAAGCGTGGTGCGAAAAGAGCGAGCCCAAGCTCTACTAGAAACCAGAGCGCAGCTGCCAAATGAGACGATCGCGATCTTCACGGAGGAGATGGCTCGTCTTTTCCGGCACGCCGACCCGGAAATGTCGAAGGAGAAAAAAGTCCGCTTCCTGATGCGCGGCGTCAAGCAACAACTTTTCGCCGTACTTATTCGTAACCCACCGAAGACTGTAGCTGAGTTTTCTGCAGAGGCATCGACGATTGAGAAAACTCTGGAGATGCGCACCCGGCAATATAACCGCCAGGGGCTCACGCCGCAGTACGCCATCCAAGGACTGGGTTCTGACGACCTTCAAGAGACCATCAGGGCCATTGTGAGCGAAGAACTGCGCAAGGTCCTCCCTTCGTCGCAGCCTCAAGTGGCCTCGATCGCCGACATCGTGAAAGATGAGGTTCAGCGATCGCTTGGTGTTCCTGAGGTGCAACCTCAATTACCGCAGCCCCAGCCAGAAACGATGGCCTACGCCGCCGTCGCACGCCGTCAAGGCCCCCCACCGCGACCACGCCAGGGCCCTGTAACGCCGCAATTCCGTCGTCCGCCACCGCCGCCGCCAGCATGCCCAGCCATCGCCCAGCGCACCTACGCGAGGCAGACGGACATTTGGCGAGTCCCCGACTACCGCCCGCTCCGCTACCACTACGGAGAAGCCGGCCATGTGTACCGCCGATGCCCATACCGCGACTTGGCACTCAGAGGGTTCGCCGTCTAGCGCCGCGTCCACAGCTTGGGGAGCGCCCACGTGAGGTTGCCGATTACCTCGCCGCCACTCAGTGCAACTCTCGTCGACCGTCCGGTTCGCCGTCACCAGGTCGCTACCTGTCGCCGCAGCCCCGTCCATACACTGACCCACCCCGGGGCCGGTCAGCGAGCCCATATCCAGAAACCTAAACGCAGCAACCGATGGAGGTGCAGTTCCTGTTCGTCGAACTGGCGAAGATCCTCCGCCGCCGACGAAGATGCCTAAAAAACTACCTCGACGACATAACGACACGCCGCCCTCCCGAAGAAGTGTGAAAGCAAAGAATACGACGACGAATGACGACCTGACGACGTCCCATACCAGCCACAGGTCAACGCGACACAGCCGTGATCCGATGCCAAGACCTTACTGTAACGCAAGACAAAAATCCACCGACCTCGACGTGCTTCTCAACGGCCACGCAGGCACCGCCTTATTCGACACAGGGGCCGATTACTCCGTGATGAGTGGACATATCGGCGCCCAGTTGAAGATGGTCAAGACTGCATGGGAAGGCCCTCAAATTCGGACCGCTGGAGGACACCTGCTTACGCCGACTGGAATCTGCACGGCCAGAATTACCGTTCATGACCGGACTTAACCAGCCACCTTCGTTATCCTCCAACAATGTTCATGCGACGTCATTCTCGGTATGGACTCCCTAAACCAACACGGCGCAGTCATCGACCTGAAGACGAAGTCGATAACCCTGTCTGAAGATCAAGCGATACTGCCGGAGAGCTTTCGTAGTCACCATGCCTTAAGCGTGCTCCAAAGTCAAGTCAGCATCCCGCCTCGCTCGAGCATTGTCATTTCCGTCGGCACCAAAACACCTGCCGACGTAGAAGGCGTCATCGAGGGTGACCAACGTCTACTGCTAGACGGTGAAATTTGCGTCTCAAGAACTCGACTGCACGAAGGAAAAACTAAAGTGTTGCTGACAAATTTCATCCAGGAGTTCAAACACATCAACAAGGGCACTACAATCGTGTAGTGCTGGAAACCAGAATTCTGGAAACCAGTAATGCGTTTGTTTTCTCCGGTTCTGCCGCATCTACCCCGACGACCATAGTTCCCGAACCAGACGTCGACGTAAATCCAAGTCTCCCCATGAGCAAGCAGCAACAGCTCAGAAGTCTTCTCCGACGATACAAGGACTGCTTTTCGACGTCATCGAGGATTAGACAAACACCAGCTGCAAAGCATCGCATAATACCCGAGGAGTGCGCGCAACCACTCCGCCAGAGCCCTTACCGAGTTTCGACGCGGGAACGTGAAGCTATTAGGCAACAAGTCGACGAAATGCTCCGCGTCGACATCATCCAGCCGTCGAAAAGCCCGTGGGAATCTCCTGTTGTCGTGGTGAAGAAAAAGGACGGAACCCTACGTTTCTGCGTCGATTATCGTCGAATGAACAAGATCACGAAGACGTATACCCCATTCCACGGATACACGACGCATTGGATCGGCTCTTCAACGCTAAATACTTCTCGTCGATGGACCTCAAGTCTGGCTACTGGCAAATAGGAGTCGACGAGAGAAATCGCGAAAAGACTGCCTTCATCACGCCAGACGGCTTCTACGAGTTCAAGGTCATGCCATTCGGAATGTGCTCCGCGCCTGCAACGTTCCAGTGCGTCAGGGACACGGTGTTAGCAGGATTGAAGTGGCAGACGTGTCTTGCTTATTTGGATGACGTCGTTCATTCTGAAGCCAGAAAATTGCCGCTTCGCTTACGATGAGCTTCTATTCCTAGCCCACGTCATCAGCAAATCCGTAGTACGACCCGACCCGCAGAAAACAGTTGCCATCGCAAAGTTCCCGCAGCCCATCGACAAGAAGGCAGTGCGTAGATGCCTTGACATGTCGGCCTACTACAAGCGCTTTGTCAAGGACTTTTCACGCATCGCTGAGCCGCTAACGCATCTAACCAAATCTGATGTCGAGTTCAAATGGCAAACGCCGCAGGTCGACGTATTTCAAGAACTAAATGACGCATGCAGTCGCCGCCGGTATTTGCACAATTCGACGAAGACGCCGATACCGAAATCCACACTGATGCCAGTAACCTAGGCCTCGGTGCCGTCCTAGTCCAGAAGAAAGACTGACATGAACGGGTGCTATCTTAAGCTAGCCAGTCACTGTCAAAAGCGGAAGGCAATAATTCTACGACTGAAAAGGAATGCCTCGCCATCATTTGGGCTACAGCAAAATTCCGCCCTTACCTATATGGCAGGCCATTCAAAGTCGTTAGCGACCATCACGCGTTATGCTGGCTAGCTGACTTAAAGGACCCTTCAGGACGGCTGGCGAGGTGGAGCCTCAGACTGCAAGAATATGACGTCACGGTAATCTGCTAGTCCAGACGAAAACACTCAGACGCCGACTGCTTATCCCGCGCCCCCATCGATTCCCCGCCGCAAGACGACAAGGACGACGACGCCTTCCTCGGAATAATAAGCGCAGAAGACTTAACTAAACAGCAACGAGCAGACCCGGAGCTAAATGGCCTCGTCGAGTATTTGGAAGGGAACACCGACGTAGTGCCTAGAATATTTAGGCACGGATTGTCTTCGTTCACATTACAAAACAACCTACTCGTAAAGAAGAACTTCTCACCACTCCGCGCCAGCTACCTTCTTGTTGTTCCGTCAGCGCTGCGTCGAGAAGTACTGTGCGCCGTACATGACGATCCTTCCGCTGGGCACGTCGGATTTTTCCGGACGCTGTCGAGGATACAGGAAAGGTATTACTGGCCGCGTCTGACCGCCGACGTCACCCGTTACGTCAAGACATGCCGAGACTGTCAGCGACGCAAAACACCCCCAAGGCCAGTAGGATTACTACAGCCGATCAAACCTCCTTGCCGACCATGCCAGCAGATCGGGAAAAATTTGTTGGGACCATTTCCGTCAACATCCGGAAATAAGTGGATGGTCGTGGCGACGGATTATCTCACCCGCTTCGCGGAAACTAAAGCTCTACCGAAAGGCAGTGCAGCCGAAGTGGCGAAATGTTTCGTCGAGAACATTCTGCTGCGACATGGTGCCCCAGAAGCCCTCATCACCGACAGACGAACAGCGTTTACAGCAGAGCTCACCCAAGCCATTCTGCAGTACAGCCATACAAGCCACAGGAGGACAACTGCCTACCACCCGCAGACGAACGGTCTCAAGGAGCGCCTGAACAAGACCATCGCCGACATGCTAGCAATGTACGTCGACGTCGAGCACAAGACGTGGGACGCAGTCCTGCCGTACGTAACCTTTGCTTACAACACGGTGGTGCAAGAAACAACACAGATCACGCCGTTTAAGCTGGTTTACGGCAAGAACCCGACGGCGACGCTCGACGCCATGCTGCCGCACGTCATCGTCGAAGAGAATCTTGACGTCGCGACCTTCTTCCAGAGCGCCAAAGAAGCCCGAAAACTCGCCCGCCTACGGATCAAGAACCAGCAGTGTACCGACAGCCGACATTACAACCTTCGACGACGCTTGGCCGAGTACCAGCCCGGTGACTGTGTTTGGATTTGGACCCCTATACGCCGACGAGGACTGAGCGAGAAGCTTTTGCGTCGCTATATGGGACCGTACAAGATCATTCGACGTATTGGCGCACTGGACTATGAGGTCGTGCCATACGGTTTATAATGCAGGTGGTTACACAGTCGCATGGTATTTTTTATGTTTCGCTACGTTTGTTTGCCAGCCGGAAAAAATTGCAGTCAACTGGTACGTGGCTGAAAATAGAACAGTTAGATGTCATTTGGGGGTGCCTGAGGGTGACTACGAATGACTCACTGACACTTTGATAATTAGGACAGTAGTTCTCGAAAGCGATAATTAATTGAAATTGTCGAATTATATTTCAAGAACGAAATAATTGCTGATGGCTACTCCACTCTGGTCGAAACAATATACACTAGGTTTTCTTCGAGTAATGCAACTGCTCTAATTTAAGTCGTGGTGTATGTTAGTTGGGGCATCCTGCATAATTCACTCAACGGCACAAATGAGGCCAAGCCGGATTCACTCGAAATCAGGATCAACAGCAGTCATGTGCAGGAGCGCTTATACTCGGATTCACAGCAAAACGAAAACAAATAGAGAGTGTCTGCATTTTCGCTGCAAAGGCGAAACAGTATTTGTGATAGCGTGTATACGAGAATCACACGAAGGAATCGTACACCAGCGAGAGGCGCCAGATTCTTGGTGGTGTTTGAGGACTCAGTCTGTGAAATTGAACTCTCTCCTACTATGAGGTCTTGTAATTCCGATATAAGGCTCTTACTTTGGTGAACAATTGTTCGAAGTCACAGGAAGTTTCTTTCAAGTGGAAGAAATATATATATGAAGAGAAAGAGAGTACGACGTAGGTTGGATTTGCGCTGTAACGTCAGTAAAATATACTATGCAAATCCAACGTACGTCGCACTCTCGTTTTCTTAATTTTACGCATGGGTCCAGCGTGATTTCCTCAGCCACACACACACACACGCGCGCACACGCACACACACACATATTATATAAATATATATATATATGGCTGGTGCGGCCCCAGCCCTGGCGTTCAAATTCTCAAACAGACAGTATACAGTTAATGCGAGTAATGTTCTTCACAAAACGTATTAAAACTAAGGATATCAGTATATTTATATTTATTTACAAGCGATGGTAAAGATCTTATGGAGTGTTCGATATAATTGATATTGCAAAAAAAACGTGCCAACCACCTCAGTTTACTGGCTTGCCCGCGGGAAAACTTCAGGATGTTTTATACTACTTGCGTGCTGGCCGTGGTCTATTCGTTGGACACTGATCGACGCAGGATGCACTTTGTCGGAATCATGCTCTAAGCCAACACGTATTTTTCTTTCCGCTTTTACACAACATTCTTAAACGCCTTGTTCATATAGACAAGGCTGCTCTAGCGAAAATGAACGGAATTGAAGGGAAGTCATGGAAACTCCCCTCTAAGAAAAAGGAATATGGTTGGCTACGAGCAGTAATCAGCGCTATACAACAGGACGAAGAGAGGGACACAGATCACAGCGCTGTCCCTCCCTTCGTCCTGCTGTTTAGCGCTGTTCACTGCTCGTAATCATGAGCCAACCAACCTAAATGCGTACTCTTCTGTGATTGGCTTTTTCGATATTATTGACTTAGTATGAATACCGGATGTAAACTTTCTGGCATGACCCAAACGGAAGTAGGTCTTGGGTACGAGACTCTTGTATGCTCGAGAGTAAGTTTTGGACGTACTGAGTGTCACACTGCTAACATTACGTTCTAATATTTCATTTATCTTAGTTCGCATTTCGAATTATCAAGTAGGATGAAGATGTATTTAGACAGAAGTGCATAACTAATCGTGCAGTGCTTTGTTATCTGTTCTGGAAAGGTTTACTGTCAGGCAAATTCATGACCGCATGCACCTTGCAGGACTCCGCTCGTTTGTATGCAACAATCAAATGATAGGGGAACAAATTTAGGGGCGGCCGACCGTCTCAGTGGGAAGCCGCCTGTGTGGAGTCCGTGGAGTGCTTCCGCAGACGAGAACATCACAAGTCAAAGAGTCAAAGAGTTTATTCAGACAATGTGTGGTACGGTTGCCTATGGCGCAGACCAAAAGACAAGTGGATGCCTGACGAGGAGTCTGCGCCCTTCGTGCTCCCATTCGAGAGCACATGATATTCAGCGCATAAAATAAAGACTAAATGAGATGGAAATACGGAGTGGTTGGTTAACATTGAAACGGGAGTTATTTCATATTGAACATTTATGTACAATTGGGAAAATACTGTAAGCAACAACAGAAAAAAAAGTAGTGGTCATGCCTGCAGTGACAATAGATACACAGTCATGTTAGTTTTGAAAGCTTCTAATGATTTACTTTCCGGGATAATTTTACAGCAGGGTGGTGATCATTTAAAAAACTGGGAATTCTGTAGCTAAGTTTCTGGGTTCCGTAGTTCGTACGTATTTTTTCCTTATTGTAACATGTGCCGTGTGTTGTAGGTGTGTGTTTTCGCTAGATACTGATGAAAAAAAAAGCCGTAGGATCGGAATGCATTTGTAGGTAACTAGCTACCGCTATTTGTTCTTTATAACATTCCACAGTGTAAGCAGTTGATGTTTTCTAAACAATGGGGTAGCGTGGCTAAGCTATGGTGCATTTTCTATTAGGCGCAAAAATTTCTTTTGCAATAAATATATGTTTTCTATGCTTGTTTTTGGTGCTGTACCTCAGATGAGAAGACAATTGTGGAAACGCGAATATACCAGTGCGTATTATAGTTGTTTCTTTAGCCAGATAAGCAAAAGGTTCTTTATCTTATACATGATACCAATGGACCTAGATATACCAGTGCGAACTTTTTCAATGTGAGGTGACCAGGCAAGATTCTCGTGAAATATGACACCAAGAAATTTATGTGTTGCTACACGTTCGATAAGTTCATCGCGAAATTGGATGAGTATTTTTTGTTTTATAAACTTGTTACGAGCGCGGAATATTATGTACTTAGTTTTTTAGTATTTAACTCTAGTTCATTACCATGGAGCCACGTGGACAAATTTTCCAGCCATACATTGGTTTCTACTTGGTGGACTTCTAGATCTTGTCTGCAGATGAATACATTGGTATCGTCAGCGTACAGTATTATTTCTGGTGTAGAGGGCACGTTAATTATATCATTTATATAAAGCAGAAATAACAGGGGCCCAAGGATTGATCCTTGTGGAACTCCATAATGTATCTGCCATAAGCTGGACTTGGCATTCGTAATATTCGTGCACTGGTGAAGATTTAAGAGGTAATTATTAATGTGAGAGCCGTTCCTATCATGCCATATTTATACAACTTGTACAGTAAAATAGGGTGCTTAATGGAGTCGAATTGCTTTTTAAAGTCTAGAAAAACACCTATTGCATATATTTTTTGCTCAAAGTTGTCTATTATTTTGTCCTTAATTTTTATTAGCGCCATTTCAGTAGATTTCTCTTTCTGGAATCCGTATTGCTGCTCGGCGATGATATCGTTTCGCTCGCAGAAGTTTAGTAGCCTGATGTTTATAACTTGTTCAACTACTTTCGAGAGGATTGGTAGGACTGAAATTGGCCTATAATTATTTGTCATTTCTATCACATCCCTTGTGTATGACAAAGATTTTCGCCATCTTTAATTCATCTGGAAATATTCCGGTACTCAAAATCAGGTTGCATATTTGCGTAAGTGGCTGACTAATCATGTGACTGATGGATTTTATAGGTTGAACTTTAATGTCATCAGCACCACATGCACGGTTATATTTTAAGTCTTCGATTACTGTGCAGATTTCTAATTGTGTAGTTGGAAACATGAAGATATAGTTTTGGATGTTGGACGTGATATACGTTGTAAGATCAGTTACTTGCCTGAGATTTAGTTGAAGCGCCTGATATAAGAAAGTGCTCATTAAGTTTGTCATGAAGCGAGGCCCCTGTGTAAGGCACTCCTTTTATGAGTTCAGAGATGCCGTCTCTTTCGTTGTTGGACATTAGCTTGTTTACTGTATTCCGTACTTGTTCAGGGTTGTTGCAGATATCAGTAAACTTATGTTCGTAATAACTAGTCCTGGCCTTTTAATATCAGAGTTTAACTTACTACGAATTTGTTTGTATTCAGTCAAACAGTCCATATTTTTCGTTCTGACGAAAGAGGCAAATAGTATGTCACGTTCTCTAATTATTTTCAGAAGGTCGGCATTTATCCATGGCTTCCTGGCTTTCTTACACTTTTTGAATTGTACGGTAGGGAAGGCTTGATTGTAGAGCTCAGTAATTGTTTTAATAAGGACGTCATATGCTGCGATGGGGTCAGATAGTTGAAGAACACCTGCCCAGCTTGTTTCTGCTACTAAGTTTCTAAATATTGTCACGTGGTGGTGATGTTGAAGAACACAGTAGCAATACTGTGAAAGACAAAACTAACCTTTATTGGGTGAACCTTTGCCCCCAGAAACAGGCTACACTTATAGCACAACGATAGCGGCGAACACGGTCGGTGATCGTCGAAAATCTGACCAGCGGGTCAAGCGCGCCGGCATTTATAGATCAGTCGTCGAATTTTCCAGAGTAACCGCTGGGACCCGCGTGTCTTCCACAAAGTTCTACACTATTCGCGTCGCGCATACGTGCATATTACACAAGTTGCGGTGAAAGACAGTGGACGGAACCATCGATAACATTGCAGAAACTTCTTTTACATGCAGGCGCGTCCTGCGCTGTGCGGTAACATTTGTTAGGCGCTAAGAAGCGGCCGCCCGATAAAAGTAAAGAAGTACACGTGTCATTACCCCCTCTTAAAAAGCATCGTCCCGATGCTACAAATATAAGAGAACGAAACACAAAAGGACACTTATTAAACAAAAGTAACAAAACGACGACAAGAAACAAAGTCCAAACGTCAGTTACGCGAAGTCCCAAATTTCAGGTCGTGAGCGGCGCCGCTGTGATATAAAGCAGCGCCCTCAAATAACCTGATTGAAAGCAACCACGTTGCTTGTGAAAAACCCGAAAGGACAGCGCATCACCTTGATAATAGTACGGAAGGAGCACCAACAACAGGTTTCGCGGCTTTGCAGATATTCCTGTCTGCATACGTCGCATTTATTATCCGTTTCACAAGGCCCACTGATCACATTGATAATAAAAGCCGCCTGATAACGCAGCCCAATTGCACCCTGACCATGCACGAAACGCGAAAAGCAAATGCGATAGGCATAGCATGTTTTAAAATCCCTGCTTTGCTCGCACCGCATCGACAGAGTGTGCGCACGCAGCTATATTTCGCGCAAGAAACTGGCTTCGGACCACAGCCCAATTCAATGGACGGTTTTAGTTTTCATAAGAATGTATATGTGTGTGACGGCCCACTTATGGGGGCAAAGGTTCGTGTTCTCAACGTTTTAACGGTTCTCTTAGGCGGAGCCTCCGAGAACCCAATTGAGGACAAAGCCGTTGGTTTGAACACACACACAGAAAGACTTTTAATCAAACTAGAAAAGGCATAAAGCAATTAGAAAGAAATAGGAAGCATGCATAAAATAAACACTCAAGCGGACATTGCGGTAAGGAACACACATAGGGCTTTAACGAGGGCGCGAGTCCGGGCTTGCCACGAGGGCGGGGACGCGTCGCAGTCTCGACGCGGCAACGCGGTGAGAAGCTGGCAGAAGGAGTGGCGCCGGTCTCACCAAAGGTTTCGGCGTAAGCTGACCGACCGGGCGCCGGGAGCGCGCCAGCTCTGGCTAGGGGAGGTAACGCTGGCGGCTGGGTGGCAGGAGTGGACGGCGGCGGCGTTCTGGCCGGGCAGAGAGCTCGGGCCCGTAGCCCGACTGCTCCCCTCTCGCCCACGGCGCGGAAGCTCGAACGCCGGCCTCGGGCAGCAGGCGGCACGGCAGACGGGGCGGCGTTCTGGCCGGGCAGCTGGCGTAGAACTCGGGCCCGTAGCCCGACTGTTCTCGTCCTGCCCACTGGCGCAGAAGCTCACCGGCCTCGAGGAGCTGACGGCACGCTCAGGTAGACGGGCGACGCACAGGAACAGGTTGGCAGGAGGCCCCGGGCGGGTGAAGTCCTGGTGGGCTCGGGTCCGGAACCCGACGGCCCGTCTTCAACGCCCGCTCCGGTGGTTGACCTCCTCCTGCCGTTGCTTCCCGAGACTCTCCTGGCGTCTCCCCGGCGTCTCCCTGCGTGTCCTCTTGCGTGTCCCCCGCGTCTCCCTTGCGCACCACGCTTTTTCTTCTGGTCTGGCCGATTTGGCATTCTCAGATTGGCTGCCCGACGCCCCGTGGTCTTTTCTAATTGGTTGCTTTTTTCGTTGTTGTCTTTCCTGCGCCGCGCGTTCACGTGCCGGGCGCTCTTCGGCGTCGTCGTTTTCCTCCTTCCAGCTCGGCGCGCGTGCACTCAGCGTCGTCTGCTCTCGACCGCCACGATCACCGCACCACGTCGCGCACCACACATCACAATGTGCTGCAAGAACAGGTTCGTCGCATCAAATGAAATCGAAATAAACAGACTGGGAAGTGACCCATGCGTTGAGAAAAGGCAAAACCGATGGGTTCAAGAAAGTGAATAAGTACTGCTAAATTAGCCGAATTGGCAATCGGGACGTTTGCACAAAAAAAAAAAAAAATAGAATACATAAGATTTCAGTGTGCCCTTATTACCAAATAATTCGTAAGCGCAGTTGAAGACCAGTTGCTGCCTAGTGGACGCGTTCGAACGGGTGGCCTTCTGCAGCTACGCAGTACTGAGTGCGCTTTATCACATCTTCAGTGGCTTTCTTGATGACCGACGCTCGAACTCTATGGTAGACATCCGTTACCCCTGTCTTGAGCTAACCCGACGTCCATCTCTGTCATGTAAGCACGATCTTTCGCACAACCGCAAAGCAAGAAATCGAGTGTAGAGAGGTCAGGTGACCTAGCCGGCAAATTTGCAGGCCCGTGCCTTCCAATCTATTGCGCATTCAGGCAGTTTCGTGCGCGGCTGTGTGCTGGTGCTCCATCTTGCTGATACCACAGAAGTGGAAAACGTGAAAGCGGGACTTCGCCTAGAAACGTATCCACCACTCCTTTAAGGATTTCGTCCATGTAACGCGGTCCAGTCGGTGTGTGATCAAAGATGGGACCGATTATGGCACTGGCGTAGATTCCGAACCACACATTGAATTAACACTGGTAGTGGTGCCGAGTGCGCTTTACCTAGTGTGGACTGGAGTAACTACAAGAGTGCATTATTGAAGTTAGGTGTTTCTGCGAAAATTGGCTTCATCTGTACACATTACCTTGCACAAAAAGTCCGGCTACTCGTTGGCTTTTGTGAGAACCCAATTTGAGACAGGTCCCTATCTTCCAAGAATTGGTGCTGGTTAAGTGGTACGGATATTATTCTGTTCCGCAAACTCTACTAATAACTCTCCCCTGCTATTCCTAGTGCCTATGCCATATTCCCCCATTGCCTTTTCTCCAGCCTGCTTCTTGCCTACCTTGGCATTGAAGTCGCCCATCCGTATACTGTATGTTATTTTGGCTTTACCCATCGCCGATTCCACGTCTTCATAGAAGCTTTCGACTTCCTGGTCATCATGACTGGATTTAGGGGCGTAGACCTGTACAACCTTCATTTTGTACTTCTTATCAAGTTTCACAACAAGACCTGCCACCCTCTCGTTAATGCTATAGAATTCCTGTATGTTACCAGCTATGCTCTTATTAATCAGGAATCCGACTCCTAGTTCTCGTCTCTCCGCTAAGCCTCGGTAGCACAGGACGTGCCCGCTTTTTAGCACTGTATATGCTTCTTTTGGCCTCCTAACTTCACTGAGCCCTATTATATGCCATTTACTGCCCTCTAATTCCTCCAATAGCACTGCTAGACTCGCCTCACTAGATAACGTTCTAGGGTTAAACGTTGCCAGGTTCATATTCCAATGGCGGCCTGTCCGAAGCCAGGGATTCTTAGCACCCTCTGCAGCGTCGCAGGTCTGACCGCCGCCGTGGTCAGTTGCTTCGCAGCTGCTGGGGACTGAGGGCCGGGGTTTGATTGTTGTGTTCATATAGGAGGTTCATAGGTTCACAGGTTCATATAGGAGGGAGAGTTATTAGTAGAGTTTGCGAAAGAGAATAATATACGGATAATGAATACCTTCTTCCCCAAGCGGGATAGTGGAAAGTGGACGTGAAGGAGCCCGAACGGCGAGACTAGAAATGAAATAGACTTCTTACTCTGCGCTAACCCTGGCATCATACAAGATGTGGACGTGCTCAGCAAGGTGCGCTGCAGTGACCATAGGATGATAAGAACTCGAATTAGCCTAGACCTGAGGAGGGAACGGAAGCAACCGGTACATAAGAAGTCGATCAATGAGTTAGCGGTAAGAGGGAAAATAGAGGAATTCCACATCAAGCTGCAGAACAGGTATTCGGCTTTAACTTAGGAAGAGGACCTTAGTGTTGAAGCAATGAACGACAATCTTGTGGGCATTATTAAGGAGTGTGCAATAGAAGTCGGTGGTAACTTCGTTAGACAGGATACCAGTAAGCTATCTCAGGAGACGAAAGATCTGATCAAGAAACGCCAATGTATGAAAGCCTCTAACCCTACAGCTAGAATAAAACTGGCAGAACTTTCGAAGTTAATCAAGAAGCGTAAGACAGCGGACATAAGGAAGTATTTATGTTATTTATTTATTTATTTATTTATTTATTTATTTATTTATTTAAGATACTTTCAGGGCCCGAAGGTATTACAGAAAGGAGTGGGTGAACTTAACAAAACATTTGTGCAATATACAAAGACAGATTCAACGTGGCGTTTCATGAATGCTGGTTTTGAAGGTGTCGGTATCCAGGATGGCTGCAACGGTGGCGGGAAGGTGGTTCCAATCTTTGCTTGTGCTAGGCATGAATGCATTACTACAAACTTTAGTACGTGAAGACGGCACACCAACTTTGAAACTATGGTCAGAGCGAGATGAATGAATGACGGTTGGGCGATAAGCTGTTCTTTCAACAAAAGGTTGTGGTGGTAGATTTTATGCAATAGCGAAAGGCAGAAGCATCTACGACGGAAAGAAAGTTCTGGCAAGTTAAGTGTTGTCTTCATTGAGGTAACGCTAGCATGTCGGGAGTAGTTTGATAAGATGAAACGCGCTGTACGATTCTGAATGGCTTCTATGCTGTTTATGAGTGTAATGTTAGCCGGGTATAATATAGATAGAATTGAACATGCTCTCAGGAACGGAGGAAGCCTAAAAGCAGTGAAGAAGAAACTAGGAATTGGCAAGAATCAGATGTATGCGTTAAGAGACAAAGCCGGCAATATGATTACTAATGTGGATGAGATAGTTCAAGTGGCTGATGAATTCTATAGAGATTTATACAGTACCAGTGGCACCCACGATGGTAATGGAAGAGAGAATAGCCTAGAGGAATTCGAAATCCCACAGGTAACACCGGCAGAAGTAAAGAAAGCCTTGGGAACTATGCAAAGGGGGAAGGCAGCTGGGGAGGATCAGGTAACAGCAGATTTGTTGAAGGATGGTGGGCAGATTGTCCTAGAGAAACTGGCCACCCTGTATACGCATTGCCTCATGACTTCGAGCGTACCGGAATCTTGCAAAAACGCTAACATAATGCTAATCCATAAGAAAGGGGACGCCAAAGACTTGAAAAATTATAGACCGATCAGTTTACTGTCCGTTGCCTACAAAGTATTTACTAAGGTAATTGCAAAGAGAATCAGGAACACCTTAGACTTCCGTCAGCCAAAGGACCAAGCAGGATTCCGTAAATGTTACTCAACAATAGACCATATTCACAATATCGATCAGGTGATAAAAAAATGTGCGGAATATAACCAACCTTTATATATAGATTTCGTTGATTACGAGAAAGCATTTGATTCAGTCGAAACCTCAGCAGTCATGGGGGCATTGCGGAATCAAGGCGTAGACGAGCCGTATGTAAAAATACTGAAAGATATCTATTGCGGCTCCACAGCCACAGTAGTCCTCCATAAAGAAAGCAACAAAATCCAAATAAAGAAAGGCGTCAGACAGGGAGATACCATCTCTCCAATGCTATTCACAGCGTGTTTACAGGAGGTATTCAGAGACCTGGATGGGGAAGAATTGGGGATAAGAGTTAATGGAGAATATCTCAGTAACTTGCGATTCGCTGATGATATTGCCTCGCTTAGTAACTCAGGGGACCAACTGCAATGCATGCTCACTGATCTGGAGAGGCAAAGCCGAAGGGTGGGTCTAAAAATTAATCTGCAGAAAACTAAAGTTTTGTTTAACAGTCTTGGAAGGGAACAGCAGTTTACAATATGTAGTGAGGCACTGGAAGTGGTAAGGGAATACATCTACTTAGGACAGGTAGTGACTGCGGATCCGGATCATGAGACTGAAATAATCAGAAGAATGAGAATGGGCTGGGGTGCGTTTGGCAGGCATTCTCAGATCATGAACAGCAGATTGCCATTATCCCTCAAGAGAAAAGTTTATAACAGCTGTGTCTTACCAGTACTCACGTACGGGGCAGAAACCTGGAGGCTTACGAAAAGGGTTCTACTTAAATTGAGGATGACGCAAGGAGCTATGGAAAGAAAAATGATAGGTGTAACGTTAAGGGATAAGAAAAGAGCAGATTGGGTGAGGGAACAAACGCGAGTTAATGATATCTTAGTTGAAATCAAGAAAAAGAAATGGGCATGGGCAGGACACGTAATGAGGAGGGAAGATAACCGATGGTCATTAAGAGTTACGGAATGGATTCCAAGGGAAGGAAAGCGTATCAGAGGGCGGCAGAAAGTTAAGTGGGCGGATGAGATTAAGAAGTTTGCAGGGACAACATGGCCACAATTAGTACATGACCGGGGTAGTTGGAGAAGTATGGGAGAGGCCTTTGCCCTGGAGTGGGCATAACCAGGCTGATGATGATGATGATGATGATGATGATGATGATGATGAAGTGGTACGTGTTAAAAGGTGTAATTTAGAATCCTCTAAATTGATTACTTGGAAATTGGCTTTTGAATGACCACGTCCCACACGCTAGCATGAGGGTTTGAAGCCGTAGATGCTAGAATATCCACGCGTAGGCTAGGGCTCAAGGATGGAGCCCTCCTCCGCTGTTGCTTGAAGCTGCCGGTTTGTCTGACGTTTTCATAGCTTCTGATGATAGTCGATGTGTTTGGTCTACCACCACACTTCCTTGACGGATATATATTTGCTGCCTTCTTGTTGCCATTTGCAGCTCCCAAGGCAAATATCACGTTTTACTTATGCTAATTACTGAAAGAATGGCTACTGGGACGAAACCAAATGCACATTTGAACTCTTGCGCTGATCTTGTCCATTCGCTCTTGTGGTTATAGGTTTAGCGACAAGAAAATAGCAAAAAAACATCTGTACACTTTATCTACGCTAAGGTAACAGCTATCAGAGCTTGCTTCCAAATAACACCAAACGCGACGTGCTACTTCGGTCCAGGCACGGCCGATGAGGCACTAGCTCGATCACGATGTTTTACAGCGAAGCTGTATATGGCTAGCCGTTTCGTCCGTCCGTCCGACTGTGTCCTCTGCGCCGAAAACTCTTCCGGCGCAACCCCATGCGAATGTATGAAAAAAAAAGCGATAGAGAGGCGGGCGATTGGCTGCGCCAGTAGTCACGTCCTTGCTCGCTGTCGCAGCCAAGCGGGCATGCAGCAGTGTCTCTCCGGCTCCGGAATGGGTAGGCCACGCATCATGCGTACTCCAGAGGAGCAGGCAGCTTTCGATCAGCAACGCCGCAAGCAGAACCGAGAATGAGCTTGTCTACGCTTTCCCGATGCTGCAGCCTGGCCACAAGAACAGGCTCGTGCAGCCGAGCGCAAGCAGCAACTGCGTACCGAGGATCCGGCAGCCTACCGAGCCGTCGTTTGATGAACCGTCGGCATTAACCCAGGGATAAACACCAGGACCACACGGTTGACATTCACTGGTTAACCATCCGTACGGAGCGCAGGGACGGCGATTTTTTTCTTTATTTCCTTCATTTCGTTCTGGCTAACTCAGAAGGAGCCAGTTCGAGGGCGCCGCTTTATGATGTGGATGGAAGCGCAGTCACGTGGTATTCGCCATATTTGTCAGGGTTTATTTATGAGTCGCTAAAATTAGTAGGCAATTAGTACGTCGCTGAAGATACCGCAGTTAGATGTCCCTTGGCTGTACGTGCCTACAAATGCCTCATTGACACTTTGATATTTATGATAGCATGGCTCGATTTAGATAATTAATTACCATAACATAATTAGGTATCAGTGACAAAAAAATTACTGGCAGCTACTCCACTTTACTGGAAACAATATGCATTAGGCTTTCTTTGAGTAAAGCATTGCTGCTTTTTTTAAATCTCGGTGCATGATAGTTTATTGGGACAACCTGTATATATTTATGATCTCTGCATGCAAGTGACGATGTTTGCATCCCTAATAAATGTTGTAAATTATTAGAAGTGTTTTTAATGATTAGTTAGCGTTGCTTGCTGGAAAGAAAAACGATACTTAGACACATATCATTCATGTGTCTTTCACACTTAATAAAATACTGAGCCGAAGGGGTCACTAAAGTCTAAAGGTTTTTTTCTTTTGAGAGTCAAAAAAGCACGCAAAGCATTTTGAAGGAAGGTGAACATGCAGAGCATATTCATTCTCTAGGCATAAGCTATCTGTACCTTTAGAAATAATTGTTATTTGGCTACCTCCTTCTCATTAAAAATATAATAAACTTTGTCGTGTGTATATATTTAAATATATTGTGTATGTGCGTGGTGTTTACAGTGGAAATTTAAACCAATGTTGAAGTGAGAAAAGACGGATGAGGCAGCCGCCGTTGGTACTTCTAATGCGCTTGTTCTCCTTTCATCAGAATTTGGAGGAATAAAGCAAAGCATGAATTAAAATCCATGCAGGTCTGCTCCAACAATGATGCAGTAAGCTATTAGCCCCAAAAGCATAGATAAAAATGCTTTACCCTTATCAGTGCGGTTTCGGAGAGGGTCGGTCGATTATAGATGAACTCGTGCGCATTCAGGCAGATTCGCGACACCTTCATGATAATATTAATAATATTAATGATAATAATAATAATAATAATATTTATTTTGCATCATCACACTGATGGAGGAAGCTGTAGGCAAAAGCTACTCTCCGTAGAGGCAGCTTGACAAAGGCCCACAGCTACCTTTGTCCAAAACAGTCTGCAGAGCCAATTGCAAGAACATGCAGCATACAGCAAAACATGACCAAGAAATACAGAGGATATCTTAGTTTCATAAACAGACAAAACACAGGAACAAGTATAAGGGTTACCAGAGAAGCAATGCAATTTAAAAACCTAGCATAGCTTTTCGCAATTCGACGAGTGTACACAGCCGAAAATCTATGCCAGCTTTCACGTATTTATGGTAGTGCAGACATTATGTAGGATAACTTATCTTTGGAATAATTTGTTTTCCGGGTTATCACTTTACATATTTCTTTATATCCTGTATTAAAGGAAGTAATGTTTTGTTATTGATGTGAAAGGTCATGTAGAAAAGGTCGACTTTCTTTCACTTCGCGCCTAATTGCTACAGCTAACTTAAGGTGTAGAGGTTGTGGACACGTAAGATTCCAGGCTGCTGAAACAATTCACCCATGTGGGCATCATACGGTAAATTAAAGATTGTTCTGATATATTTCTTTTGTATCAGGTATAATTTTTTCATGTTCGCAGAAGTTGTGAAGCCCCATACCAAAACACAATAGGGGAAGAGTGAATAAAAAAGTGATTTACAAAGTAAAAGCTTTACTTTAAATTGAAAAACTCTTTTACAATGATATATCATACCCACAACGCGCGATAACTGGTTCAGCATCCTGTCGATATGTTCGTTCCAAAGCATATTGCTTGAAAATGTAACTTCCAGAATTTTGGTATCGTTTACCAGCTCAATTTCAGTATCAGCCTACGTAAGTTGCAAATTATCGTTTATTGACTTATTGTTTGTCTAAATAATACCACTTTTGTTTTACTTATGTTAATGCTTAAATAATTAAAACATGACCAGTGTCAGTCCATGAAAGAATCTGGTCCATTCTTTCATGGACTGTTATACCGTCTGCAGCCAAAACAAATATGCCGGCATCCTCCACATATAGAACATATGTAGCGTTGGGATAAGAGCGAATTAAGTCATTTGTGTACGGTATAAAAAGAAGAGGCCCAGGGATGCTTCCCTATGGTACGCCCTTAGATATAGACTTAACCTCCGAGCAGTTCCTATTGGTCTCGACTACCTGTTGGCGATGTTTTCGATAAATTTTTATTAAATCTAGCGGATGACCACGAATTCCATAGCATTATAATTTCTGAAACGACGTAGCATGTTGAATATTATCAAACGCTATTATGAAGTCTACATACAAACCTAGCACGACATGTTTGTTTTCAAACTGGGATAGAACATCTCTTTCTGCTCCATTAAAGCCATTTCTGTACATTGCTGTTTTCTGAAACCAAACTGACTATGTGAAATCACATTATGTTTTTCGAGAAATTGGTACAGTTGACAGTGCATAACTTTTTCTAACCCTTTCGAAAAAAATGGCAGTATAATATGGGTTTATTGTTTCTAACATAACTTTTATCGTTCTTTTTGAACAAAACACGGACTTTTGCTACCTGCAATCTTTCAGGAAGAACTGCTCTCGACAAACAATGATAAAAAATGTGAGTAATATAAGGGAGAAGAATATCTTAGCGTATATTTCATGGAACTAATCTGCGGGGCATCAACTTCACGAGACGAGCTGTTCCTAAATTGCAAAAAAAAATACAGAATAGAAATGTTGTTTTACTAAAGGGGCAAGAAATATCGAAGATAAATTTGGATCAGGAAGAAATTAAATACACTCACTAGACATCGCGTCATCTGCAACAATCACGAAGTAGTCATTAAATGCATTTGCAAATTCGACTGCTGACATTTTCTTCCAATTATTTGTAAGGTTTCCACTCTTTGCCGTGATGTATTCCGGTTAAGAAATATATTCGCTTTTTACACAGGACATCTGCCTTATCTGCACTGGATTCTACTGCTGTGTCTCTATAGTGCGACCTCCCTTTTCTGATTTCCTTGTTTAATCGATTTCTGTACGTCTTGTATTCTTTAAGAATGATAGAATTTCTACTTGCCCCGAACTTCTGATAGAGTTCGTTCTTATATTTAATTTTTCTGAGCAGATCAGGGGTCATCTATGGCTTACAGTTTTTGTTTTATTCAAATTGACTTCTCTTTCTGCGAAGTGGCATTATATATGTCTGAGATTGCGTAAAAATTTATTGTAGGCTTGTTCACAGTTTTTTATCAGAAGAATCTCGTCCAGGTTACTACGAAGCAATTCATTTCTAAAAGCCTCCAGAATAGACCCATAGATATATTGAATGCAAAACGCCTTGCTCGTACCTTCTCGCGAACGGTGTCTTTTTTTATGAAGAGAAATATAGGAAGATGGTCGCTGAGATCCTGTGACAAAACTCCCGCAAAACTTATCCGTACGAACTCGTACCCAACAACCTTTGTGCGACCCTCCTTAATCAAACATTTGCACAGAATTTTTCCTCGGCCTCTTCAAATGAATTCCCCCTGACAGAAGCGATCAATCGACGTACGTGGTGTCGCTAAGCTTATCGGCGGGTTAAATAACTGACGGTATTAACACCAAAATTTTGAAAAACGTTAGTGCGTACTGCTCTATTATATTAACAAAAATATTCCAACAATCCTTGAACAAGGGTACGCTCCCCAATAAATGGAAAATAGGCAAGGTGATTCCAATCTTTAAATCAGGCGTTAAAAACTTTCCTTGTAATTCTCACCCTTTTTCTCTCACCAGTAACAGTTGCAAAATACTACAACATGTAATCTACAGTAACTTGGGTAACTTTCTGGAATCAAACTCATTTTTTAGCGCGGCTCAACATGGCTTTCGCAAACATATTCATGTTAAACGCAACTTATATGGTTTACTCACGCATTGCACCAAATCTTCGATCGCTCATCTCGTGCCATTTGTACATTCTTAGATTTTTGAAAAGTGCTTGATAAGGTCTCGCATAGATTACTGCTTCAGAAACTAAATCAACTAAATTTAGACACCAGTTTGTTAAAGTGGATTGAATTTTTTCTTACACATCGTTCACAGTTTGTGGACGCGAATCAGTGCTGTCCTGCTTTTAGCCATGTTTCTTCAGGCGTTCCGCAAGGATCGGTTCTTGCACCGCTCTTGTTTCTTATCTGTATCAATGACTTGGCGTTTCTCCTAAAATCTAACGTTCTTTATTTGCTGAGGACTGCGTTATTTTTCGCGAAATAAAAACTGTTAATGGCACTACCCTCTTACAGTCCGATCTTGATGTTGTTGCTACCTGATTCAAAGCACGGTTAATGGAACTTAACACTAGCAAATGTAAAACAATGAATATCTCTCGCACTAAGACCTCCATATCTCCTTTTTACCTTAACAATGTTCAGTTAGAATCAGTCATCTCGTACAAATACCTTGGCATTAGCATTACCACTAACCTAACCTGGAACCTTCACACCGAGCATATAAGTAGCAACGCCAACCGCATGTTAGGTTACTTACGTCGTAACTTCCTTAGAGCGCCATCGTCACTTGAACTATTGCTGTATAAAACACTAATACGTCCCAAGCTAGAATACGCATGCTCGATATGGGATCCAAGTCAGGACAAACTTATAATGGCAATAGAACTTGTTCAGTATAACTACGTTAGGTTTATTCTGTGTAACTACAATTGAACCGCTAGTGTTACTGCCATGAAGTCTGATCTTGCTCTCCCATCCCTGTCTGCGTGCCGCCCAATTTCCCGACTAACTCCTTTTCATACGTTGTATTATCATCCTGTTCTGCGCGACCAATTTATCTCTAGGCCACATTATCGATCCCATCGCATCGACCACAGCCACAAAGTTTGAATTGACATTTGCAACACTATGCATTTCTTTCACTTGTTTTTTACCCACGACTAATCGCAATTGGAATCACCTTCCTTCTGATGCTGCATCTACTAGTGATAACCAACACTTCCGACAGTTTCTATCTAAAGATGTATAAACAGGGTTCTTGTAATGTTGGTTTTTCATGTTGTTGTGCTAACATGTTCTGCATCTTTTCCAGGGATATAGCTAACATTGTATGAAGAGCGAATAATGTATACTTCTTTTACGTTTTGCTTGTAAATATAAATAAATAAATAAATAAATTAGTGTTAATATTCATAACAAACAAGCTCAGCAAAGTTGAACTGTTTGCTGTAATTATGGTTGGCGAAGCAATAGCACTAGTAAAACCTTTTGATACATTCAGTGTAGAGAGGAAGAACAAGGCGCCGAGTAGTACGGTCGTGCCCACATCGGCTCCTGCTTTCTTCGATATTTTTGGTGAAAAATTCATCTCAATCTCGATGATTTCTGCACCAACGGATGCGTAAGGAAAAGAGGAACCTACGGATACCAACCTTCCTACGGTGGGTGCCCTTTCGTCGGTTTTTCGAGCTGCTTCTCTTCCGTGACGCCGCGCTCCACTCAGTCTGACGGCAAGGCCTAACCAGCGTTCGCCGGGCAGGGTTAGTCCCGCCTCGTCATGACAGAGGGAATGCTTGTTGTAATGGAAGGAGACGATCTTTCACCGGAAGAATTTGATGCGGAGCATGGTTGGCGCTCTGCCACTCTCAAGAAAAACGCCCTGCGCGTCTCTCGTCGCGACAGCACCCGTGAAGCGGCAAACAGCGAGGAGCACCGCGAGCGTCTCAATGGCAGCAGGAAGCCCATTAGCTTAAAGCACAAGATCATCCAGTCGTTGCGAATGCCTCAGCTCCCGGAGGAACACTGGAAGATTATCGCCCACCCCAGGGGTGGTCTGGATTTTCAGAAAACGGGCTCCGCTCGGCTTGGTCGGGTTGTCGCCGCCGCGGCAGGACTCACGTCCGAGCAAGCTAGCCACGACATCGTCTGCCCCAACGCCACACAAAATATTATCGTCCTAAGCACCGCGTCTCACGATAACGCCGATGCTTATCTCAAAATGAATTGCTTCGCCCTGGGAATCAAACAGGACGAACTCAGAACTTACGAAGCCGTGCCGCATGCCACGTGCAAGGGTGTCATACGTCAAATTGATGTGTCGGAGAGCCAGGCCGACCTGAACAGAAGCATTCTCAACGAGCGAGATCCCTTAGCCCTGGGAGCCAAGCGAACCAAGAATAGCGAAACGATAGTCACCGTCTTCGACGGCTACAAGGTCTACAACTTCGTTTGCTACGGCTCGGCGCTAGTCAAGGGCTCCTTGTACCTCAGGCAGCACACGACTGCTGCTATGCCTGCGGTAAACTAGGCCACAGAGCCAACGTCTGCGCAACTCCGGATGACAAGCTATGCAGGAAATGTGGGGCCAACAACCCCGACGACAACCACACCTGCTCGCCTACTTGCGGGCTCTGCTAGGGCCCGCACTCCACAGCGGACAAGATTTGCAAGCAAAGATTCCAACTCCCGTACATCGTTCGACGGAGGAGAAGGGAAAGAAATGTAGAATCCAGGAATCGATATCTGTCACGAGCAGAGACAAGCGCCGACAGCGAACCAGCTAGACCTTCGAGCAGGCGCTCTCGCTCGAGAAGCCGCTCGAGGTCCAGGAGCTGTTCCCAGTCGTGGTCGAGGAGCCCTTCCATGTCCAGGTCCCGTGGCCGCTCTAGATCGGGAAGCCACTCCCGGGGCCCACAGAACAGGGCCCAGTTAAAGGAGCCAGCCGGTCCTGGGAAACAAGGCGCCACCTGGGCAGAGAGGGTGCGCAGTGGAGGGAGAACTGCCGAAAAGGTAACTGGGGGTGCGGCGCCAGAGCATGGCTCGTCTGAAAGAGCTCAGCTTAGGAAAGAAAATGGCAAGATGCGCAGCATAATCGAGTTAATGCGAGCCGAAATAGCAGAGCTGAGAAAGGCCAATCAACCTCACCACGTTCCAGTCTCTAGTTCAACCCCCTAAGGGACCCCCTCGGTGACCCCTCTCCCCGACCCGCTCGGGTAGCTCACACCATTCCAGTCTCTAGTCCATCCCCCTCGGGGATCCCCTCTCCCCAAACCGCAGACGTTCCCATGGTCGTGGATGTGAGCCACTCGGGCGACCCAGTCAAAAGACAGGCCGTTCGCAGCACGCCCGAAAATGTACCTGCTAAAGCAAAGTCCGAAGTCAGGGAAATGTTGAATTCCATCTGCTTCGAGATCAAGGCTAACGAACGACTATCTGCTGTGGGTCAGTGACTCGTGGTCGTGGATCAGAAGTTAGACGCGCAAAATGTCAAAATTCAATGCTTAGAAAACAGAATGCCAGAGATAGAGTCCAAAGTGCAGGAAATGGACATCAGGACGTCGACCCACGTACGTCCCGTTTACTTCCCAGATGGCGCGTCAGTACCTACGCCGCCACCAGTGCACATTCCCGGACCGATTAATAGAACCATCTCCCTCGAGACCCTGGTAGCAACGCCGGAAAGCGCTCTATACAGCAAAAATGGCGCCACACACCCAATTTAGGATTTGGCAGTGGAACTGCAGGGGACTCCACCATAAAAGATGCACCCTGCAGCAGTTTCTTCGCACTCACAAAGAAAAGCCACATGTTATATTATTGCAAGGAACGATGACTGATCAGGTTTCACTCCAGGGATACAAAGCTCTTACCTCTGCGTGAGGACGGCAGAGGAATCTGCACATTAGTCAGCAGCAAGTTCACTTTCGTCGCACATGATCTAGGGGTCCGGCCTAGCAAGACGGAGGCCTCCCTAGTAGAATTCATCCCAAGTCAATCCAACATCTCCAGCATATTTATATTTAACGTATATAGCAGCCCGTGCGATCACAGACAACGTTTCAAAACCATGATCACTAGGGCAACGAAACTCGCCGGAAACTCTCCACTGGTTGTAGCCGGCGATTTCAACGCCCCCTTTCACGCGCGGAACTACACGCAGGACACGGTCAAGAGCAGAAGCCTGTGGCAGGAGGCGGGAGATGTGGGACTCTCTATTGACGGACCCAGCCTTTCCCCCCAAACGAGGCACCTCCTCGACCAGACTCTGTCCCGGATGTCGCCTTTGTTAAAAATGCTGGCTCAGCCATGTGGTCGAATCTGCTCATAGACCTCGGTAGCGATCACTACATGACGGTCACCAGCTTACAAGTGGAGCACAAAAGAAAGAAGACCTTCTTGGTCCCTGACTGGGAGAAATTCAGTGTGGTTCGCAAGGCCCGCGCCGCCCGTGGAGAAAAGCCGGAGAGTCTCGTCCAGTGGTGCGCGCTAATTCTGCATGATGTTTGCTCCACCACCAAAACTATAGAGACGGATCCACAGACAGACAAAATGGATAGCAGGCTAGCACACCTTCTCGAGGCTAAGCAATCACTTCTCGAGAGGTGGAAAAGCCAACGCTTGAATCGCAAGCTCAGAAAAAAGATAGCCGAGATCAACAAGCAGATCGACGAGCACTGCCAAGCCCTGTCAAGGCAGCAATGGGACAAAATTTGCAATTCAATCTACGGGGAGATGCGCACGGGAGGTCAGTCGAATCTTCTCAAACACTTGCTCGACGACTCCGGTACCAAGTCAAACCAGAGAAGTGTCCTCGCTAAAGCGCTTAACGAAGCCAAGAAGTCGTCTTCGGAAAAGGGCGTGCTGGTGATGTTCGCTAAGAAGTAACTGCCGCTGAAAACTGTGGCCGATGAGGCGGCATACCCAGCATACAAAGAGAAGCGTAACTCCGCGCTGGACGAGCCTTTCAAAATCAGTGAAATCCGCCGCGCCCTACACGACCTCAATGGTAGGGGAGCACCCGGCCCCGATAACATTAACAACAAGGCTCTCAGAAACCTAGAGGACGCATCGATCGAGTTTCTCACAGATAAGATAAATCGGATTTGGTAGGCGGGAATCGTACCGGAAGAATGGAAGTTGGCGATGGTCATACTAATCCCAAAGCTCTGTAAGCCGCCGAGCTTGGACAACCTCCGCCCCATCTCACTAACGTCATGTGTAGGGAAGGTGGCCGAGCACGCCATCCATAACAGAATTGCCTAGTATATCGAGACCAACAACCTTTTTCCTCACAACAAGATCACCCAGGACGCCATGAAGCTTATCAAGATCCAAGTCCTGGAACGCTGCACTCAGGACACGAGAGCCATCCTTGGTTTGGACCTGCAGAAGGCTTTTGATAACATCTGCCACGAGTTCGTTCTCGACGCCATCTCCAAACTCGACCTGCGCTCGTCCTTCCATGCCTTCATCAGGCCTTTCTTGAGCAAACGATGCGCCATCCTCACGGCTGGAGATTTGGAACCGGAGAAAATGGAGCTGAGCAGAATAGGCACCCCCCAGGTGTCAGTCATCTCACCGCTCCTCTTCAACATTGCAATGGTCGACCTCTCAAGATAGCTAGACAAGGTCCAGGTCATCGGTCACACGATCTACGCGGACGACATCACTGTCTGGTGCACGGGTGGCAGTGACGGACAAGTCGAAGCCGCTCTCCAGGATGCTGTCGACACTACAGAGCGCTTTCTAACCGACACGGGTCTCCGGTGCTCCCCAAAGAAATCGGAGCTCCTTCTCTACAGCCCAACTAGAAAGGGCCGCAAACCACAGAACTCGAAACCTCCTACTGAAATTGACATTAATCTCTGCATCAAGTGCGGAGATCCCATTCCCAAAGTCGCGTCCATTCGAATCTTGGGAATGACACTCGAAGGGGCGGGCACGAACAGCATCACCATTCACAAAGTAGCAAAGAAGACGGATAGCGTCATCGGTCTAATCAGGCGGGTAGCTAACAGAAGGAGAGGCCTGAGCGAAGAGAATCTGATAACGCTAGTCCATGCTTTCTTGTTATGCCATTTTACGTACGTAGCGGCCATGCACGTCTGGAAGAGGGTCGAGCAATACAAGCTAAATGCCATGATAAGGAGGGGGATCAAGAGCGCGCTCGGACTACCAAACTACACACGCACCGACCGACTCCTGCAGTTGGGTATTCATAATACCCTGCAAGAAATTGCAGAAGCACAAGAAAGGGCACAGATTCTCAGGCTCTCCGGCACCAGGGCGGGCAGACCACTCCTAACTGAGATGGGCGTCCCACCGGCCACTGTCGAAAACGCCTACCAGGGTCTTCCGAAAGAGCAGAAAGATAACATCATCATATCGCCCGCCCCGCGCAATATGCATCCCCATGGCAACGTAGAAAGAAGGAAGGCCAGAGCGGTGGCGCTCCTACGCCACGCAACAGAACTCCCTGGCGGCAGCTGCTTCGTTGACACGGCCCAGTATGGAAACAGCAACAATTTCATGGTAGTGTCAATCAACCACACGGGTTCGACCGTTAACGCCACTTCGGTACAAAGCAAGTCGTCGCGTGCGGCCGAGCAAGTGGCCATTGACTTGGCCCCCCTGGACGACAAACATGCCAATATCTTCAGCGACTCCAGGGCAGCGTAAGAAAGCCTGTCGCATCCTCGACGGCAAAAACATATCCACCCACACTCACACGTGATTCCCCGCTCACATAGGATCCATCATGGGAGGCCCCACAAACCACAACGAGCTGGCCCACTCCAAGGCGCGAGGTCTCGCTTTCCGCGACCATGGAGAATTCTAACGCCGGTCCGCAGTGGTCGAGAAGAGAGATCAACCGACTTCATACAGTGAAATTGCGCAGCACTTTTATCTCGGCCGGAGAGACTTTCCCCTTCCACACAAGAAGTTAAATAGAGCGCAGGCATTGACCCTCAGATTATTGCAAACAGGCTCATATCCCAGCCCGGCTTTATTTCACCAAATTTATACCGACACCTATGCCACTAGTTCTTGCAGGCACTGCAATGACATCGCTAGCCTAGACCAAATGCTCTGGCGTCGCCCCTCGTTCCGAGGCACAGAACAAATCAATGAGGACAAGTGGCTCTCCGCTATCAAGAGCCTATGCCGGGGTGCAACTATGGGCTTTCCAGAGGGCCCACGACGCGGCGGTCGTGCATGGCATGACTGTCCCAAAGTGGGAGCGGCGCGCAGCGCGCTGAGTCGCGTACCTCAGGACCTTCATTAAAGTTTTGCATTCATCCATTCAACAATCAGTGTATGCATATTATGGTGGCATGCAGAATGACCTAACATATCAAGGTTAAAGTCACCTGCAGATACCAAAAGATACACGTTGCCAGACGAAAAATGTAAGAGCTTTTCATAGAAGCATAAAAAACTGCCAGGGTTTCCGTTTGGTGGCCTATAACACACTGAAAACAGATATTTACTGGCGCAAGCAGTAAGTATTTCGAAATTTCCACATCTGATGCAAAAGTCAGGAACTAGTCCACATTGCACGTCTTCTTTCAATAGCAACATAACACCACCCCATGACGCGTCGCGCGATTCAAACAAAAAGACTGATAAGACATGCATGTGGATGCATCATCCTTATCTTTGCTTCATGTTTAAATAAGCAATATGGCATCAAAACAAAAAGAATTCGGAGATAAACAATTGAAGATAGACTTGTTTCTTTCAAAGGGAACGAATGTTTAAATGTGAACATTTCATGGAATGTTTATGATGAGCGGTAGCGATAGCATTTAGTTCTTGCAAAAGAAATACTTTTTTGGTTCAGCCATCTCAGCGAGAATGACAAGGGTTTACCATTGGCCAAAACAATATTATAAGGGAAAGCCATGTGCTTTTCCTCCAATAGCCCGCTCGGCGTTTGCCCTGCGCACAAGAACCTTTCCATTCCTCTGCCACACACACTGAAAGCCATTTTCTTTCGCCCATTCATTCGCGACGTTAAGCAACTGCCTGTTGCGACTAATTAGGTTGTGTAGCACAATCACACGACAACCTTTTTCCTTCAATTTTTGCCGGTTTTCCAGCCACTGATCCCTCACCACCCGCTTCGTGTACTTCACAATTATGCCTGCACTTTTACCTGGTCTCGCTGGGAAACGGTGAATAGCAGCAGCTTCTAGTTCCGAAAGTATCGGCATGCTCATCACATCAGTCAAGTTGCTAACTTTTTGTAGCAGGCTCTCACTCCTAGTTACCTGAATTTCATGAAATTCTAAATTTAGCTTTCGGTTTCGCCACTCGAGGTCATTTAGTTCCATCTGCAACATTTTCTTCCCATCAGAATTTTTTTTTTTGCACTGCGCCTAAATAGCTCCAATTCGTTTATGAATGTCTTTATTCTCTTTTTCATGGTTTTCCAGTCGGCGTGGAAGCTCTTCACACTGTTCTGATATCATTTGAACTGGCCCTTCAATGTTTGACACTGTCTCCTTCAATGGCATCGGAACGTCAATTTTCTGGCTTATGCTACACAAAAGTAATCCGATTTCACCAGTTTCATGCCTCACGTCCACATGTTTCTGAGCATCTTTGCTTTTTGCAGTCTTACACGTAGAACACGCCCACTTCTGTCTTGATGCTACGCTTTCGCTTCTGTATTGTTTTTCTTTAAGGCTCGTGCAAGTTACGAAATGGTAGAAAGCAGAACATTCCTCACATCGGACCGGCATATCTAAATATAATTCTTTTCTTTTCGTGTTCTTAGATATGGAAAAGCCATAACTCAACTTGGCGATATGGCATTTTACGAGACCTCTCAGGCAATATGCTTGATGTAATTGGGCGTTGCTTATCACGCCTTGCATTTCATGTTCGAGTTAGCAATGCTCTATGCAGGTCATTTATACTACTGCAAGGTGGCGTACTAAGATATCGCCTTTTTGTCGTGAAAACGAATTTCTTGCGCTCATATATACGGCAGAGTATGTCTTATTTGGCATACGTGGATGGCGTACAGCTAGGATTAAACTCATGTAACCTCGCAATCTGTAAGGGACATATATTCAGCTTGGCTTGAACAATGTTTGTAAATATGTAGAAGAAAACGGCTTTAAGCTAAATCCTCTTAAACACTCCTGCGTCCTCTTCGCGCATAAAATAGGCTTATTTATAGAGTCCAATATAGAACTACAAAGACTGTCCATACCAGTTACCACACAACAGAAATTTTAGGTATCATATTAGACTCCAAACTAACCTTCATTCCCCACATAAAGCACCTAAAACAGAGATATGCCTAAAAGATTATTGCCCATTCCACTCTGAAGGTAGTTGACCAGCGAAGCCGTTTAACGCACAACACGGAGGTGACACAGAATTTCGAGCAAAGGTGTGAAATCATTTATTGTCATGATGGGCGGACATCGTAACGAAAGGTAAGCACACGCATTTTTTGTCTTGATCTGTGGTCATTATTTCATTCGCAACTGTAATCAAATTCTTTAATATTGTCAAATCGATGCACCTACGCCGCTGGGTCGTCGGTTGGGCCGGATCGGTGTGACATCGCAAAGGGCATGTCAAACCTATCAAATTGATGCGTTATTTTCTGACTTTTCCAAAGCTTTTGACACGGTTATGCACAACAAGCCACTAGGTAAACTAAACGTCATTTTAAATTATCCTCGACAGATCGACTGGATAGCTAGCTTTCCGAACTCTCGCTCTCAATTCGTTTCATTTAGTTCCACTACGTCCTCAATTGTAAATGTAACATCACGTGTACCAAAAGGCTCTGTTCTCAGACTCTTGCTATTTTTAATATTTATAACTGACCTTCCCTACAATATTAAGAGAAAAGTCCGTGTTTATGCCGATGACTGCGTGCTATACCAAGTAATTTCTTTGCCTAGGGATCACGCCTTACTTCAGGATTCCTAAAACAGATTTTGCACCTGGTGTACGGACTATCAGATGTGCATTTACTTTCAAAAAACCATAGTAGTGTCATTTACAAACAGCCATTTTCCTTCACAGCATGTGTATACGCTTTCAATAATACATAGTTCGCCGGGCACAGGTGTACAAATACCTTGGAGTTAACTTTACGCACAGCATGCAATGATCCGAGCATATTGGTCACATCGTATCTATAGCACTAAGAAAATTAGGTTACTTACAAACATTATCTAAATCGCCAAATACACTAAATTACTAATGTATAAAGTACTCATTCGTCCTCTATTAGAATACGCTTCATGCGCCTGGAGCCCGTACAAAGTTTGCGACATTAACAAAGTTGAATCGGTGCAAAGGAAGGCTGTTCGTTTCATTTGTCATCGCTACGATCGGGATTTTTCGCCTTCATCCGCAATGAATTCCTTGAATTTATCTCTTCTAGGCACAAGGAGCCATATAGATTCCATGAAACTATTACATTCAACTATTCACTTATGTTGTCGACTATCCGCTGATGATTACATCTCGTATGGCAGTGCTCTTCCAACTAGACGTTGTCACACCCTCAACCCAAAGCCTTTCTATGCGCGCACTAACACGTGTAAACAGTTATTTCCCGAGATTTGTGAACTGTTGGAACGAGTTACCCAGCTCTGTTCGTGAATTTGCACTGTCTGATTTTCTAGAAGCACTAGTGTGATAAGATTGCTGTTCCTTTTTTTATCGATTAAGTTCAACTGCCTTTTTGTTGTTGTTTTTTGCGTATTGTTGTACTCCACTCCTGCAATTGCCCTGCATGGATAGGGCTGAAGTATATGAAAATAAATAAATTAATTAATTAATGTGTATGCAAGACAATGTAGCTTCTTAAGTTATCACATGCAACATGGGGCAGCGACAGGAGGTGCCTCATGAACCTGTGCAAAAGTTTTATACGTGCACGGTCACATTATGGGGATATAGTCTATCAATCTGCCTGTCCAAGCGCCTCGAAGACGCTTGACCCTGTTCAACATCTAGGTATCCGCCAAGCGGATACCTAGATGTGACTCTCTACACTACGACTCTCTACGCTAAGAGAGAACAGGACAAGTCCTGTAGAGAGTCTTTGCGAGGAAATGGGTGTTTCACTTCTTGAACATATTCTGATGATTACGGCAATATCATTGCTGCCGTGGCAGTGGGAACGCACAGAATTCGTTACATCGTTCATAGCGGTGACAAAAGACGCGCCAGAAGCACATATTAGGATGCGTTTCCTAGAACTCCAGTCAAATTACTTGCGCACTGTATTTTACACCCACGCTTCCAAGTCAACTGGCGGGGTATTTTACGTAGTAGTAAGTCCATCCCTCTCGGATTACGATATGCTGCACCCGGAAAGAAGTATATTTATGGCAGAGGCCCATGCACAATAATGTCGGCTGTGAAGTGTAGAAGGAAATCAAAACTTCCAAAAACAATTGTAATGTGACACTCTAATGCGTGTTCTAGGTTTATGTCTGTACAGGTGGTGGAGCATCCTAGATTGGTGAGGAGTAGGAAGACGACGGGCGGCTGGCTACCTGAATCTCGACGGCGACTCAGCTGATGAAGGCCGTTGCGCCTAACTCTGCTCGACAACTTAATAAATGCCTTTCGGGGGCATATCAATATTTACAGACTCACTAAGCGTCGTTAAAGCCCTAATATGCCACGCTGTAAACACAAAATACTGTACTTATTGAGCTGTATTCCCTTCGGTGTAGAGCGTATATATCACACCAGCATGCTATTATATCCTACGTGGCCATAGAAAAATCGAGGATAATGTTCTAGCCGACCAAATGGCCGGATCAATTAGATCGTAAACTATTAATCCTACAGCTGCTGTCCCTGTCCCAGATCTGAAGCGTTTTTTACAAATATAACTGCGAAGCCACTGGCAACGCTTGTGGGACGCTAAAACATATAATAAGCTTCACGTGATTAAGCCACAGTTAGGTATCTGGCCCTCCACTACGAAGACAGGACGAATTGATGTCCTACTGTGTCGACTCAGGTTAGGGAACACTCTAAGGTGCCCATACTTTTCCACTGAGTCGAAATGAACCTCCAACCTGTGGTAGATGTGGTGAGCGGCTAACTGTCCTGCACGTCTTCCTGGAGTGTTTGACAAGCCGAAGCTGAGAGAAACTTTTCCTGTAGCATTTTGCTATCATATTCCTCTCCATCCGGTTATCTTTCTTGGCGCTTAACTGTTCTTTTTAACACCAAGACTGTTCTAAGTTTCTTGAATGATGTGCGACATGTTATTACCTCAAGAAATTCACAGCAAGTCATCTCGACAGAGGATGGTGCAGCGAGTTTTATTGCGATAGCAATTATATGGACGCACCAAGCGCATTTCTGCCGGCGGTGCCGCCCTCGCCGTGACGTTCCATCTAAATTTCGAGGGCGATGAAAGCTTCGCCGCGCGTCGTATGCTGTATGTGCGAGTGAAAGCGTGCGACGGTGAGAAAGCGATCGCGCTCAAAAGAGAGGAAGCGCGCCGTCTCCGTCACGCGCCAGGCTACAGGGGGAGGGCAGGGGCGGGGGCGTTCTCCTCCGGGCACCCGCGTGCGCCCGCTCCGGATTGTTGCATCTAGAAAGCCATCAGCGACGGCGACAGAGTCTGCATTGCGCTGTGTTTTCGCGGCTTAGTTCGCATTGATGCGAGAGCGAAAGTCAATTCGCTAGCTGCTGCTGCGGCCACACTTCCTCCCTCCAGCGTTTTGACAGCGAGTTTCCGCGGTCGTCAAGCGAGATGCGTTCATCTTTGCTTGTGTGGGCGTGACACTACGCTTGCTAATTCAGTTAGTATGCCTATGTTTGCAATTTTATACGGCCGATAAAGCTACTGTTCTTACTTCATATAGCTGTCCAATAATTTGTTATCGCAATTGATGTTTCGCTTTTGGACGAAACAGTGACACTTGGATTTTCTTTTTTTTTTTTGTAAAGCACATGCCTTCAGGCCCTTGTTTTTCAATGGCTTCTTAAGGTAGTAGTGCTTCTTCCAAATTTTCACCAATCACATATTTTAGTTTATCATTTCAAGCGACCGTCCGTCACTTCGTTGTCCCCGCCATGGGATTCATTGCCTCTTGCTCCGGAATCCAATTCGCCACGCCCTAGGGGTCACTGCACCCAGCTCTTTCTCGGACCCGAAGAGCCACTGCCCCAGTCGGGCAGCGGATTTTCTACCGTAACGTCGTGTCTGATAATCGGATCGTAGTTTTGACATGTTAAATCACGGTAATTATTTCAATTAGTTCGCACTTCATGATACATGTAATTGTGGGCAGATGCCGAAACTAGAGCATAAACCATATTGAGCCGGACGTTCCTCCTACTCCCATCTATTTATTTATTTATTTACCCACAGCGCCACAGTGGCATTACAGTGGGGGGGGGCGGGGGGTTGTACAAAAGAAAAAAAATATTACAATGGCAGTCACAATGACAATGCAAACACTTCATTGTCAGTAATATTAACAAGAAATGAAGATAAAGCATTCCATTCTCGAACAGTGCGAGGAAAAAAACGACATCTTGAACATATCGGTTTTTGACCTGAATTCACGAACTTTATGGTTATGATCAACCCGCTCGGATCTGTAGTGTAGATGAAAAATGTACTTCTCCCTAGGAATAGCAATCTTATCGTAATATATTTTATGAAAAAATTTAAGCCTTAGCTTTCTTCTAGTTACTTCAAGGGGTTCCCATTCTAATTCCTGTTTTATGCCAGACACACTAATGTATCTACTATAATTCCCAGAAACGTAGCGGGCCGCTAAGTTCTGGATTCTTTCTAATTTTTGTCTGTCAGTCTTTGTCGGCGGGTCCCATACAGTACAAGCATATTCCAACGCGGATCTAATATACGTTTTAAATAGTAAATTCCTAGAGTCTTGCGGAAACGTTCTCGTGTTACGGCGCAAAAAACCCAACATTTTGCAAGCTTTCCCAGCAACATAATCAACATGTCGATGCCAACATAGTTTTGAGGTGATGTACACACCTAAATACTTATATTCGAGAACAGTTTCCAATAAGTGGCCGTTTATGTTATAGACGTAATTAGGTACATTCTTTTTCCTCGTGAAACACATGTGCACTGTTTTTTGCAAATTTATATTCATCTACGTTTACTTTTTGTATTTTGCATCTGAGCCTTGTATTTATTGCTGTATTTTGTGTCACAACTTGTATTTAACATTTTTCAATTTTGCTAATCCTGTTCTTTTTGCATATATTATGTATTCGCCCCTCCTGCTTGGGCCTGCTGTAGGCCTGCAGTATGTTCTAAATAAATAAAATAAATAAATCTGCCACTGTTCGCACCACCGGTGCAATGTATTTAGGTCTTCCTGCAAAGCAAGCGAATCCTGGGAATTTTTCACTTCTCTGTAGACCACGCAGTCATCAGCGAAGAGCCGCATGTGGGAAGTAATATTCTCTGATATGTCTTAAATGAACACAAGAAAGAGCAACGGTCCCAAAACTGACCCCTGTGGGACGCCTGACGTGACGGAAGCTGCATTTGATTTGGCTCCGTTTATTGTGACATACTGACACCTTAAACTTCAATATTACCTAATCCATTCTACAACCTTCTCATTCACATTTAAACAGCGCAACTTGTGGACTAAGAGACCATGATCTACTACGTCAAAAGTCTTTTTAAAATCAATGAATATGCAGTCAATGATGCTACAACGATCCATAGCTTCGCATACCTCATGAACAAACTCGGTTAGTTGTGTGACACAGGATGTCTTTTGCAGGAAGCCGTGCTGATTTGGATTTAATGAGAAGAGGTTTATTGGCGGCTCCTAAGGCAAAAGCGCAGCGACCGGGAACGGCGAGACAGCCCGAAGCACAGTCCAAAAAAAGGCGACAGTAATCAACAGCGCGAGCGGAGCCGAGCCGCGCGTTGGCGATGTGTCTGTGCCGCGAGGCGCGTCTTCTTCACAATCTCCCCCCGGACAAAAAGAGCCATCCTGGCGCCTTAAGAATCAGGAGGCAGAGAGTCGTGGTAGGGCTTGAGACGCGAGACGTGGACAATGTCACGTCCACGCCGGCGCAAGTCTTCAGGTGGTGACAGTGGCTCAATTAGAAAATTCACCGGAGATGTTTGCTCCAAGACTCGGTAAGGCCCTTCGAATTTTGGGACGAGTTTCGAGGAAAGCCCCGGAGTCTGGAAAGGGACCGACAACCACACAAGAACGCCTGGAGCGTAGGTGGTGTTTGGATGCGTGTCGGTGCGGTTTTCTTTTTGGCGCTGCTGTTGCTTGCCGTAAAGGAGCGCGCTAGCTGGCGGCATTCTTCGGCTTGTCGGGCGACGTCGGAAACAGGTAGACACTCGGAGGCGTCAGGACAGTATGGAAGGAGCGTGTCGATGGTATGCGTAGGCTCGCGGCCATAAAGGAGGAAGAAAGGTGAAAATCCCGTAGTGGCCTGGATCGCGGTGTTGTACGCGAACGTGATGAATGGAAGGATGCGGTCCCAGTTACCATGATCAGATGCCACATACATAGAGAGCATGTCACCAAGTGTGCGGTTAAATCGCTCTGTGAGCCCGTTAGTCTGTGGATGGTAAGCCGTGCTTGTCCGATGAATAATATGGCATTCCGAAAGCAAACTTTCGACGACTTCGGAGAGGAAGGCGCGACCTCGATCGCTGAGGAGTTCCCGAGGTGCGCCGTGTCGGAGCACGAAGCGATGTAGGACGAAAGAGGCTACATCCCGCGCTGTAGCACTTGGTAAAGCAGCAGTTTCGGCGTACCGTGTCAAATGATCAATAGCAACTACGATCCACCGATTGCCGTCTGGCGTCATAGGAAGCGGGCCGTATAGGTCGATGCCGACGCGATCGAAGGGTGTGGCAGGGCACGGGAGCGGCTGCAAGGCACCAGATGGGCGCAAAGGCGGCGATTTGCGGCGCTGACAGTCAAGACAGCACCGAACAAACTTGTGTACAAAATTGTACATGCCGCGCCAGTAGTAGCGGTGGCGAATTCGTTCGTACGTCTTGAAGACTCCGGCGTGGCCACACTGCGGATCGTTGTGGAAAGCGGCACATATTTGAGACCTTAAGCTGCGGGGAACCACCAGAAGCCACCGACGACCTTCAGGAGTGTAATTGCGTCGGTGCAGCAGCTGGTCACGAATGGCAAAATGAACTGCTTGGCGTCGGAGGGTTCGGGATACAGGGATGGTCGACGATCCAGAAAGATAGTCGAAAAGAGAAGCGATCCACGGGTCACGACGTTGTGCGGTTGCAAAGGAGTCCATGTCGAGAGATGACACGGAATGTGCGGAAGTTGTTGCGCAGGCCGAGTCTGGAGGTAAAGGTGAACGAGACAAGGCGTCTGCATCGGAGTGTGTGCGTCCACTGCGGTATACGACGCGAATATCGTACTCCTGGATGCGTAGTGCCCAACGGGCTAGGCGGCCAGTGGGACCTTTCAAGTTGGCGAGCCAAGAAAGCGCGTGGTGATCTGTGACCAAGTCGAATGGGCGCCCGTACAGATATGGTCGGAACTTGCCAAGTGCCCATACTAAGGCCAAGCACTCTTTTTCGGTCACGCTGTAATTGGCCTCAGGCTTCGTCAGTGTGCGACTCGCATAGGCGACTACGTATTCGGGGTAGCCCGGCTTTCGTTGGGCGAGTACGGCGCCGAGACCGACCCCGCTGGCATCTGTATGCACTTCGGTTGCAGCTCACGGGTCGAAATGGCGAAGAATAGGTGGGGAGATGAGAAGACGACGCAGCGTAGCGAAGGCGGAGTCACATGCAGAGGACCAGCAGGAGAGGGCGGCTTCACCGCGTAGAAGCTGAGTCAATGGCGCCATGATCGATGCGAAATTTCGAACAAAGCGCCGGAAATATGAGCATAGGCCCACGAAGCTTCGAAGTTCTTTGATGGTCTGCGGCTTGGGAAACTCAGCGACTGCTCGAAGTTTTGCAGGATCGGGTAGAACGCCGTGCTTGGACACAACGTGGCCTAAAATGGTGAGCTCTCGCGCGGCGAAGCGGCACTTCTTGAGGTTCAGTTGAAGGCCAGCGTTCGTTAGACAGGTCAAAACTTGTCTGAGGCGGAGCAGGTGAGTAGGAAAATCAGGTGAGAAAACCACGACATCGTCGAGGTAACACAGACATATAGACCACTTGAGGCCACGCAGCGTGTTGTCCATGAGTCGTTCAAAGGTGGCAGGGGCGTTACAAAGCCCGAAAGGCATCACCTTAAATTCATATAAGCCGTCAGGCGTAATGAATGCGGTTTTCTGGCGATCGGCCGCAGCCATCGGGACCTGCCTGTACCCTGAACCCAAGTCAAGGGACGAGAAGAATTCTGCTCCCTGAAGACTGTCGAGGGCGTCATCAATGCGCGGCAAAGGATAGACGTCTTTGCGCGTTACCTTATTTAACCGACGGTAGTCGACGCAAAAGCGAATAGACACGTCCTTCTTGCGAACGAGAACGACAGGAGATGCCCAGGGACTGTGCGAAGGTTGAATAACATCACGGCGCAGCATGTCTTCGACTTGGCTGGTAATGACACGACGCTCTTCGGCAGCGACGCGATACGGTCGTTGACGTAACGGCTGATGTGAACCGGTGTCAATGTAGTGCTGCACTTCCGACGTGCGGCCCAGGTGAGGTTGCGAAACGTCGAATGAACTTCTAAATTTGTGCAGGAGATCAAGAAGGTCGGCGCGTTCGGCAGGTGTGAGGGTATCGGCGATGGCATTCGAGAACGCATCCCTGGACGTTTCCTCAAGCGCGGACATCGAAGATGGTTGGCCGGGGTCGACATCAAAAGAGTCTCCAGGGACGTCAACCAAAGACGAAGAGTCGAGGAGTTCCACGAAGCCAAGGCATTCACCAACAAGCAACGTAATAGGCGCACAGAGGGGATTGTAAAAGTAGATATTGCTGCAGCCGCCAGCCATGTCAAGCGTCGCGAAGGGTAGTGGGAAAGATTTACGGCTCATGAAGACGTCGGACGGTGTGAAGAGGACCGTTGCATCAGCGATGGCATCGCAAGAGACGGGTACGAGGGCGAAGGAGCCAGGTGGAATATCTGTGTCCTCGCGCACGGTAAGTTTAGAAGGGCGGTCGCAATCTTCGTCCAAGGGTGCCTCACAAGGAGAAAATTCAACTTCGGTGCGTGCGCAGTCGATCACGGCTTTATGACTGGATAAGAAGTCCCATCCGAGGATGACGTCATGCGAGCAGGTGGGAAGTACAATACACTCGACTATGTAAACAATGCCGTGAATAAGCACACGTACAGTACAGGCTGCGTGCGGAGTGACGTGCTGCGCGCTTGCCGTACGAAGCGACAGTCCAGAAAGCGGCGTGGTCACCTTGCGCAGCGAACGGCACAGTTTGGCGGCTATCACAGAAACGGCTGCGCCGGTATCCACAAGAGCGAATGCAGGAACACCTTCTACACAAATTTCGACCACGTTAGCAGGAGAGGCGCGAGGACTTTGAGAGTTCGAATGGGGCGCAGTTCTTGCCTCTTGAACTGCGACGTTCAGTTTTCCTGGTCAGGTGGTGCGGGTCGCCGACGCATTGGGGAGAGCGAGCGTCGGCGAGGGGATGGCGAGCGACGCGAAGGAAATTCTGGGATGTCAGCACGAGCGTACGGTTGGGGGGAAGGGGCGGCGTATTGGCGAAATGGCTGGCTGCCGTACTGGAAGGGCCGCGAGGCGTCGCCGAACGCTTGAGGACGACGGCGGCAATATCGGGCGACGTGTCCGGGAGTGCAGCAAGAATAACAGATGGGTCGATTGTCAGGTGTCCTCCAAGGATTAGCTCGCGGTGCGGTCCAAGATGTAGCATGGGCTTCCGGTGGCAGCGGTTGGGACTGGGTCGTGAAAGACGCCTGTCGAGTCCTGCGTACTGCCTGCGCGTACGTAAGAGGCGCGGCCACAGGCAGGACTGGCTGCGCATAGGTGAGAGGCGTGGCGACAGGCTGCACTGCCCGCGTAGAGTTGAGATTCGCGGCAGCAGGCGGCTGATGGTGTGCGGAAGGGACAACTTGGGCGACCTCTTCGGAAATGAGGGTGCGGAGCGTGTTTGGAAGACGGGAGGTGGGCTCCTGAGTGAAGGGGACTAAAGAAAGTTGGCGGGCAACTTCCTCACGCACAAAGTCCTTGACCCGCTGAAAGAATGAGGATGGGTCGTACGTGTTGTCAAGGCTCGCCAACAAGTCGTCGCTTCCAAAAGGACGCCGAGTCGAAGCGCGTTGCTTCCTTAAATCATCGTAACTTTGGCATAGGCTGACAACTTCAGACATAGTGCGCGGATTCCTGGCTAAGGGCATCTGGAATGCGCCGTCATCGATGCCTTTCAGTATATGGCGAATTCGCTCAGCTTCGGGCATTGCGGCGTTGACTCGTTTACAAAGGTCCACGACGTCTTCTATGTAGCTTGTGAACGTTTCTGCCGTCTGCTGTGCTCGGGCGCGCAAGCGCTGTTCGGCACGCAGCTTGCGAACAGCGGGTCGGCCGAACACTTCCGTAAAGGTTGTCTTGAAGACTGACCATGTGGGCACGTCACTTTCGTGGTTGTGAAACCACAGTTGGGCAACACCAGCCAGAGAAAAGATGACGTGAGTTAACTTGGCTGGATCATCCCACTTGTTGTGTGCGCTCACCCGTTCATATTATTACGATATGATAGGTAAATACCCGAGAGACGAGCCGCCATGAGAACGACGACGAAGTGGGTCGGTGCCCTTGGCGCGAGTGAATGTCGGCCTGGCGCTCTGGCTCCATTCTAGTGTAAATAGTCTGTAAATAGCCTCTTTTGTCTGTGTCTTTCTACACGTAACATTCTGGTGGAGGTCAGCGATCCCCGTCCTCGCCACGGAACTCCGGAGTGGTCGGTACGTCGAGCTTGTCACCATGCCTCCCGGTGACGAGCCCGCCTCTGCAACGGCTTCGGCTGGTCCGACTGCTCCCGTCGTCACGGTTGCGCAACATCGCGACCCTGGTGTGTTCTCTGGCCTGGAGGGACAGGACGTTGACGAATGGCTCAAGCTATATCAACATGCCAGCGCTAATAACAGGTGGGACCCAACCATTATGCTCGCCAATGTCATCTTTTATCTTGGCGGCACGCCACGTGTGTGGTACCAGACGCATGACGAAGACATCAGCAGTTGGGACTCTTTCAAAGAACAGCTACGGGAACTGTTCGGCGACCCCATTGGCTGCAAGGTTGCCGCGAGAAAGGCTCTTGCGTCTCGCGTTCAGACATCTACAGAGCCGTACGTTTCCTACATCTTCGACGTCTTGGCTCTATGCCGCAAAGCTGACGATGCTATGTCTGAATCAGATAAAGTGTCACATGTCCTAAAAGGCATCGCCGACGACGCTTTCAATTTGCTTGTTTTCGGAAATGTCTCGACAATCGACGACATCATTAAAGAATGCCGTCGCCTTGAACAAGCCAAGAGCCGTCGTATCACACACCACATCACGCGGCTACCCAACACCGCTGCTACGCCGACATGTGAGGGTCGATCGCGTCAGGCCACCACCTGTGACGACGTCACCCGTATTGTTCGCCGCGAGCTTGAAGCCGCCTGTTCGCCAGCTTTCTCGACGACGCCTCCCGATCCGCCAGCAACCACGATTGCCATGATTCAGGCCGTAGTCCGACAAGAATTTGAGAACATGGGTCTGAACTCCGTGTGTTCAACATCTCAACCCAGCGTTCCCCAGTTCTCCACCGGCCCTCCTCGTCCCAGACAGTCCTTTTCCGCCACATCTCGCCGCAACCCGTCCGATTGGCGTACCCCTGATGACAGACCAATCTGCTTTCACTGCTGTCGCATCGGCCACGTCGCTCGTCACTGCCGCAACCGTTGGCCTCCGCCTCCTCGGACATACGCCGCCACTTACTCCCGCACCGTTGGACCTTCCGTTCCCTATGCCACCCGCCGTGAACCCACTGCCGCTGATGCTCCTCTTCCGAACCTTCGCTACAGCCGCTCGCCCTCACCTCGACGCCGTCAGTCCCGTTCGCCCCAACCCCGCCGCTTCTCTTCGCCGCCTATCACCTCCCGGGCCCAGCCGGAAAACTAGGCACTGCAGCTTCTGGAGGTGAAGCTGCGTTGTCGACACTGCCCTCAAATCATCTGCTCACGTTAAACACGAACCAAAACCTTCTTGACGTTGACGTTGATGGCTATCCTGTCACGGCACTCATCGACACAGGGGCACATCTTTCTATTATGAGTGCTGCCTTCCGACGACGACTGAACAAGCTCCTCACCCCAGCGTCGGCACGCGTCGTCCGCGTTGCGGATGGTGGTACTGTGCCTATCATCGGCATGTGTACGGCACGTGTTAGCATCGCCGGCCGCCACATTCCTGTCCTCTTCACCGTGATTGCTCATTGCCCCCACGACCTCATTCTCGGCCTCGATTTTCTCTCCGCGCATTCTGCTCTTATTGACTGCTCTGCCAGTACCCTTCGCCTTGAGTTACCGATTCTCGCAGAACCTTCTGACGCACCCCAGTGCCGCCTACGCCCCACTGGCTTTATTTGCCTGCCGCCAAAATCAATAGCCTATATTGAACTCTTGTCTTCCCCACCAGTCCCTGATGGCGAGTACCTCGTCACTCCTCTGCGCGACATTCCACTACAGTATGACGTTACCGTGCCTCACAGTATACTTACTGTTACTGCGAACCGCACTTTCATGCCTATCTTTAACTTTGGATTGGCGAAGCAAATTCTACCACAAGGTATTTGCCTTGCCAACGTTGATTGTCTCGGCGACCATCACGTGGCAAATTTATCAACCGATCCTTCTTGCGAGCTTAGCAGGCCTCTCGTGCCAGCCTCCGCCGCCGATCCCAAGATACAGAAAATGGTTGCGACGGACCTGTCTTCTGCGCAGGCTGAAGACCTTTATCGAGTATTATCGGCCTACAGAGATATTTTCGACTTCGACGATCGCCCTTTAGGCCAGACGCTCGCGGTCAAGCATAGGATTCTTACTGGCGATGCTACTCCTATTCACCGACGACCGTACCGAGTTTCTGCGTCGGAACGCGAAGTTATTCAAAGCGAAGTGAACAAAATGCTAGACAAAAACATCATTGAGCCTTCTTCGAGTCCCTGGGCGTCACCTGTAGTGTTGGTTAAGAAGAAGGATGGCACGTGGCGCTTCTGTGTAGACTACCGTCATCTGAACAAAATTACTAAGAAAGACGTCTACCCGCTCCCACGTATAGACGACGCCCTTGACTGCCTCCACGGTTCCAGCTATTTCTCTTCTATTGATCTTCGTTCTGGATACTGGCAGATTGCTGTTGACGATATGGACAGAGAAAAAACCGCGTTCATCACACCTGATGGCCTATACCAATTTAAAGTAATGCCGTTTGGATTATGCAACGCCCCTACCACCTTTGAGCGTACGATGGACTCCTTGCTCCGAGGTTTCAAATGGTCCACATGTCTCTGCTACCTCGACGACGTCATCGTCTTCTCACCCACGTTCGACACTCACCTTGAGCGTCTCACAGCTATACTTGATGTATTTCGAAAGGCGAAGCTGCAACTTAACTCGTCCAAATGTCGTTTCGGCCGCCGCCAAATTACTGTTCTGGGCCACCTCGTTGACGCTTCCGGAGTACAGCCTGATCCTGACAAAACTCGCGCTGTCCGAGACTATCCGGTTCCGAAGACAGCCGCCGACGTTCGAAGTTTTGTAGGGCTATGCTCGTACTTTCGTCGTTTTATTCAAGATTTTGCGGCAATTGCTAGATCCCTCACTAATCTTTTGAAGAAAGGCGTACAGTTCTCGTGGGGTACTGCAGAAGCCGCCGCCTTCTCTCGTCTCGTTACTCTTCTCTCCTCACCACCCATCCTCGCCCACTTCGACCCTGATGCCCCTACAGAATTGCGTACAGATGCCAGCGGTCATGGCGTAGGTGCCGTCTTAGCCCAGCGTCAGCGTGGCCAGGATCGCGTTATTGCTTATGCGAGCCGCCTCCTCACACCACCGGAGCGCAACTACTCCATTACGGAACGAGAATGCCTTGCTGTAGTCTGGGCGGTAGCGAAGTTCCGTCCTTACCTTTACGGTCGCCCTTTTTCCGTAGTCACTGACCATCATGCTCTCTGCTGGCTCTCGTCGCTAAGAGATCCTACAGGCCGGCTTGGTCGATGGGCTTTGAGGCTACAAGAATTTTCATATTCCGTGGTGTACAAGTCTGGCCGCCTGCACCAAGACGCTGACAGCTTGTCGCGTTACCCTGTTGACGACCCTGACTCCTCCAATATTACCAGTGCTGCTTGCATATTCTCTGTGTCGCAGCTGCTTCATTTCGCCGACGAGCAACGTCGTGACGCCTACATCAGAGCACTCATCGACCGTTTTGAACACACTCCGGCCGACGCCACACTACGCCTCTTCGTCCTCCGCGATGGTACTCTGTACCGTCGTAACCTTCATCCGGACGGCTCTGAGTTCCTACTTGTCGTGCCTAAACACCTCCGCTCAACCGTTTTAGAAGAGCTTCACGACGCACCAACGGCAGGACACCTCGGCGTATCTCGAACCTATGACCGTGTACGTCGCCGTTTTTTCTGGCCGGGCCTTGCCCGTTCCGTGCGACGTTACGTCGCCGCCTGTGAACTTTGCCAACGACGCAAGAAGCCTTCCCAGCTCCCCGCTGGTTACCTGCAGCCGCTCGACATCCCTGCCGAGCCCTTCCATCGTGTCGGCTTAGACCTTCTCGGCCCATTTCCGGAATCTACATCAGGAAACAAGTGGGTTGCAGTCGCGGCAGACTACGCGACCCGCTATGCCGTAACACGCGCTCTTCCGACCAGTTGCGCAACTGATGTTGCGGACTTCCTCCTGCATGATATCATTTTGATTCATGGTGCTCCGCGTCAATTGCTAACAGACCGTGGCCGTACGTTCTTAGCCAAAGTCATTGACGACATCATGCGTGCCTGCGCAATACAGCATAAGTTTACCACCTCCTACCACCCTCAAACGAACGGCCTCACTGAGCGTTTGAACCGCACCCTTACAGACATGCTATCCAAATACGTTTCAGACGACCACCGTGATTGGGACCAGGCTTTACCTTACATCACCTTTGCGTATAACTCTTCTCGTCTCGACACTGCTGGCTTTTCTCCTTTTTACCTCTTGTATGGCCGTGAACCGACGCTACCGCTGGACACTGTGCTTCCGTCCAACACAGCATCAACTAGCGCTTATGCCCGTGATGCTATCGCCCATGCTGACCATGCTCGCCAACTTGCGCGCGCTCGGCTACAAGTCTCTCAAGACAAACAAAAGCAGCGCTACGACCTCCGTCACCGTGATGTCACTTTTGTCCCCGGCACCCTCGTGTTACTTTGGTCACCATCGCGTAAAGTTGGCCTTTGTGAGAAACTCCTTTCCTGTTATACCGGCCCATATCGCGTGCTTCGCCAAGTGACAGATGTCACCTACGAAATCGTTCTCGCCACGCCCACTACGTCCTCTGCTGTGACTACCAGTGACATTGTCCACGTCGCCCGACTCAAGCCCTACAACTCTCCACGTGCCTTGGATATTTAACTGCACCGTGACGGCGCTTTTGCCGCCGGGGGGTAGTATTACGATATGATAGGTAAATACCCGAGAGACGAGCCGCCATGAGAACGACGACGAAGTGGGTCGGTGCCCTTGGCGCGAGTGAATGTCGGCCTGGCGCTCTGGCTCCATTCTAGTGTAAATAGTCTGTAAATAGCCTCTTTTGTCTGTGTCTTTCTACACGTAACAATATGACGCAAACCAGTCTTCTACGTCTTCGTCGTCTGCACCGCTGAAGACCTTGGGGTCCCGTTGTCGTGGAACGCCGGTGCAGGTGACGGACTGTGGCGTCGGCGCCGTTTGGGATGAGCTGTCGGTCATGGCGGGCGATAGCGTTCTTGATCGCAGCTCCAGGGTTACAAGCGACGGGGTTTGAGTCCCAGCACCTCCACCAATTGAGAAGAGGTTTATTGGCGGCTCCTAAGGCAAAAGCGCAGCGACCGGGAACGGCGAGACAGCCCGAAGCACTGTCCAAAAAAAGGCGACAGTAATCAACAGCGCGAGCGGAGCCGAGCCGCGCGTTGGCGATGTGTCTGTGCCGCGAGGCGCGTCTTCTTCTTCACATTAATAAGGGATTGAGACGATTCATTATGTTCGTATATAGGATGTGCTCTAGAGTTTTACAGACATTACTTATTAAGGATATAGGACGGTAATTAGAGACCAATTCCCGAGGCCCGGTCTTATGAATAGGGACCACGCAGGCAACCTTCCAATCTACAGGAAGAGAACTAGAGACCAAAGATTTCTTGAATAGGAGAGCTAAAAAAGGAGATACAGATTCGGCACACAACTTTAAAAGGCCATTGGACAAAGCATCAGGGCCTCCAGCTTTGGACACATCTAGTCATTGATTCAATGCAGTAATTCCCCTTTCATCTATTTCTATGGGTGCCATAGGATTAAGCTGAACTGGCTGAGAAGGGATGTCACAAGTTGTGCTGGGCCGAAATATCGAAGTGAAAAAATCATTGAAGGAGTTTGCTTTTTCAAGACTGCCATCTATCATGTCGCCATTGTGCGCTATAATTGGAATGCCTACATTATCTTTACCATTGCGTTTGACGTATCGCCAGAATTCCTTTGGGTTCTTTTATAACCTTGACGAGAAGGAGTCAAGGAAGCCCTTTTTAGCTTTTGCAACAGCCATCTGTAGAGCCTTGTTGGCCGCGTCTAAGTTTGTTTTCGTCAAGGGGTTTCGATTCTTCTTATATCTTTTAAACGCTCTTTGGCGTTTGTTATGAAGGCGTCGTAAATCAGCATTGAACCATGGCTTATTCTTCCAATGCCTTGGCGACTGCACCCATGAAGGAACAAACCTTTCCTGTAACTCTAACATTTTGTTTTTGAAACTAAGCCACAGATCATTAACACTGCAAGTTTCTGACAAGGCCTCGTAAAGCGGAAAGTAAGCTTCTAATGCTAAGTCTATTTCTGTAGTATTAGCTTTCGAGTAATTATATATCTTTCTTGCTGCATTCAATTTTGCTTTTTCATACGACACCTGCATTTGACAAAAAACTGATTCATGATCACTGATTCCTGGCAGGACTAAAGTGGACGAAACCCAAGCTGGCCTATTTGTCAGTACTAAATCTAATATATTGGTTAGTCGAGTTGCTTGGGTCACCATCTGGGTCAATGCGAAGTCATGCATGTTTACGAATTCTTTCTCTGCACCAGAAGCAGCTCCGCACGAGCTAGATTGTTGATTAAAACAGAGCTCTGGTAAGTTGAAGTCTCCTTCTATCACAAGGCACTCTGCTTGTATCATTTCTACTGTTTTGTACAATTCTCGCATTATATCAACCGAGCTTCCAGGGGGCCTATAGAAGGAGCAAACAGATAAACCTTTCCCGTTTGGCAACCTAATCCGGCACCAGACAGCTTCGCATGACCCAACTGGCACTTGAAGACGGGAGCAAGATATAGTATGATGAACTAATATAAAGACACCCCCTCCGTGACTGTTCCTGTCTTTCCTGTAGCATGTGTAATCAGCGGGAAAAACTTCACTATCTCCGATATCAGAATGGAGCCATGATTCTGTGCCCAGAACCACGGAGGGCTCTGTCATACGCAGTAGGTTTTCCAAATTTTCCGCCTTATTTCTGGTGCTACGGCAGTTCACAACCAAAAAAGAAATGTTAGATACTGATACCGGCTTGTATCATGCACTCTCAACAACTTGCCCTAGACCTTCGTCATACACATATTTTGTATCATTTAGGTGCAGAACATCATACCTCAGTTTTACACGAGTGCCTTCACTCTTATGCAGCTTCGAAAAATCCCACAGGAATTTCCTTTTGCGACGTATAGTCTCAGAGAAATCTTCCGATATACTAACAGTTTTCCCTTTCAGCTTCTTCGCGTTGGCTAAGACGCTTTGTTTTTCTTTCAAAGAAGCAAATTTAGCAATGATAGGTCGTTTCCTTCCTTCATGGTGTTTCCCCAGTCTGTGCGCTACTTCAATGTGCATGGGGCCTACACCAAGGTCAGACACTATTTCCATGACGTGTCTTATAGACGTCTCGGGAGGCTCGCGAGTCTCTGTATCAGAAATTCCGTAAAATAGCAAATTAGAACGTCGACTTCTGTTTTTCAGATCATCGACTTTCTTCAATAAGTTCTTCACCACAGTTTGGTTGTCTTCGCATTGTTTCCTGCATGTGGTTAAGGTTGATTTAATACCTTCAAACTGTTCGATAGTTTCTTCTAAGCTCTCGATTCGCTTCTTTAGGTCATGTAATGCAGTCATACCCTCCTCCTGCTTTGCTTCAATAGCTTCTAATTTCGATTTAATTTCATTCTGTCCTTCCAGAAGCATGTCTAATGTACCTTGCATACCGGGTCCGGGATTCAACTCGACATCCCCACACAAAAGTAACAAGAGAGAATAAAAAGCATAACTACGCAATAGGACAAAGCGTCGCCGCTCAGAACGCTTGACACATCGCGACTGTGCGCTTGCAAACACAATCTGGGGCGGAACGGGCAAAACATGCAGATCAATGTGACACGAATCTTTAAAGCAATCACCAACCTGCGTAAGCAGAAAAAATTCCGTGTAACGCAACGGCATAGCTGCGCCGGTTACACGCCCCAAGTTGACACTGACGGTTCCGCCTTCTTGTAGGCTGCATACGTGTCGATGCGGCTCCCAATGTTCGTAGGATGGCAGTGGACACTTGTCAAACTCAGCTGGAGCACATTTTCCGTCGATGAAAACGTTGAATAGAAGTTCACCGCTGTCGGGAATGGATGATGCTGGTAGCAGAGCGATTCCTTTGTGGTCGACGAGAAGCGGTGCATCGGCAAAGCCACTGATAACCTGCGTAAAAAGAAAAAATTCCGTGTAACGCAATGGCATAGCTGCGCCGGTTACACGCCCCATCGCGTTGTCCTCATTGCTAAGGACAACGCGATAGGACGCAATCTGCAGTAGCGTCGCCCCTATCTGACCCTTAGCTCACTCAGGAAGGCTGTATTTATTCGACATCAACTGGAGCTTGAACCGCCTTCTTTCCTTTCATAATTCCCTCATTGCAGCGCTTCACTTGTTATCGATTTGCTCTTACCTAGGCCACTACCCGCCGGTGTCCAAAAATCCTGTAATATACCCTCAGGCCAATTAGGCTAATAATGTTAATCATGAACAGAGCTGCAGAAACATACATTCGTAGTTGTGTGTCCTTGGGTATTACGCAATCCACGTTCGCAACATTATTAACGGATATATTTTAATATGTTTTTCTTGGCCTCAATGTGCGGTTCCCTCAAAATTTTCCTGTTACTAGCTTTGATTAAGTGCAGCGAATCTTCCCGGAGGAAATCTGCAGCAATGACTGCGTTATAATAATGTTGCCATCGATTGTTCTACAAGGGACCCTTGTGCTGTTCGGAAAGACCACTACTCGTGTTACCATCTTACATGCACCTTTTGAAATCCACCAATATCAAATAACGGATTTCTGCACCACTTGTCACTGAGTCCATATATTTCTGGTACTCGGTAGTACTTCATATACAATATGAAAAAAGAACACTGAAGGTACAATAACAGCACACAGCACCTTCGACGTGTCTACCTCGGGATATGTTGCTCGTTCGTCTTCATTCCACCTTCCGTTTCACTTGGCTGCGCACTTCCTGCTTTCGTATCTTATAGCCCTCCCCTTTCCTACCATCTTTTCTGAAATAAACTCGCTTAAACAGAAAAGAAGACCGAAACGAAATCAGAGGACAAGAGGTGTAAAATAAAAACGGAGAGCTGGATGACCGCTCCTAGCAGAGTGCTGCGGAGTGCAGTTTGGTGTCCGCGGCTTGAAGTCGATGGCGCAGAGCTTGCGCCTGATCGATGGAACCCAAAGGCCGATTCAATTTGCGCGTCGCACACTCGAGTGGCGGCCAGTGACCGCAGGCGCTTCTCTTTGGGACCGGGAAGGAGGGTAGGCACTAAATTAGAAAATGTACGGTGTACACTGCGCGACTGGTATATAGATGACACGGAGATGTCTTCCTTAAACGACTCATCTCACTCTCAAAAGGCTCCCGCTCAAATTGTGGTGGCTTTTATGCCAGCTCAATTTGTTGCAACTCACGACACATTCTAACGTCGTAATCAACGCTACTGCGTCTCGTAAATACTTGAGGCATGTCGCCTTTCTTCTAAATCACAGCCGCCGTTTCTGCCATTCCTGCAGCACACAAATAACATTCTCGCAGGCCTCCCTGGCCACTTCAAAAAGCTATCTGTAGCGCCGACCTCCACTGCATATTTAACCGAACCTCGAGGATATTTGGTTTCTCGGAGTATTTTAACGCGAAGTTTTCCAAAATAAAGATACCGATAGGGTGTTACGTTGAGTGCAAAAGCATACAGAATTTATCAATGTGCTATCGGTTTTGCTCCCTATTGTTAAAGTCCCACTTCTTATTGTGTTAGAAAGCAGCTTTATTAGTTTTGGGCACTGCTCTCTTTGATTCGCATCAACGCGTATTCACGCTTGCCTGTTCATCAAGTAGGGCTGAGATATAATAGATTAGAAGAGTGTGTGATTCCGCAACTGAAGAGTATCAGACTAGCTTCCGTAGTAGCACTGAGTCAGAGTGACTCATCAGCATCACTGATCTTTGTAGCAAGTAGGTGACGCCCCCTTGGACATAATCTTGGTTCACCCGCCAAGCTCGGCGGCCTGCTATAGCTCGGCGGGCAACAGTGGTCACCCGCACCACAATAAACACCGACGAGCACGGCAGCTCGCCGGTCAGTAATCATTCAGCACCACCACGCTGCGGAGCGTCCGGCTATCGGAGGGTGCCAGAAGCCCTCCCTTGTTCACGACCCGGGGTCGACCCCAGTGTCACGATCCACCCCGGGTCGTGAACAAGGGAGGGCTTCTGGCACCCTCCGATAGCCGGACGCTCCGCAGCGTGGTGGTGCTGAATGATTACTGACCGGCAAGCTGCCGTGCTCGTCGGTGTTTATTGTGGTGCGGGTGACCACTGTTGCCTGCCGAGCTATAGCAGGCCGCCGAGCTTGGCGGGTGAACCAAGATTATGTCCAAGGGGGCATCACCTACTTGCTACAACCCCTCACCCCCAGTTTGTTTGTTAAATAAAAAACAAACGTCCAAGTTCAAACAAATGTCCAAGTTCAAGTCAAACTCATCAAACAAACGTCCAAGTTTACACTATGAGGCTCTGCCTCTACCCTAGCTGGGTCGACGGTGCCTGCTACCCAGGCGAGTAACGGTCTGGTGGCCTCCGCCGTCGAGTACTCCGCCTGGACACCGGTGTCGACGGGTCGGGTCGGGTGTGGCAACGCCGGGTGCTGCCTGGGCCAGCCTCGCTCCATCCGGAGGGTCCGTAGTGGTAGGCCTCGTGAGTGGTTCCGAGCTAGACACCGGTCCAACGGGTGCCGCACCACTGGCTACGGTTGCCGCCTCCGAGGTAGGTGGTACTCCACTAGAAGCAACTGGTGCTGCCGCTAGTCCTCCTGCGGGCTGGAACTCAGTGGCAGTTGAGGGTGCTGGCCAGGTCCCGAGGCGAGGTGTGACATGGTCGGCGTGTCTATGCCACATGGCCCCATCTGGCATGCGTACGAGCAGCGATGAGGCGCTGGCAGGAGACACCACCTGTCCGGCAGACCAGGGTGAGCCAGGACGGAAGTTCCTGGCGAAAACTGGAGCTCCCGACTCTGGCAAAGGCCCGGGACGGCATCCTTGGTCAGCAGCCAGCTTCTGCTTCAGCTTCTGCGTCTCCGATTGAGCCTTGCGCAGCTTGCGCTTGCTGCGGGAGACCTCGCTCTTGAGCTGCCTGTTGCGGCTCTGCAGGCTCGTTATAATGTGCCGCATCTCCCGGTTGATTGGCTGAGCCTGCTCGCTGGACACCGACGACGCCTCAAACTCAGTGCGTAGATTCTCGTACTCTCGACGAATCTGCGCGATGTTGTCCTCGAGGCGGATGACCTCCGAGCGAAGCCTCTTTTGGACAACCAGCTCCTCGCTTTCCATCTGCTCAATGTGGCGAAGGTGTGAGTTTTTGGCTGTCGAAAGCAAGGAGCGACACTCGTCCAGCTGAGTCTTGAGTTGCATGCTCTCGTTGTACAGCACGGAGAACTGGCTGTGCAGGCACTTGTACTCGGCCGTGCTCACCACCACGCTCTTGGGCAGTGACCGCAGCTCTATCCGCAGCCGCTCCACCGTCTTCAGGGCCTCCTTGTGGTCAAGCTGGAGCTGCTCCAGCTCCAGCAGCCGTGCCGATGCCAGCTCCCGCTGTTCCTCGAGCTGGCTCTGCAGGTCCTCCAAGCGCAGGGAGGCTGCTCCGCCACCACCTCCACAGCCCCCAAAATCCACCTGTAGGCGGGACCAGGGTCTCTGTGGGAACAGCCAGGGGGTGCTTTCCACATTACGCGAGGTTCGCTGATGCTCCTGGCAGATTTGGCAGCTCTGCATCACATGCAAGCTGGCTTCCGGGTACTCTGGCAGACTAATGCCCAGTACATGAATCCAGTTTCGGCCCAGCAGCGTCGGCGACGACCCCTTCGTTAAGTAAAGGGGAAGGGTTGCCTCCCTGTCGCCAAAACGAACGCTGACCTGTGCCTGACCCTGGACCTGGGAGAGTTGCCCGGAGGAGCTGCGCAGCATCACGCCCGAAGCCTCGACGGACACGCCGGGGAAAGTCCGCTTGAAGAGCTTCCCGGCCATTACAGACACGCTGGCCCCCGTGTCCAGCTCCATGGAAATGGGGTGCCCGCAGATATCGACGGTCAGCATGTATGGCGGCACAGACGACGGTACAAAGCCTGTGTGCCACATGTCGAAAATCGGCGGGTCCTCGGCCACGACGTGGAGCCTGGCCGCGGAAGAGCTTGAGCTTGCTGCCGCATGCCTCCGCCGCGTACCCTTGCGACGGCTACACTCGCCGCGGGCTTGTGTTGTACCTGGGCTTGAATCCGGTTGCTGCTTGGTGTTCGTCCTCCCACTTCGGCATACACGTGCCAGGTGCCCAGTTTTCCCGCACGTAAAGCTTTGTGCTTGAGAGAACTGGCACTGTGAAGGGGAGTGGGCACCACCACAGCGACCGCAGGTACTGCCCTTTGTCGCGAATTTGTTGACCGCCGCTTCCGTCGACGGTGAGCCAGTCGCACGGGAAATCTCGCCGGCGTCCTTGGCGGCAGCTTCCATTGCCAGCGCTGCCTTCACGGCGTCGTCCAGCGACGGGTCGGGAAGCTCCAGGAGTCGCGTCTGCATGGCGGGGTTGTTGATTCCGCAGACGAAACGGTCCCGGAGCAGCGAGTCCAGTTGGTCCCCGAAGGCGCAGGCACTCGCTAACCCTCGTAGCGCAGCAACGAATTGCCCGAGGGTCTCTCCTTCCCGGCGGCTCCGGTTATTGAAGCGGAAACGCTCCATTAGCGTGGACGGTGCTGGGTTAAAATGCGAGCGCAGTATGGCAAGCAGCTCACCCAGCGTCTTAACGTGCGGCGTGGCTGGCTTCAGAAGGTCGAGCAAGAGGCTGAAGACGCGGGTCCCGCAGCTGGCCAGGAAAATGTCCCGCTGTTTGGCCTCGGGTGTGTCGTTTGCCCGGAAGAACACGTGGACTTGCTCCTCGTAAATTTGCCAGGCGGACCCATCTCCCTCGAACGGCTCGAGCCTTCCGTACAGCGGCATGGCGACAGCAACGGGGGGCGGTGTTTCGCCGCTCGCGGCGGCGTGCGACGCTCCGTAGGTACCCGTCACCAGCTTCGTCGCTAGAGTCACGAGGATCCCATCCTCGTCGCCAGTGTCACGATCCACCCCGGGTCGTGAACAAGGGAGGGCTTCTGGCACCCTCCGATAGCCGGACGCTCCGCAGCGTGGTGGTGCTGAATGATTACTGACCGGCGAGCTGCCGTGCTCGTCGGTGTTAATTGTGGTGCGGGTGACCACTGTTGCCTGCCGAGCTATAGCAGGCCGCCGAGCTTGGAGGGTGAACCAAGATTATGTCCAAGGGGGCGTCACCTACTTGCTACAATCTCAAAGCACTGTTCGCAGTGCTAGTCCCCCTCATTCTCTCGACTCGCCAACAAGCTGACTACAGCACTCCCAAACTTGTCAACTAAGGTGACCCACACATCCTCAGCCACACTTCTTTGGCGGCAGCGCTGAGGGCATCATCCCAAGACAATCATCTAGTCTCACCATGATCAGCCACCCTAATTGGTGCTCTATGCCACTCACTCGCTCGAAGGCAATAGATGATCTTACTCCTCCGTGCGTCAGACGTCAAGCGCTGTCCGCGGACGTTATCATCGATCGCTACCGCTATATTAGTTCCCACAGCCGTTATATATAGAACAGCGTGCCCACCCTGTCCATGTAGGGCAGTCAGTCCTGCGTCCCAAAAACATAAATATTACCTCAATGCACGAAAACTTTCAGACCTGTTATATCTAAGGAATCCACAGATCATCTGACTGGGTGGGTTTCCGCTCAGGTGTCAGATCTACTCGCCGCAGCCGCTAGTAAAGTGACTTCCTTAGGCAAAAAAAAATTTCATAGGTTAAGTCATCGCACGATGAATGTCGACGGTAATGCAATTAGCATTGAATCCATGCAATGACACACCGTGTTGTTGGTCAAGATTAAAATCTGTAGTGGTCATTATGAGACTTAGGTTGCTTCTATTAAATGCGAGATACTCTCTCTCCGGTAGCGCTGAAGTTTGCTATAGCACTCACTTGCCAAGACAAACCGTGAGAATGATGACATGACAGAGACTGTATGACCACAACGCAGTGACGCAATGGAACAAAGAACAAGGAATATCGACGATGGATTGACGACGGCGCTACTACGACGGTGGCATAAAGCCAATGAGATGGCGATTCTGAAATGATGGCAATGGTACAACGACGACATTGTGACAGTGACGGTACGAGTACAATGCCATGACGAGGAGTGTGTGACAATAACGTGACGACGACGGTATGACGACAAGAAAAAGATCAATCTAGAATAAAGACTATGGTTGGACATGACGGCGACGATATGACAACGGATGCATGGCAGCGACTGTTTCACGCCGACACTATGACGACAATGGCATGATAGTGGTTGCATAATAACGAGTCATTCTGGGCAGGACGATTGCGCTAGCATAAGGAAGAAAGAATGGTGTCGATGGAACGATAAATGTCATATGACAATGGCATGACGACCATGGGATGACGTTTCTGAAGTATTGACGATGGTAAAACGATCGCTTCATGACGATGGCATGAAAACAATAATATTGTCACGGCCTAGTAGGAGACGGGAAAGCCGGTGTAGAGGATTTATAAAAGAATTTCATTAGAGCAGTCAACGCCACGTCATTGTCGACTCTGATTTTTTACCCGCGCCCTACATCAGCGTCGTTTTCATCGCCTGGCACATACCTGCGGCGACCATATAGGATGTGGCATTCGCCCCTCCTTTGAAAAAAAAAAAAGCATCGTCCCGATGCACCAACCTCCGCAGGCAGCGCACAGATGGTGCAAAGTTGAGGTCATTAGGAAAAGTCTGGCTTCATATGAAGCGCGTGCACGACATCGGGCCGACGCCACCGGCGTCTGGAGCAGTTATGACTGACGGGAACAACTTTATAATTCACATCGATGATGCGGCGCAGGACTGTGTACGGCCCGAAGTATCTTAACAGGAGCTTCTCAGATAGCCCCCGCGGACGGATAGGAGTCCATACCCACACCTGGTCACCGACAACGTACGTGAAGATTTGTTGCCGAAGATTGTAGTGCCTGGCATCGTTGTCCTGTTGTTCTTGGATTTGCAAACGCGAAAGCTGCCTGGCTTCCTCTGCGCGTTGCGTAAACTCCCCGGCACCAGTCTCGTCATCACCGCACTCATGTGGCGGCATTGCATCCCACATTGTATTCACTTCTCGGCCGTAAACGAGGTTGAAAGGTGTCACGCGTGTTGTCTCTTCGCGAGCCGTGTTATACGCAAAGGTAGCATATGGTAAAAGCTCGTCCCAGTCTTTGTGGTCGACGTTGATGTACATACTCATCATGTCTGCCAGAGTTTTATTCAAACGTTCTGTCAGCCCATTGGTTAGGGGATGATAAGCCGTGGTCTTTCGGTGGGTGGTACTACTTAGTCGCAAAACTGTATAGAAGCGTAGCCGTGAACACAGCACCTCTATTAAACTAAGAGTCCTGTGCTTTAGTTTTGAAACGGTGCCTATAAATGCCTCCTTTCTCAGGCCTACGTGGTGCCGCTTCAAAAGATTTGTGCGATAATAGTCTGGTAGAGTAATTAGATTCATTTCATTGAAAAGTTGAACAATGTGACTGCCATAAGGAACTTTTGCAAGAGCACGAATATCATTTTCCTGTATTACATGTAATTTACGGATATTTGTCGGAGTCTTCGTGCCCCATACGAGATCACAGTAGCTTATATGAGATAAACACGAAGATTTATATATTAGAAATTAGTTGTTGGTAGTGAAAAATCCCCGACAGAATCCCCGAGATACTCGATGTACTGGAAAGCATGTTTCAAAATGCTCAGTCCATGACATGTGTTGCTCGAACGTTATGCCTAGACAGTTGAAACGTGGTACCGTTTGGATTTCGGAATTAAGTTTTAACGGTGCGTCGGTGACTATTTTTCGATATATAGGCCTAACCAAAACAACTTTCGTTCATCAACACATGATTGGCGTCCATCATTAGGCTTTTATTAAAAAAATGAATTAAAATTAAATTATGGGGTATTACGAGCCAAAACCACTTTCTGATTATGAGGCACGCCGTAGTGTAGGACTCCGGAAATTTTGACCACCCGGGGTTCTTTAACATGCACCTGTAAGTACATGTCTGTTTTCGCATTTCGCCTCCATCGAAATGCGGCCGCCATGGCCGGGATTCGATCCCGCCTCGTGGTCAGCAGCCCAACACAATATCCACTGAGCAACCACGGCGGGTACATTAGGCTTTTATGATGTCGTGTAGTCAGAAGTATCGTTGTATCATCAGCATACATTATCTACTTTACAGAAGTGTCAACATTTACAATGTCATTGATGCATATACAAAACAGAAATCCTAGAATATTACCTTGAGGCACTCGCGATGAAAGGGCTCGTAAATTGGAGGCGTGATTATTGATAACAACCATCTGCTCACAATACATTAAGTAAGATTCAATCAGCTGCAGAAAAAACTTCGAAAGCCGTAATGACAGCATTTTTCAACAATTTGACATGATTTATAGCGTCAAATGTCTTCGAGTAATCCACGAAGTTTCCTAATATATGTAGTTCTTCTTTAAAAGCATCCAGTATAAATTCATTCTGCTCTAAGAGAGCATGCTCAGTTGAGCGACCTTTCATGAATCCGAATTGTGATGAGGTAATAATATGGTGCTTATCACGGAAAGAAGCAGTGCATTTGCGAACCAGTTTTCCTAAACCTTTTGATATTACGGGTAATATAGATGGACTAATTGCCAAGCGTATTTTTAACTGCCCTCTTTTGCAACACTAGTACTTTCGCAACTTGCAATTTCTGTGGGAAGATGCCAGTAGAAAAAATTAGGTTAAAGCTGTATTCCAGTGCATCAGCTATAATATCTGACACATGTTTATTGGGTCTAATCTGTAGGTCATCTGCGTCACAGCAGGCGCTGTTTATTACAGACGAGAAAGCATTAATAACTTCAGTGGCTGTTGTCGGCACCCAAAACGCGCTTTCAGAGGTCCTATCAGTTAAGTATGTAGCACACACCGGATGGTGTGCTTTCTTTGCTAAATATACGAAGTAGTCGTTAAACACATTTGCCAAATCTGCTTTGCAGATAGTGTCCCCGTCTAACACAAGCTCAGTAGGCCTGAAACTTTCACCGCTACGACTGAGGAACTTATTTAGTCTACTCCAAGCTAATTCTGATTGATTAATTACATCAGTGTTGAACAAGTTGTCCAGATACTCTCTCTTTTTATAACGTAAGAGACTTAACTTTATTCTTATGGGCTTTAAAACGGTTTAAGGTGTCCTCGTTTTTATTTGTAGGAAGAGTTGAAATGATTTATGTTTACGTTTTATTTCCTGGAGGAAAGTCTTAATCAACCAAGTCTGTAGGCTCTGCCTGCATTCTTCTCAGCCCTCTTGAATTTATCATGGAGACAACTATACGTGACCAATGATTTCTGCTGGCGAAATACGTCTGACCAATCGATTATTAATATCTCATTGTTAAATGCTGTCAATGTGCATTCAATGATATCTTGAAGAACCACTGATTCCTCTTTAGTTTGGATTGCGCACGAGACACCGTTTCGTCGATGGACTTAAATATAAGAACATGGTCCCTAAGGCGGCACTGAGCACGCCAGACAAAAGTTTCGTAGCTTCTATGTAAGCAATCAATACATCAATTAATGTCGCGACGTCTTTCTCAATCTAGGTATTGAGGGTAATAACATTAATAAAACAATTCAATTCAATAGCTTGACACAATCCAAATTGCTGATGCGACGATTTACCAAGATCCATATTCAAATCACCGGCAAGGACTAGCTTATAACCATTGTCTTTTACCCAACTTCAATACGTATCTAGGAATCCTAGACACGTCGACCTGTTACCGCTAGGAGGGCGGTATAAAACACCAAAAATAGAATGGTCACTATGTACAATCAAAACTTCATAATCACTAGTAATGCCGGAAAATGGGTGAACTAAACAAGATTTTATTGGGTTCTTAGCCATCAACATCACTCCACCTACCGTTCTTGTTACGCGAATAAAAAAATGCTTAAATAGCCAGGAGATTTTATAACACCGGTCTCATTCCGATACCAAGTCTCACTAACCATAAGAACATTAGGTTCAGAACCAAGAGTTGTAGATACCGCAGTTATTTGGTCATTTTTGTTGGGTTCGGATCGAGCATTAAAATGCATGAAAGACACTCTATTCGTACATAAAGAAAACAGTGTGCCTAACTTATGAAATGCCACATAAGCGTTTTTCGCCATTTTCTTTTTCAATAAACGTCATTCAGTTGATTGTCAGTTCCTTTTCTTCATGACTGACAGTTCTTGCATACTAGCGAAGACATCAACTCGGCTGCGCTCAGTATTTTTCGCTTTGATGCCTCCATTGTCAATCGAGAAAATTTTCCATTTCTTTTCCCTCTTTAGGGATAGCGCTTGAGCAAACAATCGCTTGTTGTCAGGGGTCAACTGGTCATTCACGTATAGATTAGCCTCTTGGGATTGAGGAAAGTCAAGTGTCCGGGCTGTTAGACGGGCTTTGCTGGCCTTACGCAAACAGTTGTCCTTTTGTAACAAAATCTAGCGATTATGTTCGGGTCCTTTTCTGCAGGTGCCCGGTGCACTGCGTCAGTGTCACCTTTATTTACGGGACAGCCGATAGCGTCGCCTATTTTCTGAAGAATCGCTTTGTAGCCTTCGCCTTTCGTACGTGGCACAACCTTTAATTCGACATCGTTAATTCTTGAAAACTGATCCATGCCATCTAACCGAGCAGTAAACTGACCATTAGATCTCTGCAGGCACTTGTTTTCAGCTGTTGCAAGTTCATGTTTCTTTTCGATTTCTTCATAGAAAGTGTTAATGACAAAGATGCTTTCAGGAAGCTGCTGAACTGCGCGAAGCTGCTGTGTCTCGCGTGCCAATTCACCGTTCGAGGGCATCTTGCAAAAGGAAAATAAAAATAAGACAATTGCGCGATTGGCAGCAGGAACCGCGGCAACAAGAGTAGGAGCAAGTCAATGGTGCAGACAGTGCTCTACCAAACTGCGCAAATGAAGAATGCTGCTCAGTGGACTGGAGTTCCTGCTGCCCCGAATGCCACTGCCAAATCAGGCTAGAGGCGAACGCTGCCGAGGTTTAATAGGATGTTCCATAGGTGTCCTGCTGGTCTACGCTGGCGCAGAAGCTGCTTCCACGTGGTCACAGTGGCGGGGCAGTGACGTCGCTCGACCACTTAGTGCAGGCAGACGTGGTGAAAATCCCCAGAACTTCGTCGATAGCTAGGCAAGTAGGTCGACTCTAGATGGTCGTCACAATATGCACATGTGAACCTTCGCAAATGAAGAATGCTCCTCCGTAGACTAGTTACCGCTTCCGCGACCGCCACTGCCAGATGGGAGTGTTAGCCAGTGTTACCACTAACAAACCTTGGTCGTAGATGTGAACATCCGTTCTGCCGAAGGTGTCATAAGTACGTGATCATTTTGGGTGAAGGCAACTGATCGATAAACTCACATATGCCGCCTGAAGACATCCACGTTGGCGGATTCGAGACCCTCTTTATGTAATAAACGACAAGAAAGGGGGCTAACCTAGGGGCCCGATTTTTGTTCATCGTATCATAAGGAGCGAACACACAGTGACATCAAGGAAAACATAGAGGAAAATACTTCTACTTACCAATTCAATTACAGAAATGATAAATAATGGAAATGACGGTGTATTAAAAAACTAACGGCAGGTCGGGAATGACCCCACGTTTCCGCATTACACGTGCGATGCTCTACCAATTTAGCTACCGCAGCGCCGTTTTCCCATCCACTTTCTTGGGTATTCATGTTTTTACTACTAGAAGTAACCCCGGGAGTGTTGGCCAGCGCCACCACCCACAAAGCTTAGCGGCGGATGTGGAACATCCTTTCTGCCACATGGGTCACTGTAGTTCAATTGGTAGAGCACCGCACGCTTAATGCGAAGACGTGGTATCGTTCCTCACCTGCAGTAAGTTGTTTCACCCACTGTCATTTCTATTTATTCATAATTTTGTTTAATTGAATTAGTAGGTACATGTAATTTTCTCTATGTTTTCTTGGTGTCATTGTTTGTTGGCTTCTTATGATATGATTAATAAAAAATCGGGCCCCCTCGGTTAGCCCCCTTTCTCCTTGTTTACGTTATAACTATGCATGAGTAATCATTCGTGGTCTTTCGTGGCGTTTCCTTCATGCCAGCAAAGTGCTAATGGACGCATGGTCAACACGGCTTTCGAATGCGTGCAGAAGGGTTGGTCTATAATCGCCCATTGCCCCCATGAACGATTCATCGACGATTAGAGAGCAAGTTCGATTTAGTTATTCCCGGAAAAGAAAGTGGGAATGAAGCAGATGGCTGCGATGAGAGATAGAGAGCGAAAGAGAAGATAGGAAAGGAAGGGAGGTTAACCAGATGCACGTCCGGTTTGTTGCGCTGCACTTGGGTTAGGGTGTATCGGAATGAACAGAGACAGAATGAGAGAGGAGAGACAGCACAGTTTCGCGTACAGTTGAAGGTTCGCACAGAGTCTACACACGGTTCCCAAGATCTGTTGACTTGAGATATTTCAAGACCGCTTTCATGGCCTTCTGTGCCATCGACGCGAACGGCCAGACTCGAAGGATCTTCATTATGGAAAATGGTCTAGATTCCAGCTGGTTCAGTGCTGTCCGGAGAACGTCGCGCTCGACGTCGTATTGCGGACAGATACATAGGATTACAAGAAAGCATTTGATTCAGTCGAAACCTCAGCAGTCATGGAGGCATTATGGAATCAGGGTGTAGACGAGCCGTATATAAAAATCCTGAAAGATATCTATAACGGCTCCACAGCCACCATAGTCCTCCACAAAGAAAGCCACAAAATCCCAATAAACAAATGCGTCAGGCAGGGAGATACGATCTCTCCAATGCTATTCACAGCGTGTTTACAGGAGGTATTCAGAGACCTGGATTGGGAAGAATTCGGGATAAGACTTAATGGAGAAAGGCCGCCATTGAAATATGAACCTGGCAACGTTTAACGCTCGAACGTTATCTAGTGAGGCGAGTCTAGCAGTGCTATTGGAGGAATTAGAGGGCAGTAAGTGGGATATAATAGGGCTCAGTGAAGTTAGGAGGCCAAAAGAAGCATATATAGTGCTAAAAAGCGGGCACGTCCTGTGCTACCGGGGCTTAGCGGAGAGACGGCAACTAAGAGTCGGATTCCTGATTAATAAGAACATAACTGGTAAAATACAGGAATTCTATAGCTTTAACGAGAGGGTGGCAGGTCTTGTTGTGAAACTTAACAAGAGCTACAAAATTAAGGTTGTACTGGTCTACGCCCCTACATCCAGTCATGATGACCAGGAAGTCGAAAGCTTCTATGAAGACGTAGAATCGGCTATGGGAAAAGTCAAAACAAAATACAGCATAATGTTGGGCGACTTCAATGCCAAGGTAGGAAAGAAGCAGGCTGGAGACAAGGCAGTGGGGGAATATGGCATAGGCACTAAGAATAGCAGGGGAGGTTTATTAGTAGAGTTTGCGGAAGAGAATAATATGCGGATAATGAATACCTTCTTCCGCAAGCGGGATAGTCGAAAGTGGACGTGGAGGAGCCCGAACGGCGAGACTAGAAATGAAATAGACTTCATACTCTGCGCTAACCCTGGCATCATACAAGATGGGGACGTGCTCAGCAAGGTGCGCTGCAGTGACCATAGGATGATAAGAAATCGAATTAGCCTAGACCTGAGGAGGGAACGGAAGCAACTGGTACATAAGAAGTCGATCAATGAGTTAGCGGTAATAGGGCAAATAGAGGAATTCCAGGTCAAGCTGCAGAACAGGTATTCGGCTTTAACTCAGGAAGAGGAACTTAGTGTTGAAGCAAGGAACGACAATCTTGCGGGCATCATTAAGGAGTGTGCAATAGAACTCGGTGGTAACTCCGTTAGACAGGATACCAGTAAGCTATCGCAGGAGACGAAAGATCTGATCAAGAAGCGGCAATGTATAAAAGGCTCTAACGCTAGAGCTAGAATAGAACAGGCAGAACTTTCGAAGTTAATCAACAAGCGTAAAACAGCTGACATAAGGAGGTATAATATGGATAGAATTGAACATGCTCTCAGGAACGGAGAAGCCTAGCAGCAGTGAAGAAGAAACTAGGAATTGGCAAAAATCAGATGTATGCGTTAAGAGACAATGCCGGCAATATCATTACTAATACGGATGAGATAGTTCAAGTGGCTGATGAGTTCTATAGAGGTTTATACAGTACCAGTGGCACCCACGACGATAATGGAAGAGAGAATAGTCTAGAGGAATTCGAAATCCCACAGGTAACACCGGAAGAAGTAAAGAAAGCCTTGGGAACTATGCAAAGGGGGAAGGCTTCTGGGGAGGATCAGGTAACAGCAGATTTGTTGAAGGATGGTGGGCAGATTGTTTTAGAGAAACTGTCCACCCTGTATAAGCATTGCCTCATGACTTCGAGCGTACCTGAATCTTGGAAAAAACGCTAACATAATCCTAATCCATAAGAAAGGGGACGCCACTGGCTTGAAAAATTATAGACCGATCAGTTTACTGTCTGTTGCCTACAAAGTATTTACTAAGGTAATTGCAAATAGAATCAGGAGCACCTTAGACTTCCGTCAACCAAAGGAGCAGGCAGAATTCCATAAAGGCTACTGAACAATAGATCATATTCACACTATCGATCAGGTGATAGAAAAATGTGCGGAATATAATCAACCTTTATATATAGCTTTCATTGATTACGAGAAAGCGTTTGATTCAGTCGAAACCTCAGCAGTCATGGAGGCATTGCGGAATCAGGGTGTAGACGAGCCGTATGTAAAGATACTGAAAGATATCTATAGCGGCTCCACAGCCACCGTAGTCCTCCATAAAGAAAGCAACAAAATCCCAATAAAGAAAGGCGTCAGGCAGGGAGATACGATCTCTCTGATCCTATTCACAGCGTGCTTACAGGAGGTATTCAGAGACCTGGATTGGGAAGAATAGGGGATAAGAGTTAATGGAGAATACCTTAGTAACTTGTGATTCGCTGATGATATTGCCTTGCTTAGTAACTCAGGGGACCAACTGCAATGCATGCTCACTGACCTGGAGAGGCAAAGCCGAAGGGTGGGTCTAAAAATTAATTTGCAGAAAACTAAAGTAATGTTTAACAGTCTCGGAAGGGAACAGCAGTTTACAATAGGTAGTGAGGCACTGGAAGTGGTAAGGGAATACATGTACAATAGGACAGGTAGTGACTGCGGATCCGGATCATGAGACTGAAATAATCAGAAGAATAAGAATGGGCTGGGGTGCGTTTGGCAGGCATTCTCAGATCATGAACAGCAGGTTGCCATTATCCCTCAAGAGAAAAGTTTATAACAGCTGTGTCTTACCAGTACTCACGTACGGGGCAGAAACCTGGAGGCTTACGAAAAGGGTTCTACTTAAATTGAGGATGACGCAACGAACTATGTAAAAAAGAATGATAGGTGTACGTTAAGGGATAAGAAAAGAGCAGATTGGGTGAGGAAACAAACTAGAGTTAATGATATCTTAGTTGAAATCAAGAAAAAGAAATGGCCATGGGCAGGACACGTAATGAGGAGGGAAGATAACCGCTGGTCATTAAGAGTTACGGATTGGATTCCAAGGGAAGGAAAGCGTCGAAGAGGGCGGCAGAAAGTTAGGTGGGCGGATGAGATTAAGACGTTTGCAGGGACAACACGGCCACAATTAGTACAAGACCGGGGTAGTTGGAGAAGTATGGGAGAGGCCTTTGCCCTGCAGTGGACATAACCAGGCTGATGATGATGATGATGATGGCTTAGTAACTTGTGATTCGCTGATGATATTGCCTTGCTTAGTGACCCAGGGGACCAATTGCAATGCATGCTCACTGACCTGGAGGGGCAAAGCAGAAGGGTGGGTCTAAAAATTAATCTGCAGAAAACTGAAGTAATGTCTGACAGTCTCGGAAGAGAACCGCAGATTACGATAGGCAGCGAGGCACTGGAAGTGGTAAGTGGAAGTGGATCTACTTAGGGCAGGTAGTGACCGCGGATCCGGATCATGAGACTGAAATAATCAGAAGAATAAGAATAGGCTGGGGTGCGTTCGGCAGGCATTCTCAGATTATGAAGAGCAGGTTGCCATTATCCCTCAAGAGAAAAGTGTATCACAGTGTGTCTTACCAGAACTCACGTATAGTGCAGGAACCTGGAGGCTTACGAAAAGGGTTCTACCTAAATTGAGGACGACGCAACGAGCTATGGAAAGAAGAATGATGGGTGCAACGTTAAAGGCTGAGAAAAGAGCAGATTGGGTGAGAGAAAAAATGTGAGTTAATCACATCTTAGTTGAAATCAAGAAAAGGAAATGGGTATTGGCAGGACATGTAATGTGGAAGGAAGATAAGCGATGGTCATTAAAGGTAATGGACTGAACTCCAAGGGAAGGGAAGCATAGCAGGAGGCGGCAGAAAGTTAGATGGACAGATGAGATTAAGAAGTTTGCAGGGACAACATGGCCAGAATTTGTACATGACCGGGGTAGTTGGAGAAGTATGGGAGAGGCCTTTGCCCTGCAGTGGGCGTAACCAGGCGGATGATGACATAGGATGTGTTCAATCGTTTCTGTGGTTCGGAAAGAGTCGCACATGGGCGCATTCCCCATTCCAATGTGGAACGAGTAGGCCTTCGAAAATTCCACCCCGAGCTAGAGGCGGCACAATACTGTCGCCTCAGAGCAGGAAATTTTTGATGGCACTTGTAGCTTTAAAAATGGATCCAGGCTACGAAGATGACAATTCGGGACGTTGGGAAAACAGCAGTATTTGTGGGTCATAGCTTTAGCAACAATACGAAGCTGTCTGGCAACGTCAGCTCTTGATAAGGGGATTGGATCTGGTCGGGCATCCAGATGGGCAGACTGGGTGGCTTCGTCGGCGAGGTCATTACCAGCAATACCTGTATGTCCAAGTAACCACTGCAATATAATTTCATGCGCTTTAGAGATAGCGTGATGGTGATCTTCCTTTATTTCACATCTCAGTTGCTCATGAGTCCTATGAAATACGACAAAATGCAGACTCTGAAGTGCTGCCTTAGAGTCACAAAAGAAGACCCATTTTTTAGGTGTCGCTTGCAGAAGATATTTGACAGCAGCAGGCAGGGCAGCAAGCCTTGGAGCCGTTGATGTTGTCATGTGGGACAGTTTAAATTTGATTGTGGTTTTTCTAGCAGGAACGAGAACGGCACCTGAAGAGCTGGTAGGCGAGACCGAACCATGGGTAGAGAGTATATGCGGTCCCCGTATGTCTCATTGATTAATAGCAGCGTCATCTGTTGCAGAGCTATTTTGGGTGATTTGCCTTGTTCTTTACACCTGGAATACTTAGGCGCAACTGAGTCTGTTGGAGACGCCACAAGCGCAATGAAGGCCTTGTTGCTGGTATGAATCCTAATGGAAGACAATCTGTATGGGTAATTATAACTTCAGAAAACGTTTCACGCGGTCTCTGCGATGGCACGATCACGAAGTGATGACCAGGGACGCGGGAAAGATGACGGATATGCGCCTGAGACAATCCACAGCAACGTATGCTTTCATGGATTGATCTTTGGTGATCATGGTTGTTGCAGCTCTTGATGCACAGCGAGGAAGTCCTAAACAGGTACGCAAAGCCTGGCCCTGTAAGCTCTCCAATGAGCGAATATTTGACGTGCACGTACTGGCCAACACTGGAAGGCTGTAATGTTAATAGCCTAAGAATAGAGCTCTTACAACTGAAGCATGGAGCGTGCAGATGTGCCCCACCTTTTCCCGCACATGAATCTCTGTACCTGAGCAATCAACAGTTTTTGTGCGAAGCATACTAGCCGCACAACCACGCTCTTCCTTGTTGCGCCGCGCGCGGCCGCGTAGCTACCATATGACGTCATAACAGCTGCAAAAGCGGAGGCTCGACTCGTGCGCTCGCTTGCGGCCGCGTAGCTACATAGCCGGGTCTCAGCTCATGCGCTCGCCTGCATGAGTTGTTTCTTCGTCTAGCCGAACCAAATATAGCCAAGCAACAGCAGTTCACCAGGCTAAACAGTGGTTCAACAACTAAAATAAAGGCTAGTATGCTTCGCATCCTGGGCTTAACCTTAGCTAAGCCACAGCCATTTTTTTCTTCAGGTACCTACAATGAGGGCTCTAGGAAAGATTTCCATCAAACATTAGGCCTGTAGTATGAGGATTTATTATAAGACACTAGGCACAGTCTCGTTGCACCGCCTGGACATGAACGCTGACCGCGCGCACAGCAGACACAAGAGCGTTTTCTTCGTCCTCTTCTTCACTGCAATGGCCCCCGGGAGAGAACGTGAGCCATCCTGGTGATTACCGCGTAGGTAGGGTGAGGGGGTCATAGTACGGCTTAAGTCGGTTTACATGAACCATGTCACGCCCGCGATGCCTAAGATCGGGTGATGGCGCCATATGTTCCCCACAGTAGCTGCCAGCGGAGGTATGGTCTATGACGGGTAGGGGCCATCATAGCGTGCAAGAAGCTTGGTTGAAAGGCCAGGGCTGTGAGGCGGGACCCACAACCAAACAAGGGAACCAGTCGGGAAAAGTGGTGTCCATACAGCAGAAAAAAATACGAAATGCCAGTGGTAGCTTGCGTGGCCGTATTATAGGCATACGTTACGAACGTCAAAACAATGCGCCAGTTACTGTGGTCCGAGGCGACGTACATAGTCAACGTGTCACCGAGAGTGCGGTTGAACCTCTCTCTTAAGCCGTTCGTCTGCGTGTGGTAGGCTGTAGACTTGCGGTGAACGATGCTGCATGCAACGAGAAGGGCTTCGATTACTTCGGACAGGAAGACATGCCCCCCGTCGCGGAGCAGTTCGAGTGGTGCGCCATGTGGAAGAACGAAGTTCCGCAAGATAAAAACGAAACTTCGAGCGCAGAGGTTGCCGGGAGTGCGGCAGTCTCGGCGTAGCGCGTCAAGTGGTCGACGCCTACAATTATCCGTCTGTTCCGAGGAGCTGCAGGGAAGTGGCCCGTATAGATCTATATCGACGCGATCGAAGGGCCGGGCCGGACAGGGCAGCGGCTGTAGCTCACCAGGAGGGCGCTATGGAATTTTACGCAGTTGGCACGCCGTGGAATCGCGTACGTACTTGCGCACGAAGTGATACATGCCGTGCCAGTAGAAATGCTGCCTTAGCCGAGTATACGATTTCAGAACGCCGGCGTAACCATTATGAGGAGCAGCATGAAAATAAGTGCATATGTAAGAACGCATGTGTCATGGTAACACAAGCAGCCATTTGCGACCATCAAGCAAATCATTCCTGCGCTAAAGGACGTTGTCGCGTGCCGCATAATGGGCGGCTCGGTGACGAAGTGTTAAAGAAGAGGGTGTTACCAATGGATCGTGGACGAAATTCAGCATAGTTGAAAGCAGGGGATCTTTACGCTGCTCGTCGGGCATATCAGTGACGTTGATGGGTGACATGGATGCGAAGGGAGTAGACACTGAAGCCACATCAGGAGGTATCGGCGATCGGGAAAGCGCATTGGCGTCAGAGTGCTTCGGTAGACAACGCGGATGTCATGTTCTTGTAAGTGAAGTTCCCATCGGCCTGGCGACCTGGCGGATCTTTCAGCGAGGAGAGCCAGCGAAGGGCCCGGTAGTCGGTGGCAATGTCAAAAGGGCGACCATACAGGTAGGGACGAAATTTGACGAGGGCCTAAATTATGGCCATGCACTTATTTTCGGTTACAGGCGCGCAAGCCACGACGTACACGCCGTAGCCGTCTTTCCGTTGTACGAGGATTACACCAAGTCCGATTCCGCTGGCGTCAGTGTGTATCTCTGTAGGCTCTGTGGGCCCGTAGTGCCAAAGAATCGATGGCGAAGCAAATAGGCAACTAGTTCCTTGAAGGCTTTGTCATACGAAGGTGACCACACGGAGATGCCGTTACTAGGCGTAAACAATTGGTCAGTGGTGCGATAATATTGCAACATTGCGCAATATGCCGAAAATAAGAGCCGTACAAAGCTGCGGAGTGCCTTAAAGGGCCCCTGAAACGGTTCGGACAAATTTTGTAGGCGCGTAGGGTACAGCTTAAGTAGAACATTAGCACCACAATTTAAGTGAAGCGTTACGTATTAATGGAGCTGCAAGCGATTAGAAGTTACCCTCCTCCCTAGGTATGCTTTTCCTCCTCAACTCGCTCGCCGAGCGAGCGGCGCTAAGCTCCACCTTCACTGGTTCAGCGTCACGATGCGACGTCACATCGTTCACTTCCGGTTGTTTAGGAGCACGCCCCCTCCCGCGCAAGACCTCTCCGCTAGCCGCTTGGCCGTCGACCGAGAGCTATCGAAGCAGCGTGCGTTGCGAGCATTCTGTGGTAGCGCCGAACGTGTCCGGTACTCCGCTAAAAACAGGCAAGCTGGTCATTTCGGCAAATGACTGGAAGCATAAACTCAAGCTGATGAACGAACTTTAACTTAGACGTACGTGAGCAGCCTGATTGGTCTGCACGGTCCAGACACTTGCTGGCGCAGCGCTTAACCAGTCAAACAAAGCGCTAATATTGCTCTAACCAAGTGTAAAGCATTTTAAACATATATAAATCAACGTGTTGATGATTACACTCCTGCGAAAAATACGCACCAGCAGCAAAGAAGAATACACTTCGTTGCTGCTACTGTGTATGGTTGAGCTCTGTGCCACCAGGTGGCTGCACCGTGCGGACCATTCACATTTGCCCTTCTGCTCATCTCGTGGCTCATCCCGGCACAGTCAAGCGGCCAGACCCTGTCCCCTTGCGCTTGCGTTTGCCCTAATACTGGACTCGCGAAACGGTATTGCGTTAGTAATCTTCCGGTGTAAAGTGACGGCCACAAACGCGCAAATCCTGGCGCCGATCGGATACCGGCAGTCCCCTGCGCAGCAGCCAGTTCGCTTGTATACTGCCTTGCAGAGGGACACGATGTCGCAGCTTGACATATTGCCAGTCGCTAGGTTTGCAGTCCACAAGGCAACAAAGTCGAATCATGGTGCTCGCGAAAAGACTGAGACCGACTCTGACCGCGGAGCTCTCGTCAAAATGGAGTACGTTGTAACACAAGCAGACGACACTTGCTGTGTGCCGGAAGTGCTGAAGTGTACTGAAAAATTGTTCTTGTGCATTCTCTTAAGGTTACTTTCTTTTTATAAGAACAAATGAACTAACATTCCAACTATTACGAAGATTATTTGTTTACCATACAGTTGGAAAAATTATCGACCACGCGCCCTGGTCAGCCAATCAGATAGCTCGCCCACGTGACGTCATATGGGTTATTTGCATCATATAGGCAGGGGCGGATTAAAATTCCGCCGAGCAGTGTGCTACGATCGGCAGCGATGTGTATTTTTAAAACCTTATAATAAATTACACGCTTTACGCAGAGCACTTAGATGCATCAATTAATGATCAGAAGGACCTACTCTAACGACTCAGTACGTTTGTAGAAAATCGCCAAAATCGTTTCAGGGTCCCTTTAAGAGCAGTGGGCATCCGAAACTCTGCGACCGCATGAAGCCTGGCTGGGTCAAGAAGCACACCGTCCTTCGATAGAACGTGTACCAATATCGTTAACTTGCAGGCAGCAAAACGGCACATTTGATCTTGAGTTGGATGCTGGCAGAGGTGAGGCAGGTCAGTATCTTACGCAAGTGAATGAGGCGTGTCGAGAAATCTGGCGAAAACACGACGATGTCATCAAGGTAGCAAAACCATTTTTTCAACTTGTAGTTACGAGGGATGGTGTCCATCATACGCTCGAAAGTATAGCGGGCGCGTTGCAGAGCCCGAATGGCACTACGGTAAATTCGTACAAGCCGTCGGGCGTGACGAAATTTGTCTTCTCACAGTCATCTTCTGCCATCGGCACTTGCCAGTAGCCGGAGCGAAGATCCAAAGATGAGAAGTACTCCGCGCCTTGTAAGGAGACAAGGGCGTCATCTATCCGAGGCAGCTGATAGACATAGATAAGACGAGGGGACTTATTGAGTCGGCGATAATCCACACAAAAGCGTATTGACCCGTCCTTCTTGCGTAATAAACTACAGGAGACGCCCAAGCACTGTGGGAAGGGCGAGAATGACGCCACAGTGCAACATATCGTCGACTTGCTCGTTAATTATCTGTCGCTTGGCTGCCGAATCGTGGTTTGGTCGCTGTCGTAATGGAGGATGGGAACCAATGTGAACGCTCTGAGTGGCGGTTGCCGTACGCCCCATAGATGGTTGTTCGCAATCAAACGACAACCGAAAATTCTGAAGCGCGAACACTTCCTGGCGATACGGAGGTGGCAGATCGGCGTCTACGAGAGATTCAAGAACGTCTGACGATGACGACAAGAATGATGGTGATGACGTGCACTACACGAAATAAGGGAGGGCGTCGAGCTGATAATAGGCCGCTTCGTCGGAAGTATGTAGAATGTGAAGCGGGTCAAGGGGCTGAACACGACCTAGTGATTCGCCGCGCAGTAAGGTCACAGAGTATTGAGACGGGTTACACGCACGCAGAGAGGATAACCCAGATCAGTACAGTGGTAAGGACAGCAAACGGTTGAGGTAAGGCCTTGCGACGTAGAAAAATAGGCGACGATGTAAAACGTACTGTAGCGTTTGGCGCCGTAGAGCAAGAGATGGGCACAACCACCGACATTTCGTGTGCTATGTCCATATCGGACACAACGGTGAGGTTGGAGGCTTTACCTTCACAAGGGTCAGGCTGCGGGGCATCGGCAAGCGGGAAAAGCGCCACTTCTGCCCCGGCACAGTCGATGATGGCACGATGGTGAGACAAGAAGTCCCAGCCGAGAATGATGTCATGCGAACATGAAGACAACACGAAAAATTCAACAACATAGACAATGCCGTCAATGACTACCCTGGCCGTAGATTGAGCAAGTGGTGTTATATGCCGTGCAATCGCGATGCGTAGAAGCATACCAGACGACGGCATTGTGATCTTGTGGAGGTTACGGCAAAGCTTTTCGGCTGTAACAGAAACTGCAGCCCCAGTATCAATAAGTGCAGTTGCGGCGGTTCCTTGGATCAAAACGTCCTATAAATGGCGTGGCCACTGTGCAGGCCTTGTAGAAGTCACAAAGCTTTCAGTTCGTGTTGCAGAACTGCAGAAACTAGTTTCCCTTGCTAGGTGACCGTCGGCGCGTAAGGGGGAAAGCGAGCGACGACGCGGTCATGGCGAACGATGGGTGCAGACAGGGTGTCGAAGAGGTGGAGAAAACTCTGGGTTGGGAAGCATCGCATGCCCGGAAGCATCGTGGCAATAGCCACACCCAGGCGTTGCGACAGCAGGGTTAGCACGTGGCATGCGATGATAGCAAAAGCGCAACGCATGGCCGGCGAAACCGCAAGCGAAGCATATGGGCGCGTTGTCGCATGTGCGCCAAGGGGTCTGAACTGGGCTACGATACGGTATTAGAGGCGACGCGGGAGGAGGCGCAGCTTGAAGTCGTATTGGCGCAGGAAACGCGAACGGCGGCAGCGCAGGTCGCGCGGGGACTTCGTCATAGGTCAGAGGAACAACTACGGGAGGGCAGGGTTGAACTAAATGTAGCGACTCAGCAAGCTCCTCGCGAATGGCCCGCCTAATGGGAGCAGCCAGAGATGTGTCAGACTGGTGAGGTCGATCGCTAAGAGGCAGCATGAACAGTCGGCGCGCCACCTCCTCAAGAATGAAATCCTTAATCTCAACAGAGAGCACTGATGCTGGTGTGGAGTTGGAGCAAAGCGTGAGACCCGAGAGATATAGTCGCCAGGTGCAACAGAGCTCCACGCAACGACCCTTTGTCGACGCAGCTCATCTAAGCTCTGGCAAGAGTGACGGCAGAAGCGACAGAAGTGGGGTTTCTCGCTAGAAGCATTTGAAATGCGTCGTCCTCAATGCCCTCGAGGGTGTCCTTCACCTTGTCCTCTTGACTCATGGTGGAATCGACGCGGGCGCAAATATCCACGACATCTTCTATGTAGCTGGCGTAGGTGCTGTTCAGCGCGGAGTTTTCTCCAGGCCGGGCGGCCGATGACTTCCGCGAATGCCGTTTTCAAAGTGCACCAGGTTTTTAGTTCTCTTCATGATTGTGGAACCAGAGGTTCGCAACGTCAGCAAGATAGAAGATGGCGGTACGTAGCTTCGTCAAGTTATCCCACTTTTCGTGACCACTCACGCGCTCGTAGGTAGAGAACTAATCTCGCACGTCAGTCTCACCTGATCCACGAAAAATAGGAGGTTCCCGCTGCCGCTGGACGGCGCCGCACATGATAGGAGCGGCGGATGCTCCAAGCGGATTGTTGGGAGCCTCGTTCATGGTAGCGGCTGGAGCAATTGTCAACGTTCGGCTGCGAAGTTTCGGGGTAAGGTGGGGGTGTGCACCACCTCTCCCCAAATGTAGCATGAGGATTTATTATAAGACCCTAGGCACAGTCTAGCTGCACCGGCAGTACACGAATGCTGATCGCGCGCAGACACAAGAACGTTTTCTTCGTCCCCTTCTTCACTACACGCCCAAGAATCGATGGGTCTTTCCATAACTGATAGTGCGTTCATTAATGGCGACTGGGTATGGTGTCATATGTTTACGTGTGAAGGCAGTCAATGCGCATTTTTCGGTCGATATAGTTAAGTCTTCTGTTTGAAGGTATGCTGATGTCAAAGTTGCTGCCCACTGCAATCGCGCGCGCGAACCTGAAGGCGAGTTACCGCAGACGTCAAATGCAACATTGTCATACATGCCTTTCACGTCGACCAAGAGCGCAACTGATATGCGCTTATGGATTTTCTCCTGTTTCACAAACGTTGTCAGGACAATGGCGCTATCAACTGAGGAACGACGCCGAAGAAAGCCTGCCATGCATGCTGAGCAGATATTGCAACGCTCGAGGTACCATTCTAGACTTGCAAGGACCATCTCTTGGCATCACCTTTCCGGTGCAGCTGTCGAGAGCGATAGGGCCATATGCCGCCAAATCTAACGGAGCTTTTCCAGGCTTTAGCACTGGCACCAGCCGGCTGAACTTCCATTGCCGGGGAATTGTGCCTCTATGCCATGAGTTGTTGAAAATGCTCAGAAGCGCTCTTCTTGCCTCTTGTCCAAGGCGTCCCAGGGCAGCATAGGTGACGCTGCTAGGGCCTGGAGAGGATGACCGTTTCGAAATATGCAGGGCAGCTTCGAGTTCTTCAGTGGTAACGAACATATCCATTTCTGGTACCTGAGCCGCAGGGAGGTCAGTCACATCAATGTTGGTGCAGACAGGCTCGCCAGTGACTCTCGCACAGAATACCTCCGCCACACCAAGCTCAGTTGGGCCAAGATGAAGAGGCAAAGCTGCGAATGGGTGTCGTTGTTGCGGGGATGAACGAACACAGTGGACTGTCCTCCAGATATGTGAAAGCGGCTTCCGAGGGTCCAGTGACACACAGAATCTCTTCCATCGGTCGCTCTCTAGTTTGTCTATGCGACGCCTAATTTTCTTCTGCGTCGTGCGTCTCTGAGATCATGAATTGATTTAGTGCGTCTGTATCGTCGCTCTGCACGCCGTCGAATCACACGAAATCACCTCAAGTTCAATGTCGAAATCGGTACGGTTTGACGACATTGACAATAAACACTTGGCAGCTTTCATTGCTTCTGCGATGGCGTCGTCGAGGTTGCCGGTGAAATCTCCCCGACACGCTTCTTCCATAAGCGACGTGGACATCGCCCAGTCAGTGCTCTTCGAGACACTATGCGCGAAAAGCCGAGTGAGTCGAATAATATTTAGGTAGGTGGGAATATGATCAGTCCCGTGAGTCTCGATGTCACGAAACTAACATGTGATGTGAAACTTCGTGACACTAAGGTCAAGTCGAGGCAACTGCGATACTCCGGACTGTGCAGATACGTCGGGCTACCACTGTTCATGATGCAGAGCTCATAATCAGATGCAAGCGACACAGTATTCTTTCCCCTTGAGTTGATCTTGGTGCTTCCCCAAAGCAATTGATGTGCGTTGAAGTGCCCAGTGATGACCCAGGGGCGAGCAGTTTCCTGTAATATATATTTCAGTCTTGCACAGTCAAACTACCTTGATTGAGAGATGTAACAACCAATAAGAGTGAAAGGTACCTTGATCTTTCTGCCACGGAGGCATACATATTGACTGTATACTTAACCGTAGGCGAAACATAGGTCAAGTCCGTGCGGATGTAAATGAGAACGTTGCTTCGTTCCTCGCATATGGAGGAAGCAAAATCTTCGCAACCAGATAATCTGTGTGGAGTTGATACGCTCGGTTGGCAAATAACAAGTATATGAAACCGGTTCTTCAAGACAAATTGGTGCTAATCCGGGATGCGGGACGACTTCGAGCCACTGGAATTTTATTGAAATATCGTCGCACTTCTAACTTCAGAGCGACAAGAAAGGTTTGGGTGAGCCATGCTGCTTATATTAGGCTTGCAAGTACTAGATTCAGTGCGTCTTGTATTTGCGATGCGCTTTGAGCTGTCGGTGTCTGCAGCTTGTTCAGTAGCATGCGAATTGTATTCATCAGTGAGCACACCATCACAACCACTTGCCGATAATGTTCAGTCAATTCACCGGCAGATGTTCGGGATAGACTACTTCCGTCGGCGAGCAGTGAATATGCAGGTGGTTGCCGCGTCGGCAACGCCAGGACAGGCTTCGGTGTCCATATTCGTCTCAGTCCCCTTGTCTTTTGTAGGCCTTTCTGATGTGCGTGGCCTGGGTGACAGTGACAGGTGACAGTGGACGTGGCACACTCGTCACCGACGTAGCTTTCCTTGAAGAATGTCGGTGACGGGAGCATCGCTTCCTGATTTTAGAGGCGGCTTCTCGATGAGAGGAAGGATCTCTTGCCATTTCCTTTAAGGTAGCCATTTCTATCCTAATATTTCGGCAGTCCTTTGATGAAGCCTCATGGGATCCGCGGTAGTGTGGATATTTCATGACAGTGGCCACACATTTATCCGCGAAAAGTTGCTCAGCGCAGCGGGGGTACACTGTTTTGTTCTCACAGACGCTGCTCACGTATTCATGCAGTTGCGGCGCAGCAGAGGCTTCGGAATGAAAGGCTGGACAGGATGACGAAAGTGGCCTACCTTAACGTGCGGCGGCCGGCTGTTGGCATTAAACACAATCTTCACGCAACGTGAGTTGCCCAGGCGCAAGACATCCACAATGACGTCATGATCACTCGCTGCTTTAACTAGAATCGGCAAGTCATTGCTGATGATAGCCTGTCTACGTCGTATATGACACCGGTGATGACATCAGAGCGCAGCGGGATTTGATAATGCACCTGCATGCCATCAATATCTGTTACCTTGCGTAGGGCGCTAAGTGCTCCCTCATGCAGAACATCAACCGCCAGCAGATTTCTGGGGATGTTCACTCTAATGTCCGTGATTTGTTGGGTACCACTGTCACCAGCTGAATCGAGACAGATTGCCTATTAAGCCGCTTCATATTGCAGTTGTGTATCACAGCCATAAACAAGATGGTGCTGGTGTCGGTGCTCAGCGTGGACCCCAAAATTTGAGTACTGGAGGACCAAGAGGTGCTCGTGTTCCTTTTCTTCAACTTGCGGCTCTGCACAAGTTCGAATTCGTCACCATCAGAAGGGTCCTCGCTGCTGAGCCAGTAGACATGGGTGCCCTCACTGTCGCTGTCAGTCTGTAGCCCGATCCGTTTCCTGGAGGAGGCCGTCACTCACACCAGCGGTTCCGGTAGACGCCCTAGACAGTACACATCCACCACCACCAGACTAGGCGCGATGACTGTTAGATACACTGGAGATTTCGCAGATATAGGCAGAGGTAGAAAAACAACACTCCGCGAAGAGACACTTCGTCATCGTGCATCTCGTGGCTGCGATGAATTACAAAAAGAAACGCGTCAATAGCGGAAAGAGAACGAAAGAACAAAAGTCACGATATCACGGGTGCATAGCACGTAGACTTGCACTCGAGGCGTTTCACGCATTTATCTTATGGACTTGGGCATCATCAGCCTATTTATGTTCGCCTTTCCCCACAATCTCCAGCATCCTCCATCATGGCTCTTACAATGTCACTTCTGGGAGCTAGAATCTGGTATTTCAATACATGTAATACTTACACCTAGTTCTTATTGACCGCGCTGCCTGTTGAATTTCAGAGTTAGCTTTGCTTAGTTCGTTGCTCAATTTCGTGGCGTTGGCACTGTCCGCAGGCATAGATATTGACTCCGCTTCAGCAGGTGTTTCCATTCATTGGAGCGTACGCGTCAATGCAAGGGCCGTTATTGCTGAGAGAGGACAATTTGGTCACTGTGACGTAAAGCTCGCTTCCCTGGAACACCATATGTGCACGTTGGTCTCCACGCATCACGGGTTGCAGAAACAACGGATTTCCCTTCCCTTGCCATCATACATTTGTCGTTATCCCATTTTTGTGATGCCGTCAGCATCATAGAGCTTTTGTCGTTCCTTAGACGTCATTCGTTCTTCGTTGTTCTATATTGATCATGCTGCTATGATTAAATCAGGATTATGACCATGTTTTCATACCATTATCGTCATCGCATCGTAGTCACAGTATTCGCAATGTTTTCGTTCTCTGTTGTTGTGATGCCATCGTGCCCGTTCCGTCGTCAATATTGTAGCGTCGTCATCTGATTCACGTCTCGCCATGTCACGCCATTGTCGCTACATATTTATCGTCATACAGTTGTTACGCCATCATCATCGCGGCCTCGCGTTACGCTTTCGGGGTAATTTCAGAATAGTCATTCCATTGTCGTTATGCCGTCGTCACCATGGCGTATTGGGCATCTAACACAGGAAGCCGACGAGTACTCGAGCACAGCGTAGCAGCGTAGTAGTTGAAACAAGAACGATACGAAGCATCCTTTACACTGATATGCCATAGATGAAGCAGCCACCCAAGCCTTCAGCCACCCAAGCGATTCGACGAGCTGGAGATTGTGAGCCAAAATGCCTAGCTCGGACAACAGCTGACGCTTACACTTTCTCGTTCCACGCTCGCAACAGTCCTGCCAGTTGTTATTCCTTTTATTTCCCATAACTCGGTTTCTGGTGCGAGGCAGCTAATGCTCTTGCTATTAGAGAAGCACTTGTGCCCGTACTTTAGAACATGCGTCCTTTGAACACTCCACCTCGACCAAAGAGAGTACGGTGTGTCAACCCTGGCGTGAATGCACCCTACAAGAAAGCGGATGACAGCACCTCCCGTCTACAGACGAGGTCAGTGCGCTTCATTGGCAGTCTGTGGCTGGTTTTGAGTTTCAAATGGAGTGCCAATAGATTATCACCATTGCCATTATCATCATGGAAGGGAAGAAGAGCTGCGAGTCAAGGATCATTTCAAAATATGCGTGTTGGGGACTGAAAGGCGTATAAGGCACACCACGACCTGTGCTTCCAGTTCCCGGCCACTCAAGAACAACCAATAAATTAATTTATGGGGCTTTACGTGCCAAAACCACTTTCTGATTATGACTCACGCCGTAGTAGGGGACTCCGGAAATTTGGACCACCTGGGGTTCTTTAACGTGCACCTAAATCTAAATACACGGGTGTTTTCGCATTTCGCCCTCATCGAAATTCGGCCGCCGTGGCCGGAATTCGATCCCGCGACCTCCCGCTTAGCAGCCCAACACAATAGCCACTAAGCAACCACGGCGGGTCAAGAGCAGCCATGCTATTTTTTGTTTTTGTTTTGGGATATCTTCCCTTACACCTACAAGCTTCAGAAAGCGCCGCAATTCTCATTGGTGACTTGCATATTTTACCACAAGACACAAAGCGTTTTGAAGCAGATATCTTGAGTGTCCAACTAAATTATGGATACAAACGCAAGATAATTAGCCCACCCCAGCGAGTCTCTCATTAGCTTAGCCTAGTTATTTTAAAGTAATCACAATTTCGAAATAAGTACTCAGACCATACAATTCTAGATAACTACCCGTAGTTGAAGACCTATTGACTCCTGAGGCTGCAAGAAGCACGTTCAATCTTCAAGAGCCCTACCGAGAGACATATCTAGCGGCTTTCTTGTACCTCACAACAACCGCCTCATTTCAAGCTTCTGTGACAGCACTGATTTTGTCTGACGCTTCCCTCTAGTGCGCAACCACTGTCGTGTTTCTCCTCGCTACTGAACAAGCGTCGTTTCATTGCTTTGGCTACTGCCCGCAGTTCCGGGCCGCCGTGGACATTTCCCTGGCTCCCAGTGGCGCATCTCCGACGTCTTGTTCCCCGAGGTGGTGGCACTGGCGAATAGAAGGACTAACGGACAAGTGTGCCCTATTTCGTTATGTGCAGTTACAAGTACAATTTGGCTCATGAACCTTACCTTGCTTTACGTGCTTTATGTCTTATGTGGATATAGAAAAAAATGAGTGCGCAACATTGTGATGACTCCACACGGAGAGGAGCGAACACAATGAGCTCTTTGTCACTCTTGTAAATCTCGTGTGCCAGCGCGGTACGTCTAAGAATGCATCACGAGCCAGCCAAACTTCCCGCTTTCTTTGGAAATGGAGCAATCACCAAAGACTCATTATCCTTACTTACCATAAGAAGAACCATCATCAGCATCGCGAGCCTAGGTATGGTAGCACACTTGCAACGTAACTCCATAGTCGACATTGATGTAGTACGGAGGTCTTGTTCAATGACAGCTTGTACCAGCGGGACAAACGAGCACAATCAGCTTCTTTTCTGCATCATAACTGCTGTTCGCGGAGCAGAAAAAAAAAGTTTGTTCGGGTCATTGCTGATTTCAGCTAGCCATCAGAGTAACGAAAGCTTGCCGCTTGATTGAGCATTTTCTTTTTTATAGATATTGTGTTGCAAGCAGAAACTCTTAATGAGGATAGCACAAGGAACACTTTCCAGGAACTGTCTCTTGATTTTCCAGAAAGTATGAGCCGACTGATTCAGCTGAGAACCGTCGTGCAAGCAATGAAGCTTTTGATGAGACATTGGCGTGTGAGGTTATGACTTGAATAGGTGTATGGCATTGCGATTAAAAGACAGGACAAAGGAAAACACACAAGGGCACACACAGCGCTAACTTCCAACCTGTGTCCCCGTGTGTCTACTTTTGTCCTGTCTTTTAATCGCGCTACCGTACACATATTCAATATGCGTTCCCAACAAGCCCACATTGCAATCCTCCAGAGGTAACGGCGATGACATTTCGGGAAGCGGTCCACTACGGTATCAACGCATCTTGCTACTGCGTGGCGCTGCTAAGTTCGAGGTCGGGAGCAGCGGGAGCAGTGGTAAAGTAAACATGTCCGCAATAGGCATTAGTAAGAGGCGATTGGAGGATTGGTGGAAGAAAAGTAGGGAAACTACAAAAGAGAGAGACGTACAAAGGCACAGTTCGCACTATAGGATCCCAAAATTTGGGTGGAGTAGTTCATAGTATTTTCTTTTCTTTTTTTTATTCTTTGACCTAGGTAGGACATTAGGCAGTATAATAGCAAGAGCTTGGTGGCGCAACCGACCGCACCGTTACAAAGTGGGCGCTCATAACATCCATCCATCCATCCATCCATCCATGGCGGGTTACATTTCGATGAGTGCGAAATGCAAGAATGCCCATGCGCTTATATTTTGAAGCACGTTAAATAACCCCTGTTAAAATTATTCTGGAGTACATGAGTTTGGCGTGCCTCTTAAACAGATAAACATAAAATTTTCGGGTTTTATGTGCTAAAAGCACATAAAACCCCAACATGTTTTTTTCGTTTATTTTTCAATTTGGCAGAATAAAACTAATTTTCATTGCTTCGCGGACAATAAAAGAATGAGACAACCTTCCGCATGCTTGTCCGCACTCTCCAATACTTAGAAGCCGCTGTAGCTTTCGTACCTTTCTTCCTTTCTGCGTGGCCATGATTTATCCTTTACGTGAAGTTTCAACTTTTGTTTTTCTGCATTGCTTTCCCTTTTTGAAGCACTTTTAAATTGTTATTTCGTTTCATATTGCTAATTCATTAATGAAGTGCTACAATGTTACCATGAACGTCGTATCCCAGAGCATCATTGTTATAATGTCGGTATATTACCTCTGCTGCTGGGCCTCTATAGCTGCAGCATTCAATAAATAAATAAATAAAGCGCAGCCTGAGCAAGTAAACGTTTTTTTGTTACACGCTCAAGAGATTTCATCTGAGTCGGCTCTTCCACCAATGAAAAGGCAGCGCTCCTGATATGAACCACTATAAGGCAAGAACGCTTTCGAACTGTTTACTTTTACCGCCAGGGCGCGAGCCCCGGCTGAGCAGTGCAGCATCTATGTGTGAAAGTTGTACTGGAACTTTTACCTTAAAGACGTCATATTTAAACAACGTCTAATCACTTGAGAATGGATCAAACGTGGTTGTCTTAGCGGACCTCACTTTAAAGGTAGTGACTTCTTATGTGTTTTCATCTACCTGTTTGTTTGCACCGTTTGAGATTTATAAGGTGTTCACTCGTCGTTCAATATGCGCGAGAAACGGAAACGGAGAGTTCAAGCTTATTAGCAAAGCACCAACATAACACGGGTGCTCTTTCTGTGAACTTATGTGCCACAGGCATGCAAGAAACACAAATTCGACTAATGCTCACAAGGTCGCGCGCAGAGCGTACCTATACAGAGTGTTTCACGTAGGTTAAACCAAACTTTAGGAATAAGCAAAAGCCACGTAGCTGGACCGAATCACGGTAATCTTGTTTGCCGTCCCTTGGGCATACTCAGATAATTTTTTGCACTGTGCCTAATTGGATAATTAGTGCCAGTTATTTATTAATCAACTTCTCAATTCTAATATATAGATGACCCGCGAATAAACGCAACATTACCGTGCGAATGGCCGCTAGAGGGACCTTGCATGTATTCGCGGGCTTCTTTCACGCTCGGAACAACACTTTTGTGCAACACATATTGAGCAAAGGAAAATTGCATCCGGAGTTTCTCATGCTGCTCTGCAATCTTCTCATTGACATTTTTCATTTAACTATAATAATTGAGAAGTTGATGAATTAACTTGTACTAATAATCTAATTAGGTAAAATATAAAAAGATACTCTGAGTATCCCCAAGTGACGGCAAACAACATTACCTTGGTTCTGTCCAGTTACGCGGCATGAGCATATTCTTAAACTTTGGCTCAAGTTAAGACACCCTGTATGTGTCTAGACTACAATGGAATAAAAATATACGAAACGGTTTTATCCCACGGTAGAAGAAACAGACGACCTCGCTGGTCGGTTTACGTAAAACGCGAAAGTGTGGTGCCGTCCACTATGCCAGTGCACTGTCCTCATATTAATACCTCGAGAGTGGTACAGCTCACTTTATTGGGTATTTGCACGCAAGTCGCACAAGAAAGAGCACCGATTGCGTGTCCTGAATTTCGCTTTCATGTCTCGGGTGGTGCTTTTCCACTGAGAATCTCGAACTCTATTCGCGAGAACGTTTTCTCTGGTGTCCCTTTCCCAGATTTAGGAAGACGAAGCTTCGAGTCTCTCCCAGGCTTCGATGTTTACTCCAGCAGATGAGAAAAAAAGAAGCTGAAAAAAACATAGCAAATGTAAAAGCGTCGTTTTTTTTTCACACGTCCCACGTCCTGCATAGCAGGAAGAGCGATGTCGATGTGGAGAAGAATTAAAGAACAAGACAAAATGCAGGCTACCACATGGAGCGTGGCTGGCTCTCGGAACGCGACTCACACATTGTGCGACTGTCAGGTCCTCAAGAATCGATGGCGCGTCGCACTTGTAGCGCAAGGTTTTCCTCCCCACACGGACGTACACGGACGACCGCTTTCAGAAACCCTGGTGGGTGTCAGCGAAGGAGGGTGCGAGGTGGCCGTTCCTGTTGTGTTTGCGTCCAGCGGAGTAGTGGACCGTTATTCTGCACCGAGTAGAACAGATACCGTGTATGCGTGCAATACCAGCGTGCAGGAGCGTCTGCGATTTGCCGCCGGCTGCTTCTGATCCGTACAATTCACCGCTGCTGCTGGCAATATTTTTCGTCGGTGAACCGTTTTACCCTTCGCGTTGCACTACATTTGTTTTACGGCAACATTTATTTGTTTTGAATGAATGTGTGGTTTTTACTGGCGCAAGGACCAGGACATTTATTTGTTTTGTCTCATTCACTTAAGGTTTCACTTTCTGCAGCGTTTATTTCGGAAGATAAGGCGTATTGGGTTGGATCTTGGCTTTCCAACATTTTTTTGCTCCGGTTATTGTGCGGGCCATCTGCGATTGAAGCATTCAGAGAACGAAGCATCAAGCACTCTGGACATAAAGAGCGAGAAGAATTCAACTGACCAAACCATGGTTCAATACCCGATTGTTGGCGGCTCCTCCTGCTACGTTAAGCAGTCTCCTAAATCGAATCATCCTGACCCACATTCCTCGGATGTCTTTTGTTGGGTTAACAAAAGTTATGTTAACTAGTACGTCACACTATTTTGTTCATGGGCGGAAACCTCGTCCAACAAACGAGGTAGTACTGCAATGTATCATCAGATAACAATTTGAACGCCCGTCAAAGTAAGCTACACAACTTATTCCATGACCGAACAGAACCCATGCTGATGGGATGGTCATGCCTTTTGTAATCACTTATTTCAACTAAACCAGAGCTTAGAATAAAAGGGAGCCCACAGTAGGTTCAAATTAGTGAAACAAATTTTCAGAAATGCAAAGCTGATCTCCAAGGCCGATCGTAAGCTAACTCATTCACGCATTGGGTGCTCCGTCCAATTCAACGCCGCAGAAACACTGGCATGCTGACTTAAATCGCTTTCAGTACGCCTTACATAGAAGGCGCCACGTCATATAAGAACACTGCGTGAAGTCAAAACAGTCACTAGAAACTTCCGCCGAGCGTATACATGGCATACAACACAGAACACTAACACGGGCCAGCATGCCGACTTCCAACAGATGGGGCCACCGAGGACGCATTATGGGCACCACCAAGAGACAATCCAGTACAAATTGTATGGAAATACCGAAAATCTGATAAAGTGGTGGAAATTCACGATGGGCTGAATCAAGGATGTCCTCTGTCGCCCTTGTTTTTCACATCTTATATTAAGGGTATAGAAAGAGGACTAGAAAACGGTGGATTAGGGTTTGATTTATCCTATATGCGTAATGAAAAAATGTTGCAAAAGAAGTTCCGCACACTGATGAATGCGGACGACATAGTGCTACCGGCGGAGAGTGAAATACATTTACGGCCTTAAACAAATACAGCCTTAAACTCAGCCCAGCGACATAGGCAATTATCTTTAATTAAAAGACGAGTAATTGCGTGGTATAAATTTAACAGCAAGTCATATACAGTTATATACAGCTACCTACAGTCGCGTACAATCATAGTCAAGCAATTTAAATAGACCGGCGTAACACAAACGAAGCACAGACTTACTCAAGCGCCCATTATTTGAATTCATTTCAAGAATGTTTATTGTGCTACCTGTCTTTGTTGAAGAAAGAAACGCTGTTTCTTTCTTCAAGTATGTTTAACCAACGCGCCCACATCAAGCTTCTGCTGCTGTCTAAGAAACCGCTTGTGCAAGCAGGTAGAGAGTTTGAAAATAACGGACAGGCTGAATGCAGCAATTCTGACATAAACCACTTTAGGGACACAGAAAGTATGAGACGGTGCGTCGAATCTGGAAAGCAGTAATGGTGCCAGCGCTAACGTTTGCGAATAGCATTCTGTGCTTAAAATGGGACATGATGTCGGGGTTAGCAGTTGACCAAATATGTCTAGGCCGCTTGGTTTTGGGGGCCCAAAGTACACTCACAAATGAGGCACTTCAAGGTGACATTATTTTAGCTCATTGAAATCAGAGAAGCGCAGAACAAAATAAACAAGAGAAATACTCTGGAACATACATCAAAATAAATGGGTTGCTAAAGTGCACTAGTATCTGTACCTGAAAAGCGCGGACACAGAAGGAAACAAGAGGTCAAGAAAGCTGGCAACCAAGAACAAGGTAATTAAAAGTGTAAATACAAAACCAGGAGTCGTAAGAGAAAGTGAGAGAAACGGATACAGGGAACTGGCTGCGAATGATGCAGACAAGAAGACCATGCAGATTTACAAGAATGAGAAGAATGAAATTAGAAAGTAAATTTTGTACGATAACACAAGGGGCAGTGCCTTGCTATATAATGCTTCAGCTGGTTGGCAAAAGAGCAAAACATACCGGAGCAAATAGTCGCAACAAGATGAGGCATGATGGTGCAGCAAAGATCCGGAGACCGTCCAACACATCCTAATGGAAAGCGAAGTAATTAGCCCAGTGAGAACCACAGGTAACGTATCCTTTCACGAAGCGCTTGGCTTTAAAATGGATCCAAGTATCAACCAGCCAGCAATCGACATATGAAAGAGTCGTTTAGAGTATGGGTGGAAAAAAAATCCACCAATGATTACGATACTCCCTAATGTGAAATTTCAGTGCAGATTTATACATGTTTTCATTTTGCCGTATGTTGAGGCAACTAATTTCGGAGGCATTCAGCACTGTCGGCGATTGCCGAAAATCTGATATGCCGGTCAAGAGTGTCGGCTTTTATACATGAGTCGTTGAAAGTTCCGCGTGGCTTCCAGAAAGCACTTCGGGAAGCACAAAGTCATCGTCGTGCCATCGTCATCACGTGGTCGTTTTATAAATGTGAGTACTTGAGTAACGTCGTCCCATTGTCGTCATACCACCTTCATATTTCCATTGATATCAATCTTCATTCTATTGTAATCCTACCAGCATCATGCATTCGTGATTATGGCACTTTTGTCACGCCGTAATCTATCAGCCGCTATCATGCATCCGTTGCCAGAGCGTAGTCATGGCATCGTGGTTTTGTCATTGCCGTCAGACCAGCTTCGTCGTCCGAAGCTCGTCATGTCATCATCATCATCATCATCATCATCATCATCATCAGCCTGGTTACGCCCACTGCAGAGCAAAGACCCCTCCCATACTTCTCCAACGACCCCGGTCATGTACTAATTGTCGCCATGTCGTCCATGCAAACTTCTTAATCTCATCCGCCCACCTAACTTTCTGCCGCCCCCTGCTACGCTTCCCTTCCCTTGGAATCTAGTCCGTAACCCTTAATGGCCATCGGTTATCTTCCCTCCTCATTACATGTCCTGCCCATGCCCATTTCTTTTTCTTGATTTCAACTAAGATCTCATTAACTCGCGTTTGTTCCCTCACCCAATCTGCTCTTTTCTTATCCCTTAACGTTACACCTATCATGCTTCTTTGCATAGCTCGTTGCGTCGCCCTCAATTTGAGTAGAACCCTTTTCGTAAGCCTCCAGGTTTCTGCCCCGTAGGTAAGTACTGGTGAGACACAGCTATAATACACTTTTCTCTTTTGGGATAATGGCAACCTGCTGTTCATGATCTGAGAATGCCTGCCAAACGCACTCAGCCCATTCTTATTCTTCTGATTATTTCTGTCTCATCATCCGGATCCGCCTTCACTACCGGCCCTCAGTAGATGTACTCCCTTACGACTTCCAGTGCCTCGCTACCAATTGTAAACTGCTGTTCTCTTCCGAGACTGTTAAACATTACTTTAGTTTTCTGCAGAATAATTTTTAGGCCGACTCTTCTGCTTTCCCTCTCCAAGTCAGTGAGCATGCCTTGCAATTGGTCCCTTGAGTTACTAAGCAAGGCAATATTATCAGCGAATCGCAAGTTACTAAGGTATTCTCCATTAACATTTATCCCCAATTCTTCCCAATCCAGGTCTCTGACTACCTCGTGTAAGCACGCTGTGAATAGCATTGAGAGATCGTATCTCCCTGCCTTACGCTTTTCTTTATTGGGATTTTGTTGCTTTCTTTATGGAGGATTACCATGGCTGTGGAGCCGCTATAGATATCTTTCAGTATTTTTTACATACGGCTCGTCTACACCCTAGTTCCGTAATGCCTCCATGACTGCTGAGGTTTCGACAGAATAAAACACTTTCTCGTAATCAATGAACGCTATATATAAGGGTTGGTTATATTCCGCACCTTTCTCTATCACCTGATTGATAGTGTGAATATGGTCTATTGTTGAGTAGACTTTACGGAACCCTGCCTGGTCCTTTGCTTGGCAGAAGTCTAAGGTGTCCCTGATTCTATTTGCGATTACCTTAGTAAATAGTTTGTAAGCAACTGACAGTAAGCTGATCGGTCTGTAATTTTTCAAGTCTTTAGCGACCCCTTTCCTATGGATTAGGATTATGTTAGCGTTCTTCCAAGATTCCGGTACGCTCGAGGTCATGGGGCATTGCGTATACAGTGTGGCCAGTTTCTCAAGAACAATCTGTCCACCATCCTTCAACAAGTCTGCTGTTACCTGATCCTCCCCAGCTGCCTTCACCCTTTTGCATATCTCCCAAGGCTTTCTTTACTTCTTCCGGCGTTACCTGTCCGATTTCGAATTCCTCTAGACTATTTTCTCTTCGAATATCGTCGTGGGTGCCACCGGTACCGTATAAATCTCTATAGAACTCCTCAGCCACTTGAACTATCTCATCCATATTAGTAATGATATTGCCGGCTTTGTCTCTTAACGCATACATCTCATTCTTGCCAATTCCTAGTTTCTTCTTCACTGTTTTTAGGCTTCCTCCGTTCCTGAGAGCCTGTTCAATTCTATCCATATTATACTTCCTTATGTCAGCTGTCTTACGCTTGTTGAATAACTTCGAAAGTTCTACCAGTTCTATTCTATCTGTAGGGTTAGAGGCTTACATCTTTCGTCTCCTGCGATAGTTTACTGGTATCCTGCCTAACGGAGTTACCACCGACTTCCATTGCACACTCCTTAATAATGCCCACAAGATTGCCATTCATTGCTTCAACACTAAGGTCCTCTTCCGGAGTTAAAGCCCAATACCTATTCTGTAGCTTGATCTCGAATTCCTCTATTTTGCCTCTTACCGCTAGCTCATTGATCGGCTTCTTATGTACCAGTTTCTTCTGTTCCCTCCTCAGGTCTGGGCTAATTCGAGTTCTTACCATCCTGTGGTCACTGCAGCGCACCTTGCCGAGCACGTCCACATATTATATGATGCCAGGGTTAGCGCAGAGTATGAAGTCTATTTCATTTCCAGTCTCGCCGTTCGGGCTCCTCCACGTCCACTTTCGGCTATTCCGCTTGCGGAAGAAGGTATTCATTATCCGTATATTATTCTCTTCTGCAAACTCTACTAATAACTCTCCCCTGCTATTCCTAGTGCCTATGCCATATTCCCCCACTGCCTTTTCTCCAGCCTGCTTCTTGCCTACCTTGGCATTAAAGTCGCCCATTAGTATAGTGTATTTTGTTTTCACTCTACCCATCGCCTATTCCACGTCTTCAAAGAAGCTTTCGACTTCCTGGTCATCCTGGCTGGATGTAGGGGCGTAGACCTGTACAATCTTCATTTTGTACCTCTTATTAAGTTCCACAACAAGACCTGCCACCCTCTCGCTAATGCTATAGAATTCCTGTATGTTACCAACTATATTCTCATTAATCAGGAATCCGACTCCTAGTTCTCGTCTCTCCGCTAAGCCCTGGTAGTACAGGACGCGCCCGCTTTTTAGCACTGTATATGCTTCTTTTGGCCTCCTAACTTCACTGAGCCCTGTTATATCCCATTTGCTGCCCTCTAATTCCTCCAATAGCGCTGACAGACTCGCCTCACTAGATAACGTTCTAGCGTTACACGTTGCCAGGTTCATATTCCAATGGCGGCCTGTCCGGAGCCAGGGATTCTTAGCACCCTCTGCTGCGTCGCAGCTCTGACCACCGCCGTGGTCAGTTGCTTCGCAACTGCTGGGGACTGAGGGCCGGGGTTTGATTGTTTTATTCATATAGGAGGTTGTGGCCAAGTACTGCACCAGGGTGGCCAATCCTGCTCTGGTGAGGGAGGGCGTTACGTGTTCTGGTCACCGGGATCAGGCCACACTCCAGGCCTGTTTATGCAATTTTATCAACACGCGGATTTTTTTTATCCGGTGGAAAATTGGCGGCAACGGGATTCGAATCACGGACCTCTCGCACGCGAGGCGGGTGTTCTACCTCTACGCCACCGCTGCACTCTACGCCACCGCTGCACTCTACGCCACCGCTGCACTCTACGCCACCGCTGCACTCTACGCCACCGCTGCACTCTATCCACCGCTGCACTCTATCCACCGCTGCACTCTATCCACCGCTGCACTCTATCCACCGCTGCCCTCTATACTGCACTCATGTTGTCGTAGTCATGCAATCTCAGGAATACAGGTTTCATGATAGAGTGATTATTACGCCACTGTCGCCTTGCATTTGTCGTCATCCCATTGTCCTCATGCGGTTGTCACGTCATCGTCTTCATTGCGTCGGTGCTGTCATACAGTTGTCCTCATGCATTCGTTGTCATACCACTGTTGTGATGCCGTCGCGGTCGTTAGATCGTCGACATTGTAACTTCGACATCCGACTCTCGTAATTTCGTCATCGTGAGCCATCGTCATCACACAGTCGTCGTCATACTGTCATCGTCTCGCTGTCGTTTCACCATCGTCATTTATTCAGTATCAGCATCCCATTGTCTTCATTCCGTCATTGCCGTACCACTTTTCGACGATGCATCGACGTCATTCGTTGGTCATTCTATTCTAATCGTGCTGTCGTCACTGAGTCGTGATTGTGCCGCCATTGTCATGCCATCGTCGTCACCCAGACGCTATTATGCATCCGTTGTGATACTTTCGTCGTCATGCCGCCGTTGTCGAGCCATTGTCGTCATTCCAGCTTCTTCCTCCACTTATCTTCATACAGTCGCCTTCACGCCATCGTCGCTATATAGTCATGATCATCTCAATGGCTTCAGGTCATTGTCGTCATAGCGCCGTCTTTATAGCGCCTGTTTTTCATCGATATTCTTCTGGTGAGGCGAAGGAGAGAAAAAAGACGGCCCTGAAGATGAAAAGTCGACACAGCTTGGCTAGGCTTTCTTCCGTCTCCGTGAACGTTCACTACTTGTAAATGCACCTTGTCGATAGTTTTATACGCGTAACATTAGGTGTAAGTGCTGGGTACCCGTCTAATTCACAACGGAGCTCCGCAGCGGATGTCATGTCCAACTTCTAAGCATGCCTCCTGGGAACGAAATGTCGTCTACACCTGCACTTGCATCGTTGGCTGTCGAGACCCAGCACGTTGCCCTTCCGCATCCACATGACCACAGCCGATTCTCTGGCGTCGATGGTATGGACGTAGAAGAATGGCTCAGCATGTACGTACGTGTCAGCAAGGGAATAGGTAGGACCTGTCCATAATGCTAGACAACAGCATTTTATATATGGGCGCAACTTCGCACGTTTGGTTCCAAACACTTGAATAGGAACTCACAAGCTGGGAGTTGTTCAAACAGATGCTGCCCGATCTTTTTGGTAATCCATGTGGTCGACAACTAGCTGCCAAAACACAGCACGCTACCCGTGCCCAAAGTGCTACCATGTCATACGTCTCCTCCAGTCAAGGCGTTCTGGCCCTTTGTCACGAAATCGAGATGGGCACAGTCCGACAAAGTAGGACCTATCCTAAACACTTTGCGGGTGACTCGAAGCTGCCTTTCCCGCCTCGCCCCAGTGGAGGGCCTGTGACAACTCCATCGCAACAGTATCCTTAACAGTGTCCGTGGTTGGCCAGGAAGTCGCGAACTTGAGCCTCCCCACCCCCTGCTGTCTTAATCACCCTGATGCCAGTATGACTCCGCCTATGACCATGTCCTATCATAGCCCACCCTTTAGTCCCTGCTATCGGAATCTATCTGAATGACACACGCTTGACACCAAGTCGATTTGTTTCTGTTGCGCCTGAATTGGCCAAGTTTCCCGTCACTGCCGCAGTCGCTGGGCGCCCCAACCCCGAAACGCCTTTTGCATCCCTCCACGTCGCCACGAAGCGCTTCACCCCACCGCCTACACGACGCTTCTTATGCCTCTGATGCCGATCGCCGTTAGGTTACGCTCGCGCTCCCTACAACTTCTTCAGCCACCTACGCCCCAACATCGCCACTCTACTTCGCCTACGTACCCAGGACCAACCGAGCCGCAAAGCCAGACGATACGGCACCTACACGTGGTGCTGCAATGTCTGATTTGTCGTAATATCCTTCACTGACGCTATCTACAAGGCACAACCTTCTAGATGCTCAAGTTGATGACACACCTGGCGCAGCAATGACACTCATTTATAGCGACGCACGCATCTCGATTATGAGCGCTGACCTTCGCCTTCTTCTAAAGAAAATTCCCACACCTGCTATCACTCGGGTCGTACGGATCGCCGACGGCAGAACGGTTGGCGTGGTGGGAATGTGTACTGCCCGCATAAGCATTGCTGGTCGCAATACCGTCGTCCTATTCGCCGTGCTTGCCTACTGCCCACGTCACCTTAAATTTGGCATGAGCTTTTTTTCTGATCATTCTGTGCTCATAGATTGTTGCGCAAGTATTGTCCGCCATGACCTGCCTCTCTTCTCCGATGCCCCTGTTCCATCCGAGATTCGCCTAAGTAAAACTAATTTTACAGCGAAGCTGTTAAGGGCCAGTTCTCCCAGGATCGTGTCCGTGTGCAGACACAAAATTCTCGATACGTGTACCGATCCCGAAGATAGTGAAATGTCAGACCGACCATTGGGTGGAGTTTTGTTCATGAGCCACCACAGCTCCTGAGATACATCGAACTGTCAGCTTCACCGCCAGTTTTCGATGGAGATTACATTTCTACCCCAATGACTGCCGTCCATACGCACAAGCTCGCCGTCCCTAATACCGTACTGACTGTTACCGACAAACGTACTTGCCTTCCCGTGGTGAATGTTGGCCTCACAAAGCAAGTACTACGAAAGGAAATATCCATAGCCACGGTCAGTGCTCTAGTAGATCGCTGCATAGACTGCAGGCGTCAACGACTACTGTGAGCCTTGCAAGTCCGTCAGTTGTTCTGAGGATGACATTGCAAAAAAATATTATTGCCTCATACCTATTACCTGGCAAAGCTGAAGCTATCCGCAATTTATTATTTTTATTGACATATTTTTGACCTAATGACTATCCCTTGGGCCAGACGTCACTTGTCAAACACCGTATCTAAATCGGAGATGCTCAGCCAATTCATCGATGACGCTACACAGTTCCAGCGTCGGAGCGCCAAGTCATCACGACAAAAGTATACCTAAATCCTAATAACTTTATGTTAATTATGCATTTAAACATACGAAGTAATAAAAACAAACGCGATAAACTACGTCAATTGTTTCGCATCTTCAAGTATAAATTTAATATGTTGCGTTTTACTGAGACATGGCTAACGCAGTGCGAAAATCCACACCAATTTGAGGAATATATATAGTACATATACCTAGGTCTAACACAAACAAGTGGGCGTGGTGGCAGAGTCGCTATGTGTCTTAGAAAAGATCACTACGAGATCATCTCAAATCTTACCATTAGTAATGAGCACGTAGAATGTCTTACTGTATGTTTGAAATCGTTTACGTATCTGTGGTATGTAGGCCTCCTTGTGGTAACAAAACTTCATTTTTCGAATTCATAGATGAACTACTAAATTAATTGACTAACACTGGTTTAAAGTTTCTCATGATGGAACTTGAACATTAACATGTTACGAAATGAGGCTAATGCACTGAACTTAAAAACATAATAAATACTTGTGCCTGCGAAAATCTTATCAATTTAACCACTCGTATTACGGGGGATAGTGCGACGTTGTTAACTGTCGCCATCATCAGCGTGCCTTGCACAAATGTTTTTGCAGGCTTCCTGTCACTGGGCTTACGCGATCATCTACCTACGCATTGTTTCCCACCGGTGACGAAAGATAAAAGAATAAAAATGGGCGGTTAGTCTATATCGGGACTTCAGCCCAAATTTTTTTAGCAATCCTCCGCTCTCTTATCGAGAATACAAACTGGAAACCGATAATAATGCAAAGCGATGTAAATCAAGCCTGTAACACATTTTGTGCGAGTTTCATGCACTGCTGCGAGCTGGCCTTTCCTATCAAGATTAGAAATAAACAAAGCTCCCAGGCTAAGATTAGGAAACCGTGGATCACGCGCCTGCTTTAAATAAGATTGCAGTCGAAGATAGCATGTATCATTCTTTTCTTAAGACACATGACGTGCTAAATTTCCCGACCTTAAAAAATACCGTCACAAGCTCAATGCAGAACTTAAACATGCGAAAATGAATTACTATGAGAAGTTATTCTATCGCATATCAAACTAGAAGAGAAAATTTTCGCAGGCAATTAACAATCTCTCTCAAAGAATGTCGCCGCACCCATAGTTGTAGCTTCGACTCAGGGTATCCTAAACGACGAGCGAGCTGCTACATTCTTAAACTGTCAATTCTTTCGTAGCGGAGAGTACACACCTGTTCACAATCACCAGGTTCCTCAATTATTAGATAAACTAAGCGTACCTGATTACAGTAAATTATCTAAGAAATCCATGAAAATGCACATGAAATCCAACATAGAAGAAAAAGAATAGCCGCTTGGAAAAAAGTATGACATAATCAGAGTCCCGGAAATTGCAGTGATTACAAATTTTGCGAGCATACAGTTTGAAAAGCTCAAAACGAATACGACTGCAAGCATTTTGATTTCCTATCTAGCAATAAAATTAAACTTTGGCTGTTCCATTTTCTCCTCAGTAGGAAAGTTCTTCCGCATCCAATTAATATTGACTCTATAGCGTTAAGTAGCAATGAAATCAATTAGTGACTAGAAGTCGCGAAGGGATTAGAAATTAGATTTTCTTCAGTTTTGCCAAATTTTTAACTTAGAAAGTGCATCGGATGATTTTGATTAAATTGCTGTGTTAGAATTCGCGGAAATTGTGAAACGACTGCCAGATGAAGCTTCCAGCGCAGATGGGGTTACCTCTGTCATGATCAAAAGCTTGTTTAAAGAAGCTCCAGATGTCCTTTTAGCTATTATAAACCACTCAATTAGATTTTCATGGATTGCGCCTGCGTCGAAAATAGCTAAAATAATTCCAATTCTTAGAGATCACGGGGAAAGATATACAATAAGTAACATTATACCAATCGCGCTAGCCAAAAATTTGGTGAAATTGAAAGAATCCTATATGCCCACATGCTTAAATTGGTATAGAACGAAGACTTGCTTTGTCCCTGCCAAATTGGATTTCCACCATCATGTTCAATCTGACATGCTTGTGGTGGACTTGGAACTTATAATAAAGTTAGCACGGCGTCAAAGACAGATAGGTCCTATTGTGATACTGGAGATCTTTAATGCCTACGATGGTGTAATGCGTAATTTTGTTGGATATATTGCTAAATCTAGAGTTTACAAATGACGTTGTAGACTGCATGTGATTTTTTAGATGGTAGGAAATTCTACTGCTCACTCGGAGGCTTCTCTTCGAGTATACATAATCAATCACGAGGTGCTCCCCAAGGAGCTCTCACTTCGTCATTATTATTTAGCATTCTCACTTCGTAGCCATCAAGATGTACAAACATATGTATACGCCGACGATATTTCTTTACATCAGATAGTGATAGTCGCTCCCTATATTATAATCTACAGAACTAACTCTACGGTATAGAAACCTGGTTAAACAAGATTCGCCTTTCACTTTAAGTTAGAAAGTCCTCCACTTTGGTCGTTGCTCTTAATAATCTCCTTAACATGTCGCTATCCTACCACCTCGAGAATATTGTCACGTGGTAGCGACGGTGAAGAAAGCAGCCAAACTGGGAAAGACGAAACTAGCGTTTTATTGGGTGAACTTGTGCCCTCAAAAACAGGCTACACTCAAAGAACGGCGACAGTGCCGAACAGAGTCGGCGATGGTCGAAAATCTGATCAGCGGGTCAAGCGCGTCGGCTTTTATACATCAGTCGTCGAATGTTCCAGAGTAATCGCTGGGACCCGCGTGCCTTCCACAAAGTTCTACATTATTCGCGTCGCGCACACATGCAATCAGATTACACAAGGTTCGGTCACAGACAGCGGATGGAAGCATCGATAACATTCCAGAAACTTCCGATAAATGCACGTGCGTCCTGCGCTGTGTGATAACATTTGTTAGGCGGTGAAACGTGTCGCCTGATAAAGACAAGTATACCTGTCAATATACCTCAAGAGGAGTAAGTGAAGTATTTAGGTGTAGTCTATGACCGTTCCATCAGTTGGCTTGGCCATATTGACCATATTGTTAAAAAGCAGTGAGAGTAGTTGGCATGCCATGTAACGTATGCAACAGTCGGTAGGGGATGCGGAGAGACCCACTAATAATGATATATAAAATGTATGTGCGGCTCATTCTAGAATTTGGATGTGTACTATTTTTTGGTGCGCCAGCTCATAAACTACGCCCCCTTCTGCTTGAGCGGGAAGCCGAGCGATTGCGCTGCGGATTACCGAAATTTGTTACTAATAGCGTATTACATCGGTAAGTCAAGTTGCTCTCAACATTGTACAGATTTCGTTTACCGATGGTGCAAACATTCTTAATATCTTGGAAACGACTGCGAGAAGATTGGAAAACAATAATTTCCCAGCCTGCATTATTCTTCGCAGTTCACTGGGCCCGCTTTCATAAACCCCCGGTGGTCGTTATGCAAACATTGATTATTCCTTTAAACATACAGGCGCCTACAAAAGTAGTATACTGCACGCAGCGGGAGCCGGAGCAGCGGCGTTGCTCAGCATTTTGGCGAGCTGAAGCACGAAACATTGACACGAGTGAAGCGACATGCCTGCAGATAATTAAGGGCACCCATTGGCTGTCTCGATCCGAGATGCTGCCTGTAGATGGCGTTGCGATGCAGTTTGCCGTTGCTCTGCTCCCGCTGAGTGGAGTAGCACTTTTGTCGGCGCCTGTACGTATCTGGCAGGTGCCACCTATTTGTAATGTGCGAGAGAGTCTGCAAGTCACCTATGATTACATCTACCCAAGCAATGCAAACCTTATCTCTCCTAACATACTAAATGGACTATTACAAGATTTTTTATTGAGTTTAGCTACAAATAGAGCAATATCAGCAGACGCCTCACAGTGTGCAGAAATACCTGAAATTGGCATTTTCGCTCCTGCTCTTGACTGCTCATTCTCAATCAGGATTCCGGACAACTTATCCGTATTTCTGGCTGAATTTCTAGCTGTTGTGTTAGTCTTACACAGACTAAATTCATCAATATCGACTGTAGTCATAATAATGCTAAGACCTTTATTAGGGCTTGTTAATTGATATTTAGAACTGAGTTTGAGCAGCGCAAATAAAATAAGGACACGAAGCAAATACCATATACAGGCGCCATAATAATTTGTTCTTTATCTTTATGTACATCGCTCACAACAAATAGTGGTACAAGTCCTTTACGTACACTTCTTGTTCGAGTCCCTGCCTACATAAATTTAATCAGGCTACTTTGGGTGCCTGTCTTGGCATAAGGGATTATTCATGAACGAAATAGTTGACAATCGCGAGAGCGGAACTCAATGGCCCTGTACTTCCTACTCCAGCCTGCCTAACTACTGCTAAATTCGGGAGATATGCAATTGCTGAAGGCTTTTGGAACCCACCTATAGCAAATATTTCAGAATATCGACACCTGCTATTCCCTTGGCACAAGAACTCCTTTCACACCAGAAAAACTGAAGTAATTTTCACCTGATTGCACTGTCGAACACCAAAGTTAAACTTTTATCGCCACAAGGCTGGTCTGGCGCCTTCCCCTCTGTGCCCAATCTGTGCAGAAGATGACACCATAGATCTTTTTTTTTTCTCATTCTACTGCAGTTTTAGTTCTTTAAGTAAAAACGTTTTAGAATCAGCGTTCTGGCAAGTTGGTTTAAATTTGTCACTTCTAAATATTATTTTTCTAGGAGCCTCCTCTCTCGGAAACTCCCACAATTGTGGAGGAACCCAGTGTCAATGCGATGCTCTTAAATTATTCAATCGTTACTTTTATCCATTTACACCTGACACTTGTAGCAATTTTCGTATTAACAGCGTCTTCCTAACAGAATTCGAATCTTGGCCAACGCCCAGCAGTGGGTATGCGCCATCGTGGAACGATATCCTGTCCAATCGTATGAAAGACTGGGCACCACCAGCAAAACGAACGATCCCCTAAAGCTTAACAACGTAATCTCCTGTTTGTCGGGCGTCGCCCAGCTACGGTTTGAAAAGCACGAATCCGGTCTCCGCACGTGGGATAGCATCAAAACCAGCCTCGCGGAAGTCTTTAGTCGCCCTAGCGTGCGCAAGTTTCGCCGTGAACAACGCCTACGAAACCGATCCCAGCGAACTGGGGAAATGTTCACCAGCTATATACAGGACATCGTCGACCTCTACTGGCGTGTCAACCCGATGATGGCAGAGGCGGTCAAGGTACATCACATCATGACGGGCTTTTCCGACGAGGTCTTTCATATGAAGTTGCCAAAAGACCTCGGCACTGTTTCTCAAGTCATTGAGCTTTGCCAGAGTTCGCACGAGCTCTGCATATAGTGTGTTGTTCTCACGTGGCCCCCACCTGTGTCCTATGACACCCCTGCGAGCATGGCCACTGCTCCGGCATGCACTCCCTCTTTCGCCAGATAAACGAGTTTGTCCGGGCTGTGGTCGCTCGTCAACTTTCACTGCTGTCCTCACACGCTTTTACTCATACGAAACCTCACGGCGGGGCCGACGGCAGAAAAGCGCCTGGAGTGTCCATATAATTCATATCGGAATAAAACACTCTCCATACGTGCGCACTGAATGCCTCAAAGTAGCGAAAACCAAGCGATGTTCGTCGTTTACATGCACATAAGTAAACACTTGCTTGTTATGATATTGTTACGTAGGAGGACGCAGACGAAAAGCTATGTACAAGTATATTTACAAGAAAATACGCTGCGCTTGGCCAAGAGGCAACAGCCCGCGCTAGCTCCTCATCGTCGTCGTCGTCTTCGCACTGCTCGCCTTTTCGTGATCGCACATATTGTTCCGTAGCACTACCTACGGCTGCAAAAGCGCCGTCCCGGAGCGACTAAAGATCGGACTCGGAAGGAGTGTAGTAGGCCTTGAGCCTACTGACATGCACGACATCACTTGATGCCAGAAGAGAGGACGAGGTTGAACCCACAGGAGCAATTTCGTAAGTCACAGGCGTCACCTGGCGCAGCACGTGGAAGGGCCCTGTGTATCGCGAAAGGAGCTTCTCTGAAAGTCCGACGTGACGGGAGGGTGACCACAGGAGCACGAGCGCACCAGGCGAAAACTGTACGTCATGATGGCGGGCGTTGTAATGACACTGCTGAGTGGCTTCTGAGGCCGTCAGTCGAGCACGGGCAAGCTGGCATGCATGGTCGGCGAGGGCGATGGCGTCGCGCGCATACTCGCTAGTTGAGATCGCAGCAGGAAGAAGTGCCGTGTCTAGGGGCAAGGTCGGTTCGCGACCGTACAGTAAATAAAATGCAGAAAATCCGGCGGTGTCGTGCTGGGAAGAATTGTACGCAAATGTTACGTAAGGAAGGGCAATGTCCCAGTCGTGGTGGTCTTTAGAAACGTACTTGGACAGCATATCGTAAGAGTACGGTTTAACCGCTCTGTCAGGCCGTTGGTTTGAGGGTGGTATGAGGCAGTCAGTTTATGTTGAATGGAGCAGGAACGCACAATGTCAGCGATAACTTTCGAGAGGAAGTTTCGACGGCCAGATTTATAGGTGACCGTATACGAATATTCTTGGAGGCGTAAGGCCCAGCGACCAAGTCTTCCAGTAGGATCTTTCAGTGAGCATAACCAGCAAAGCGCGTGATGGTCTGTGACAACGGAAAAGGGTCTGGCCCAACGTGAGTGTCTGGCCCAAACTAGGGCCAGACACTCACGCTCACTGATGGAATAGTTGCGCTCCGCGGGTGAGAGGAGCCTGCTGGCGTAAGCGATAACACGGTCGTGGCCATGTTGGCGTTGTGCCAGTACTGCGCCAATTCCGTGACCGCTGGCATCCGTACGGACTTCGGTAGGCGCAGAAGGATCGAAATGGGCCAGAACGGGAGGCGTTGTGAGAATGTCGATGAGATGTGAGAATGCAGAGGCCTCGTTATCGCCCCATTGGAAAGGGGCGTCTTTTTTCAAAAGCTCGGTTAGTGGTCGTGCTATGGCGGCGAAATTACTCACGAAACGGCGGAAGTACGAACAAAGGCCGATGAAGCTGCGCACATCCTTGACACACTTCGCAACAGGGAAGTGCGCAACAGCATGGATCTTCCCTGGGTCGGGTTGCACTCCGTTCGCGTCAACGAGATGTCCAAGGACGGTAATCTGGCGACAGCTGAATTGACACTTCGATGCGTTGAGTTGCAGACCGGCTCGACGGAAAACGTCCAGGACTGCTGAGAGGCGCTCGAGGTGCGTAGCGAACGTTGGGGAGAATATGATAACGTCATCCAAGTAGCACAGGCAAGTGGACCATTTGAAACCCTGAAGAAGGGAGTCCATCATGCGTTCAAAAGTGGCAGGGGCGTTACATAGACCGAACGGCATCACTTTGAATTGATAAAGACCGTCGGGTGTTACAAAAGCAGTCTTCTCGCGGTCGAGATTGTCCACGGCAATCTGCCAGTAGCCGGAGCGAAGGTCAATAGAGGAGAAATAGCGAGCACCGTGGAGGCAGTCAAGGGCGTCATCAATCCGAGGTAGGGGATACACGTCCTTTTTGGCAACCCTGTTAAGGTGCCGATAGTCCACGCAAAAGCGCCATGAGCCATCCTTCTTTTTGACCAGTACAACAGGTGACGCCCATGGACTATATGATGGTTCAATGATGTTCTTGACAAGCATTTTGCGAACTTCTGCGTGAATAACTTGACGCTCAGCTGGTGACACTCGATAGGGGCGGCGATGAATAGGAGGGGCATCGCCGGAATTAATGCGATGTTTGACAGCTGTAGTTTGGGCCAAAGGACGATTGTTAAAGTAAAAAATATCGTGGTAGGAAAACAGAACGCGGTAGAGTTCACGAGCGTGCACGGACGGCAAGTCGGGCGCAATCATTTTCTGTAAGTCAGCGATGGTACAATTTGCCGACTGCGATGGCAGAGGAGCATCGGATGAAGTGTCGTCTACTGCAGTGGATGCTACTGAGTGATCCGCGAATGAGCAAAGCTGGGCCAGAGACATCCCGCGTGGCAGCACTTGTGTCGTCAAGCCAAAGTTGACCACTGGCAGGCAGACGCAATTCGCCGTAATAGATAAAACTGTATGAGGTACTGTGATCCCGTGTGTAAGGAGGACGTCTTGCATAGGAGCCGCGATGTAGTGACCGTCGGGGACTGGTGGGGAAGACACTAGGTCAACGTAGGTCAGTGCCGAAGGTGGCAAGCGAACGAAGTCGACGGAACTGAGGCGAGGGGGGTGTGGTTCAGCAGGATCCAGAACAGGCAGGTCAAGGCGGACAGTACTGGCGGAACAATCGATGAGAGCAGAATGTGCGGAGAGGAAGTCTAAGCCGAGGATGATGTCGTGGGGACAGTGAGCGATGACTGTGAATAGCACGATTGTTGAGCGATCGGCGAAGGAGACGCGGGCGGTACACATACCAATTACGGGGGCTGTTCCGCCATCGGCGACCCGGACAACAGGCGTCGTGGTGGGCGTGATAATTTTCTTGAGCTGGTTACGAAGGTCAGCGCTCATTAAGGACAAATGCGCCCCTGTGTCTATGAGTGCAGACACAGAAACACCATCGACTTGCACGTCAAGAATGTTCAGATGAGTGGGCAACGTCAGTAGGGGATTTGGCGGCGTAGGGAGCAATGCAGCGTCACCTCGAGCCGCTGCATCGTCTAGTTTTCCGGCTGGGAGCGGCGTCCGAAGGCAGTCGGCGAATAGGAGCGACGGGGCTGGGGAGAGCGAGATTGTCGTTGTTGGGGCGAAGGCGAACGAGAATAGGAGCGGTTCGGTGCAGGAGAATCAGCGGCGGCGTTATCGGAGCGTGCGGCATAGGGACGAGAAGGGCCACCTGGGGGGCGAGAGTAGGCGGTATAAGTATACCGGGTCGGGGAACTCCAACGACTGCGACAGTGCCGAGAAATGTGCCCGATTCGATGGCAGTCGAAACAAATGGGCTTGTCGTCAGCAGTGCGCCATTCAGATGGGTTGCGGAAACGTGGTGGGTAAGAAGGTGCGGGACGGGGCGGAATCGAAGAAGCCGGGCGGGTATCAGGACGATGGGCCGAGCAGATGGTGTGAAGGCCCATGTTTTCGAACTCTTGGCGGACAATTGCCTGGATCAGTGAGACCGTGACTGCAGATGTGTTGGTGGGACTGGAGTCGAAGGCAGCCGGATAGGCGGCCTCGATCTCACGCAGGACGATCCTGGTAACATCGGCAGTGTTGTTGGGACGAGGAGTGTCGGCACAGGAAGATGTCGCTGGGGTGTTGGGCAGACGGGCAAACTGCTGGTCAATACGTCGGCTTTTAGCGAGTTCCAGGCGGTGGCACTCTTTTACAACAGCATCCACCGTCGCTACGTTGCTGCAAACGAGCAAGTTGAAGGCGTCATCGGCAATGCCTTTGAGGATGTGGGCAACCTTGTCTGACTCAGTCATGTGGGTGTCAACTTTGCGGCACAGAGCCAAGACGTCCTGAATGTACGTGACATAGGGCTCTGTTGACGGCTGCACACGGCCGGAAAGCGCCTTCTGCGCGGCAAGTTGGTGACCGTAGGGGTTGCCGAACAAGTCCCGAAGCTGTGTCTTAAGTGAATCCCAACTGGTGAGCACATCTTCGTGCGTGCGATACCAAACTCTAGGTATGCCACCGATGTAAAAGACTACGTTGGCGAGCCTAATAGTAGGGTCCCACCGGTTATTGCGGCTGACGTGTTCATACAGGCTGATCCAGTCATCGACGTCTTCCCCATCTTTGCCCGAGAATACACGAGGATCACCGGGAGCGGGGAGAGTGATGTAGGTCGTCGAAGTGGCAGCAGGTGTCGGAGCCGGGGGAGTCCGGTTGTCGTCGCCGGGAGCCATGAAGGAAGGCTCGACGTACCGTCCACTGCGAAGCTCCGTGACTAGGTACAGGGAACGTACACCTCCACCAGATATGTTACGTAGGAAGACGCAGACGAAAAGCTATGTACAAGTATATTTACAAGAAAATACGCTGCGCTTGGCTAAGAGGCAACAGCCCGCGCTAGCTTCTCATCGTCGTCGCCGTCTTCGCACTGCTCGCCTTTTCGTGATCGCACATATTGTTCCGTAGCAATATATATCACACCGGGCTAACAAACGCCGCGACACGGGCGAGACAGCTATTCAGTGGAGATGGAAGTGGCTGTGCTAGGGCCGCTTTTCGCTAAATATGGAAGAAATAAGTAACACTCAATTTTGCATATTGCGCAATATTGTTTACAAATCTCAGAACTGTTTTCGTAAAATAGTACTTTTGTGGCGACACACTCCGCGCATATTTCTGCGCACGCTCCGTCTTCTTATCATCTGGCCCAGCATAACTCAGCTGCACGCTGTACTGCATGGTCGATAAAAACATAGCGCCGCCGCCACGTCACCCGAGGTATGCGTCACCGACGTTGGCTATAAAAACAGGCTGCCTGGCTGAGGAAGACCGCCTTCTGCCTTCCGCTACTGGGACGAACGTTGCGTTGGTATGCCCGTCCACTGCCATCGTTAGTCGAATAAAGAAGCGTTACGTTTTTATGTTGGGATTCGTCCTTCGGCAGACACGACATCCCACACTTTCAATCCACGTAGGTCCGTTCGCACTATATTTCGCTTCGGGATTTTAACTAAATATATGTCTTCAAAGTGTAATAAGCAAGGTTCCAAGTTTCAGTGATGCTACATATTCATAATTTATGTAACATTCAAAACATTGCTTGTTTCCAAATAGCTGCTGGAGAATACTAGGGATCAGTTTTTTTCGCTATTTTCTTGATCGATGAACGTTATTGATTCCTTTTTGAGGGATTAGGTAGTTGATCATTTTATTTACTCCGGCTTCATATTTTGCAAAATGTCTGTAAGCGGGAACTAACTTCCGATGATTTAAAGCTGCTCGGGAACTGAGCGTTGGAATTTCCTCTAGGGAAGAATTTTTGCCTAAAGCGGCTACCACAATTGGGGAGAACATGAAACCGCGCGGCAAGTACTGGCATTAGCGTTTCGTATCGTGTACAGCCAGGCGCGGTGCGGCTTTTTAGAGCGTGAATTCGCTCATTGTCAGCGAAAACTGCTCGGCTTTTTAGTTTAGCATATAATTGGGAGCATGGAGCACAGCAGATGAGAAAGATCAAGCGGAAATGACAAGCACGTCATTTCTTGCGCCCGCAGAACAAATTTCGCTGCGTAACTAACTCGGCACCCGGCGCCGTAGCAGCCGACGTGGAAAAGACAGTGCTCCCCGTGCTCATGGCACTTGCGCAGCAACCTGTTAATTGGTTTCTGCACAAAAAAAAAATGAACTACAAAAGCACAGATTCACAAACGCTAACAGATTGTTTTCGTTACCGTCATCAATCAGGAAACGCTCTTCCACTCCAACAGCCTGCACAGCCAACCACAACAGTCTTCTTTTGGCCGGGTCGCCGAAGTCCAATTTACAGCGAACCTCTTTACCGGACCCACCTGTATGAATGAGCTGTAAGCGTAGTCTCGTAGGGGCGTGTGTCTGGGCTGACTAACGTCCGTAAAGTAAACAAAAAAATGGCTGTGGCTTAGCTAAGGTTAAGCCCAGGATGCGAAGCATACTAGAGTAGAAGTACTCCCAGATACACTCGCAACTTCATCCTTTACCTCGGACTCTGTGGAGGAACGCTGCTGTTTAGCCGCGTACTGTGCACGTCGCTTGGCAAGCCGAACTTCTCGTTCTTCGGCCGTTTCCGTGGCTCTTTGTAACTTGCGCTTTGCGGTCTGACGAGCGGCTCTTTCCTTTCCCGCCATCGCGCTGTACAACTGGCCTCGACGAGAGCGCGCCGCTCTTTTATACAGCTGTTATGACGCCAGTGCCCTAGCTGGAAGAACGGGAGTTAGGCCGCAGCACCGGCTGTGCGACCGCAGGCGAGCGCAAGAGTTGAGCCCGGCTTGCAGCTGTTGTGACGTCAGTGCCCTAGCGGGAGGAGCGGGAGTTAGGCCGCAGTACCATCTGTGCCACCGCAGGCGAGCGCACGAGCTGAGACCCGGCTATGTAGCTACGCGGCCGCAAGCGAGCGCACGAGTTGAGCCTCCGCTTTTGCAGCTGTTATGACGTCATATGGTAGGTACAGTCAACAGCAAAAGTTTGCGGGATGTGCGAGCGCGTGGCAAAGCGACCCTCCTCCCCTTCTAGCGGTGAACCGCTGGTGTCGAGACCGACGCCTGCACGCATGCGCCTCCCTCCGATACTGCAAGCGTGCATGTTTCGGCGCTTCCTCTTTGTGCGCGCCGGCGATATCCGAATGTAGCCGCAAGGTAGCCTACTTGCGATATGCGCCGTGGCGGCTTCGACGGGCAGAACGGAAATCAATTGTCCATTTTTGTCTTGCCGGTCTCCTTCTATATAGCGCGTCTTCTGCGGTAGAACGCACCGTTCCTAAAAAGAAATAAAAAGCGAAAATTGGCCACGAGAAGGTGCCGCCCAGAAAAAGAAAAATGACTGGTTGCGTTCGCCACCGGGCCGGCCCTATGCGTCAGCGCACGTGACTGGACAAAAAGCAGCCGCAAGTTCATGCTTCTAAACAGGTTTCACACAGTTTCGCCCGTCGAAGCCGCCACGGCGCATATCGCAAGAGGGCTACGTCGCGGCTACATTCGTATATCGCCGGCGCGCAAGGAGGAAGCGCGGAAGTATGCACGCTTGCAGTCTGGGAGGGAGGCGCATGCGTGTAGGCGTCGGTCTCGACACCAGGGGTCACCGCTAGAAGGGGAGGAGGGTCGCTTTGCCACGCGCTCGCACATCCCGCAAACTTTTGCTGTTGACTGTACGCGGCCGCGCGCGGCGCAGTAAGGAAGAGCGTGGTTGTGCGGCTAGTATGCTTCGCATAAAAAGATAGCGACCGATAGTACGGTGCGTAAGAAACGAAGGACACGTGATTTCACCGCGTGCCGTATCGGCCCAGTGGGGGAGTGCACCCGCCCTGGCCGCCGTTGCTGCCGGCTGCGTCTGCTGCCGCCTGCTCTCAATACAACGGCACAGCAGTTGTGGTGGGAAAACAGGGGGATGTGCGCTGTGGTAGCCGCCGCAGGGACTAAGAACGGGATTGTGCATTGCAGATGTAGGCCATTGCAGATGTAGGCCATTGCAACTGTTGCAACTCCAACAAAAATGGAGAAAGTGGGAAGACCACTCATTGTGTGCATGTTCGAAGAACAACAAGCCGAGTACGAGGAGGGGCGTCGACAGCACAGACGCCACTATAACCAACCACAAGATGCTCGTGCGAAAGCGGAGAATGCGGCAACTGACTTTGCCTCCAAAGTACTACGTCAGCGAGAGCAGATGCGAGCCTAATCGTCGGCGTCGCGCACAAGCTACCGATGAAAGTTGCGCACTGGAGGCCGCTCATAAGCGTGAAGCTAGGTCATTCGAGTCTGAGTCCAAGCGGCACAAGCGCCAGTTGCCACCTCCTTTGAGTTTCACCGGGGCGAGTTAAAAATTCATGAGAATGTTTCTGGACGCGGAGTTTGCCATAGTTCCTCGGTCTGTGATCGACAGCTTCGCTGGCTAATCCGCCACCATATGAATTGTACGACCCGAATTTTTTCGGGAAGTCGTCCAAGCAGAGGCGGTAGCCATTGTACATACATACATCTGCTCCCATGTCATCCCCGCCAGAACTAACCATTTAGCGTAATTTCGTCATATCTCACATCTGAAAATGGGGCAAGATACTGCGTGGTCTTGATTATGGCACACCTGAAAACGAAGCCAAAGTTGAGAGCACGAGGAAGCGACGAAAAAATTCCGTCCTTCTAGGCACAGGTTGAAAACTGGAGTGCACGCGGGTCGTCGCAACTTGAATTTTTTGTTGTAATTCAAAACGCAAACGGTGAGTGCTACGTAACTGACAGTGTTTCATTCTTTGGCTTCTGCCATGTTCATGAACATTCAAAAGTGGTAATGCCACAACAAAAAGCTAGTCACGTGAATGCTCTACAGCACAACCAGGTTGTGCAGCAAGCATTCTAATACCTTCATCAAATATAAATTGCAAGTTTTCTACTCGTAGAAAAAATGAAGAGCAAGCGCTAACATATGCCGAAGCGAAGTTTTCTTATGCGCATCAGCTAGCATGAATCGGCTCATGAGGAACTGTAAACAAATAGCTCCACTTTCTTACAATACCGCAGAAAAATGCGCCGCGCCAAACAAAAAAGATGTTAACTACAAAATGATATTTCGTTTCGTCCTATAACTGTTTTGATAAGGATAACGCTTGTTTCTTCGTAATTACTGCAGAAATAATGTGCTTACCTCTCGTCCGCTGGAAAACGCAGAAATTTCGCCCTGCTGTTCGTCCACGAGTTGCCATACCAAACAGCCATGGAGCACGCCTTGTGCCTTTTCTCCGTTTTTCCGACACTGCTGGAACGTTCGTGGGCGCACAAACAATTTTTTTTTACTGTAAAGCATACGAAAAAACGTGCACTCGCATAGGAAGTGGCCGCAGCAGACGAACAGATTGGCAGCCGAAGTGATAAGAGCGACAGCGCCGCCCGTGGGCGAAGCGACTAAATAAATATATGGAGCGCCGAAAAAGACAGTAACCGAAAACGCCTTATATTTCTAATTGCATCGCTTTACTTCATTGCTGTGTATGTCGAAAAAAATAGAACCCCATATGCAACAGTTTCAGAATTTTTCTTTGGCTACCAGTGTCATGGCGACGCTTTATTTCCAATAGCGCAACTAGCCCCACTGTCCGCCTACTTTCTGGCACGTCTCGGTGTCAGCAGCCTGTCGATAAGTAAGGCAAGAAAAATAGGTCGCAAAGTATGAGTTTACTTATGAGCAATGCTTTCTTAACTTTAGCGGTAAATAATAAAAAATATGAAAACATTATTTTTTTTTTCCTGTTGCCTCTTTTCGCCAAGTGTAAGCTCTTGGTGAATTTTTTATCTACCCTGGATCCTTCGACAAGCAATGCATAAAAGCCAGCGCGCTTGACCCGCTGGTGAAATTCTGACGATCGCTTACTGTGCTCGTCGCTGTCCTTGTGCTTCGAGTCTCACTTGCCTTTGAGGGCACAGGTTCGCCCAATAAAACTATAGTTTCGTCATTCATCGTTTTGCTACTGTGTTTTTTACCGTGTTTTGCTACTGTGTTTTTACAACGTGACAATATTAGTGTCCCCGTTGTATGTCTAGTGGTCGTCTAGTAGTAGTAGTTCTACCCAAACAATTCTAACAGTCGGCCAAGCACTGCTCTTGAGCGCGTGTGGTCGTCGGCGGGGCGTTGCGGTCGATTGCCGTTGACGGCCCGCTTGTTCATCATCTCAGTACGAACTTCACCCATTCCGGGGTTTTCGTGTCGGTGGACTTTGCGGCTCCTGTGATGGGGTACTAAGCGCGTAGTAACGCCGCTCCTGTAAAAGGGCGTCGGGGTGGGTTCAGTGCTGGTGCACGCGCGAAGAGCGTACACCCGCACCCCGTACGTGAACAGTTGTTCAATTATGCAGTAGCCTCTGACGCCAGGGTTTTGCAGGTGGACTAAATATCGTCGGTAAATAGCCAACAAATACGCTGTAAATTTTTCCCGGAATTACGGAGAACCGGCTGGGAAAATCCTACCAAACCGAAAAAGGAACAACTGGGAATACGGGCAATCCGTAATAAGGGAAGTATTCTATACCATGTGGCATCGGTAATGAGCAATTACCGACTTATGCTGCAATTGGAATAACAGATGCATAAAGACATGCGCACAACCCACTGCACTGCTCCGAAATGTCATACTAATACGGTTGTAACAGATCGTACCAGTAACGGTGACCACGTTAGATGGCACACATGAGACAGGAAATAAGCCTGGCACTTCATGACACATCCTAAGGATCAACGCTGCAAGTTATATAGCCATGCTCTTTTCCTACTCCCCATTTCCCTTAACTACAGTACAGGTTAGCAAACCGGACGCTTGTTCTGCGGACCCTCCGGCCTTTCCCCTCTTTATTTTCTCTTTCTGTCCGAGTGCTATTGACTGGCTCATGGAGCAGGTCTACTTTCCTTTTCCAATTTAGAAATGTTAGGCTTACATGCATACAAGTATGTTTTTTTCGTTGATTTACATTGAGATGCACATACTGTTCCTGGGGATAGGAAAGAAACTAACGAAAATATTTACGCTAATATATAAATTATGAACAACAAATTACGCATTTCACATTGATATGTAACTTCCCCATGTTGGCGTTAAACATCTGCAATCCCCAAAACAATAAATATTGCAGGCTCTCACCGTGGGCTTTACAGAACGTGATGTGCGCGCGTGCGCGCGTCTGTGCCTCTGTGCAGACATCTGTTTTGACATTTGAAACATTTGACATTTGAGACATTTGACATTTGAAAGAGATGCAGACATCTCTTTCAAACGCAGCGTCAGGAGACCGTGATCTTTTTCCATGTTAGTGTTTCTGCTTCAAACATATATACCTATGAAAACTTCATTAGTATTGCCATGACCCAAAAGAGCCGAGAAAGCATTTGTGCCCAACTTCCTGGTCCCTTGCCATTCACCTACTCAGTGTCACGTTTTATCTTTCTTGTCCTGATACTATATTGTCATAGGTAATTTCACACCGGACCTCGACAGTTTATTTATTTATTTATTTATTTTATTTATTTATTTATTTGTTTGTTTGTTTATTTATTTATTTATTTATTTCAATATAGCGCAGCCCGATATAGGTATACAGCATGAGTGGCAACATTACACATTAAAAACAAGACACCAAAAGATGAATGATCAGAAAGAAGCGCTTTACATATTAGCGAGGTGCATACCAGTGGTAGCTATAAAATCTTTTAGTGATAGTGAATGAATGTTACCAGGTATTGGTACGTTTGGCGTGTAAAACCCCGATAAAAAAGTATGTTGGGGGACACTGCTCAACCGGAACGGATGATGGATTCCTAATTTGCTGTGGTTGTCTCGAGGGGTTGCCGGTCTGGCTGGCGCCCCGCAGTGCTTACACGCCTCTTTGTGTGTTTGCGACTTTAGAAGAACCCTTCTCACGAACTGCCCAAACTCGAGAGGAGAACGCTTTCCCCGAACCAACGTCGCCTAGAAGAAAGAATAAGCGCCTACAATCCCGGACCTGCTGGTTGCCACCGGTGGAGGCGGGCCCGTGCAAGCTCACCGGGAAGAAGGGATCCGCCGCCTATCCCCGACTAGACTCCGTGGGTGGCCACCTGCAAAGGCAAGCTCGTGAAAGGTCGCCTGCGAGTAGGAATCAGCCACCTACGATACCGGACCTGCGGGTTTCCACCTGCGGAGGCGTGCCCGTGCAAGCTCACCGGGTAGAAGGGATCCGCCGCACATCCACAACCAGATTCAGTGCCGGTCACGTGACGTTGACGTTAGCAAGATCTCGCCTACGGTTTTAGTGGGCCTATTTAGAGGGCCCCGCAACGTACTTTTTTCAATTCATTCTTTTCTTCTTATCTTTCACCAACCATTGAATAAATCGTGCAGGTTTCGCACTGGAAGTCTTCTCGTCCTTGCCAGTTCGCCATTTTCTATCGGACGCCTGCAGCCTGCTGACAACGCCATGCTACCCGATAGTAACGCCGGTCGAGCTTCCAGAAACAGGCGCCGCAAAACTGGTGGCAGCGGTGGCATATACTACCCAAAAGTAACGCCAGCCAAGCTTCAAGTAACCGGCATCGCGACAACTGGTTGGGAGGGATTGGGATACGCTACCCTGGACGACATCTAAGAGAACGTCTCCTCTTCGTCCCAGTAACAACGATCGGAAGGAAGCTGTCAGGATTCATGACTGCATATGGTGAGTGCAAGACTTTTCTTCACTAAGATATCACCTGGCTTTACGTATTTTTTGGGGGGCAGAAGTACAGAGCAGCGATTTTTGTTTAACTGTTGACAGAAGCTTTGAGTACGTCTAGGTTGTTACAGGGTGAAGAGTTAGCAGCACCAAGGGCAGCCATGAACTTGAAGGCACTAAAGGAGCTGGAATTGTTGAGCTTAGCCTGAGAGTTGGGCCTCTAAATCGCCGAAGCAAAGAGAAAGCCGGAGATCACTGAGGCGATCGAAGCGAGTGGGGCAGACGACGATGAACTGAAGGAATGCCTAGAGAGCAAAAAGAGCGTAAGCGCCTAGAAGAAAAGGAACAGCGTAAACACCTAGAAGAAAAAGAAGAGCGTAAGCAACTAGAACAAAAAGAACAGCACCAGCGGGCAGCACGTGAGGCCAAAGAAGAGCGCGACCTCGAAATGAGGCGCCAAGATATCGAGTCTCTGGAGGCTCAAAATACAAGACTTAGCGCAGCGGCGCGAGAAAGCGAGCGCGGAGTGATAAACTTGATGCCCCCCCTCCCCCCCGCGACTGCGTAGGGTCCCCCCTACTGCGTAGGGTCATTTTCTGTAGGTCATTTCTGGTGCAGTTTGAGCGCGTGTGTGAGAAGGCAAAATTCGCAAGGGGCACGTGGCCGCAACGCTTTCTTACGTTACTGCCACGTGAGGTAGCTGATATCATTGCCCGCATGTGGAAAGAAGAAGCAGAGGACTTCGATAAAGTCAAAGTGAGTCTGCGTAAAAAGTGCTGATTATCACCAGAAGCATCCAGGGGAAAATTCAGGCAGGTCGAGAAAACCAAAAGTGAGTCATACTCAGATTTCGCTTACACCTTGGAGGTAAACCTGAAGGAATGGCTCAGAGAAGAGGGTGCACTCGGCGACGCCGAAACGACAAGTTGCTTTAGAAGAGTTCTACCGCCGGCTCCTAAAAAACATAAGTTTTGGGTTCAGGATAGGCCAGGCGTGGACACCATCACAAAAGCGGCCAATCTCGCTTAGGACTACGTAAGTCGCCGTGCGTTCGAAGGCAACGAAGCTCCTAAGAATAATATGAATAAATACAGACCCGGTAAGCCAGACTGATAGTCAAAGTCGAGTCAGTGTAAATCTAAGGAAAAGTCAGATTCGGTAAAACATAGTGACGAGAACCGCAAGGGAAATGAGGAGTCACCCGAACAGAGGGCACAAAGGCAAAAGAAAATAACTTTCGAGGCAAACAAAGCAGTAGTTTGCTACAACTTCCAGCAAACGGCGCATACCTCCGTGGGAGGCAAAAATCGCAAACTAGTGTTGATGTCACTAACTAGTAACGAGAAAAATCTGAAATTGCTATAACCGTACAGTCGAGACCTCGTGGTAAACGGCAAACCGTGTAGGGTGCTTCGCAACCCGGCAGCCACAATGGACGTGGTGCATCCGTCGTACGTAGAGGAAGGCAAGTTCACGGGCGAATGTGCTTGGATAAGGCAAGCCATAGAAGCCTCTAGCATTTGTCTCCCTGTGGCGAAGATTCGTATCGAAGGCCCGTTTGGAGTACTGGACACTGAAGCCGCCATCTCGGCACATCTGTCGCCACAGTATCCATATTCGTTTTCTAGCAAATCCGAGGATTTTATGCGACGCAGGGGAATCGGGTTAAGTGAAGGGATAGTGCAAGCCTTAACTCGTCCCAAGGCTAGGGAGCCCGCGGCCAAGGCATTGTACGAATGCCCAGTGGTGGAGGAAACAGGTTTGACGGAGGATTCGTCAACCGGCACCAAATCGGACAGCCCTACAGGGGGTATTGCAGAATGTGCACTAGCTAATGAAAAGGTCAGGCAAGCGCCGGAGATTGAAATGTCTCACGAGGCAGAATGCAGAAGAAAGTTATTGAATGTAAGCCCTGCCACATTGATTGCTGAACAGGAAAAAGATTCCACCCTGCGTAACCTAAGGCCAGACGCAAAAAAAGGTGTGGCCAAACACAACGTAAAGTTCCTCGAGAGGGCAGGCGTCCACTATAGAAAAGTACGCCAGTCGAAAGGGAGTGCAATTCTACCAACTCGTGGTGCCGCATCCCTATCGTGAGCAGCTCCTGCACCTGGTCTACGGGGGCTTTTTGACAGGGCACCTGGGCATTCATAAAAAAAGGACCGCTTACAGCAGGAATTTTACTGGCCCGGCTGGTTTCTGGAAATGAAAACATTGCTGAGAAGCTGCGACACATGTCAACGCATAAGCAAGCCCATAGATAAGGCTTAAGCGCCAATTAAACTTGTTCCCCTTATCACGGAGATGTTTCGCCGGCTCATAATAGACACAGTGGGACCACTTCCTCCAACGCAGTCTGGCTATCAGCAGATTCTCACTGTACTATGCTCCGCAACGAAATTCCCAGAGGCGGTGCCCCCCAAAAAACTAAGCTCGGTGGAGATCGTCAACTCTCTTTTGGCTATCTTCGCGCGAGAGTGGTTTCCCGCAGAAATCCAGTCAGATCAAGGATCCGTCTTTACGAGCGCAGTGACCTCGATGTTTCTGTAAACGTGCGGAATTAAAATTATTAATAGCTCGGCGTACCACCCGCAGTCAAACGCGGTAGAGAAAGTCCACTCAGTCATGAAACGGCTTTTGCGATCCCTTTGCTATGAGTTTAAAGCCGATTAGGAGGTTTGCTTGCCTGCAGCGATGTTCGTGCTTCAAATTGCACCGCAAGGGTCAACATGTTTTTCACCTTCAGAGCTCGTTTACGGTCGCTGCCTTCGGTTCCTCTTCGCATTATTCGAGAAGCCTTGGAAGGCCAGGCGGATGACCCTTCGGTTGCGGCATACGTGGTAGGGCTGTTAGACCGACGGCACACATCTCAAGAATTAGCCGGGCAGGAAATGCGCAAGGCCCAAAGCAATGCTAAGCATTACTATGACAGGACGGCTCAAACGCGACGGTTTGAAGTTGGGGAAAGGGTAATGATTCTGAAACTCTCATGGAAAAACAAACCACAGGTTCACTGGCAAGGACCGGCGGACGTAATTCCGAACTTATCTGATACAAACTACGTAATCACGGTACCGGGAAAACGAAGGACACCACAAGTGTGCCACAGCAATCTACTTAAACCCTACCGGCAGAGGGAGGCCATTGTGAACATGTCGTTTAACCAACCTGAGGAGATGCCTGTCGACTTGCTGGAGTTAACATCAATAACTGGGGCAAAAGACATTCACGAGACCATGACAAGCTAGTAGAGCAGTCAGAGTTGAATGCAAATGAAAGCGCCGAACTGAGGGAACTCGTGTTTGAATTTGAAGACATATTGCTACAGGCGTGTGGTATTTGATTGTCTGAAAAATGCGAGTGGGCGTCATCACTCGAGAAAAGAGGAGGAAGAACGAACTGGGCTCGCGCTGTGAATCTAACTGGTCAATGCTGCAACCGCTGTTGTAAGTATAACCTGTAAATAGTTGCTCGTCGTATTCACTCATCCTTCGCGTAACATTGTGGTGGAGGTGGACCGTACCCTGTAGTCGCCACGGAGCTTCGAAGCGGCCGCACCGTCCTGCTTTCCTCCGTGGCTCCCGGTGACGACACCTCGTCTCCTTCTACTCCTGCGACCCAGACAACAATGTACGTTACGGTTATCAATCCCCGCGATCCTGGCATATTCTCCGGCCAAGATAACGTCGACGTTGAGGACTGGCTCAGCCCGTATGAGCGCGTTAACATAAACAACCGCTGGGACCCTATCATTATGCTAGCAAATGTCCTATTCTACTTGGGCGGAACGCCTCGTGTCGGGTTCGAGGCACACGAGGAGGATATCTCTAGCTGCGATGCTTCCAAGGAGAAGCTTAGCGACCTCTTTGGAAATACCGAAATCCCACCGGTGGGCAGTTGGCTGCTAGAAAAGAGCTTGCTACCCGGGTTCACTCTTCTACTGAATCGTATGTCTCGTACACACAATACGTGCTCGCTCTTTGCCTGAAAGTCGACGACAAAATGGCCGAGGTGGACAAAGTCGCCACGTACTCAAAGGGATCGCACACGACGCGTTCAACTTGTTGGTTTTCAACAATTTGTCCACCATCGACCCCACTGTAAAGGAATGCCGCCGCTTTGACCTCGCCGAAAGCCACCACGTCATTCCACAGTTCTCCTGGCGCCCAGGAGAACACGGCTGCGACGTCGTCTTGCATCGATCTTACCGCTTCACCACCCTTAAAAGAGCACGTCACATATATTGTACGCCGCGAACTGGAGGCTACAAGCTCTGCACCGTTCAATCCACGCCCACCTAACCCCACTATTGACCAACCCGCCCCAGCGATCTCTCTCATTCAGGCAGTTGTGCGGCAAGAATTTGCAAACCTGGGTTTTCCTGCTGCCTGCTCAGTCTCCCAACCTGACGCCCGACCGGTGCCGACTGTTACGCTTTACGGAGACCTGTATTCCACTCCCAGATACTGCAACCCTACCGAGTGCAGAACTCCGAACGACAAGCCCATTTGCTTCCGTTGCCTCCGCATTGCCCACGTCGCTCGCCACTGCCGCACCAATTGGCCATCACCGTATTCAAGCTTCCTTTCCCCGTCTCCTCGCCCATATACCGACCCGCGCCGTTACTCGCCTCGCCGTATGCCTCCTTCCTATGATGTATCCGTCGATGTCAGTCGTCCTGCTCACTCGCCGTCCCCTCAGCACCGTTGGTCCCCGTCGCCCCAGCCACGCCGCTATTCGTCAACGACCAATTATATGCCCTCCCGGTCGGAAAACTAGGTCTTTGCAGCTCTTGCACGTAGTGCTGCATCACATTCGTCCGGTCCAAATCCTCCGTGGACGCTCCTCACTAACACGAACTCAATTGAAGTAGATCTAGATGGTGTTCCGTTGGCGGCATTAATTATAACCGGAGCCCAAGTGTCCATTTTGAGCGTTAACTTATGTCGTCGCCTCAAAAAAGTTCTTACGCATGCCATCACTCGAGCCGTACGCGTCGCCAATGGCGCCACTCTTCCCGTTAGGGTATATGCACTGCTCGCATAGGAATTGCTGGCCGCCAAGTTCCAGTCCTCTTCACCGTGCTGGCCAGCCGCCCTCATGATCTAATCTTCGGCGTCGACTTTCTGATGACGGATTCTGCCATCATCGACTGTGCCACCGGTACGCTGTGCCTGAAGCTTCCTCTTTTTTTCAGACGTTCGCCCCGAACAACAGAATACCCACCGCGCTACAGCGTTTGTTCGCTTACCTCCAAAGGACCTAACCTTCGTCGAATTGGCCTCAACGGAAACCGTGCCTGATGGTGACTATGTCGTCGCACCTATTCGTCATATCCTCCTTGGGCACGGCATCTCTGTGCCACACTCCGTCGTAACCCTTGCCCCTAATCGGATCTGTCTCCTCGTTATCAATTTTCGCTTGACGAAGCGAGTGTAACCTGAGGGCATAGCTGTGGCCATGTTCCGGTGAGTGACAGATGATCACGTCACTGCTACTGCAGCCGACGCGTTTCCAGATCATTCTGATTACCCGCAGGATGCTCTGAACCTCGACGGCCCATTACGTCCCATGGTCGCTCGGACCTCGCACCTGACCAAGCAGCCGCCCTATATCACCTTTTGCTTTCCTACCGCGACGTATTTGACACTGACAATCGACCACTTCGTCAGACGTCCCTGGTTAAGCATTAGATAAACACTGGTGATGCTGTTCCCATTCACTGCCAACCATATGGCGTGTACACGGCAGAGCGGCCAGTTATTCAGCAGGAAGTAAACAAGATGGCTCGCCAGAGGCATTGTTGAGCTCTCGTCGAGTTGTTTGGCGTCGCCGGTCGTGCTCGTCAAAAAGAAAGATGGCACGTGGCGTTTCTGCGTTGATTAGCCCCATGTAAACCGAATTACTAAAACGCACGTTTACCTTTTACTACGAATCGACGACGCTCTTGATTGTCTTCACGGTGCCAAATACTTTTCGTCCATCGTCCTTCGATCTGGTTATTGGCAGATTTCCGTCGATGAGCAAGGCCGAGAAAAGACCGCTTTCGTCACTCCAGATGGCCTCTACCAATTCAAGATTATGCCGTTTGGTGTTTGCAATGCCTCCGCCACGTTCGAACCGATGATTGACTCTCTTCTCCAAGGTTTCAAACCGTCAACTCGCCTTCACTAGGGTTGAGGATTGGGCTCGAGTTGGTATTGCATTCCAGAACTGGTTCTAGAATGCAATAGCAGTTCGAAGTCAGCGCTCTGTTCCTTTATCTGGCCACCTTGGATTGTTTATTCCATCGTATGTTGTGCTGTACCAGTTCTAGAATACAACTTGCCTTTGTTACCAGACGACGTCCTTGAGTTCTCTCCTTTATTTGAGACGCGCCTTGAGCGCGTCGCAGCTATCCTTGACGTCTTCCGCAAGGCTGGGCTCCAATTAAACTCATCGAAGCGCCACTTCAGGCACCGAGAGATTACAGTGCCCGGCCATCTCGTCAATGCTTCCGGAGTACAACACGACCCGAAGAAGGTTCGAGCAGCAACGACTTTTCCTGTAACTCAGTCTGTCAAACACGTCCGGAGTTTTGTGGGGCTCTGTTCTTACTTCCGACGATTCGTGAAAGATTTCGCAGCAATCGCTCGACCACCACTTTTACGTGGGCTACCCCTCAGGCTGCCGCATTTTCACGCCTTATCATGATTCTCACCAATCCACTGGTCTTGGCACACTTTGACGCGTCCGCACCTACACAGGTCCGAACCGATGACAGTGGTTATGGAATCGGCGCCGTCTTATAGCAACACCAACATGGTCACGACCGCGTTATAGCCTACGCTAGCCGGCTCCTGACAAATGCAGAGCGCAACTATTCGATTACCGAGCACGAATCTCTTGCTCTCGACTGGTCTGTTTCAACGTTCTACCCATATTTATATGGCAAGCACTTCTCAGCAATCACTGACCATCATGTGCTCTGCTGGCTTTTGTCGCTCAAGGATCCTACTGGCCGGCTCGGTCGTTGGGCCCTCCGACTAGAAGAATATCTCTACACAGTGACTTACAAGTCAAGACGCCAACACCAGGACACCGATTGCCTCTCCAGCTACCCAGTCGAAGACACGAGCTCTAGATCTGATACTGACACCGACGCCTGTGTTCTCCCTGTTTTTCCGCTGCTCCATGTCACCGACGAGCAACGCCGTGACCCGTCCTTTCGTATGATCATTGACCGCCTGGAATCGTCACTTGCCCAAGTTCCCTTCACTTATTCACACTTCAAGATGGCGTACTCTACCGCCACAACGTTCACCCCGACTGCCTTGCATTACTCCTTGTGATCTCTAAACACCTTCGCTCGGCTGTTCTCTACGAACTTCACGTCCTCCCCCCTGCCGGTCACCTGTGTGTGTCACGTACCTACGACGGGACCTGCCGACGCTTCTTTTGGCCAGGGCTTGCTCGCTCCGTTTGGAGATACGTAGCTGCATGTGAGAAATACCAGCGACGCAAGACACCATCGACTCTCCCTGGTACACACCTTCAACCAATCTACATTCCCGCGGAATCATTCTTTCGGGTTAGTTTGGACTTACTTGGTCTTTTTCCTCTTTCTGCCTCTGGGAACAGGTAGGCCATGGATTACGCCACGCGCTACGCCCTCACCCGAGCGCCTCCTTCAAGCTGTGCCGCGGATGTCGCCGATTTTCTTCTACGTGATGTGATTTTATTACATGGAGCTCCGCGACAACTCCTCAGAGACCATGGCCGGACATTCCTATCAAAAGTTATCGCGGACCTGGCAGGACCGCTGCGATCGTTCACGATATCGAGTTAACCTAATCGGACCCGGTTCGGTCGAAAGCATGTCGCGTTTCACCTCGTCAACGTCAAGTCATGGCTGCTGATGTAGACAAGATGTTAGAGCTAGGAGTAATATAGCCAGGAGAGAGTGATTATACTTCGCCTCTAATCTTGATTGAGGACCCAGGAAAGGAGCCAAGACCGTGTATCGACTACTGCCGGCTAAACTTAATCACGAAGGACCAGACCTACCCGATACCGCATATCGAGGAAAGGCTTGAGAAAGTGAGCAGTGCTAATTTCATCTCTACGCTCGCTTTAGTCAAGAGCATTAGTACGTTTCGTTGACCGAGAGGGCAAACAGGCCTGCGGTGTTTATTTCCCCGATGGGAACCCTTCGGACAAAAGGCCTGAGCTTTGGATTGAAGAATACTCCCTATTGCTTCTATAGCCTTATGGGCCAGGTGCTACGGGGAATTGAGGACTTTGCACTTCCGTATCTCGATGACATAGCAATCTTTTCTTCATCACGGGTGGACCATATGCAACACCTTCGAACCGTGCTATGTCATCTACGACAGGCCAACTTAACTGTCAAGGCCCCCAAATGCCAGTTAGGGTGCGCGGAGGTAGCTTATCCAGGTCACGTAATAGGTCAAGGCCATCGTCGGCCGTCCGAGGTTAAATTGACCGCAATCGACAACTTCCCGCAACCACGCACCAAGCGGGACATCAGGTCATTCCTTGGTTCGGCCGGGTATTACCAAAGATATAACCCGCGTTATTCCAAGATTGAAAGTTCTTTAACAGATGCTCTCCGAAAACAGAACCACAGACAGTCAAGCGGGATGACGCAATAGAAAAGGTTTTTAGTATGCTGACGAAAGCACTAACGAGTCAACCAGTGTTGAACGCACCCGACTACTCTTAGCCATTCATTCTTCAGTGTGATGCCAGCGACTGGGGTATGGGGGTGGTGCTTTGTCAAAAGAGAGATGACGTAAACGAACACCCTGTACTGTACGCCAGTAGAAAGCTTTCAGTTCGGGAGGAAGCATACAGTGCATCAGAAAAGAAATGCGCCTGCGTAGTATGGGCGGTGCAGAATCTCGCTTGCTATATCGCTTGTTCAAGGTTCACCATAGAGACTGGCCACTTTACCCTCACATGGCTGCAGTCCATGTCTACGAAAAACGGTTGTCTTTTGCCCTGGAGCTTAGCTCTTCAACAGTACACCTTCAATATTCGCTACGAGAAGGGTAAGCTTAACGGCAATGCCGACGGTCTGAGTCGTTGCCCCTAGAGTAACGAAAGCGTCATGCTCACTCGGGTTTCCGTGGCATTTTTATGTTTAGATTTTTTTTCATAAGTTCTTTATCGGGAAGTTGTAGTTGATTGTGAGCTGATTTCAAGAAATTCCTGTTTTTAGTGTTAAGGGGGAAGGACGCCCGACAAGGATGGGAAAGGAGCAGCGGGTTTTCTTTCTTTTTGTAAAGACTGGTCTTTTTTTTTTTTTTGTAGAGCCTGATCTACCAGCTACGAAGCAAGGGATCGTCACCCCTGAGGCAACTTCTGCTGCTGAAATGCCGATCCCTCGCCCAGTGGCTGCTGGCCCCTATGCTTCGGGATCTTCCTCCTCCGCGGGTGTTGCTGTTACGGTTGGTGCGTGACACCCCGGAAAAGAGGATGCTCGGGGCACCTTGCTCAACCGGAACGGAGGATGGATTCCTAATTTGCTGGGGTTGTCTCGAGCGGTTACCGGTCTGGCAGGTGCCCCGCAGTACTTCCAGGCCCTTTCGTGTGTGTGTCTGCCTAAGCTAAACGAAGGTTAGATTCCTAATTTCCTATGGTTGTCTCGAGGGGTTGCCGGTCTGGCTGGCGCCCCGTAGTGCTTGCAGGCCCCTTTTTTTGTGTGCGACTTTAGAAGAACTCTTTCCACGAACTGTCCAAACTCGAGGGAAGCACACTTCCCGCGAACCAACGTCGCCTAGAAGAAAGTATTAGCGCCTACGATCCGGAACCTGCGGGTTGCCACTTGCGGAGGCAGGCCCGTGCAAGCTCACCGGGTAGGAGGGATCCGCCGCCAATCCACAACCAGACTCAGTGCCTGTGACGTGAAGTTGACGTGAGCAAGATCCCTCCTACGAGTTTAGTGGGCCTAATTAAAGCGCCCTGCAATGTACTTTTTCGAATTCATACTCTTCTACTTATCTTTCACCAACGGTTGAATAAATCGCGCAAGTTTCGCACTAGAAATCGTCTCGGCCTTGCCTGGTCACCATGGTCTACCGGACGCCTGCAGCCCGCCGATAACGCCACGCTACCCAATAGTAACGCCGGTCGAGCTTCGAGAAACAGGCATCGCAACAGTATAGAATTCTAAAGTTCTATTGTACGTGCAAGAAAAGAACTGTACTGGAATGTGTTACTATGGGCATAAATAGGTGTTGTGTTCAAGGCGTGGGTGGTACGGGTACAACTTCCGTTAGTAAATGTGATATAGCTACAATCAGAAAGACCAGAGGTGGAGTTATTAATTGCATATAGATGTTTTAAGGCTTTGATGTGATAACGTAAAAGTAAGTGCTCAATGTTCAAAGATTGTTGAGCCTGCGTTGGGCAGAAAATGCGGCTGTAATTTTGGCAAACGAAACGAATAGATTTTCGTTTAATATTATTGAGCGAGATTATTTCGCATTTTTCGTAGGGGAACCAAACGACAGATCATATTCTAGAACAGGGCGAATTACCGTTTTATGCAATAGAAGTTTCGTATCGCGGGGCGTCTTAGCTAAAGGACGCCGCAAATAAAAAAATTTTTGTATGGCTTTGCCATTTACATATTCAGTATGTTTAGACCATGAAATGTGTTCTGTTAGAACGACACCTAAGTATGTATATTGAGACACTCTTTCCATTTGGATGCCATCCAGATAATAATCGAACGAGAGGGGGCTCTGTCTATTGGCAAATGACATCACGACTGTTTTACTACACTTGATGATAATTTGCCACGTTTTCCATCAGGCGCACAAGGACATAAGAAATTGGGCAAGATGGTGATAGCCATCAATGGAGTTAATAGATTCGTTTAATAGGCAGTCATTTGCATAAAGTATGATATTATTTGAGGTGCTACGATGTAAATCATTGATGTATATTAAACATAATAAAGGGCCTAATGCGGATCTCTGAGGAACCTATGACGTAACGTCGAGAGGAGTAGAGTCCACTGAGTTAACAGAAACAAATTGTGAGCGATAATAAAGAAAACTGGCTATACAAGAAACAAGACAGGGATTATTGAATATGGCGTTTCATTTTGCCAGTAGGTTAGAATGAATCACAGAGCCAAAACTTTAGAGAAGTCAATAAAGTTGGCACCCACTTGATTGCCTATGTTTAGGTAAGAAGTGATATCATGAACAAAATCTACTAATTGCTTTACAGTGCTATTACTACGACGAAACCCATGCGAGACGTATGTTAGAGCATGATTAGAGTTAAGGAATTTGATTATGTTTATGAATAATGTGCTGTAACATCTTGCATGACTGGGGTGTAATAGTTATTAGCCTGTAGTTAGAGAGAAGTTGTTTATCACCTCATTTATGCAAAGGCAGGAGTTTGATTGTTTTCCATTTAGTTGGTACTTCACCAGAGTCTAAGAATTTCTTAAGGATTACTGTAAGGTACTGAGCTGTCCATAGTGAGTATCTTACAAGGAAAGAATTCGGGATACCCTCTGAACCAATACACTCTTTAGTGTCGAGATTGAAGGTTAGGTTTTAGACACTATCATACCTTACTACAATATAGCCTAATTTATTTGTTTGCGCATCATAACTAAACTTTCGAACTACATGATTATCGAAAGTGAAAACAGATTAGAAGTACGAGTTAAAAGCATTCGAAATTGCATTGGGGTCGTTAGTAATAGTGTCGTTAATCTTGAACAAGGTACAGCACGTTACGCTAGGTAAGATTGATGTCGAGAACCTGAAAGGATTTAAGTTGAATAGTATAGCGAGTTGGACTGAAAAATGGAAATCTTTAGCATCTTTAATATGAGTACGAAGTCTATCCTAAGAACGCAACAAGACGGCGAATCCGTCGAGTATTTTGCTGCTGCACTGCATGCGTTTGCTTCCACGTGCGACTACGGGGAGCTGCGAGAAGATTTAATTCGAGATGGTCTCGTGGTGGATCTCCAAGATCTCGACAGCTCTGCAACTCAATCCCGACCTACAACGACAGGAAGCATTGTTGTTGGCACGATAGCACGAGACCATCAACCAACAGCAGGCAGAGCTTCCCCGCGTGCGAGAACAGGAAGTTCACCAAATACAGTCTCAGAGGAGTGCGCGCAAGTGGGGAAGAACGTGCCTCCGCCTGAAAGTGGAAGCAGCGTTCCCAAACCATGCGGCTGGTATGGAAGAAACAGGCACAGTCGAGCATCCTGTCCAACGACAGATGCAGTCTGCAGAAAGTGCGACAAAAGAGGACACTTCGAGTCGGTTTGCCGATCAACCAGAGCTGTCAGGAACGGCGAAAACCGGACCGAGCAACCAGGCTTTCTCGGAGTTGCATCCCATTCATCCACTTACAGGTGGGAAGCTCCCATTCTTGTTGAATCCTCGAATGTCGTATTTAAAGTAGATACTGGCGCGGACGAAACGGTCATTCCTGCGGAGCTCTTCACTAGCATCTTTCCCGTGATAAAACTTCAACCAGCAAGGCGCCGGCTTCAGGGATCTGATGGTAAATCCCTTGCCATATCTGGTATGGCTGCCATGAATACGACGTTTGCAGGACGAGCAGCCGCAAGGACGTGTACGCACTTCAAGGCCTCCGAATCCCTCTTCTTGGAAAACTACCACAAATCAACGTAGTGAAGAAACTGGACCCCGAATCTGACTCTCCACAAGTGTTCCAGGGACTGGGGACCTTCAAAGAAGAGTACGACCTCAAGTTGAATCCGGAAGCAAAGCCTTTGCGCTGTCATCCCCACGTAGAGTCCCCCTGCCTTTGTTGGAAAAACAAGACAAGAGCTCGAGTGGATGCAAGCACTAGGCGTCATTTCTCCTGTCACCGAGCCTACTACATGGTGCGCACCTATGGTTGTCGTTCTTAAACCCTCGGCTGCTGTTCGAATCTGTGTTGACTTCACGGAACTCAACAGATACGTTCAACGAGAATGGCATCCCATCCCGGCCGTCGAGTACACCATCGGAATGCTACGGGGATCCAGCACGTTTTGGAAACTCGACGCGAACTTAGGTTTCTGGCAGATACCACTGAGTGAAGGGAGCACAGAATACAGAACTTTTATCATGCCGTTCGGAAGATTTTATTTCAACCAAGTTCCGTTCGGAACTTCGTCGGTCCCCGAACATCTCCAAAGACGAATGGGAGTGGTTCTTTCAGGACAGGAGGGGGGGGGGGGGGGTCATCAGCCACATGAACGATGTGCTTGTTTGAGGTCCCAAGCAGGCGCAGCATGACGAGCGGCTTCAGGCAGTAAGGAACCGCCTCCGCACAGCGCGCAATACTTCGAACACAGGTAGGTTCGAGTTCAGTGTCACCCAGATTTTATTTTTGGGACATACAAACGGGAACAACGCAGTGCGTCCCTATAAGCAAAAGCTCGACGCGGTGACAGGAATGCCGCATCCGATGTCCGAGACACACTGACGGCGCGTGATGGGCAGGGCAAATTATCTGACCCGCTTTGTGCTCCACATGGCGGAAGTCCTTCAGCCTCTTTCTTACATGATGAGCTCAAGACAGGATCTTGTGTGGGGTCCCGCGCAGGAAGCCGCCTTGAAGAAGTGGGAGACTCTTATTTCATCGGACCCTGTTCTGGGAATCTACGATTCAAACATGGAAACAGTGGTCACAGCAGACGCCTCGTCGTAGGTCTTGGAGCTGTCGTGCGCCAAAGCCATAAAGACGGTCAGTGCAAAGTGATTTCTTATGCTTCCAGAACTCTTACAACCACCGAGCGGCGGCACGCTCAAATTGAGAAAGAAGGACTTGCCCTCGTGTGGGCTAGCGAAAAGTTACGTGATTATCTCGTAGGAAAGCGCTTTAGCCTCCAGACAGATCACAAACGACTCGTATCTTTGTTTAGGTCAAAAGGAATCGACGAACTAACACCGAGGCTACAAAGAATGCGCATGCGTCTGATGCACTACACGTATGACATTGTGTATGTTCCAGGCCGGGATTTGACGGTGGCGGACGCGCTTTCTCGGTCACCTCTTCCACAAACGGAATCCCTGGAACTGGAGGACGAGAACCAGGGTTATCTGCGATTGGTGGCTTCGTTAGTCCTGGTTACAGCGCCGAGTTTACAGCTCATCGCCCAGGACCAACAGCAAGACCCGGTATGTCAAGCTCTTATCAACCTTTGTACAAAAGGCTGGCCAAGCCATCAAGACGTTGGGTTTGACCTAAAGCCTTACTGGGATGAGAGGCAAAGCATTGCCCTGGTGGAAAACCTGCGCATGTGCGGCTCTCGGATAGTGATCTCATCGACACTATGGCAGCTCGTCCTTAAAATAATTCACGAGGGACACTTCGGCATCGAGAAGTGCCGGGAACGTTCTAAGAGCTCAGTTTGGTGGCCAAGTATCGACGCGGACATTGAACGAATTGTTAAGACCTGCCACAGCTGCCTAAAGCAGAACACCAACCGAAAGATGCCTCTGCAACAGACCAAGTTTCCAGATACGCCATGGCAGCGCATTACGATGAATTCTTTCTTGAGAGAAAATGGTGGCTGATCATCACGGATTATTTTTCGCGATACCCGGAGCTCGTACCGCTGAATAACCTGAGTTCATCCGGAGTAATAAACCACCGCAAATCCATTTTCGCCAGACACGCGATTCCGGAAGTAGTTGTTTCTGATAATGGGCCGCAATTCTCAAGAGCCTTCGGCACTGAATTTTCAAAGTTTGCATCAGAGCAGAACTTTCAACACGTGACGTCTAGCCCTCATTGTCATCAGAGCAATGGAATAGCAGAGTCCGCCATGAAAATTATTAAGGTCTCCTTAAAGAAAACTGCTGACGCTTATAAAACCCTTCTGGCCTACAGGACTAGCCCACTGAAAAACGGATACAGACCCGCCGAGCTGCTCATGGGGAGACTGCTGCGCACGGCCCTGCCCACGTCAAGCGAAATCCTCCAGTCTCGGACCCCAGACTTTCAAGAACTGGCAGCTTTCGAGAGGTCGCAGCGTCAGCGCCAGAAGAGAGACTACGACCGACGTCATGGAGTGCGCGATCTGCCCGAACTGTCCGAAGGAACAGACGTATGGATCGTAGACCTCCAAAGGGAAGGAGTCGTAGCACCGACGAGCCCATATGGCACTGGGTCGACTCTGGGGAAACTTCTCTACGCAGAAATCGCACTCATCTCGTCCCACTGCCTCCTACTAGTTTAGAAGACGGCCGACGAACAACGGAACTGACAGCGGAATTACCAGAAATAGGCAATGATGAAAGAAGCAGCGTGCAAAAGTGTAATGATCCCTGTCACAATCACACACGAAGCGCAAGGTGTGTGGTTCCTCCACAACGATTTCAAGCTTCGTAACAAGAGTGGCTTCATGCAAAAAAAATTGGCTGAAGCCTTAGCTTGGTTAAGCCAGGAAGATTGCGAAAGCAATACCCTTGGCTGCGCCTTGGTTCGGCTGATGGTGTGGACATGGTTGCCCTTTGTTAAACTTATGGCTATACATCATCGGACATAGCCCAAGGCAGCGCGCCGACCACTGCGAGGAGCCGAGCTGTAGCGCCATTTATCCTCCTAGCGTGACGTCACACCCGCGAGTGCCGTCTCTCGGTAGCGCCGCAGCAGCGGCGCGCAAGGCTTCGCCTCCACTATCGATGCCGCGAGCTGGGGCCCCGTCGCTCGGTCTGGCGTGACGTCACATGGTCACGTGACGCGCAGATGTGTAAGGAGGCGCCACGACCACCGATGGGCCGAAAGTGCGAGCAGTATTGCTTTCGCAATAAAAAGAGGAATATGTGTGATAAAATAGCTCGCCAGCTTAGGCAACGCCAGCCGTTGCCGCGCTGCTGTGGCACTAGCGATGCGGTCTATAAAAGCCGCTGCTTCTTGGTAATAAATGTTCTTTGGTTGTTGCCTGTTGGAGGTGAAGGACGCACACTTTGCGTCTGTTCACGACGCACACAAATCTAAGGAACGTTATTATTTATCTTTTTTTTTTGTTTTTAGTGGAACGTAGCTATTGATACAAGATTTCACTAACGACTCAAAACAATCAACACGATAAGACTGAACATGGCATTTGGTACTGCGTGACAAAAAATGTTGAAAATCATCTGCCAAAGTATCAGTGATAGACGTATCGTCAGCCTTGTTAAAATCATGAAATGTGTACTAGCTAAAGCTTTCATGTGGGATAAGACAGTTAATGTGTACTATAACTGCGTTATGGTCCAAGATTCCTTACAGGATATCATAGTTTAAACCTAAATGAGCATGACAACGTTGTCGGACAAAGAAAACGTAATTAAGTCTCTACAAATGTAGGCACTAGTGTTGGAATATGTAGGGGAAGGCCAGTGAATGCCGGGAACATTAAACACACCAAGAACGAATATGTTATAACTGTCGAGGCTATGGTTTTGTATAAAATGAGAAATATCGAATAAGTCACTAGGGCTATCATGAGGACGATAAATATCACAAATTCTTAAATTCTGCTTATGCACTAGTAACTTGCACCAAAGCGATTCTACATTAGGAGGACCTGGTAGAATCTTAAAGTTAATATCTGAACGTAAAAGCAAAGCCACACCACCGCCTTTCTTATTATGGCGGTCATACCGGACATCAATGTAACCAGGAGGCATGAATTCTGTGTCGTGAGTATTTTCATGAAGCCATGTTTCTCTGTAGTATATAACATGAGGAGAACGTGAAGAAGCTGGCAACAACAAAAAATGTGGGAATTGGTTACTTAAGCTTCTGGCATTAGCATTCTAACGCGCAATATATGTGGCGGAGTAATGATATTGTCAAACAAGTGATGATGAACATTTGGAAATCTTGCACTAGAATCAAAGCCAGGAGCTATTGCCATACTATTTGAGGCACTGTCCCAATCGTAACCAACATTATATATAAAAAAATTATCTAACCTCATTTTAATAACCGAGCCGTCATTCAGCTGCTCAACCGAAGCGTCCCATTCCTTTTTACGTTCCGTACGCACTCTGGACTTCGTAAACATTTATGCCGGATTGTTTTGAGATTACAAGCGTTTTTCAGCATCGCTAGTTTATCGCTCAAATTCAGCAATGTTAAAATGATAGGGCGAGAACGCCCAGGGCGCATTCTGTCTTATATGGAAGCGTTCAATACACGGACAGTCAAGGGAAAGCCGATTCAAAACGTTTGCAACCTTTGAGTGCAGTGTGTCACGATTCTCTTTTTTTATCGTCTGGTACGTTATGTAGGATTATGTTATTTCTTCGGGAATGGTTTTCAAGATTCCCATACTTTGCTGTTAGTTCAGTAACAGTGCGCTTTAGGTCAACCACCTCCGAACGAGGCTGGCCAGAGTCTTGATCAGACAGCGCCTTCGAACACGAGGTTTCCAGAGCAGCTAAGGCATAAAAATGCGTATTCACACCATTTTTGATTTCATATATGTCTTGCGACATATTTTTCTGACAACCAACAAAATCAGAAAAGAACCCTCAGAAGAGAAGGGTTATCGCAACTAGACATAGCCAGTTTGGCCGACGTGTCAAATGTGTTAAGCATGCTTTCTTGGGATTTGTCAGGTTTGTCAGAGTTAGACGCCGGTCTCCTGGGGCCGAGGTTAGGCTCAACGTCACCGCTCAGGATAAGATGCCTAAGGTAATCGACGCCATCAGAAAATTTGTACATTCTCTGTGTGGTTCAAATGTACATGCCTTACCGCGATTAGGCAGTGTGGCCCAGCTGGCCATTGACACACGGGCTAGGCTATACAGGCTGCCCCGCCTTCTCATGCGGCGTAACGGTTCGCCACTCAACCGCACAGAAACGCTACCCGGCCGCTAGAACCGGAATAAACTGCTCCCACCCAAGGCGTTGCAGAAAGGCGAAAACAAAGGGCGAAATAAATGCAAGCCAGAAGATACGACAAAGGAGAGCAGCGAGAACGGAGCAAAAGTGGAAAAAGAGGATAAGAAATTGCAGGCGCCTGTCGAGAAAGGTTCCTTTGTACAACCGAGATGGTGGGTCGCTCTCTAGAGCGATGCGACTGATAAAAAGAAAGCGATGAGAGAAAATGAGCAGAGGAAAGAAACTACGACAAGATGGAGCGACAGAAAAATAGAAAACGATATGGCAAGAAGGGGTTGGTTGGCTGGGGCATCGAGAGTCGCGGCCCATCGCAGATGGATTGGCGGGAAAAGAAAAATGCCCAAATGGGCCGCCGTGGCAAAAGGGTAGGGAGCCACACCCCCCGCTCCCTGAATTTTGTGCTGTTCGTTTAAGCGAGACTTCAGAATTGAGGGGTGGAAGTTTGGAAGCTCGAGGCTAAGCGTCCGAAAATTTTGCCCATCCCCTATCCGCGCTTTCAACAAAGCATCCGCGCCAGCCAGGCTAACGTCGATGCCATCCCACGATGCCGACAAAGGAATCTGGAATGTAAAAACAATAAGCCGGCCGTCACGTTCGCCGTACCCAGAGGCCGACAATGGTATAAATAGAAAAGAAACGAAATGACCTAACAAAGTGAAATTGCAAGTAAAAGGCGTGGCTCGTAACCCGAGTTGAAGGAAATGCAAAACAAATTTGCACAGGGCAAAATCGAAAGTTGGCAAAGGAAAAGTGCCTGCCACTAAGAAACACGAGGAGATCTGAGAAAAAAGCGTTGTAGCCGAGGAGAATTGGCAGACCGTCACCGCAGACGTCACGACGGTGCCGATATTTGCAATGAACGACAACCAGGATGTGTCCTGTCTGCATGCCCATGCATGTCGTCTAAGTCTTAGGCATAAAGTTGCTGACGAGTGTCCGGAAATGAGACAACGCTGTCGCGTCAGCAGAACTCTCGCTAGTGGCCTTTCACTATACCAAAGCATGGCAGCTTCCGTCTGCCTCGTAGTTGTTTCTTAATGCCGTTCAGTCAATTTGCGCAAGCTCACTTTTGGGACACCAGCAAGGATCAGCGGTTTTCCCGCGATTTTCCCACAGCGATAGCGCGGACCCATTTGTAGAAATTGAACGTTTTCCCCAGTGTGGGAGAGGCTCAAGAAAGCATCGGTTGCATACACTGCAACGCAAGTGCACTGGTGGCACATCTACGCAAACGTCTCGACGAAATATATATATGTTCGCAGCTCCAGAAGAAAGTATAGCTTTTCCTGTCGATGTTTTTTTCCAGTTTATCGATAATGCAAGTAGAGCTGATCGCACCTTCGCGGAGTGAGATTTATTTGATACAATAGAAATCAATGAATGAATAAAGCCTTTATTTTAAGGAAGGGGACGGCTCTGGGAATAAAAATAAAAACAGAGGTAACCTAAGCACTTCGTACTAGTTGGGAATGAGAAGCCATTAATGTCCAAGGTAGTTGCAATAATGTCCGGGGTAGTTGGAGAAGTATGGGAGAGGCCTTTGCCCTGCAGTGGGCATAACCAGGCTGATGATCATGATGATGATAATGTCCAAGTGAGCGTCGTTGAGCGGGCCTTCAAGTTATGAAGGAATTTAGGGGTGGCCTAACTGAAATTTGGGTGTGGGCCAACTTAAACTTGTGGATGCGCCAACACGAAATTGTGGGCTGGGCCAATTGAAATTTGGGATGGACCAATTTAAATTTTAGGGGTGAGCTAACTGAAAATTGGGGGTGTGCCAGCTTAAATTTGGTGGTTCGCGAAGTTGAAATTGGGGGGGGGGGGGGGGCGGGTCAACTTGAAGTTTGAGGATGGGCCATTATAAAATTTAGGGTTGGGCCAACTTGAAGTTTTAGGATGGGCCATCTTAAAATTTAGGGCTGGGCCAACTTGAATTTTATGAATGGGCCAATTGAAATTTGTGAAACAAATGCAAATGCATGCTAACGCGCTTGCCGGCAATTCTCCAAATTTCTATATAACTTTTTGCTCAATGGGCCATTTGACGCTTTTGCATCAAAAATAATACCGACCTCTTTTGAAGGAACCGTTGACAGTTCAATCGCAGATAGAAGTTAAGTCAACTACGAAGACAAGCAGGTGAGCCTTAGTTGTAGCAAACTGTATTTTCTTGGGGATGATTGTAAGAACCACCCGATCCATCCTGTCCAAGATGCTTCTCAGGCGCCCAATGTGCTCCTCCAATTTACGCAAGGAGATGACAGTATCACCATGTATGTCGTCACATAGTACCAAGCACCACCTACCATGATCGCTGAAATTATGTAGGGGAGTTCTTCAACCAGAATAGCCTGCTCACATACTCGTCTAGGTTCTCACATCAGGTAAATGGAGTAATACTGATCTCCAGAGGGTCAATTCTTGTTTGTAAAAAGTCTCGATAGCACTCTAATGTACTGAAAATGTGTGTGTTACCTAGCCAGAGTATTATAGACTTAACCACGCGGAAAGGGTAAGCACCTCTCACATCTAGAGACGGTCGTCAAAGTGTGGGGATGCACCTGTTTCAGTTCCGTCCTTTTTTGGGACTAACCCCGGGTATTCCGCATGTATTTGGATGAATTCATAACAAAGTATCTCGGAAGTGATTCTGCATCGTTTGAGATGACTCTGCAGCCAGTTGATCCAATATCACTTGAGTTAACCCATTTTAAGTGGTACCCACGCTGCGGATAGCCTCGTGGGAGACTGCGCGAAGAGGTACCTGTTGTACCACGGCCGGTCAGCCATGCGCGCTCATATTTAAGCACGCGTCCCCGTTTGTGCCTTTTAGAATGGGAGTTGTTTACCAGCGTCCGTCTTCCGGCGGCCACATGTATATCGGCCAAACCAGTCGCTGCCTGAACATTAGATTGTCAGAGCATAGGCGCTCGCTAGTGGATAATGTTTACTCACATGTCGCGCGGCATTGCTCTAATATTTGGAGATACCACAATGCTTTCCACACATAGTAATTAGACTACGAGGCAGATTATTGAGGCATGTATCAGGAGGAAAGGAGAACTGTGTATAAGCATACCTTAATTAACTTTGCATGAGAGTAAATTTGCATTTTTAAACCCTTTCATATTGTCACGTAGTAGTGACGGCGAAGAAAGTAGCAAAACTGTGAGTGACGAAGGTAGCATGTTATTAGGCGAACCTGTGCCCTCAAAAACAGGCTAGACTCGAAGAACAACAGCAGCGGCTAACACAGTCGCCGATCATCGAAAATCCGACCTGCGGGGCAAGCACGTCGGCTTTTATGTATGAGTCATCGAAGGTTCCAGAATTATCGCTGGTGGCCGCGTGCCTCCCACAAAATGCTACACATTCGCTTCGCGCATACCTGCAATCAGATTACACAAGTTTCGGTGACAACAGACAGCGGATATATTCATCCATAACAATTGAGAAACTTCGAATACATGCAGGCGTGTTCTACACTGAGCGATAACATTTGTGAGACGGTGAAACACGGTCAGCCGAGAAAGCTAAACAAGCAGACATGTCAATATTATAGCATTAGATTACATGTTGTTAATTTTTGCCTGCGCACTCAAATGACGCCCCCCGCAGGGGTGTCTGCGTCAGCAGGCGTTTGGTGCGTTGCGACACCACGTACCCGAGCACACGAGGGTTGGACCACCCGCGTGTAGCCGTGCGCGGCTTAGTCGTGTCCGGGGAAAGGGGGATCCTGGGGGTTGAGCCGATGCCAGGTGTTCGGATCTTTAAGGCCCCCCGGCGAAGGCAACACACCTCTTAGGCCTCTGCTTCACGTAGACGGCACCCCCGGAGTGACCCACCCGGGGGAAATCGGTAGTCGCCTCTTCCTGTCCTCCTCTACGATCTTCGTCTTTCTCTCTCGCCTTTTTCATCTTTCCTGTCTTCTCTTTACTTCTTATTACTTCCTTATTTCCTGGCGGCAAGGGTTAACCTTGTGTAGCTAGCCAACCTTGGTTATGCTGTATTTGGTTATAGCAGCGATGTACGGCTGGCGTTGGCAGGGTTTGTCTAGCAGGAACTCCTGTCACGTCCCCCTGTTGGGCTCCATGGTGGGTGGTCGGCATCGCGGCCGAAAACCCAAATGTACTTATGGCAAACGCTTTTCCTAAACTCCCTGATCGCCCTCAGAAACGAGGGCGCACCGAAGAGGTCTTTCAGTTTTTCGGACGCCAAGTCCACAATTTTCCTCGTTTTCATGTGATCCACGCAGAAAAACCAGCTAAACAAGTGCGAACAATCTTCCCGTTCCTTGTATCTAAGTCTCTTAACGAAGTTTTGTGTCCAGGATATAAGGTGTCAAGGATGGCTAGCGGTGACCTCCTCTTGGAGCTCCGCGATCAGAAGCATTTTGAGAAACTGCCTCAGCTAGTATCTTTTGGGGAGACCCAAGTAGTAGTAACCCCGCACCGCACGATGAATACCTCCCGCGGCGTTGTCTCGGACGATGATTTGCTGGAGCTCACTGAGGCTGAGCTCTCGGAGGGCTTCAGCGAACAGAATGTTATAAATGTCAAAACAATTATGATGAGGCGAGATGGTAAAGAAATTGCCACCAAACACCTAATACTCACCTTCAATTCAAGTGTCCTGCCCGAGTCAATCGAGGCCGGGTACATCAAGCTCCGTGTAAGACCGTACGTGCCAAATCCCCTCCGATGTTTCAAGTGCCAGCGTTTTGGCCACAGTTCGCAGAGCTGCCGAGGCCGCCAAACTTGTGCGAAATGCAGCACGCATGAACACTCCTCTGAAGCTTGTGAGAATTCTCTCCACTGGGTAAATTGTCATGGGGAGCACGCCGCGTACTCGCGGTCGTGTCCATCCTGGAAGAAAGAAAAAGAAATCGTAACTATAAAAGTAAAAGAGAATATCTCATTCAAGGAGGCACGCAGGCGGGTTTCATACCTGCCCAAGAAAGGTTTTGCCGATGTGACGCGTCAGAAGGCAGCGCCACAACGGTCTCCGGCGGCTGTCCGTCCCACACCCAGTGAGGTGGCAGTGACGCCATCGGCCCCCGGGGCGGCTGCAGCAAGCGCTGCTACGCCAACACAGCAGACGGGGCCATCGACCCCGAAGGTGGGCGCAGCCGAGGCTGCCCCAACCTCCCCGGCCCCTTCCAGCGCTGGCAACAGCCGGCGCAGCCAAATCCCGCAGGGTGCCCCATCGACCTCCGGGCTGGTGGGCGCAGGGGTCTTGCCCTCCAAGGCGGGACTCTCTCTTGTAACTTCTCGCTCGCAAGAGCACGTGTCCGGCGCCTCACAAGAGGCAATGGACACTACACCTGTCGTCAAGGCGCACCAAACGCCTAAGGAGCGGCGAGGCTTCCTCGAACGCTCCAGAAAGGGCAGAGCCCCCGTTACAGGGCCTCGAAAGAGCTCTGTAACCAAAGGCATCACCTTCGTTTCCATACACACAGCACTTATTTACATTCAATATGGATACACAAGTTCTTCAACGGAACGTCAGAGGTCTTCTTAGGAACCTTGATGACTTGCAAGAGCTTATCCCAAAACACAATCCAGAAGTGCTGTGTCTACAGGAAACACACTTAAAACCACAGCACACAAACTTTCTCCGACCGTATGTCAAGTTCCGCAAAGATCGCGATGATGCTGTCGAATCATCAGGCGGTGTTGCCATTTTTATTCATAAAAGTATTTCCTGTCAGCGTTTACAGCCACAAACGCCCCTTGAAGCAGTGGCGGCTCGAGCTGTTCTTCTAAATAAACTCGTCACCATTTGCTCGCTTTAGGTACCCCCACACTACAAATTAACGAAACATGAATTCCATTCCATTATAGATCAATTGCCAGAACCTTATGTTGTTCTTGGCGATTTCAATGTGCACAGCTCCCTGTGGGGCGACTCTCGTATAGATGCGCGAGATCGTCTTGTTGAACAGTTCCTTTTTTCTTCTGGTGCATGCCTTCTGAATAAAAAGAACCCCACTTATTACTGTCTTGCAAACAATACCTTTTCTTCAATTGATCTGATCATAGTTTCCCGTGCATACTGCCTGAACTCGAATGGGAAGTTACGAACAATCCTTACGGAAGCGACCACTTCTCCATACTATTAAGAACACTTAAAGAAAACGAATATCCACCACAGGCTCCTAGGTGGAAGATTGAGACAGCCGATTGGGAGAAATTTCGATCCCTTACTAGTATCTCATGGGCTGACATGTCTTCGTTAGGAATTTATGCTGCTGTTGAGTTCTTTACAGCCTTCATAATTGATGTCGCATCTAAATGCATATCAGAAATAAATGGCTTGGCGTGCAAACGGCGTGTCCCGTGGTGGAACGACGATTGTAGGATCGCTCGTGAAAAACAGAACAGGGCGTGGGGGTTGCTACGCGCTTCTCCCACTAAGGAGAATCTTATCAACTTTAAAAAAGTCAAGTCCCAAGGCAGGCGAACCCGTCGACAGGCCAGAAGAGAAAGCTGGCAGAAGTTTTTATCTGGCATCAACTCGTACACAGATGAGGCCAAAGTCTGGAACAGGGTTATTAGGATAAGAGGGCGACCAGCACAATCACTCCCTCTGGTAAACACACAAGGCGATACCCTGCAAGATCAGGCAGATTCACTTGGGGAGCACTTTGAGAGCGTGTCAAGCTCAACCCATTATTCTCAGTACTTTCTCAAATATAAACAAATAGAAGAATGTAAGCAAATAAATAGAAAATCCAGACAGAATGAACCCTATAACGAGCCTTTCAGTATTGCCGAGTTGAGAGCTGCCTTGAACACTTGCAAAAGCACTGCACCGGGACCTGACAGAGTCATGTATGATATGATCAGAAACTTACATACTGACACACAAGTTACACTACTCACACTTTACAACACTATTTGGGCTGCGGGATACCTCCCATCTACATGGAAAGAGGCGATTGTGGTTCCTGTCCTGAAGCAGGGAAAAGACCCCTCCTTGGCAGCAAGTTATCGTCCGATAGCTCTTACGAATTGTCTGTGTAAGTTCTTTGAAAAAAATGATTAATCACAGACTCATAGACTTTCTTGAATTCAACAATATACTCGATCCCTATCAGTGTGGCTTCAGAAAAGGGCGGTCAACAACAGATCATCTTGTGCGCATTGAAGGATATATTCGCGATGCCTTTGTACACAAACAGTATTTCCTCTCGATATTCCTCGATATGGAGAAGGCATATGATACATCATGGCGTTATGGGATCTTGCGAGACTTGTCGGGAATGGGCATGTGTGGAAATATGTTGAAAATAATTGAAAGCTATTTGTCCAATCGTACCTTCCCTGTAAAAGTCGGCAATGCACTGTCACGTCGCTTTACGCAGGAAACTGTTGTACCCCAGGGAGGCATGCTCAGCTGCACTCTCTTTATCGTTAAGATGAACACACTACGTGCTTCACTACCACCTGCCATTTTTTATTCCGTATACGTAGACGATATACAAATAGGCTTCAAATCCTGCAACCTCACTGTATGCGAAAGACAGGTACAGCAGGGCCTAAACAAAGTGTCCAAATGGGCAGACCAAAACAGATTTAAGGTCAACCCCCACAAAAGTTCTTGTGTTCTCTTCACAAGAAAGAGGCCTGGTCCCAGATCCTTGTGCAGAACTTGGCGGACAACAAATTCCTGTCAACAAAGAACACAAATTCCTAGGTGTTATTCTTGACTCCAGGCTCACTTTCATTCCTCACATAAAACATCTTAAAGAAATATGTCTTATAACAATGAACTTACTTAAAATCCTATCCCACACAACGTGGGGTAGCGACGGACAGTGTTTATTGAATATTTACAACAGCCTTGTTCGATCACGGTTAGATTATGGTGCCGTAGTATATCGCTTTGCCGCACCGAGCACGCTTAAGATGTTAGACCCCGTTCGCCATCTGGGTATCCGTCTGGCCACTGGCGCATTTAGGACAAGCCCTGTTGGAAGTCTATATGTAGAGTCGGATGAGTGGTCACTCCATCTTCAGAGAACCAACATCAGCTTAACGTATTTTCTCAAGGTTCGCTCTAATAAGGAACATCTGTGTTTCACAACCGCTAACGACTTGACGTGTGAAACAATTTTTCATAACAGACCCTCTATGAGACTTCCGTTCTCACTGCGTGCAAAAGAACTTAGCACGGAAATAGATGTCCCAGTTCTCGAACAACGCCTAATACCTGAATACTTTGTTTAGCGCAAAACGACAGAGACAAGAAAGACGACAGGACAAGGCGCCTTGTCCTGTCGTCTTTCTTGTCTCTGTCGTTTTGCGCTAAACAAAGTATTCATGGATTCGCACCAACTAGCCCGCCAACGCATTGTGCCTAATACCTCCAGCTAAGCTACTACCGCCCTGGGAGTGGCAGCTGATAGAGTGTGACACATCCTTTGTAGAGGTCAGTAAACATGCGCCAGAGACACATATTGACATGCATTTCTTGGAGCTCCAGTACAAGTACTCGTGCACAGAGTTTTACACAGACGCTTCTAAGCCGCATGCCGGGGTGTCCCACGCAGCCATTGGTCCATCCTTCTCGGAATCCTGCGTACTGCACCCTGAAACAAGTATATTTACGGCTGAGGCCCATGCACTATTGTCGGCTGTGAAACATATCAGAAAATCAAATATTTAAAAAACAATTTTATTTACAGACTCCTTAAGCGTCGTAAAAGCCGTGAAGTCACACTGTAAACACAGAAACCCCGTATATACTGAGCTCTATTCCATTCTCTGTAGAGCGTATATGTCTAACCAGGATGTCATTTTATGCTGGGTGCCTGGACATAGGGGCATCGAGGGTAACGTTCTAGCAGACCAGATGAACACATCAATTTCATTGCATACAGTTAATCCAACTGCTTCGGTCCCTGTCACAGACCTGAAGCCTTTTTTAAGAAGGAAACTGCGAAACCACTGGCAACGTAAGTGGGACGCAGAAGTAAATAACAAACTGCATGTGATAAAGCCACATTTAGGTTCTTGGCCCTCCGTAACAAAATCACGCTGAACAGATGTCCTATTCTGTCGCCTCAGAATAGGACACACATTTGGCACACATAACTTTTTACTGACTGAAAATGATCCTCCAACCTGCGGTAGATGCGGGGAGAGGCTGACCGTCCTCCACGTCCTCCTGGAGTGTCGGGCAGCCGAATCTGAGAGAAAGAAACATTTTCCCCTAGCATACCGGCAGCAGATCCCCCTTCATCCTGCAATGTTACTCGGCCCAGAACCGCTATTTGACACCAACGCAGTCCTACGTTTTCTGAAAGATGTTGTGTTGCATGTTGTTAGCCCCACATGTTCGTAGCGTCTCCTCTCTTCAGAGGATGCCGCTGTGATAGCTCTTTCGTACAGCACATGCCTCTAGGCCCTTGTGTTTCAAGGGCTCTGTCGAGGCAGCAGTGCTCCAAGTAACTTTACCATCTTATATATTTCCTATTTTGCATCATTCTTCTCCGATGGATTTTAATGTTCATAGTATTCGTCATTAGTCATCGCCATAATTTTATAGCACGTAGATTTTACGCACTTTACAGCGACTATTTTTAGGCCACTTTACAGCCAAGTCACATCTTCTTCACAGAACTCATCATTCCACCACGAAATCACTAACACTGTCTTGGCGCTCTTTGGCCATATCTGGCCCTTGCACCACTAAACCACACAGATTGATTCATTCATTCAAATGACGCCATTGCAGAAAAAAAATTATGGGGTTTTACGTGCCAAAATAACTTTCTGATTCTGAGGCACGCCGTAGTGGAGGACTCCGGAAAAATCGACCACCTGGGGTTCATTAACGTGCTCCTAAATCTATAAGTACACGGGTGTTTACGGATTTCGCCCCCATTGAAATGCGGCCGCCGTGGCCGAGATTCGATCCCGCGACCTTGTGCTCAACAGCCTAGCACCATAGCCACTAAGCAACCACGGCGAGTGACCATTGATGAGAGAACACGTTGATATAAGGGGTGGTACTTAAATATGTTTGTGCTTTCTAAAGAAGTGAGTGACAAGTTCAGCCATGTACTGTGCCATTCCTAGTTTTTGTCTGAGTCGTCTTGCTCTGCCCCTTCAAGATGTTCAACCAGTTCCAATTGCCCAAATGACGATTGTTCTATTTGTTATTGCGAAGCATTGTATAGGAAGCTCTCAGGAAGCTCTCGGACTGTAAAGATGCCTTTACAAAGAAGGATAGATATATACAGAAGTTAATATTTATATATGCTTTACATATATATTAACTATATACAGAGTCATCATTCTTTAAAATTTTATGGACTTTTTCCAAATAGCCTGTTGCAGATGACGTAATTCTAATCCTTGAGCTGGCTTATTCAGAGAGTCAGACATTATTTGCACGAGTAATCGAAACACGTATTCACTAATTAACGAAAATCCACTAATAATATTTCGAATAAATTACTCTACGGCTGATATTGCAGTTTAAGAATTATAGCCGGACAGCTCCCAAGGCGTATCTACTTGAAAATGTTTCGGCAATGACACCAGCCTCGAGATATTGTTCCCAATGTGCGGGACCAGATACGTGGACATTCCAGTTACTTTTATCTTTCAATACATAAAAAGGCGCTTTTAAAAGAAGTAACTGCAACAACAGTGCATCTTTAGGACAAGTTTGAAGGCACATATCGCCAAACTAGCGTCATTCCGGAAGTTTATTCCAAGTAGATACACTTTGCAGACTCAACGGCCACAATTCAGAAATTGCAATATGTGCCGTAATTTCAAAAAGATAGTTAGTGGATTTCTGTTAGTAAGTTGAATATGTGTTTCGATTTCTTGTGCAAGTAATGTCCGCATCATTAAATAAGCCAGCTCACGGACTATACTTGCGTTATCTGCAACGGGCTATTTTTAAACATTCCATAAAACATGAAAATATCACCCGGTATTATGTATATATATATATATATATATATATATATATATATATATATATATATATATATATATATATATATATATATTCTCTCGCTGTCTCTATATATATACATACATACATAACTTAGTCAACCTAATACATATTAACTTTATTAGCAGCGAGAATTAGGAGTGGCGCCGTCTCGCGAGTGCCATCACGGCCAGGACGCCGCTCGCGCCGGCTCGCTCGGCTGCCGCGCGCGCTCGTTCCCTTCGTGTATGCTTGGGGTATGGGTGGCTCGAGCCGTACGTATTGAAGGATACTTCGGCATCTTTCTACTGCCATGCTTTAACCACAGTTTCTTCTTCAAAAGCGCGTGAGTCGATAAAATTTGCGGCTTGGATATTGCAAGCTATGTAGCGTTGAATGAGTCTACTGGCATTGCAATGGATATATGCGCTGTATCTGTCCATAAATCTTGCGTAAAAGCAATTTCTGCAAATTCAACACGCGAAGTTGTGTATGATGCCTCGCTAAATACTTAACATTTCCTTGGTATTTAGCTATGAGAGACATTGCATTTTACATGGAAGAAAAATCCTGGTAATTGGCGTCAGCATGTTATCCGATGCTAGAAAGACACTGCCCAGCGAAGCTGTCATCATGATTCTTATTACTCTGTTGTGTTGTTCTATTCAAATATAGCCATTCATTAATGCGCAAAAAATAGGCGTGCATTTCTTATGAAAAAGTTTGCTGCTACTTTTATCCCCCTCCGAAACAGGCCTCGAAAAAACGAATTGCTCATGATTGCTAACACGACGGCGTGTCATAGTAGCGATCACCTGAGAGAAAAGTTTCGTTGTTAAGATAGAGAGCCAATCAATTGAGAGTGATGAAATGTTTGATAGTGGCCCTCAGTAGCCTTTATTGACAATATGGCACACCCCTGAACACGTGACGCCTGTCGCTATGGCGAGGCTCGCTATGTTCGAGAAACGCATCAGTTCACTACAACTTCGAATTGAAACCATAAAGCATTCTTTTGCAGCGCCTACTGGAATGGCTAAAGTATTCTCGAGCTACTACATCGCAGCTTAGCTTGCCTAGAAAAGGAAAATTCAAGCACTTTCTGTATCCCACCTTCGATCGTTGCCGCATCCTCTCGCCTTTGGGGTTTCTGGCTCTCGCGGCGTTTTTCGGGCTCTCGCGGTGGTTGTGTGGAGCCATTGCGTTGTGTTGCCGGGGGCTCCGTGTCCCTCTCCTCCTTGCCTGAACGGGGTGGCAGAGGGTCATAAAACACTGTCACTCTGCTATCATCCCGCCCACGGGAAGGTCAACAGGCTTTCCCCATTGGCCGACATTTTGGCGGGATTCGGGCCCTGCTTGCGTGCACTCCGGGTAAGCGCGCGCAAGACGGGGCCCGAGGAGACCACATCGGGGCGTCTGAAGGTGCGTACGCGTTCCTCTCTGCCGGCGGCGGCCCCCTTTGTCCGCCGCCGGCCGATGGTTACTTCGGCTCGTCGGGGTCCCGGCCTCGGCGGGCGCGCGCGCACTCTTCCGTCGTCTCGATGTCCTGAGGCAGCGTCTGCCGATCGTGCCCCCGTCTGTTCGTCTGTCGTTTCTTTCTATTTCCGTTTTCTCTGCTGTGGGGTGCGCGATGGCAGGCGCTGACCGAAGGATAGGCAGCCTCTTACTGCTGGGTTCTTTGTTCTTTGTTTCTCTCTCTGTCGCGGTGCGCCGTTAGCGGCCACCGGCGACCATTTGGCTATGTTTTGTGTAACTAGCTTCATATTCGGACGTGACGTTAAAACTGATGTTTCTATTGAGTCCGAGCTCAATAAATGTTCTTTATGACTTCTCGAGAGATTTGCCTAGGGTCTCCCTTGCTGCGCGCGCGGTCTCGCCTTCCCCTAAGCTGTGGGGCCGGCGGGGCGCGTACGCGCGCAGCTGCGCGTCGGCACACAGAGGGGACCAGAGCAGGCGCGGACGCGGTACCCTGCACGCATGGCGGCTCGGAGTGCTGGAACCCGCGGTGGTCGTCCGGCGCGCGCGGAATCGGAGCGTGCGCGCCGTGAGCGTCGCGAGGAGACCACACGCCTTACACCCACTCCCCTTTAGAAGAACACCACCTATATATACTGTGGCGAGGAAAGCATACGTCGCCTTCAAAAAGACAAGTCCACTTGTCGACACGTTGGCTCCTGCTTTCACCTTGTTCTCGTTTTGCTCCTTTTCTTCCAGCTAGTAACACGAGATTGGAACTACCCGGACGCATCCATTACTAACGCTGACTCAGTTTCCATTTTTTGTTCCCAACTAGACGACGCGTTTGAAACACTGGTGATGTGGTAATTCTGTCGGCTCTAAAAAATCGAAATTATATTCTGACCAAATTTTCCATTTGAAGCCGTATGTGCTTTTTGAAGCTTGTTTATACTAATTCGTTGCTTTTCACCTTTATTACTGTAGAATTTTTTGGTAATTATTGTCTATGCAGAGCTTCTGTGAAGAATGTTTCTATAGCTGTCAAAATCTGACGAATGTATTGCCCACCTGCTCAAGTCTCAAGCAGACACAGACTGTAAGTATTCCAAATAAAATGAAAAAATATATGCTATCCAATGCATTTTGGTCTCAAGCCACTTCGTTCCGAACCCCGTTGTCGGCTTGTCGACATCGTTGATGTTTGTCTCATTAACTACCCGTGGACTAGAGGTACCTTTTGATCAATAGCCTCACTTCAATAACGGCTGCGTCATCATCCTTCAGGCATCCTTACCCACCGACCAACAGTGCACCCATGGTTGATGGATGCAACCCACTCATTAATGTACTCAAAGGTTATAACGGCTTCTTATCATTGCTGAACGGATATAAGCACCGCCGAAGAATTCCGTAAGGCACTGGGGAGCCCCCAAAGCCCCTATGTAATTAGGACTAGAGGTTGTTGAACAAAATAAAATCGAGAACTATATTGTCACGTAGTAGTGACGGTGAAGAAAGCAGAAAAACTAGGAATGACGAAACTAGCGTTTTATTGGGTGAACTTGTGCCCTCAAAAACACGCTACACTCAACGAACGGCCACACCACGAACATAGTCAGCGAAAGTCGAAAATCTGATCAGCGGGTCAAGCGCGTCGGCTTTTATACATCAGTAATCTAAGGTTCCAGAGTAATCACTGGTACCCGCATGTCTTCCAGAAATTTCTGCAGCATTCACGTCGTGCATACATGAAATCAGACTACACGAGGTTCACTGACAATTGACAGTGGCTAAAACCATCGATAACATTCGAAAAACTTTCGATACATGCAGGCGCATCCTGTGCTGTGCGATAGCATTTGTTAGGCGGTGAAACGTGGTCACTCGATAAAGATAACAAAGTACACGTGTCAATACGTCCCTCTGAAAAAGTATCGACCTGATGCCGTAAACAAACGAAAGTAATCAACAAGAACACCCGTAGCAAAGAAACAAGAAAGTAAGGAATTTCGTCAGCGTGCGTAAAAGGGCTTAAGGCAGACCACGTGGAAAACTTCAGACCATGCGCGGCACCGCTGTGAATCCGAAGTGCTGTCTGGCGCTACCTCAGTCCAGTGCGCCAATACGTCGTATGACCTTGTAGGGTCCGCAATAGCGCCGCAATAGTTTCTCACCGAGTCCTCATCGGCGTATCGGGGTCCAAACCCAAACACGGTCGCCAGGCTGGTACTCGACGTAGCATTGTCGGAGGTTGTGGTGTGGGCTGCCGTTAATCTGCTGGCTCCTAATCCGCGGGCGGGTGGGCTTACGGGCTTCTTCAGCATGCTGGAGATAGGTGGCGACATCAAGATTCTCTTCGTCTGTGACGAGCGGCAGCATGACGTTGAGAGTCGTCGTCGGGTTCCTTGCGTAAACGAGATTGAACGGCGTGATCTGTCGTGTTTCTTGCGCCATCATCTTGTAATCGAAGGTTCCGTATGACAGAATGGCATCCCAGGTATTCGACGTCGACGTAAATTGCTAGCATGTCGCTGAGGGTCTGCCATGTTGCAGCAGGATGTTCTGGCCGAAGAATTTCACCACTTCGGCTGCGCTACCTTTCGGCAGAGCTTTCATTCCAGCGAAGTGGGTGAGGTAGTTCGTCGCCACGGCGATCAACTTATTTCCAGTTGTTGACGTTGGAAAGGGTTCCAAGAAGTCCATCACGATTTGCTGAAATGGTCGGCAAGGACGCTCGATCGGCTGTAGTAACTCCGCTGACCTTGTCGGTGGTGTCTTGCGTCGTTGACAGTGTAGGCATGTCTTGACGTAACGGGCAACGTCGGCGCTCAGCTGCCGCCAGTAATACTTTTTCTGTATCCTCGATAGCGTCGGGGAGAATCCGAGATGATCAGTGGCCGGATGGTCATGTAGGATGGACAGTATTTCTGGACGCAGCGCTGAGGGAACAAGAGGAGTGTAGTTGGCGCGGACTAGTGAGAAGTTCTTCTTTACGAGTAGGTTCTTTTGTAGCATGAACGAAGACACTCCGCGCTTAAATGCCCTAGGGACGACATTGGTGTTCCCTTCCAAATAATCGGCGATGCCTTTTAGCTCCGGCTCTGCTCGTTACTGTTTAGTGAAGTCTTCCGCGCCTACTATTCCAAGGAAGGCATCGTCGTCCTCGTCGTCTTGCGGCGGGTGATCGATGGGGGCGCGTGATAGATAATCGGCGTCGCAGTGTTTTTGTCCGGAGTTGTAGATTACCATAATGTCATATTCTTGCAGTCGGAGCCTCCACCGCGCCAGCCATCCTGAAGGGTCCTTTAATTTCGCCCTCCAACACAACGCGCGATGGTCGCTGACGACCTTGGATGTCCTGCCATATAGGCAAGGGCAGAATTTAGCTATAGCACAAATGATGGCAAGGCATTCCTTTTCAGTCGTAGAATAATTGCATTCCGCTTTTGACAACGACCGGCTAGCGTAAGTTACCACCCGTTCAAGTACGTCTTTCCTCTATACTAGGATGGCACCGAGACCTAGGCTACTGACATCAGTGCGGATTTCTGGATCGCCGTCCTCGTCGAAGAGCGCAAGTACCGGTGGCGACTGCATACATCATTTCAGTTCTTAAAATGCGTTGACCTGCGGCGTTTCCCAATTGAACTCGACCTCACGTTTAGTTAGATGTGTCAGCGGCGCAGCGATGCGTGAAATGTCCTTGACAAAGCGCCTGTAGCCGGCACACATGCCCAGGAATATAACGACTGCCTTCTTATCGCTGTGTTGCTGGAACTTCGCGATGGTAGCAGCAGTGAAGACGTGGCCCAAGAACAGAAGCTCATCGTAAGCGAAGCGGCAATCCTCCGGCTTCAGAGTGAGGACTGATGACTTGATGACCTCTAATACTGCCGCAAGCCGCCTAAGGTGATCGTCCAAATTTTCGGCGAAGACGACGACGTCATGCAAGTAAACGAGACAGGTCTGTCACTTCAATCCTGCTCAATAACTTGTCCATGACACCCTGGAACGTTGCAGGCGCCGAGCACAGTCCGAACGGCATGACCCTGAACTCGTAGAGGCCGGTGGGCGTGATGAAGTTGGTCTTTTCGCGATCTCTCTCGTCGACTTCTATTTGCCAGTTGCCAGACCTGAGATCGATCGGTGAGAAGTATTCAGCCTTGCAGAGCCGATCCAATTCGTTGTCTATCCGTGGCAGCAGGTACACATCCTTCTTAGTGTTCTTGTTCCGTCCACAATAATCGACGCAGTAACGTAGGGTTCCATCCTTTTTCTTCCCCAAGACTGCAGGAGATGCCCACGGGCTTTTCGATGGCTGGATGATGTTGCGCAGCATTTCGTCGACTTGTTGCCTAATAGCTTCAGATTCTCGTGTCGAAACTTGGTAAGGGCTCTCACGGAGTAGTCGAGCGTACTCTCCAGTTATTATATGATGCTTTGCGACTAGTGTTCGTCGAATCGTCGATGACGTCGAAAGCAGTCTTTGTATCGTCGGAGAAGATTTCTGAGCTGTTGCTGCTTGCTCATGGGGAGACTTAGATTCATGTCGAAGTCTGGTTGGGGAACTATGGTCGTCGCGGTAGATGCGCCAGAATCCGAGAGGAGAAACGCATTGCTGGTTTCCACAATTTCCTCGATGCACGCGACTGTCGTGCTCTTGTTCATGTGCTTGAACTCCTGGTTGAAGTTGGTTAGCATCACTTCAACTTTCCCTCCGTGGAGTCGTGCCATCCCTCTTGCGACGCAAGTTTCACGGTCGAGCAGTAGACGTTCGTCGCCTTCGATGACGCCTTCTACGTCAGCGGGTGTTTCGGTGCCGACCAAAATACCAATGATGAAGCGAGGCGGGGTGCTGACATGATCTTCAAGCACACTCAAGGCGTGATGACTATGACAGCTCTCCGGTGGTATTGCTTGATCTTCCGACAGCGTTATCGACTGCGACTTCAGGTTGATGACGGCGCCGTGTTCGTTCAGGAAGTTCGTGCCGAGAATGACGTCTCGTGAACACTGTTGGAGGATAACGGAGGTGGCAGCCTAGGTCCGGTCTTGATGTGTAATTTTTGTGGTTCAGATTCCAGTAAGCGTTATTAAGTGTGCTCTAGCTGTCCGGATTTGAGTGCCTTCCCATGCAGTCTTAACTTTCTTCTACTGGGTAGCAAGGGGTCCACTCATCACGGAATAGTCGGCTTCCGTGTCCACTAAGGCGGTGACTGCATAGCCATCGAGAAGTACGTCGAGGTCAGTGGTCCTTTTTCTTGCGTTGCAGTTAGGTCTCGGCGTCGGATTACGGCTGCGTTGTGTTGACGTATGGCTGGAACGTCGCGTCGTCAGGTCTTCTTTTTGCCGGCGTATTGTTTTCTTCTAGGCTTCGTCGGTATGACGGCGTCTCGTTGATATATCGTCGAGGCCGTCTTTCCTGCATTTTCATCGGCGGCCGAGGACCTTGTCAGTTCGATGAACAGCAACCGCACCTCCATCGGTTGGTGCTTTTAGTTTTCCGGATATGGTCTCGCAGACCGGTCCCGGGCTGGGCCAGTGTATGGCCGACATTGCGGCGGCAGGTAGCGGTCTGGTGACAGCGAACGGAACGGTCGTCGAGTTCTCCACTGAGTGGTGGAAATAGTCGGCGATGTCACGGAGCGTTCACCTTGCTGTGGGTCCGGTGCGTTAACGGCGAACCCTCGCAGGTCCATCTCTGGGTAAGGACATCGACGGTAGGTGTGGCGAGCTTCTCCGCAATGATAGCAAAGCCAACGGTGGTCGCGCGCGCGCCTAACGTCAGTCTTCCTTGGAATGCTGCGCGTGGCGTTGGGCTGGCGTGCTGGCGGGGGTGGTGGTGCAGCATGGAAGTGTGGCGTTCCCGTACCCTGGCACAAGCGCGGAGGGGGAATGTTACGGCGAGCTACGGCCGCGTATGCCTTCTGGCTGAGGCTGCGGCAATTGGGGTAGTCCGAGCGATTGTTGGAGCTCCTCACATACGACGTCGGCAATCGAAGCCATTTGAGGCTGTGATGAAGGGAACAGCTTCTGAAACTCCTTCCACATGACTGCTCTGATAGTCTCGCGCAAGTCGTGGGTGGCCAGTGACTGAACTCCGGTATAGTTGGCCGAGTTCGTCTACCGGTTGAGTTGCCGGTCCGCATTTCCAGTGTCTTCTCGATGCTGGTGGCATCGCGTATTAACTTGTTGACGGTCTTTGGTGGGCTTTGTACTATTCCCGTGAAAAGTTGCTCCTTCGGTCCACGCATGAGTAGGCAGACTTTCTTCTCCTCGGACATGTACGGGTCGTGCATGGCGACAAGGATGGCTCATCTCCTCCGTGAAGATCGCGATGGTCTTATTGGGTAGCTGCACTTAGATTTCTAGTAGAGCTTGAGCTCGTTCGCTGCGTAAGACGCTTGTGAATATCTGCAGGAAGCCGCTTTGCAACAGGGTCCACGTCGTTAAGGCGGCTTCTCTGTTCTCGAACCACATCCTGGCGGCGTCTTCCAATGTGAGAAAGACATGTCGCAGCCTGTCGTCGGAGTCCCAGTTGTTGAAGGTCGCGTTTCGTTCATAAGTCTCCAGCCAGAATTTTGGGTCTTCAGATGATGATCCATGGAAGGTTGGTGGGTCCCGAGCTTGTTGGCACAGAATGGGGACGCTGGGGCAGCCATTGGGGCTGCTGACTTGGGTTTTATCCCTGTGGTTTTCTTCGGAAGAGGTTCGTATTTCGGTAGCAGTCCTTGCTGACTACGGCTAGCTCACATGTCCTTGGCGACGCTGGTGTTGTCCTCGTGCTTCAGGCTTGAATAGCGGCTTTGCGGGCGTTCGGTACATGAACGCACCAGCACATCGGCCAGATGTTACGTATTAGTGACGTTAACGAAAGCAGCCAAACTGAGAATGAAGAAACTAGCATTTTAGTGGGCGAACTTGCGGCCTAAAAACAGTCTGCACTGAAAGAACGGTGACAGCTGCGAACACAGTCGGCGATCGTCGAAAATCTGATCAGCGGGTCAAGCGCGTCGGCTTTTAGACATCAGTGATCGAAAGTTCCAGAGTTATCACTGGTGCCCGCGTGTCTTCCAGAAAGTTCTACACCATTCGCGTCGCGCATACATGAAATCAGATTACACAAGGTTCGGTGACAACAGACAGCGGGTACAATCATCGATAACATTTGAGAAACTTCTAATACATGCAGGCGCGTCCTGCGCTGTGCGATAACATTTGTTAGGTGGTGAGAGGTGGTCACTCGATAAAGATACATAAGTACACGCGTCAATATTCTGCACAGGATGAGGTTGAGGTTGTTTTGCGAGCTACGTCTTGGGAGGAAGCGGCAGAACAACATTCATTAGGAACAATCGTTCTGATAGAAGAGGCGGAAATAACTTCCTTGAATATCTTGCGATAATTCAAGCGCACCAGATGATTCTTGTCATGATTTTGGCTTCTAGCGCGAAGTGAAACACGCACCGTACCGTACCGTATGTACGGTACCGTATGTATGTACGTACCGTACCGTATGTTACCGTACCAACTCGCCCAACTGTCTATCCTTTTGCATTACGATTCTTGTCATGCATATGAAAAGATTTGACGTACTCGAAATTATGGCAAACATTCAATTTAATTTCGAGCAGCAACTCCCTGAAAGCCCTTCCAGAAGTGCCCTCTCACTCTCAATGCTCCCACTCCTCCCAGCGTGCCCGCCCGTGAAAAACGAGAGAACACAAACTGAACAAGCGCTTCTATTCCGACAGCCTATTCCAGCTCGCTAACTAACCGCTCAAGCGCTGCGCACGTCCCTTTATGTCGAAATGCTAAAGATGCGTGAATTGCATTATCATCGCCTTCTTCTTACTCTTCTATCACGCGCCATGCTAATTCATCTGGTCTAAGCGCTCGTGATCGCAGCCCATCACGCTTGAGTGTTCACGCTCTGGTTCAACTTGTCATTACAGCGTCATTGCTGCATTGCAAATGAGTTCAGCGGGCAAATGGGACAAAGGGGCCATCTTTGTTTTGAAAAGAACTCTGAAAATAAGATCGAAACACAGAGTCAAGCAACAAAGTATTTTTAGCTTTAAAGGTAGAATAACTCTAGGAAATAAAACGCGAGTAAAGCTTGACTGCTCCCAAAGTCCCGAGACACACTTTTCATTCAGAAAGAATACAGAGCCTTGTCTCAGCCGTCGAGGAACTATATAGCCAAATGATGAGGCAGGAACTGAGAGAAGGATTGCTAAGCGTTATTTGTTTCGCTGCGCCAGAGTCACCGTTCACCCGGCGCCTGTGCTCTTGTTTGAACTGAAAGCGCCGTAGTCCTTCTCGAAGAAAATGCACGACATGATATCATGCCCATTCGTTTTGTTTAAAGGCTTGCGAATATTTTGCTGAGCTTGTCAGAAAAGTACTATATATATATATATATATATATATATATATATATATATATATATATATATATATATATATATATATATATATATATATATATGTGTGTGTGTGTGTGTGTGTTTGTGTGTGTGTGTGTGTGTGTGTGTGTGTGTGTGTGTGTGTGTGTGTGTGTGTGTGTGTGTGTGTGTGTGTGTGTGTGTGTGTGTGTGTGTGTGTGTGTGTGTGTGTGTGTGTGTGTGTGTATATACCTTCACGTAATGCGAAGGTTGTGGGTTCGGTTCCCCCCTGCAGCAGGTTGTTTTTTCAACCACTTTAATGTCCTTTAATTTATCGTTTCATTTATTAAGCACCAGTAATTTCCCCTATGTTGTCCTTGGTGTCAGTGTTTGTTGGCATCTTATAATATGACTAATAAAAATCCTTGGTTAATCCCCTTTTCTTCTCGTTGATTACATAACGAGGGTCTCGAATCCGGCAACATTAATGCCTTCAGGTAGCATACGAGGGTTTATTGACCAGTTGCCTTCACCCTAAAAGATCACATTCTCGTGACGCCTGCGGCAAAAAAGACGTTCCACGTGCGCCGCCAAGGTCTGTGGGTGGTGGCGCTGGTTAACACTCCCAGGGTTCTACTAGGACACATAAATACCAAAGAAAGTGGATGGGAAAACCGCGCAGTGGTAGCTCAATTGGTAGAGCATCGCACGCTAAATACGAAGGTTGTGGGTTCGCTTACTACCTGCGGCAAGTTGTTTTTTCATCCACTTTAATTTCCATAATTTATCGTTTCATTCATTAAGCACAAGTAATTTCCCCTATGTTGTCCTTGGTGTCAGCGTTTGTTGGTTTCTTATGATATGACCAATAAAAATCGGGCCCTTCGGTTAATCCCCTTTTCTTCTCGTTGATATATATGTGTGTGTTTGTGTGTGTGTGTGTGTGTGTGTTTTCGCGGTTCAACGTGAACAAGAGACAGCAACACGTTGAGCGAAACGGCAGAACAGCCTGCTGAAAACCACCAGAACGACGACCTCTTATTCGTCTCCGGTTCCCTCAGACGCACTACACAGAGTCCGTTAAAGCACATTATCACCATCGTCGTCCTCACGTCTACATAGAGCACGCGTCATTTGCCCTCTCTCTAAAAGAGCATCGCCCCACTAGGGTATGTCACCAAGTTTACTTGGTGAAAAAGAAAGTCCGTTGTACAGTCACTCGCTAACATAGCCCTTCATGTGCACTGCGTGCACAAGTTCAGAAAGGCTGTTCCTTTGTTGGTGATGAGAACTTCTGTGGCGCTAAGTCGTGGCAGGATGTTGTCGACGAAAAATTTCGCCATTTTGACGGCAAAACCTTTCTGCAGAGCTTTCGTTTCAGCGAAGCGGTTGGGGCGGTCCGTCGCCACGACGATTCACTTGTTTCCGGTTGTCGACGTCGGAAAGGGCCCCGACGAGTCCATCCCAATCTGCTGCAATGGTCGGCAAAGAAGCTCGATCGGCTGTAGTAATCCTGCTGGCTTTGTCGGTGGCTTCTTCCGTCGCTGACACTCTCGGCATGTCTTGACGTAACGGGCGACGTCGGCGTTGAGGCGCGGCCAGTAATACCTTTTCTGTATTGTCGATAGCATCCGGGAGATTCCAATATGTCCAGCGGTCGGATCCTCATGTAGGGCGGGCAGTACTTCTGGACGCAGCGATGAGGGGACAACAGGATCGCAGTAGACGCGGACTGGTGAGAAGTTTTTCTTTGCGAGTAGTTTGTTCTGAAGCGAGAGCGAAAACAATCCTCACCTAAATGGCCGAGGTACAATGTCGGTGTTCCCTTCCAAATACTCAGCGAGGCTTTTAGCTAGTTGCTCGTTGCTGTTCAGCAAAGTTTTCCGCGCTTGTTGTTCCAAGGAAGACGTCGTCATCGTCATCTTGCGGCGGCGGATCAATGGGGGTGCGTGACAGGTAATTGGCATCAGAGTGTTCTCCTCCTGACTTCTATATCACAGTGATGCCATATTCTTGCAGTCTGAGGCTCTACCGTGCCAGCCATCCTGAAATCTCCTTTAAACTCGCTAGCTAACCCAACGCGTCATGGTAGCTGACGACATTGAACGGCCTGCCATATATGTGGGGGCGAAATTTTGCTGGCGCCCAAACGATGGCTCGGTATTTCTGTGCGGTAGTAGAATAAGTGCCTTCCACTTCTGACAGCGACCAGCTAGCGTAAGCTATCACCCGTTCAAGTTCATCTTTCCTCTGGACTAGGACGGCACAGAGGCCTAGACTACCGGCGTTAGTGTGGATTTCTGAATTTCCGTCCTCGTCGAAGTGCGCAAGTACCTGTGGTGACTGCATGCTTTGTTTGAGTTCTGAAATGCGTCGGCATGTGGCGTTTCCCACTTGAACTCAACATCACATTTAGGTAGATGTGTCAACGGCTCAGCGATGCGTGAAAAGTTCTTGACAATGCTGCTTTAGTAGGCACACATGCCAAGGAATTTACGCACGGCCTTCTTGTCGATGGGCTGCCTGAACTTTACGATGGCAGCTGTCTTCTGCGGGTCGGGGCGCACTGCAGATTTGCTGATGGCATGGCCCAGGAACAGTAGCTTGCCGCACGCGAAGCGGCACTTTTCCGCCTTCACAATGAGCCCTGATGACTTGATGGCCTCTAGTACTGTCTAAAGCCGCCTGAGGTGATCGTAGAAATTTCTGGCGAAGACGATGTCGTCATCCAAGTAAACAAGACAGGTCTGCCACTTAAATCCTACTAAGTGATCATACTACTAAGTGATAATACTACTAAGTTCATAACGCGCTGGAACGTTGCAGGCGCTGAGCACTGTCCGAATGGAATGACCCTGAACTCGGAAAGCCCGTCTGGCGTGATGAAGGCGGTCTTTTCGCGATCTCTCTCGTCCACTTCTATTTGCCAGTAGCCAGACTTGAGATCCATTGACGAGAAGTATTTACCGTTGCAGACTGGGAGGGGGTTTTCGACGATTTTTTCGACGGCTGGTTGATGTTGTCGCAAAGCTTTTCGTCGACTTCTTGTCTTATAGAGGCCTTGGCCGTTCAGCAGGCTCAGCTATGGCTGGAAGTCCCGGGCTCGCCGGCAGGATCACGTCCAGGGGTAGTGGCTAGAGGTCGTAGGCTGGGAACTGGCATTAAGCGATGAAATCCGCAGCGACAAGGCAAGCAGAGAAACCCCCTCCGAGATATTCGAGTTAATCACACTCTCTCCCACAACTTATTTCGAGGTTAGAAACAGCGAGCGCCAGAAAGGCAGCCATAGAGGAGTGCCGCGCAATGACCCCTAAACAAAGTTCAATTGGTAGCGTGACTAACGTTCTGATCAATTTAGGTTCAATCGTGTCTAACAGAAGGCACAGCTCAAGCAGCTCTGAGGCAATCGACAAAGGGAGGTCGTTTACTACAAAACAACACACAAAAAATCCCTTAAAGGGACCATGAAACGATTTTTACAATTTTCTACAAACGTACTGCGTCGTTAGAGTAGGTCCTTCTGTTCATTAATTGACGCATCTAAGTGCTTCGCGTAAAGCGTATAATTTATTATAAGGTTCTAAACATGCACATCGCTGCAGATCGCAGCACACTGCGCGGCGGAATTTTAAGCCGCCCCTACCCAAATGATGTAAATCACCCATATGACGTCAGGAGGGTGAGCTATCCTATTGGCTGACCAGGGCGCGCGATCGATAATTTTTCCAACTTTATAGTAAACTAATGATGTTCGTAATAGTTGAAATGTTTGTTAATTTCTTTTTATAAAAGAAAATAACATAAACGGGATGCACAAGAACAATTTTTCAGTATACTTAAGCACTTCCGGCACACAGCAAGTGTCGTCTGCTTGTGTTACAACGTGCTCTGTCTTTGCCGAGAGCTCGGCCGTCAGCGTCGGTCTGTCTTTTCGCGAGCGCTATGATTCGACTTTGTTGCGTTGTGGACTGCAAACGTAGCGACTGGCAATACGTCAAGCTGCGACATCGTGTCACTCTGCAAGCCAGTAGACGAGCGCACTGGCTGCAGCACATCGGACTGCCGCTATCCAATCGGCGCCAGGATTTGCGCGATTGCGGCCATCACTTTACACCGAAAGATTACTAACGCAATAGCGTTTCGCGAGTCCGGTGTTAGGGTAAACGCAAGCGCAAAGGGGACAGGGCCTGGTCGTGTCCCCTTGCGTGTTGTTTCATGGGATGAGCAAAAGCGCAAATTTGAATGGTCTGCACAGTGCAGCCGCCTGGGGGCATAGAGCTCAACCAGACACAGTAGCAGTAACAAAATGTATTCTTCTTTGCTGCTGGTGTACATTTTTCGCAGGAGTGTAATCGTTACCACGCTGTTTCCGTAAATGTTTTAAATATTTTACACTTGGTTAGAGCAATATTCGCTCTTTGTTTGGCTGGTTAAGCTCTGCGCCCTCGGGTGGCTGGACCGTGGAGACTGATCAGGCAGCTCACGTACGTCTACGCTACAGTTCCTTCATCAGCTAGAGTTTATGCCTCCACCGTTGCATCGTTCAGCTAGTGTGTGATTGCTGGAATACCAGACACGTTCGGCGTACGACAGAATGCTCGCAACGCACGCTGCTTCGATAGCTCTCGCTTGCGGTCGACGGCCAAGCGACTAGCGGAGAGGTTTCGCGCGGGCGGGGGTGGGCTCTCAAACAACCGGAAGTGGACGATGTGACGTCGCATCGTGACGCAGAACCAGTGAAGGCGGAGCTTAGCCCCGATGGCTCGGCGAACGAGTTGAGGAGGAAAAGCATGGCTAGGGAGGAGGGTAACTTGTAATCGCTTGTAGCTTCATTAATACGTAACGCTTCACTTAAATTGAGGTGCTAATGTTCCACTCAAGCTGTACCCTACGCGTCTACAATATTTGTCAAATCAAAAGACACAGCTCACTAAAGTAAAAAAAAAAAGGAAAGAAAGAAAGAATAAATCAAGGATCTGAATCGATTCGGCCCTTCCAATAACTGAAACGCCTCAGCTGAGGATAACCGCGTTTTGGTTCATTCATTGCCCCTCTGTAGAGTGAAACTCGAAAATATGCACGACCGAGTCACATGGTCGCCGCAGGCGAGCATCTAGGAGACAAACTTGACAGTTGTCACAACGGGCAATCATTTGAAGTGCGTGCCAGCCAAGGAGCGTGTTAGCCCAAGAGCAGGCTACTTTGAGCCACCTTTGTCCCTCCCCCCGAAATGGCCCCAAGACCGCTGTTAATTTGGTCGTGGTACGGCTAGGTCGAAATTGCACGAAAAAATTGCGACCCACTCCCGCCAACGTGTCCCGTGTACTCACCTCCACCCTTCCGCACTAAATATTCCGCGTGGTGCTTGATTCACAATCGCCAGAGCCAAAGAAAAAGGCGGCCTTTTGAACCACGGGATTTGTCACAGCGATTGAAATGGTCAAAGGGATCAGGGTAGCACACTGAGTTGCTCGTTTGGTCAGTGCCACCTGTTAGTACCAGCGTCTCTAATGCGAAACGTACTGGCCACTGCTGAACGCTCTACACTAAACTAAGTTAATTCATAGAGGTACTTAAAAAAAAAAGCTACACTCGGCCTGCGCACAAGGACCTTTGGGAAAAAAATTGCTTTCCTAACGCGAAACTATTAAAATGAAAATACGTTCCTATTAACTAAAAGAAAAAATGCGTCGTGCACTAATTACGAAAAGAAACAGCAACAAAAAACTTTTGGATGCGCCCAATTCGACAATCACTCTTTCTTAATGCGCGCTCGATTGACTCGCCGACTGACAGCCTTTGCGTCACGTGAGCACAAGAGGTTCGAGACCTACATTGCTCTCTGCCCTCGCCTGCCACTCCGTGTGTTCGCAACTTGCTGTCTTGTACCTGAAGGGGAGGCCGTAAACGCGTGATGAATACCCATTCTCCCTTTGAGCTCGCTCTCGGGTCGCATTCCGCTTCAGTGACTGCTCGACTGGCCCGCTTCTGATGCGCATGTCTGAGCCAGGCTGAACATCTCAGCCGCACCCTTAAACCCAGAGATGTGCTCTCTCCTGTCTTTATCAGCCTTTCACGGAGCGTCCGTTTCCTGAATCGCCACAATGAACTCTTTTAGGCTCTGCGCGACGGCCTGTGGCAATCTGGCGTCTTTCGGGAGTTGTAGTTTTCGGTGCGCCGAATACTTAGCTCTTTTGACCCTGCGCCGTCTGAACCCATTTTTCGCTGCCAGGTGGTCACCGAATGTGCCCCTAGAACCCCCGAGCGTCCTGTTCTTCATATGCCTGACCGCCATGTCATTTTCTCTATTTGGCGATTCCAGAACGTCGCCCAAGTGCGGTGGAACGAGCAATGTTCTCAGCGCCTCCTTTACACTGTTATGGCTACTGAAATAAGCCTCGTCCTCGCAAGGAGCGCCCTCCCGGATTGCCACTGTCTGTTCTTTCTGTATTCTCGGCAATGCCTGAGAGTCACCCCAGTGCTGAAGCACGAGGAAGGTATCCAGCCCTACACTGACCCGCATAGGGTTGCTGGAACAAGCCTCGTCCCCACAAGGAGGGCTCTCCGGGATGGCCGCGAGCTCGGTTTCGGCGTACGACTGCATTGCGCAGTCACCGATGCTGGAGCCCTGAGCGAACTCCGTTCCGTTCAGCCGCGTCGGGTCTTTTCTTGGCTCGGCCGCCACCATATCTGGGTCAATCCCAGATGATTCTGGAAAGTCACCTAAGTGCTCGGATATGAGGAAGGTCTCCGGTGCCTCTTTAACGTTTTCAAGGCTACTAGAACAAGGCTCGTCCTCGCAAGGGATGCCCTCCGGAATGCCCCCTCTCTGTAGACCGGCAAAGGCCTCGCTCTCGACGACATCCGCCATCGACGACATCGATGACATCCGCCTTCTTTAGCTGCTTCCCACAATCAATCCCGAATTCCCCGCATATCGCGTTTAAGTCCGTTCTGCGCAATTTCCTGGAATCCATGGCTACCACTTTTTCTGCCGACAAGTTTCTCAAGGAAATAATTGTTGGAGCAAGGTGTCTTTCAGCAAGGCTTCTAACACCCTTTTTATCAGGATGAACCACGTTAACCCTGGTAACTCTCAAAGAGAAAAAAGGTCGCGCACTTGTCATGCTGAAGTCAAAGCACTGCGCAGATTAACCCACCGCTGCCACTATTGTTGTGACTCGGGTTCGGAAGATGTGGAATTCACTTTGCACGAGAACATGGGGTTGGGCCCGACATCCAGGACGTTTTATACACAAGGTTATATTTACATATATAGCAGAAAATTTCAAGTAGTACATGCCCATTTGGGCGGCTGACAGGTGATTGACCATATCCTTGCTCTATTTACCCAAACCTCCACTGACCGAAGTACTCCCGTGTTGGCCATAAATCATCTGTGTTGAGAACCATTTTGACGAGGCCATCGGCCCGTTCACCATAATCGCGCTAACCATGACGGAGGTTGTCTCGGGATGAACGGCCGAACGGCCGAAATTGCTTTTTAGTATGGGGATCTACCACAATGACTTACTTAACAAAGGTGTACATTCTACAAAAAAAAGATAATTAGGCTTCTTTTTGATGTCCCGTACAATGCTCATACACATAATTTGTTCATTAAAGAATATATAATGCCTGTCTGAAAATATATTTATTTATTTATTTATTTATTTATTTATTTATTTATTTACTTATTTATTCATTCATTTATTTATTCATTTATTTATTTATTTATTTATTTATTTATTTATTTCATACATACTGCTAGCCTCCATTTGGAGGCTGTTGCAGGACATGAGAAAGTACGTTGCATCAAAATATCAATGACAAACTTACACACTTGTTAATATTGTAGTTTTCAAGAAGACGTAGTTGAGCAATACAATAAGAGGGTGTGACCTTCCTGAGTCAGCCCTTAAAGGTTAATGAACAGAAGTACAGAAGCATAAGATGAACAACAAAAAATTACATCAAAACCAATTAGAGACAAAGTGCGGTGTCTGTAGGCGATACTTATCAATCAAGATGCGTACTCATAGACATATTTTTCCAGCATAGGAAGGGGAAATGGTCAGGTGAGCAAATTATAATACCACTAGGCAATGAATTCTAGTCTCTGGTTGTCTGACGAAAGAAAGAATACCTGAATGTGTCTGTGTGGAACCTGTATTCAATTAAATGTTTAAGATGTTTAGTTCTAGTGTTTCGCTGTTCAGAGAAAGATACATATGCACCACTGTTTAATTTGTAGCCCCCGCTAAGGAGGTGGAATAGAAACTTGAGGTGTAATGATTTAGCACGTTTGCAAATAGTTGAGAGGCAAGCATTAGCAAGGAGTTCTGTCGAAGAATCATTACGGTTGTACCTATTATAAATGAATCTGATGGCTTTTCTCTGTGTTGCTTCTGGGAGTTTTATGCACTGTTTGGTATGGAGGAACCAGCAGGTAATACCATATTCTAGTATGGGACGAACGAATCAGGTGTAGGCTAGCATCTTAGTGTCTGGTTAGGCAGATTTTAAAGAGCGTTTAAGTGAATAAAGTGTTGTAAATGCCTTAGAAGAAATGTGTGACACATGTTTGTTCCATTTCATATCAGATGATAGGACAATGCCAAAATATTTATAATTGTCGACTATCTTTAATTTTTGCTGTTCTATCGTGTAGGTGAATTCTAATGGGGTTTCTTTCGGCTTACTCTCATAAAAACAGTCTTGTCTAAATTAATCTTTATTAGCCATGCCTGACACCAATTCTCTACTTGCGTAAGCTCGTGATTTAGTGTTGCTTGATCATTATGGTTCCTAATCTCCCTATATATAATGCAATGATCTGCAAACATGCGCATCACTGCAATTATACATCTATAGACTAATTGTTCCGTTTAAGCTTGAATTAAAAGAAAAACGCAGTTTTTTTCGCAACCTAGCTAAGCTGGAAATGAAGCCCACATCCTATGCTATACGTCAATTTGAATACTGGAAGGCGGTCACTCCTCGGGCTAAATATTCTATAGCTACACTATCGTATATTTTGCCTAAACTTCTTAATAATCTGAATAAATGTGTAATTGATTTACGTCGTACTACAGTTCGCGAACTGCGCCACGTGATCACAGAACGTGACCACATAATCCATGGATAACATGTAAGCTCCTAGCTGTAATACACAAGCAGGATAATCTTTACAAGAAAACCAACCGACAACCATTTACCAAGAATTTAGCCATCCGGTACAAGAAGTTTTCTAACCAGCTTTCTGCCACATTGAAGAAAGCTAAAAAAACGTGGTAAGAAAGAAACATTTTGGAATGCTGTCACAACTTAAAAAAGAAATTGGAAATCGCCAGCTCCTTCTTACATAGGGCAAGGAATCCGAAACTATAACAGAAATTGCTTATCAGGGTAAGGTGTACAAGACCGCCAAAGAAATAGCTGATGCGTTTGCTGATTTCTTCTTTAGCAGTGAACTAGAGAGGCCTGCGCATGACAATGCCGTGCCCCAGCGCTTGCCACAGTCTCTTTTTTTATTTACAACTACAACACAGGAAGTTATGAACATTATAAACAACATGAAAATAACCGGTGCCCGCATCAATAAATTACACCCTTCCCATATAAAATTAATTGCACCCTTAATAACTGACGTCCTTGCAGACTTCATCAACATCATGTTTAAACCGGGCAGTTTTCCACGGGAAATAAAACAACGCAAGATCACCCCAATTTTTAAGAAAAGTGACCACTCTTTAATTTCCGATTATCGCCCCATCTGTAGGCTACATTTCTTTAGCAAGGTAATTGACAAGCTCACAGAAAAACGTTTAACTAATTACCTTACAAAATTTAACATTCTCACACCATTTCCATACAACTTTCGCTCGGGTTACTCGACAGAACTTGCTCTTGTTGCTCTAACCGATCAAGTAAAATTCGCTATCGATGAAGGCAGTTATGCAGCTTCAGTATTTGTAGATTCAAGTAAAGCATTTGAGAAAATTAATCATCACATCTTATTTCGTATGCTTAAATCATTAGGAATTACTGGCCCGGCACTTTTGTTACTACAAAATTACTTAACAGACAGAATGCAGGTAGTAACTATTTCAGGCGTTCATTCTAAAACCATGTTCACTAATACTGGCGTGCCCCAGGGGTCCATATTGGGTCCACTTTTATTTTTATTATACGTCAATGATCTGCCTAACTGCCTCTCTTCTTCGAAATTTATACTTTATGCAGATGATACTACTGTCATTAACTCCGATAAATGCCTTACAAGCTTAGTATCTAACCTTAATGACTATTTACACAGCCTGCTGGAGTGGTGCCATACAACCAGCTACAGATAAACCCGTCGAAAACAAAATTTGTTTTATTCACTTCGCACCAACAAACACTTCACTCCATTGCTCCTATTTTTCTAGGCGAAAGTCCTATCTATGCAAGTTTTTATGTAATTATCTGGGCATAGATATAGACACAAATCTTAAATTTATTTAACACTGAACCAAAGTAAAACAGAAGACTACCTACGGGATTAGGGTACTTCTGAAAGCACGAAAAATATTTAACCATCAAATACTACTATCATTATACTTTTCATTTATTCATTCCCGCATTAACTACTGCGTTACTTGCTGGGGAAACACTTACGTAACCCATTTAAACTCATTGCAAATCTTTCAGAATCAGGCTATTAGGATAATTACATTTCGCCCATATAACAACAACGCCTCATACCTTCTACGAACCAATCACATTCTTTCAGTCACGCAACTCGTTAAATATAACCTAGGTACCTTTTTCTTCCGTCAAATCAATTCCACACGGTGCGATAGCTTGATACCACAATCTTATCTAATAAATACTAATATTACCAGGTTTCCAGTACATAGCAACTTCATTTTACCCAAAATACATACTGCTTATGGCAAGCAGAACGTCCATTTTTCATCTATCTCATTCTGGAACACACTACCATTACATATAAGAACACTTAATATTCATGAATTTAAGAAACAACTAAAAAATTACATTCTGTCAAATACTGATGCCTAGTTGATACTCACAAACATTCTTTCAGGCTGCCTTCATTTCGTTTTCATTGCCACACGATTAGATTTCTGTCTCTGCCTTACATATACATTCGAGTTAGAAATTTATACTGTGTTTGTCACGTCAGCTTTATTATTTGTCAACGAGATTATGTTACAGTGCTTCTTTATCTTGACATTTATGCACACGTAATTTGTCAATCGTGCTGTTCATACTAAAACCTGTAATTCTTCCATGCTAACAATTTGTTCAAACTGCTGTAATTTTTTCATTACGTTTACTTTGTAAAGGATGTGCCATTGCAGTCTTTGACTTTGGGACCTCCTTCTGTACATTAACATCTCGTAATCTTTCTAATCATCTTAATAAAACCGATTCTGATTCTGATATGTTATGTCTTTGAACCCCTTTAATATTGATTTCCTTTTAATGCATTAAATCGAATCAATTTTGCGTTGCCTTTTGTTATATTCCTGCATGTTTCATGTATGCTCCTGTATTGCTTCGTAGAGGGGACCGTGGGCTCTAGTCAAGCTGTTCAGCAGCTTTTACCAATGGCCCCTCCATCGCTGTGATGGAAATAAAGCTTATTATTATTATTATCACAACAATGCCAAGAATGACGTCTCTTGAACACTGTTGGAGGGTAACGAAAGTGGCAGAGTAAGTCCGGTCATGAACGGTAATTCTTGCCATGCAGATCCCAGTCGGCGTTATGAGGTGCCCTCCAGCGGTCCGAATTCGAGGGCCTTCCCATGCAGTCTTAACTGTCTTCAACTGGGCGCCGATGGATCCCCCTCATGACGGAGTAATCGGCTCCTGTGTCCAAGAAGGCGATGACTGCGTGGCCGTCGAGGACCACGTCGAGGTCGGTGGTTCTTTGTCTTGAGTTACAGTTAGGTCTAGGCGTCGGATCACGGCTGCGTCGCGTTGACCTGTGGCTGGTATGTGGCCTCGTCAGGTCGTCTTTCGTCGCTGTGTTTTTTTGCTTCCAGACTTCATTGGGATGGCGGCATGTCATTGATACGTTGTCGGGACAGAATTTTCACGCTTCTTCGTCGACGGCGGAGGACCTTCGCCAGTTCGACGAACAGGAACCGCAGTTCCATCGGTCGCTGCTTTTAGTTTTCCGAATATGGGCTCACAGACCAGCCCCGGGCTGGGCCAGTGTATGGTCGGCGTTGCGGCGACAGGTAGTAGCCTGGTGTGGGAATCACGGTCGTCGAGAATTCCGCTGTTTGGCGGCGAGTTAGACAGCGACATCACGTGGGCGCTCCCCAAGCTGTGGACGCGGCGCGTTGACAGTGGACCCTCTCATACGAGACGTTCATTTTAGGGATCGCCAGTCATCTGTGCGCAGGCGCGAGTAAGAGTGGGCGCAAGAGAGAAAATCTGGGGGCTTTTGCTCCCTGAATATATTGCTGCGGAACAGTATTTGCGATCACGAAGAGGCGAGCAGTCTGAAGACGACGACGATGATTAGAGGCTAGCGCGGGCTGTCGCCGCTTGGCCAAGTGCGGCGTATTTCCCTGTAAATATACTTGTATATAGCTTTCCCTCTGCGTCTTCCTACGTAACATATCTGGTGGAGGTGGACGTTCCCTGTACCTCGTCACGGAGCTTCGCAGTGGACGGTACGTCGAGCCTTCCTTCATGCCTCCCGGCGATAACAACTCGACCCTGCTGGCTCCGCCACCTGCTGCCACTTCGAAGACCTACATCACTCTACCCGCTTGCCGTGATCCTGGCGTATTCTCGGGCAAAGATGGGGAAGACGTCGATGATTGAATCAGCCTGTGCGAACACATCAGCCGCAATAACCAGTGGCACCCTGCTATCATGCTCGCCAACGTAGCCTTTTACCTCGGTGGCACACCTCGAGTTTGGTTTCGGGCGCACGAAGATGAGCTCACCAGTTGGGATTCGCTTAAGCAAAAGCTCCGAGACTTGTTCGGCACTTCCTACGGTGACCAACTAGCCGCGCAGAACGCGCTTTCCGGCTGTGTGCAGACGTCAACAGAGCCCTACGTCACATACATTCAGGAAGTCTTGGCTCTGTGCCGCAGAGTTGACGCACACATGACTGAGTCAGACAAGGTTTCCCACATCCTCAAAGGCATTGCCGATGACGCCTTCAACTTGCTCGTTTTCAACAACGTGGCGTCGGTGGATGCAGTTATAAAAAAGCGCCGCCGCCTGGAACTCGCTAAAATCCGACGTATTGACCACCAGTGTGCCCGTCTGCCCAACACCCCAGCGACATCTTCCTGTGCCGACGCTCCTCGTCACAACAACACTGGCGATGTTACCAGGATCGTCCGGCGTGAGATCGAGGCCGCCTATCCGGCTGCCATCAACTTCAGCCGAACCAACGCACCTGCAGTCACAGTTTCCCTGATCAAGGCAGTTGTCCGCCAGGAGCTCGAAAACATGGGTCTTCACACCATTTGCTCGGCCCATCCCCTCATACCCGCCCGGTTCCTTCGATGGCGCCCCTCCCGCATCTTGTTACCCACCATGTTTCCGCAACCTATCCGAATGGCGCACTGCTGACGACAAGCCCATTTGTTTTCACTGCCATCAAATTGGGCACATTTCTCGGCGTTGTCACAGTCGCTGGATTTCCCCGACCCGGTCTACTTATTCTGCCTACTCTCGCCCTCCAGGTGGCCCTTCTCGACCCTATGCCGCACGCTCCGATAATGCCACCACTGATTCACCTGCGCCGAACCGCCCCTATTCTCGTTCGCCTTCGCCCCAACGTCGACAATCTCGCTTTCCCCAGCCCCGTCGCTCCTATTCGCCGACTCCCTTCGGACGCCGCTCGCAGCCGGAAAACTAGACGATGCAGCGCCTCGACGCTGCATTGCTCACTACGCCACCAAATCCTCTACTGACGTTGCCCACTCATTTGAACCTTCTTGACGTGCAAGTCGACGGTCTTTCTGTGTCTGCTCTTATAGACACTGGGGCGCATCTGTGCGTAATTAGCACTGGCCTTCGTAACCGGCTCAAGAAAATAATCACGCCCGCCACGACGCCTGTCATACGTGTCGCCGATGGAGGAACAGCCCCCGTAATTGGTATGTTGCCGCCCGCTTCTCCTTCACCGATCGCTCCACTATCGTGCTATTCACAGTCATCGCCCACTGTCCCCACGACATCATTCTCGGCTTAGACTTGCTCTCCGCACATTCTGCTCTCATCGATTGTTCCGCGAGTACTCTCCGCCTTGACCTGCCTGTTCTGGATCCCGCTGAACTACACCCGAGTCGCCTCAGTTCCGTCCACTTCGTTCGCTTGCCACCTTCGCCACTGACTTACGTTGACTTAGTGTCATCCCCACCGGTCCCCGACGGTCACTACATCGCGGCTCCTATGCAAGACGTCCTCCTTAGACACGGGATTGCAGTACCTCATACAGTTTTATCTATTACGGCGAATTGCGTCTGCCTACCAGTGGTCAATTTTGGCTTGACGACACAACTGCTACCACGCGGGATGTCTCTGGCCCAGCTTTGCTCATTCGAGGATCACTCAGTAGCATCTATTGCATTATACGACAATTCAGCCGACCTTCCTCTATAATCGCAGTCGGCAACTTGTACCATCGCCGACTTACGGAAAATGATTGCGCCCGACATGCCGTCCAAGCACACTCGTGAGCTCTACCACGTTCTGTTTTCCTACCACGATATTTTTTACTTTCACGATCGTCCTTTGGCCCAAACTACAGCTGTTAAACATCGTATTACTACCGGCGATGCCCCTCCTATTCATCACCGCCCGTATCGAGTGTCACTGGCTGAGCGTCAAGTTATTCACGCCGAAGTTCGCAGAATGCTTTCCAAGAACATTATTGAACCGTCATGTAGTCCATGGGCGTCACCTGCTGTACTAGTAAAAAAGAAGGATGGCTCGTGGCGCTTTTGCGTGGATTATCGGCACCTTAACAGGGTTACCAAAAGGGACGTGTATCCCCTACCTCGGATTGATGACGCCCTTGGCTGGCTCCACGGTACTCGCTACTTCTCCTCTATTGACCTTCGCTCCGGCTACTGGCAGATTGCCGTGGACGATCTCGACCGCGAGAAGAATGCTTTTGTAACACCCGACGGTCTTTATCAATTCAAAGTGATGCCGTTCGGTCTAGGTAACGCTCCTGCCTCTTTTGAACGCATGATGGACTCCCTTCTTCAGGGTTTCAAATGGTCCACTTGCCTGTGCTACTTGGACGACGTTATAGTATTCTCCCCAACGTTCGCTACACACCTCGAGCACCTCTCAGCAGTCCTGGACGTTTTGCGTCGAGCCGGTCTGCAACTCAACGCATCGAAGTGTCAATTCGGCCGTCGCCAGATTACCGTCCTTGGACATCTCGTTGACGCGAACGGAGTGCAACCGGACCCAGGCAAGATCCATGCTGTTATGCACTTCCCTGTTCCGAAGTGTGTCAAGGATGTGCGCAGCTTCATCGGCCTGTGTTCGTACTTCCGCCGTTTTGTGAAACATTTCGTCGCCATAGCACGACCACTAACCGAGCTTTTGAAAAAAGACGCCCCTTTCCAGTGGCGCGATAACGAGGCCTCTGCGTTCTCGCATCCATTCGACCTTGTTACAACGCCTCCTGTTCTGGCCCATTTCTATCCTTCTGCGCCTACCGAAGTCCCTGCTGATGCCAGCGGTCACGGAATTGGCGCAGTACTGGCACAACGCAAGCATGGCCACCACCGTTTTATCGCTTACGCCAGCAGGCTCCTCTCACCCGCGGAGCGCAACTGTTCCGTATCTGAGCGTGAGTGTCTGGCCCTAGCTTGGACGGTTGCGAAATTCCGCCCATACCTATACGGCCGACCCTTTTCCGTTGTCACAGACCGCCACGCGCTTTGCTGGTTATGCTCACTGAAATATCCTACAGGAAGACTTGGTCGCTGGGCCTTACGCCTCCAGGAATATTCATCATCGTCATCATCATCAGCCTGGTTACGCCCACTGCAGGGCAAAGGCCTCTCCCATACTTCTCCAACTGCCCGGTCATGTACTAATTGTGGCCATGTTGACCCTCCAAACTTCCTAATCTCATCTGCCCGCCTAACTTTCTGTCGCCCCCTGCTACGCTTCCCTTCCCTCGGACTCCAGTCCGTAACCCTTAATGACCGTCGGTTATCTTCCCTCCTCATTACATGTCCTGCCCATGCCCATTTCTTTTTCTTGATTTCGACTAAGATGTCATTAACGCGCGTTTGTTCCCTCGCCCAATCTGCTCTTTTCTTATCCCTTAATGTTACACCTATCATTCTTCTTTCCATAGTTCGTTGCGTCGTCCTCAATTTAAGTAGAACCCATTTCGTAAGCCTCCAGGTTTCTGCCACTTAAGCGAGTACTGGTAAGACACAGCTGTTATACACTTTTCTCTTGAGGGATAATGGCAACCTGCTGTTCATGATCTGCGAATGCCTGCCAAACGCACCCCAGCTCATTCTTATTCTTCTGATTATTTCACTCTCATGATCCGGATCAGCAGTCACTACCTGTCCTAAGTAGATGTATTCTCTTACCACTTCCAGTGCCTCGCTACCTATCGTAAACTGCTGTTCCCTTCCGAGACTCTTAAACATTACTCGCGGGATCGAATCCCGGCCACGGCGGCCGCATTTCGATGGGGGCGAAATGCGAAAACACCCGTATACTTAGATTTAGGGGCACGTTAAAGAACCCCAGGTGGTCAAAAATTTCCGGAGTCCCCCACTACGACGTGCCTCATAATCAGAAAGTGGTTTTGGCACGTAAAACCCCATATATTATCATTATTATTAAACATTACATTAGTTTTCTGCAGATTAATTCTTAGTCCCACCCTTCTGCTCTGCCTCTCCAGATCAGTGAGCATGCATTGCAGTTCATCCCCTGAGTTACTAAGCAAGGCAATATCATCAGCGAAGCGCAAGTTACTAAGGTATTCTCCATTTACTCTCATCCCCAATTCTTCCCAATCCAGGTCTCTGAATACCTCCTGTAAACACGCTGTGAATAGCATTGGAGAGATCGTATCTCCCTGCCTGACGCCTTTCTTTATTGGTATTTTGTTGCTTTCTTTATGGTGGACTACAGTGGCAGTGGAGCCGCTATAGATATCTTTCAGTATTTTTACATACGGCTCGTCTACACCCTGATTCCGCAAGGCCTCCATGACTGCTGAGGTTTCGACTGAATCAAACGCTTTCTCCTAATCAATGAAAGCTATATATAATGGTTGGTTATATTCCGCACATTTCTCTATCACCTGATTGATAGTGTGAATATGATCTATTGTTGAGTAGCCTTTACGGAATCCTGCCTGGTCCTTTGGTTGACGGAAGTCTAAGGTGTTCGGGATTCTATTTGCAATTACCTTAGTAAATACTTTGTAGGCAACGGACAGTAAGCTGATCGGTCTATAATTTTTCAAGTCTTTGGCGTCGCCTTTCTTATGGATTAGGATTATGTTCGCGTTCTTCCGAGATTCCGGTACGCTTGAGGTCTTGAGGCATTGTGTATACAGGGTGGCCAGTTGTTCTAGAACAATCTGCCTACCATCCTTCAACAAATCTGCTGTTACCTGATCCTCCCCAGCTGCCTTCCCCCTTTGCATAGCTCCCAAGGCTTTCTTTACTTCTTCCGGCGTTACTTGTGGGATATCGAATTCCTCTAGACTATTCTCTCTTCCATTATCATCGTGGGTGACACTCGTACTGTATAAATCTCTATAGAACTCCTCAGCCACTTGAACTATCTCATCCATATTAGTAATGATATTGCCGGCTTTGTCTCTTAACGCATACATCTGATTCTTGCCAATTCCTAGTTTCTTCTTCACTGCTTTTAGGCTTCCTCCGTTCCTGAGAGCTTGTTCAATTCTATCCATATTATACTTCCTTATGTCAGCTGTCTTACGTTTGTTGATTAACTTCGAAAGTTCTGCCAGTTCTATTCTAGCTGTAGGGTTAGAGGCTATCATACATTGGCGTTTCTTGATCAGATCTTTCGTCTCCTGCGATAGCTTACTGGTATCCTGTCTAACGGAGTTACCACCGACTTCTATTGCACACTCCTTAATGATGCCCACAAGATTGTCGTTCATTGCTTCAACACTAAGGTCCTCTTCGTGACTTAAAGCCGAATACCTGTTCTGTAGCTTGATCTGGAATTCGTCTATTTTCCCTCTTACCGCTAACTCATTGATCGGCTTCTTATGTACCAGTTTTTTCCGTTCCCTCCTCAGGTCTAGGCTAATTCGAGTTCTTACCATCCTGTGGTCACTGCAGCGCACCTTACCGAGCACGTCCACATCTTGTATGATGCCAGGGTTAACGCAGAGTATGAAGTCTATTTCATTTCTAGTCTCGCCGTTCGGGCTCCTCCATGTCCACTTTCGGCTATTCCGCTTGCGGAAGAAGCTATTCATTATCCGCATATTATTCTGTTCCGCATACTCTACTAATAACTCTCCCCTGCTATTCCTAGTGCCTATGCCATATTCCCCCACTGCCTTGTGTCCAGCCTGCTTCTTGCCTACCTTGGCATTGAAATCGCCCATCAGTATAGTGTATTTTGTTTTCACTCTACCCATCGCCGATTCGACGTCTTCATAGAAGCTTTCGACTTCCTGGTCATCATGACTGGATGTAGGGGCGTAGACCTGTACAACCTTCATTTTGTACCTCTTATTAAGTTTCACAACAAGACATGCCACCCTCTCGTTAATGCTATAGAATTCCTGTATGCTACCAGCTAGATTCTTATTAATCAGGAATCCGACTCCTAGTTCTCGTCTCTCCGCTAAGCCCCGGTAGCACAGGACGTGCCCGCTTTTTAACACTGCATATGCTTCTTTTGGCCTCCTAACTTCACTGAGCCCTATTATATCCCATTTACTGCCCTCTAATTCTTCCAATAGCACTGCTAGACTCGCCTCACTAGATAATGTTCTAGCGTTAAACGTTGCCAGGTTCATATTCCAATGGCGGCCTGTCCGGACAGGAATATTCGTATTCTGTCATCTACAAATCTGGCCGACTACACAAGGACGCTGACTGCCTGTCTCGCTACCCGGTAGACGAGCCTGCCGATGCCGCCAGTAGTACCACCAAAGAAAGTTTCTCAGTGTCTGCCTTCGCTAACATCGCCGATGAGCAGTACCGAGACCTATCGCTGCGAGCATTCAACGAGCGTCTGCGCTCTACACCTACCGACGCATCTGTTCGCCGATATGTCCCCCAGGGCGGCATTCTCTACCGAAGGAACTTCCTCCCTGACGGCTCTGATCGTCTTCTTGTCGTGCCAAAACATTTACGACAGACTGTGCTCTTTGAGATACATGACGCACTCACTGCAGGATATCTTGGGGTAACCCGCACGTACTACCGGGTCCGCCGCCGCTTCTATTGGCCTGGTCTCGCTCGCTCCGTCCGACGCTATGTTGCTGCCTGTGATCCCTGCCAGCGTCGGAAAACACCTCAGGTGCTACCTGCCGGTCATCTCCACCCGATCACCGTCCCTGTGGAACCGTTCTTTCGTTTTGGATTAGACCTCCTTGGTCCCTTTCCCACGTCATCTTTTTGGAACAAATGGGTAGCCGTCGCGACTGATTACGCCACCCGATACGCTATCACATGGGCTCTCCCTACCAGTTGCGCTACTGAGGTCGCGGACTTTCTCTTGCGTGACATTATCTTGCTTAATGGCGCCCCGCGACAGCTGGTTACTGACCGTGGCCGTAACTTCCTCTCGAAAGTTATCGCTGACATTGTGCGTTCCTGCTCCATTGAACACAAGCTGACTACCTCATACCATCCTCAAACCAATGGCCTGACAGAGCGGTTAAACCGTGCTCTTACCGATATCCTGTCCAAGTACGTTTCCAAGGGCCACCACGACTGGGACATTGCCCTTCCTTACATCACATCTGCTTACAATTCTTCCCGGCATGACACCGCCGGATTTTCTCCATTTTATCTACTGTACGGTCGCGAACCGACCTTGCCCCTAGACACGGCACTTCCTCCTGCTGCGATCTCAACAAGCGAGTATGCGCGCGAAGCCATCGCCCTCGCCGACCATGCACGCCAGCTTGCCCATGCTCGACTGACGGCCTCGCAAACCACTCAACAGTGGCAGTACAACGCCTGCCATCGTGACGTAGAGTTTTCGCCTGGTGCGTTCCTGCTCCTGTGGTCGCCCTCTCGTCCCGTCGGACTTTCAGAGAAGCTCCTTTCGCTATACACAGGGCCCTACCGCGTGCTGTGCCAGGTGACGCCTGTGGCGTAGGAAATTGCTCCTGTGAGTTCAACCTCCTCCTCTCCTCTAGCATCTAGGGATCTCCTGCACGTCAGTAGGCTCAAGGCCTACAACATTGCTTCCGTATCCGGCCTTTAGTCGCTCCGGGACGGCGCTTTTGCCACCGGCGGTAGTGCTACGGAACAGTATTCGACACCATAAAGAGGCGAGCAGTGTGAAGACGACGACGACGATTAGAGGCTAGCGCGGGCTGTTGCCTCTTGGCCAAGTGCGGCGTATTTCCTTGTAAATATACTTGTATATAGCTTTTCCTCTGCGTCTTCCTACGTAACAATATGACTCTGCCTAGGCACTACGGAAGAGGTTTCTTAGCGCGAGTTGCATGTGTTTGTCCCCTAGACGTGCCGGCGTTGAGGAGTGCGTACGAGTTTTTTAGGCTCCGCCGCTGGCTGCCCGCGCGGTGAGGCAGTGGCACGGACGCCCCATTTGGTGATCGCTGTGTCTGAAGGGACAAGTTAATTTCTGACTGGTGTTGTATAAGTCGCGGGTACCTTTTTCGTCGTGACAATAGATTGGATTCTTTACAAGCACTGCTCTAGGAGGGCACATGTAACCGGCAAATAGAGGCCTCAGGAGGGCACCTAAAGCAGATGGTGCAGGATTTTCAGGGCATCCAAGGGGTAGCGGGGGATCAAGGCTGGAAGCAGGGCGGCACGCGGGTTGTGGCCGCGGAGGCCGAACGAAGCGTGCCAGGGGGTATTCGCATAAAAAATTGCCTGCCCGCGATAGCCGACAGCCGATCTTATACACGCCTGGCACGTGCAGGACTCGGTGAGCCCCAACTCACGGACCAGTCAGGGTTCTCGCTTTGGTGTCCCTAGCTGTTGCCGCTTTGGCTTCCTGGAGGCGCCGCCAATAATGCGAAAAAAATTACACGTTGTTGAAATTAGTGAAAAACACGATTGTATAAATATAATTACGTCCAGCCGCCAACTTGCGATGCTAAGTTCAGGACTACCACGCCCTGCGATTTCTGCAACACCAGTCAGAACTTTGCCTCTGAAGGTACGTCGGACAGACTTTCTCGCGCCCGCGGCGCTGGTACTGGGTCAGTCATCGTTACCGGCGGCCTTTCAGCCACATGAGCTTAACCGCGGTTTCTAAGGCCTTCTGCCTTCTAGATTTTCAATATATGTGGCCCGGGCTCCACCACAGTCGTTACTGATCTCACAGAAACATCTTTGATGTTATTTACAAAGTACATCGCCGTAACGCGCGAGAAAGCTACGATCCGCTACGACATAGCTGGCTCCTTCATCTACTTTAGCGCCCCAGCAGCCAGCGTCCGAACGTAAACGGACTCGACCCCACTCCGCTTGCCGGCACGCCTAGAGACACGCGCCTACAGCTCGCGCGAAGAAACCTCCTGCGTAGTACCTAGGCAGGGTCATATATTCAATGAGCAAAAGCCCCCAGATTTTTTCTCACGCGCCCACTCTTACTCGCGCCTGCGCACAAACGACTGGCGATCCCGAGCACATCATAATTGGATTTCTCCGCTCTTAGTGCGCATGCGCAAGGAGCAGTGGTTGCGAGGGAGAAATGTGAAACCTTTCGGCCCTTGAGTTTTCTCTTCGCCTAGGTGCTACGGGGAAGAAAGTAGTTAGCTCCGTTTGTCCCTATCGAGCTGGCAGACAGAATGCGTGGCCGGCAAGGCGAGGAAGCCGTGTCCAAGGTGAGTTTGTTGCTATTTTGTTGCGACGGTAGCACATTACATTTTTATAGTCCCAGGGGAATACGTTTGTAAGTCAGGTGTCTTCTCGGATCACTTTAGTGGCAAAGCATTACAGCGTGCCGGTGCGTGGTTCATTAGTGTCGTTGCGCAAGGTCAGCACACCGCACACTTCAGGAGATTCGCGGGAACGGAAACAGTTTATGAATTCGACTGTCGTGCCATTGCGAGGTTGTTGATTTTTATTAATGGTGTTAACACATTGAATTCTGATAGTCGCAGGGGGATACGTTTGGAAGTGAGGCGTTTTCTCGGATTACTTTAATGGCAATTGAAGCATTACGTCGTGCCGATGCATTGTTCATTAGTTTCGTTGAGCATACCACACACTTCAGGGGAATCGCGGGAACGGAAACAGTTTATGAATTCAACTGCCGTGCCGAGGCATTTATTCTTAATGTAACTGAGCATACCACACACTCGGAGATTTGTGGGAATGGAACATTTTGTACTCTGTATGTGAAAGTACTAAACTTGCGTCGCAATGCACTCTGAGCCGTAGATCGTTGTGAGAGCTGTACAGCCACACTGGCAAAACACTGCGCCCTACTGATGAATACGGAACAATTAAATGCATGCTAAAGAACAATGGTCGTCATGCTTCATAGCAGTAGACCGTTGTGAAAGCTGTACAGCAACACTAATATTGGCTACGTGGTGCAGATTCGTAGCGATTCTGAGATGCTTGTGCGCCAGGGTAATTAATGAAGGAGCGCGTATTACTAATCCAGGCTGTTACGATGTCTAGCTCATATACGGGGCGCTCTATGTGGGCGAAACACGGGCTCAGATCGCTATATCCGCGTGTGAAATAGCTCTGAAGGCCTGCCAGCACACTTGTTCGGTGTCTCCGTGCTTGTACTGCGACAGCAGACGTGACGGCAAGTGCGCACGTATATCACACTATATCCTTTGACAGTGGCCGCTTTCCGCTTTTGGTATACTTCGCCGCAATACACTGCGCATGCTTGATTGCGCGACACTGGTGCCTTGCCGCGAAGTATACCAAGAGTGGAAACTGTGATATACGTGTGCACCTGCCGTCACGTCTCCTGTCGCAGTACAAGCACAGAGACGCCTAACAAGTGTACTGGCAGGCCTTCAGAGCTATTTCGCACGCGTTTGTAGCGATCTGAGCCCTTGTTTCGCCCACATAGAGCGCCCCGTATATGAGCAAGGCATCGTAAAAGCCGAGATTAGTAATAGCGCTCCTTCATTAATTACTCTTGCGCACAAGCACCTCAGAATCGCTACGAATCTGCACCACGTAGCCAATATAAGTGTTACTGTACAGCTTTCACGACGGTCTACTGCTATTAAATTGCATGACGACCATTTTTCTTTAGCATACATTTGTTCCGTATTCATCAGCAGGGCGTAGTGTTTTGCCATTGTGGCTGTACAGCTCTCACAACGATCTACGGCTCAGATTCCATGGCGACGCAAGTTTTAGAACTTTCACATACAGAGTACAAAATGTTGCATTCCCACAAATCTCCAAGTGTGTTGTATGCTCAGTTACATTAAGAACTAATGCATCGGTACGGCAGTTGAATTCATGAACTGTTTCCGTTACCGCGATCCCCCTGAAGTGTGTGGTATGCTCAACGAAACTAATGAACAATGCATCGTCACGACGTAATGCTTCAATTGCCATTAAAGTCATCCAAGAAAACGCCTCACGTCCAAACCTATCCCCCTGCGACTATCAGAATTCAATATGTTACCACCATAAAAAAAAAGTCAACAACCTCGCAATGGCACGACAGTCGAATTCATAAACCGCTTCCGTTCCCGCGAATCTCCTCAAGTGTGCGATATGCTGACCTTGCTCAACGACACTAATGAATAATTCATCGGCACGATGTAATGCTTTGCCACTAAAGTCATCCGAGAAGACACCTCACTTCCAAACGTATCCCTCTGCGACTATAAAAATTTACTATGCTACCGTCGCAACAAAATAGCAAATAATTCACCTCGGACACGGCTTCGCCTTGCCGGCCACGCATCTGTCTGCCAGCTCGATAGTCACAAACGCAGCTAACAACTCTCTTCCACCTAGTACCTAGGCGAAGAGAAATCTCAAGGACCGAAAGTCCTCACGTTTCTCTGTGGCAACCACTGCTCTGCGCGCATGCGCAGAAAGAGCGGAGAAATTCAATTATGATGTGCTCGTTTCTCGACCGGCTTCTCCGCAGTGATAGCATAGCGGGCGGTAGTTGGGCACTCGCCCAATGTCCCTCTTCCTCGCGTAGCGACGCTGGGCGACGGGTGGGCGTGCTGGCGGCGGCGGCGGTAGATAACGGAATCGGGGCGTCACAGGGCCCTGTCGTGGTTGCGGAGGGGGCCCTTAACGGCGGGCGACGGCGGCGTAGGTCATTGCTTGTTCTTGGGGCTGCGGTGATTGTGGTGGCACGTCAGAAACTCCAAGCAATCGCTGAACCTCTTTTTTGACGATAGGGGTGATTGAGTCAGCGACCTTGGACAGAGCTTCTCCAGTTCCTAGCGAACAACCATTCTGATGGTCCTTCGCAGGTCCTCGCTGCCGAGGCCTTGAACCTCAGTGTAGTTTGCGGTCAGCGGTCGGCGGTTATACTGCCTTGTCCGCATATCGAGCGTCCTCTGAAGAGTTGTGGCCTCCTAAATAAATTCGGCAGCGGTCTTAGGCGGGCTGCGTATCAATCCGGCGAAAAGCTCTTGCTTCAAACCGCGCATAAGGAAGCGAACTTCTTCTTTCCCTTCCGACATTTCTGAGTCGGCCTGTCGGAATAGGCGAGTCATCTCCGTAAAGATCACGATGCTCTCGTTTGGCAGCTGCACGCGGGTTTCCAGTAGAGCTTCTGCTCGATCTATGCGCAGGACGCTCGTGAACGTCTTCAGGAAGCCGTTGCAGAACAGGCCCTATGTAGTCAAGGTTCATTCTCCGTCCTCAAACCACGTCTTGGCGGCGTCTTTTAAGGCGAAGTACACATGCCACAGCTTGTCATCGGTGTTCCAGTTGTTGAATGCAGCGGCGCTTACATATTGACACGTGTACTTATCTTTATCGGGCGACCACGCTTCGCCGCCTAACAAATGCTATCACACAGCGCGGGACGCACCTGCATGTATCCGAAGTTTCTAGAAAGTTATCGATGCTTCTATCCGCGGTCTGTTGTCGACGAACCTTGTGTTATCTGATTTCATCGCCTGACGCGAATGATGTAGAACTATGTGGAAGGCACGCGGGTCCCAACGATTAGTCTGGAACATTCGATGACTGCTCTATAAAAGCCGACGCGCTTGACCCGCTGATCAGATTTCCGACGATCGCCGACTGTGTTCGCCGCTTTCGTTGTGCTATAAGTGTAGCCTGTTTTGTGGGCACAAGTTCGCCCAATAAAAGTTAGTTTTCTCGTTCACAGTATTGCTACTGTGTTCTTCTACGTCACCACCACGTGACAATATGTTTCCAGCCAGTTATCCGGGTCTTCAAATGATGATCCACAATGTGTCTGGCTCCCGGGGCTGTTACATCACAATAGGGGACGCTGAGGCTGTCATTGTGGTTGACTTGGCGACTATCTTCCTTGTCGTCTCAGGCAAAAGTTTGTGCTTCGGGGGCAGTCCTTGCAGCCGGCGGCTACCCGCAGCTTTTTGGCGACGTTGTTGTTGTCTTCCGCGTTCGGGCTTGGGTCATGGCTTTTTGGGGGCGTCCGGTACATGAACGTAAAGCACCTCTACCAGATGTCACGTAGTAGTGGCGGTCAATAATACAGCGGCAAATCTTTGAATGACGAAACTAACTTTTATTGGGTGAACTTGTGCCAATGAAAGCAAGTTACACTCAAAGCACAACGATAGTGGCGAACACGGTAGGTGAGCGTCGAAATACGATCTGCCGGTCAAGCGCGTCGGCTTTTATACGTGAGCCATCGAACATACCAGAGTAATCGCTTGTGCGCATGTCTTCCGGAAAGTTCTACACCATTCGTGTCGAGCATACATGCAATCAGATTACGCAAGGTTCAGTCACAACAGACAGCGGATAGAAACATCGACAACATTCCAGAAACTCCCGATACATGCAGGGCCGTGCTGCGGTGAGCGATAACATTTCTTAGATGGTGAAAAGCGCTCACCCAAAAAAGATAAATAAGTGCACGTGCCAATGTTTATTTATTTATTTATTTATTTATCAATACTGTAGGTCTTCTGCAGACCCATACAGGGAGCGGGCTTTCATCATCATAGGCATGTAATAAGATACAGCAAGTTCTCAAAAAGACAACAGGAAATCATGAGGTAGATCAGAACACTTTTCAACAAGAAGTGGATCAATATTATATTACTTACATGGTTACGCTTCGCGTACACGAAAACAGAAAATCCAACATTATGTATCGTATGCTATACATGAGAAAAATGTACACACGAAAATAATACCACACTACAAGATGCTTTCTGGGGTTTGTTACGTTTCGCCTACGACGCGCGGTATAGCCGGCGCGGATGCAACGCACGCCGGGGCTTCGTTCAAAGCGGCGGACATTTTGGCCCGTTCAGCGCCGCCGCAAAGCCTCCCCGCCAAGCGCGTCCAGGCGTGTTTCAGTGCCACGTGTCTTCGTGTGTGCGTGTGTGTGTGTGTGCCCACGCTTGTCAAAGCGCGGCAGCCGGGGAGAGGAGCTCCCCAAGTGTGAAGCGAGGAGGTCTGATCGGCGCCTGCTCGGCGGTTGAGTCACTACACTCGTCTCAACATGTCTCTCAGCTCGTCCGTGCTCCGCCGTCACGTGGTCTCTTCCCGTGACCTTCCTTCTTGCCCGCGACGCCGAGAGTATAAGAGCAGCTGCCCCCGGACGCCAGGAGAGAGGCTCCGATTTCTTCTGTTGAGTAACGTGCACTCCCGTCTCTCCACTTCGGTCGACCTGACCGGCCGCTCTTTTGCGATGTTAGAATAAACAAGTTGTTCTGTTACCAGTCGACTCATGCTTTGCCGGGACCTTCGGATGCTTCCAGTGCCCCATGCCGCCAGGCCAACGCTACCCTTGGGGCTTGCGACCCATTTGCAATAACGGGCGTCAGCACTGAGGTTCCAACAACTCGTGCCAGCGGTGAGATTTCAACAGCTGGTTGCCAGCGGTGAGATCGCGACAACGGAGGCCAGCAGCGAAGAGATGCGGTTGACTGTATGCTGAGCAGCACAACGACCATCCGGGAGCAGTGCAACGAGCCCTGTGTGATGACTGGTTGCCTGCAGCGGAACGACTGCGCTGAATTCTTGGCTGCGAGGTTTGGTGAGTGCGGGACTTTCTTCTTCTGAGTTTTGCCAGGCTTTTGATAGTGTCAGAAACAGAGCTGGTAATTGTGGTTGTCGTTGCTGCCGGGTTAGTTTGCGGCAAGACAATAGTAGGCAGTAGAGAAAGCAGCATTCAGAGCAGCCATGGATTTGAAGTCGTTGCGCAAACCGAAATTGCTGGAGCTTGCAAGAGAGTTGGGTCTGGATGTCTCAGACAAACTCAGAAAACCAGAACTGCTGAGGGCTATTCATGAGTTAGAAGCTGAGGATGACGAGCTGTCGGAATGCCTTGAGACCATTGAGGAGCGGGCAAAAAGACAGGAGCGTGAACGTAAAGAACAGATAGAACGAGAGCAACAAGAAAAAACAGAAGAGCGCGAACACGCTTTGGAAATGAAGCGTCTCGAGGTAGAGATGGAACGCGCTCGTAATGGAAGTCAGGCACACGGTGCAGGAGAACGAGTATCGTTCAAAATGACTGACCTGATGCGGCTGTTTAAGCTTGGAGAGGACATTGGTTTGTTCCTGGTTAACTTTGAGCGAACGTGCGAGAAGCAGGGGTTCTCTCGGGAAACGTGGCCACAGCGCTTGCTCACTTTGTTACCCGGCGAGGCGGCCGACGTAGTCGCTCGCTTGAATAGAGAGGAGGCAGAGGATTTCGACAAAGTGAAATCGAGTCTGCTAAAAAAGTACAGGCTGTCAGCGGAGGCGTTCCGTCGGAAGTTTCGGGAAAATGAGAAAGGCAAAATTGAGTCATATACAGAGTTTGCCTACAGGCTTATGTCAAACATGCAGGAGTGGCTCAAAGAAGAGAAAGCGTTTGGTGACCACGAGAAAGTTCTGCAGTGTTTCGGGCTGGAACAGTTTTATAGTCGGTTACCTGAGAACGTGCGGTACTGGGTCTTGGATAGGCCAGACGTTAGTACGGTGGCTAGAGCCGCTGAGCTAGCCCAAGAGTTTGTGACGCGTCGGGCTCGTGGAGCTAAGGACGGTCAAAAGGGTGAATTTGGCTCCAAGTTTGAGAGGCCGGAGTTCACGCCCATGAGAGCAAAGGGGGGCGAACGTAGAAAGCGGTTCGAGATGAGGCAAGCGCGCGTGTGTTATACGTGCCAGAAGCCGGGTCACTTTTCGGCGCAGTGTCCGACCGAACGTAAGGAGACGGCGGCAGCCGAAGCCGAACGCAGAAAGCGGTTCGAGACGAGGCAAGTGCGCGTGTGTTATACGTGTCAGAAGCCGGGTCACTTTTCGGCGCAGTGTCCAGAAAAAAAAACAAAAGTCGTGTTTTTGTCATTATGCAGCACTGACGAGAACATGAAGCTTCTCGAGCCTTACATGCGAGACCTCCTCGTGAACGGGAAAGAGTGCCGAGTGCTTCGCGATTCCGCAGCTACAATGGATGTAGTTCACCCCTCTTACGTAGAACCCGATATGTTCACGGGCGAGTGCACATGGATCAAGCAAGCCGTGGAAGCTCATAGCGTGTGTCTGCCCGTAGCAAAAGTGCTTATTGAAGGACCTTTCGGAGCGCTTGAGACGGAGGCCGCAGTGTCATCTATGCTGCCCCCCCCAATACCCGTACCTATTCTCGAACAGGTCCGATCACCTCCTGCGCGAGAAGGGGCTTTTGTTTGGTGAGGCTAGCGTTCAGGCCTTAACCAGATCGAAGGTTCGGGAGCTCGCTGCAAAGGCGGTAGTTGCGGGGCCGACGTTGTCGAACGATGAGAAAGGGTCACAGGCGCAGCAAGCTGATATTCAGAGCACGCCCGAACTGAATAAAATTGAGCCTGTAGCGTTAAAGGCACCAGATACTGGAGAGGAAATTCCCGATGCGGGAAAGTTAGAAGAGCTATCTGCAGATTTGCTCATCGCGCCTACGTCAGATGGACTTAATAGGTTGCTAAAAGTCAGCCGGTCGGCTTTGATAGCCGAGCAAAAGAAGGACGGCAGCCTAGAAAACATACGCTGCATTGTCAAGGAAGGTATCGCCAAGAAAAATGCTCGCTTTCTGGAAAGAGGTGGGGTCCTGTACCGGAAGTATCTAGACCGCAGAGGAGTGGAGTTCGATCAGCTGATCGTGCCTCAATGCTATCGTCAGGATCTGTTGCGCTTGTCGCATGGGGGTTCGTGGTCCGGACACCTAGGAGTTAAGAAAACTAAGGACCGTCTCTTGCAGGAGTACTATTGGCCAGGGTGTTTTCGGGACGCAGACCACTTTGTGAAGACATGTGACACCTGTCAGCGGGTGGGCAAACCAGGGGACAAATCGAGGGCGCCGTTGAAGTTGGTACCTATCATTACGGAGCCTTTTAGACGGCTCGTTATTGATACAGTGGGACCTCTGCCGGTAACAACCACGGGGTACAGACACATTTTGACTGTGATCTGCCCAGCGACAAAGTTCCCTGAAGCAGTACCGCTTAAGGAACTCAGCTCAGTTGAGATAGTCAATGCACTACTGTCCATATTTGCGCGAGTCGGTTTTCCTGCGGAAATCCAATCAGATCAGGGCACAGTGTTTACTAGCGCTTTGACGACAGCCTTTCTCGAAAGGTGCGGGGTAAAGCTGTTACACAGCTCAGTGTACCACCCACAGTCGAATTCCGTTGAGAAGCTCCACTCCGTCATGAAGCGCGTGTTGAGAGCATTGTGTTTTGAACATCAAACTGACTGGGAGCTGTGTCTGCCTGGAGTGATGTTTGCATTAAGGACCGCGCCGCATGCGGCTACGGGGTTTTCGCCAGCTGAGCTAGTGTACGGTCGCTCGCTGCGATCTCCGCTTCGCATGCTTCGAGACGGATCACTGCCGTCTCCAATGGCTGCAGACCATCTCTTCCACAAATGGCCGCCTCCTGCGCTGGAGCCTCGCTTTGCAACAATATTCCTTTGAGGTGCGTTACAAAAAGGGGAGTCTCAACGGTAACGCCGATGGCTTAAGTCGAAGCCCCTAACGTGGGAATCAGCCTCAAAATTGTTTGTTACTGATGTTTTTCTTCCTGAGGCAGGATTTTTAACATATTGCTTTTGTGTAGTGTTTCAAAGTGATGATGTGCTTTCTAGTGCAATTTTCCGATTTGTGGACGCGTTCTGAGTGCTGCTAAACTACTGTGAGGAACTAGGCAGTAGTATAAAAGGGGAAGGAGCCTGGCAGGGCTTAGTGAGGGTTGTGCCGTGCTTGCTGACTGAGCGGTTGACTTTCGGCGTAGTTCTAACGCTTGCTGGGAACGAGAACAAAAATGTCAACTCTCCCGAAGTCACTTTGCAGTGTCCTGTGTGAACCTGAACGAGAGAACGAGGCCTTCTCTGTGCGCTGCGCTCAAGCAACGCCGAAGGACGACCGACTTCGGTTATGAGCATCATCAAGCGACATCCCTCCGGACAGCGGATGCAGTCCCCTGACCATCGGGATCTCCTTCCCCCGGCGGGGCGGTCTGTTACGTTTCGCCTACGACGCGCGGTATAGCCGGCGCGGATGCAACGCACGCCGGGGCTTCGTTCAAAGCGGCGGACATTTTGGCCCGTTCAGCGCCGCCGGAAAGCCTCCCCGCCAAACGCGTCCAGGCGTGTTTCAGTGCCACGTGTCTTCGTGTGTGCGTGTGTGTGTGTGTGCCCACGCTTGTCAAAGCGCGGCAGCCGGGGAGAGGAGCTCCCCAAGTGTGAAGCGAGGAGGTCTGATCGGCGCCTGCTCGGCGGTTGAGTCACTACACTCGTCTCAACATGTCTCTCAGCTCGTCCGTGCTCCGCCGTCACGTGGTCTCTTCCCGTGACCTTCCTTCTTGCCCGCGACGCCGAGAGTATAAGAGCAGCTGACCCCGGACGCCAGGAGAGAGGCTCCGATTTCTTCTGTTGAGTAACGTGCACTCCCGTCTCTCCACTTCGGTCGACCTGACCGGCCGCTCTTTTGCGATGTTAGAATAAACAAGTTGTTCTGTTACCAGTCGACTCATGCTTTGCCGGGACCTTCGGATGCTTCCAGTGCCCCAGGCCGCCAGGCCAACGCTACCCTTGGGGCTTGCGACCCATTTGCAATAACGGGCGTCAGCACTGACATTACAACAGGTTTTACAACAGGAAAAGTAGTTATACAGGGTTCATTAGCTGCTCCACTAGAGAACAAAACTGATCTAAATTTGGATTATTTACAGCTTCGCTTGGTAGCGCATTCCAAGCGTTCACAGCGCGAGGGAAGTAGGAAAACTTAAACGTATTGCAATGCGTATGAAATGGCCAGACGCACTTCTCGTGGTTTGTCCTACTAGACCGATGGCCAGGCGGATGAATACGCCGAAAAGCCAGGCAGACACTGTCACTGAATACGCCGAAAAGTGCAGCCCGGAATACGCCCCAGATAGATCCAAGCTCGTCGTCTTGAAAAAGAAATCCAGAAGGAAAAGCACGAGTACAGAGGCTATTCAAATACATTTCAACTGACAATGTATGCACAGAGTCCGAACAATCCGAATATTAGGTGTTCACAAGCAAGAATGGTTGTAATAACCATATTGCTGCATTATCTTCGTCGTGTCGAAATCCTCCACTGACGCTCGCAACGAACCAGAACTTACATGATGTTCACGTCGATGGGGTTGATTTCATGGCGTTAATAGATGCTGGAGTCCAGGTGCCCATAATATGAGTTGTAACCTCCGTGGTCGACTGAGGAAAGTTCTCACGCCTCCCACTACTCGAGCCGTATGCGCGGCCGATGGCAGCACAGTTGACGTCACTGGAATGTGTACTTTCCGTATAAGTATCGCCGGCCGCAACGTGCTTATTCTTTTTACAGTGCTGACCAATTGTCCCCATGACGTAATCCTCGAACTCGACTTTCTTACGGCGCATTCAGCGTTCATCGACTGTTCTGCCGGTACCCATTGTCTCGAGCTTCATCTACTCGCGCATATTTGTGCCGAACTGCCGAACAAATTTAGTGCGACCGCCTTCGTCCGCCTGCCGCCTAAAGCCTTGGATTTCATCGATTTTCTATCATCTTTTCCTGTGCCCGATGGTGATTACGTCGCCACACCTGTTCCTGGTGACCTTTTGTTGAGCAATATCATTGTGCCCATCTTCGTCGCCACCGTCACAGATAAACGGACATGCCTCCCTTTCCCTAATTTTGGCCTGATAAAGGAAGTTCTACCCAAAAGCATGTCGGTTGCAACGCTGTGTGCTATCAGAGATGACCACGTCACGGCGTTTTCCGTAGACGTGTGCTCAGATTCTTCACCATGTCCACAGAATGCTATTACGCAACATTTCGTCCTATGATTGCTGCGGACCTATTGCCTGAACAAGCAGCAGCTCTGTGTTGCCTTTTGATTTCCTACCACGACATATTTGACCTCAGCAATTGCCAATTGGGCCAGACTTCAATTGTTAAGCATCACATCAATATTGGTGGTGCCATTCCTATTCATCGCCGGTCATATCGACTTTCTGCTTCAGAGCGTAAAGTTTTTCAAGATGAACTGAACAAGATGCTTGCCAAAGAGATTGTTGAACCTTGGTCGGGCGCTTGGGCGGCGCCCGTGGTGCTTGTTAACGTGGCACGTGGCATTTCAGCCTAGATTATCGTCATCTAAACCGCATTACCAAGAAAAGACGTCTAGGCCTTGCTTCGCATTGACGACGCCCTGAATTGCCTCGACGGTGCCAAGTACTTTTCACCAATAGACCTGTGGTCCGATTATTGGCATATTTCTGTGGATGAAAAAGGCCAAGAGAAGACCGAGTTCTTCACTCCTCATGATCTATATTAATTTAAAATTATACCATTCAGTCTATGCAACGCTCCAGCAACGTTCGAACTTAGGATGAACTCTGCTTCAAGGGTTCAAATGGTCAACATGCCTCTACTACCTAGACAATGTTCTCGTACTTTCGCCTACATTTGAGACGCACCTTGAGCGCTTATCAGCTGTTCATCAAGTTTTCCGCGAGGCTGGGCTCCAACTAAATTCCTTAAGTGTCACTTCGGTCATAGGCAGATTACAGTGCTGGGCCACCTCTTCTACGATTGCGATATTCAAGCAGACGCGGAGAAATTCCGTGCTGTCACCTCTTTTTCTGTACCTCAGTCTGTCAAAGACGGCCGAAGTTTTCGAGGACTGCTCCTATTACCGAAGCTTCGTTAATTACTTCGCAGCGATTGGCCGACGTGTTGCTGATCTTCTGAAGAAGGACCTGCCATATATATGGGGCCCCGCTGAAACTGCCGTACGACGACGTAGAACGAAGCAACGAGCTATGGAAAGAAGGATGATAGGTGTAACGTTAATGGGTAACAAAAGAGCAGATTGGGTGAGGAAACAAACGCGAGTTAATGACATCATAGTTGAAATCAAGGAAAAGAAATGGGCATGGCCAGGACATGTAATGAGGAGGGAAGATAACCGATGGTCATTGAGGGTTACGGACTGGATTCGAAGGGAAGGGAAGCGTAGCAGGGGGCGGCAGAAAGTTAGGTGGGCAGATGAGATTAAGAAGTTTGCAAGGACAACATGGCCACAATTAGTACATGACAGGGGTAGTTGGAGAAGTATGGGAGAGGCCTTTGCCCTGCAGTGGGCGTTACCAGGCTGATGATGATGATGATGATGATGATTATGAAACTGCCGCGTTTATCCACCTCACCAACATTCTCACCACGCCACCTATATTGGCCCACTTTGACCCGTCCTCTCCTACAGAGGTGCGTACCGATGCCACTGGTCACTGTATCGGAGCCGTCTTAGCCCAGCACCAACAGAGTCGAAATCGCGTTATCGCATACGCTAGCCGCCTCTTCACAGCAGCGGAGCACAACTATTCGATTACAGATCGTGAATGCCTGGCTATCGTCTGGGCGGTTTCCAAATTCCGCCCGTACTTGTATGGCACGCACTTCTCTTTACTCACGGACCACCACGCGCTCTGCTGGCTTTCCTCACTCAACGATCCTACCGGCCGACTTGGTCGCTGGGCTCTGCGGCTGAAAGAATATTACTATGCGGTAGTGTACAAGTCGGGCCGATTACATCAAGACGCAGACTGTTTATCACGCTATGCGCTCTACGAACTACCAGGCGACCCTGACCCCGATACCGACGCTTGCTTTTTCTCCGTTTCTCAGCAGCTACAGGTTGCCGACGAGCAACGCCGTGATGCCACTTTGCGCGCCATCATTGATGGCCTTAAACTTCGCCTTCTGATTCGTCCTTTCACCTGTTTGTTCTCCGGGAGGATGTATTATACCACCACAATGTACGCTCCGGTGGTCCTGCCCTACTCATCGTCATTCCTAAGCACCTGCGGTCAGCTGTTCTCCAAGAACTTCACGATTTACCAACCGCTGGTCACTTTGGCGTCTCCCGCACCTACGACCGGATCCTCCAACGCTTCTTTTGGCCAGGCCTTGCCCGCTCCTTCCGGAAATACGGTGCGGCGTGCAAAAAACGCCCGCGCCGACAAACACCATCGATGCTCCCTGCCGGGTGCCTTCAAGCGCTCGACATTCTTTCGGAGCCGTTCTTTAGCGTTGGCTTGGACTTACTCGGCCCTTTCCCACTATCCACGTCTGGCAACAAGTGGGTCGCTGCGGTGACAGATTATACCCCACGCTACGCCATCACCGGAGCGCTTCCAACAAGCTGCGCCACAGATGTCGCCGATTTTCTTTTACGCGACGTGATTCTGCAGCATGGTGCTCCACACCAACTTCTCACAGACCGTGGTCGGACATTTCTTTCTCAAATCATAGCCGACATCCTGCAGGCCTGCTCCACCAAGCACAAGCTGACTACGTCTTACCATCCACAGACTAATGGTCTCACTGAGCGTCTGAATCACACCCTAACAGACATGCTTGCAAAGTATGTCTCGTCCGACCATACTCATTGGGAGCTTGCCCTACCTTATCTACCTTTTGCATATAATTCTTCGCGTCACGACACGGCCGGATTTTCCCCGTTCTTTCTGCTGTTCGGCCGAGAACCCACATTGCCACTGGACGCATCCCTTCCATCCGCCGTAGCAGAGACCAGCGAGTACGCACTTGACGCCATCACCAGGGCAGCCCAAGCACGCGAAATTGCCCGCGCTCGCCTCCTTACCTCTCAAGACAAGCAACGGCGCTGGTACGATCGCCAACACAGAGACGTCCACTTTTCGCCTGGAACTCTGCTACTCCTGTGGTCCCTGACTTGTCACGTTGGCCTGTCAGAAAAACGCCTGTCTGGGTACACAGGCCCATATCGCGTGCTGCAGGCCGTGACTCCAGCTACCTACAACATCGCCCCAGTCAGTACTAGTGCCTCATCTGCCCCGAATTGGGCTGACGTTGTGCACGTCGCACGCCTCAAGCGTTACTACTCTCGTGTTATCACCGATATCTAGACGCCCCGGGACGAGGCTTCTGCCGCAGGAGGTAATGATACATGCATATTGCGTGTTTCTTGTCGCCGATGCACGTGGGCACCCCGACGAAGACGACGAACACTCTCTGGCTCCCGAGCTGCCGGCTTAACTGGCCAGCGCTGCAGTTACCTTTTGTAAATATACTTTGTAAATAGTCTCCAGTCTTAATCCTTTGTTCGCGTATATATATATATATATATATATATATATATATATATATATATATATATATATATCAAAACGTTTATTTAAAAGAAAAAAAATTCAGAAAGCGAGTGGGTGAAGCCCCTAGTCCAGGGACCTACTGGCTTGAGCGGTCCGCCGTGCTTGGTCGAGGAGCGCTAGTTGCATCTCCCGATCCTCGCTGGCGAGCCAAGTCTCCCACAGCTCCCTTCCGGAAAGTTTGCCGGCTATTTTTGGTGTATTAATTTTGGGTGGCCTGTTCTGGCAGTCCCACGTAATGTGGGCGAGAGTTGGCCGGCCTCCGCACCAAGGACCGCGAACGCTGTACAGCGTTGGGTGAATGACATTTTTGAAATAAAGGTTTGGAAATGTGTGCCTCTGTATTCGGCGCCAGTCATAAGTCCTGCCTGGATAAGCCAGGGTGTGGTGGACTGTACTTTCTTCGCTCGCGCCGCTGGTGCTCAACGATGTCTCGTGGTAAAAAGGGGTTTTCGTCAGAGTGGTCGGCCGCTCGGTTCACAAAAGCACGAGCTACGCCGTCCGCTCTCTCATTGCCCTCGAGTCCTGCCTGACCCGGGCACCAGATGATCATGTGTTTATGCGTTAGGTTGGATCCTAATAGGTGAGTGGTGCTGTGTGGTAGCCTCCCGGTGAGGAATAGTCTACATGCGACTTGGGAATCTGTAAGAGTTATCGACGATTGTCCCAGAGCGTCCTTAGTTTTAATAGCTAGCGCGATGGCTGAAGCTTCTGCGGTATTCGCAGATGCAACTCTAGCCGTGGCGCAAGTCACAAGCCCTTGATTTGCGGCCGCTCCTACCACTGCGAGGGCGTATTTGTAAGCACCACATCGAGCGACATCTGTGTAGACTGTATCCGGGTTTCCACCGAATTGCTGCATTAACTTTCGAGCTCGAGCACTTCTACGTCCCCGGTGGTATTTTGGACTCATGCTCTTAGGGGTTGGGGCTACTATGATCCTTTCACGAAGGACTCTGGGCAGAGATTCGAGTTCTTCTCCCGCATACTGTGGGCGAGTAGGGTAACCCACGCGGCAAAGTAATTTTCTGCCAGAGGAGGTTAAGCTAAGCCGCTCCCGTTGAGATATGAGCGTCGCTGCCCGTAGCTCCTCGTAGTTATTGTGAATCCCGAGGGCCAGCAGGCGTTCAGTAGAGGTTCCCTGTGGTAGGCCGAGAGCCGCTTTGTACGACGTACTTTTCAACGCATCTAGGGCCTTTAGTTCTGTTTTCGTGGGGTCCTGGAAAGGGAGGCTATATGTGAGACGACTTAGCACAAAAGCCGGAACGAGCCGGATCGTCTCTGTTTTCTTGAAACCTTTTCGGTGATAAGTTACTCTACGGATCATACGGGAGATCTGTTTCACCGTAGTCCTAAGGGTATTAATGGTGTGCTGTACTCGTTTGTTGCTTTGCAGCCACAGTCCGAGGACTCGCATTTTCTGGACCTCTTAATCTGGCTGTCTCCTAGAAAGAGGTTCACCGGCTCGTGAGTTTGACGGCCTCGACCTCGTATCCTGATAAATTCTGATTTATCGGGAGCGCAGCTCATTCCACTGCTGCGAGCGAAGGTTTCAACAACGGTCGCTGCTTCTTGCAGGATTTCTTCTTTTTGTTCTAACGAGCCGCTGGTTGCCCATAGGGTAATATCGTCTGCATATATCGCGTGCCCTAGCCCAGGTATGACGTCGAGTGTTTTGGCTAAGCGTCTCATGCCGATATTGAAAAGAAGGCGGGAGAGTATCGCCCCTTGCGGTGTACCTCTATTGGGCATGGGAAGAGGGCCTAAGCGCGTAGTGCCAATGCCTAGTGTCGTGATGCGAGAGGTCAAAAAGAGCGGGCGTAATCATAGATTCTTTGTCCAGAACCGATGTCACTTAGCTCAGATAAGATAAGTTCATGTGAAATAGTGTCGAATGCGCTTTTTAAATCAAGAGCCAGGACGAGATGTTCCGCACCAACCGTGGTGTTTATAGAACTTCTTCGCGAAGTAGCAGGAAAACATCTTGTGTCGACAAATGTTGGCGAAAGCCGAATATGTTTGTGGGAAATAGGTTGCGGTCTTCAAAGTAAGACGTGAGACGTGTGTGGATCATCTTCTCAAATAATTTGCCAAGACAGGAGGTTAGTGATATCGGCCTGAGATTTTGTAGATCATGAGGTTTTCCTGCTTTCGGAATAAGCACGATTTTGACCTCCTTCTACTGTTGTGGAACTACGCCCCTCTCCCATATCTGTTCATGAAAATAGCGGGTAAGCTGTTCTAGGTGCTCGTCGCTCAGGTTCCGGATCATAGCATTTGTGAGCTGATCTGGTCCTGGAGCAGTATTTCTCTTCGCAGCTTGCGCTGCCGCGAAGAGTTCTGCCTTAGTTATCGGAGCGTCTAGCACCGCGTTTTCTTGCCCTTGGTATGGCAAGGTGCATGGGGGAGCGATTACTGCTCCTACGCACTTCTCTTTAAGCTTAGTGAGGAGGGCCTGATCTGTTTCTGAAAATTCTCCGGCAGGTTTTTGAAGAGTGTGGTTATTGGCCATTTTTTTTTTTTTTTTCGTGGTTCCATTATGCTGCGAAGTATCGCCCATGTCTTGGAGGTGTGTAACGTTTCGCGAAGTGAGTCGCAAAAGCTCGCCCAACTCGCTGTCTCTAACTGCTGTGCGTAAGCGTTTGCCCGCTCTGATATTTCAGCAATTCTGTGGCGCAGTTTGCGATTAAGTCGCTGTTTTTTCCATCGTTTAGTTAGCCCCCTTCTGGCTTCCCATATATGTAGCAGATGGTTGTCAACTACCGGCGTTTCCGTTGTGAGCGCTAGCCGCTTAGATGTTGCTTTATGAGCGTCTCGTATGTGTGTTGCCCACTCTTCAGCGTTCTCAGGTGATATCTCCGGCATAGGGATTTTGCGATAATTTACCCAGTTCGTGATTACCACCTGGCCACAGGGTCGTCGAATTTTCGGGGAGCCTACCGACACACTGATAATGAAATGGTCACTGCCTAGATTCTCTCCTAAATTGGTCCAGAATACCTCGTTGACATTATTTGTGAATGTGAGATCTCGAAAGGTGTCTGCACTGACGCTGTTACCTAATCTTGTCGGGTTTTGAGGGAGAATGATGAATTGGAGATCATATGCTTCGGTCGCTCGCTCGAGCTCCCGGCCTTTGGGGGTGTCTGTTCGGTAACCCCAGCTGGTGTGAGGAGCATTGAAGTCCCCAACAAGCAGTAGTCTATCCTGGGTGCCGGAGTGACGCATGACGTACCGAATGATGGCCTCAAAATCGGCCCTCTTTTCTTTAGGTGGGCTATACACGTTCGTGATTATGGTTTTTGCCTTGCTACGCTTCTGCGGTAGTATTGTTAAAATTTGATGGTTGATGCTGCTAGTCGCCACATAATCTATACTGATTGCTATGTCCTTGAGCACCATCGTCGCGACCTTAGGGTAGTCTGGGTGGGATATCGTGTAGAGGGAGAGAGAAGGGAAGATGGAAAGGCAGGGAGGTTAACCAGACTGAGTCCAGTTTGCTACCCTACACGTGGGGAGGGGAATGGGGAGTGAAAGAGGGAGAGGATATCGTGTAGTAGCCAGTCAATCTGACCGGCTTGTTACCGATCTCTTGCAAACAAATAGCATCAGGTTTGACTGGCACCGTGTTAATGTATTGTTGTAGAGCTGCCGCCCATTTGTGGAAGGTGCGGCAGTTCCATTGCCAAATTTCGAGATATTCGTGATGTACTCGCGTTCTACTTGCCTTGAATAGTGCTTTCGCTGTCCGAGGTCGATATGGATCGCGGACGGCGGTTAGATTGAGCGCTGGGGCTAATGCTGGCTCGCTTACGAGCCGCGCTCTTTGCACTGGCCACAGATTCATCGACGTAAGTTTTTAGGCTTTGAAATTCTGCGTACATCTGCTGCTGAAAATTTTGCATAGTTTGTAATTGATGCACAACTTGTTGGAGTGTAACCTCCACAGAATTCGGCGTCGTTATAACCTCGAGAGGCGTGCCTGCTGCTTTTGTATGTGCTGTTTTGTTCGTTTCGGTACAGCGACTAGCTTTGAGGGAGGCCAACTCTCGCTTAATTTCTGCCAAGCTCTCGCGGAGGAGCTTGTTCTCGTTAATGATCTTCCGATATTCGGGATTTTCTGTTATAGGAGCAGTAGGAGAAACGACTCGTGCCCAGCTTACCGTGTTATCTTGTGGCGCGTGCTTGGTCACAGTGCCGAAAGCCCCCGATTTAGGTGATTTTGGTGATTGGTAATGAGGTGGGTTTTTGGGATTGGAGTTCTTTCGGGTCCGCGATCTTGACCTGGATCGACGGCGAGTCTCTGATACCTCCGGCGAGGGATCGGATGCGGATTCTCCATCATCGGAACTGAATCAACGTAGGCGTTGAGGTGGCTTCGTTGAGCTGTCCTTCCGGGTAGCCCGTTGAACGCCAGTCCTCGGCGTTCTTTTGCATTGGGGTTTGAGACGTTTTTTACAACTTCGGTCTCCTGTCATGTGACCCTCCCCACAGGCTGCACACTTGGGAGCGCACTCATGTCCGGCTACAGGGTCCCGTTGTCCCCATGTACGACATACTGGAATGTCCGGCTGGGGACAGACGTCCGATCGGTGACCAATTTGGTGACACACTTTGCACACCTGAGTGGTAATTTTGTAGGGATAGCAAGCAAGTTCTCCACCGTTGTAGTAGACGTACCGCGGCGTAATACCTCCAAAAAAGGTGATAACGGCCGTTTTAGTGTTACGGAACATGCGCGCTTGGAGAATTTCAACCCCTTGCGTGCGTATGCGTAGATTCGCTTTTAGCATTTCAGGCGTCGTGTGCGGGTCCAAGCCGGGAAGGACACCCTTGGTTGTACCGTCACTTGTCGCTACGTAGGCGTTGACCGAGTGAGGCCGGCCGTTGATGTTAAGCATTTCAATACGTCTAACGTAGTCCGCCACTGTCTGGTGAGGCGTGGACACGATAAAGACGTTGGAGCCCGGCTTGATTCTGAGCAGAAATTGCTCACCTGATATTTTCCCGTTGCATCCGCCAGTAGTGGACTAGCCAGGTTCTTGACCGGTAGCCCTTGATGCGGTCGCACCACTACCTTAAAATCGTCCTTTGGCAGGGGGGGTAACCGCCTGTATGCTGGTTTGTGTTTAGATTTTCCGGTTTCTTGACCAGCGGAAACTTGCTGATTCTTCAAGGTCCCCGAATATTCCAGTGCTCTGGTCTTCTTCTCTATCGCATCCTTTTTTTTTTTCTGCCGAAGCGTGAGGACCATCTGCCAATCCACATCTGTTTGACTGTGGCTCTCTGTCCCGGCGTTCTGGTCGCTGGGTCCTTTTGGTGTCGTGAGGTTGTGAGCAGCGGAGTCTTGAAAATCCATGTTGTCAAGGTCCTGGCGGCGCTTGTCCGTCACCCGCGAGGGTCCGCGACGCGCAGGTGCGTCCGGTGGTTGATTTGCAAGAGCCATCGAGCGGTCGGTGGGAAACGGCAAGAAAGCCGCTTCCCATATGGCTTTCGGCGAAAGCGGCCCGGCCAAGGGCGGTCGGTGAAGATGGCGTCGTCTTCGTGGTTGGGGAGCGCGCCGACAACACGTCCGTTCCCTTCCAAGGCGAAACTCTCTGGGGTCAGCTGGGATCGGTCGATGCCGCTGGCCTTCACGGACACATTGTTGCAAGCAAAACTTACGTTCGAGGTAATTAGCACTGCGTAATTGGCTAGCAATCACGGAGCCGATCTGTGGCTAGGGACGAGCCCTTCTTCTTCGTCTTCCCCGATGTGCCGTTCGCGTAAAAATATTATAAAAGCACCAAGACAAACTGTCACTAAAATAGCACACAAAATGAACAGAGTCGCCAGTCGAAGACAAGCTTGACACCAGTCCTTATCGTCAGCACAGTCCCATATTCATCACTCTAACTCAACCTAACATAAACAAGGAACACCCAAATAAACGCGTTATTACGTAAAGCATACAAACCAGCTCTCAGCCATCATCCCGGTAGGTGAACAACGAAACCGCAAACCTGGGTATCCACAACACCTTAGACGAACTAATTGAAGCACACCGACATGCGCAAATCACACGCCTCAACCTTACTGGAACACGGAGAACAACTTAGGAAGATTGCCATTCACAGAGATGACAACCAATAACGAACAAGCGCTCCTTAGGACCCTACACAACAAAATAACGGTGGCACCTATTCCGCGTAACATGCACCCTGAGTATCATTTGGGTAAGAGAAAAGCACGAGCCAAAGCTGTACAAAGAGTGCATAGCACTATCTCGACTGTTCGCTGGACAGATGCATCCAAGTACTCGAGTCGGGAGGGCATGGTAAGCATGCTGGAAAGACACACACAAGAGAAACTGGCTTCCACCTCCGTTCTAACACACAACATCGCCGCTGCAGAAGAGCTGCATTAGCCGCGCCATCTCGACATCGAGAAAAGATGAGGGAATATATATTCTCACAGGTTTTCAATCAGTACGTCTAGCCTACGCGCAACTATATGCGCAACCGCCTCAACGAAATATCCCGCACCACGATGATCTATCTGCACACCGGGACAGGAAGTCATCATTGAAAACTATAATGCACACACGATAGCCCGTAGTCACTGCAACTGGACACTGCAAGAGACGCCCCAGGACCCAAGTTCACAAGCATCGCACACTTACCTTGATATATATTTAAGCACTACCACCTCTGGAGAAGAACGATGCCACCACTAGACCCATTCCTTACCAGCGCCCAAGCCACGGCCTGGAGACAACTCCAGCAAACACCTATCTTCAACTCACGCTCCTCCACGTGAGTTACCCCACCCTTTATCAACCGCTTTATTCTTTCTGCACAGAGCCAGATATCCTTTACCATATGACATGGGCCTGCCAAAAAAATCCCAGATAACCCCCGCAATCGAAATGCTGCGCGCGAGCAGTGGGAAATGAAGCTGACGAGCTCGGCATTGTAAGATCAGCAAAATCTGATCGCCATAGACGGATGTGCTGCCCCTGCCGCTGGAGCCCTAGATAGAACATTCCACCCACCACGGGACTCCACCACTCTCCGTGCCCGATCAAAATGAATTTCTTTATCTCTCTCTTTCTCTTTCTCAAAGATCTCGTCTCCCAGGCAACAGTGCAAGGACTGCTGCACCATAGCAAAAACGCGTAGATACAGAAAGTACCCACCTAAATATTTTACAACATAGATGTAACTGCACACTTTGACTTAAAAACACAGAGGCTGACTAGAAAGTAATACTGAAATAACGCCTACACATATACAAAAATATCTGATCGAATAATTTCACATTTCAACACATTTGCGAAGGCAATGAGATAACCTCCATACGCATACAGATACAAGTATGGATTTACAAAAGAAAAGGCAGTCGACATCAGCTATTCCCTCGGCTCTGACTGCAGTGCAGAAAATAACCTCCACAGCCTGGATCTCTCGCGCGTGCCGAAGCAGTTTCGCAGAGACAGCTACAGCCAAACACATTTCCCCACCGCACACTGTATCACGCCATGTACCCCACACAATACCTGCTACAACGCACAGATGGCAGTGTTCCGGCCATGGTCTACCACGCCACTTGGGCGTGCCACCAGCCCATGGGCGCCAACCGCACAATCACACGTCTCGCCACGCAACAGTGGGAAGCCTCGCTGTCTTGAGTCATCTCTCGGGACCAGCTCGATCTCGTCGTGAGAGCGCGCCGGGCGGCCGCGGCTCGTAGGCTCCTGGACTGATGGCTCCATCCAAGTCCAGGGCTCGTCGAAGGAGCCTGCGGTTTCCTGTCATTTTAATAAATGTTTTCTCTCTGTCTCTCTCTCACTTACTGCTACACCAGTGTTAGTTTCCAATGAAGACCTGAATCTTCGTTCTTTCGTTCGTTCGTTCGTTCTTTCGTTCGTTCGTTCGTTCGTTCGTTCGTTCGTTCGTTCGTTCGTTCGTTCGTTCGTTCGTTAGTTCGTTCGTTCGTTCGTTCGTTCGTTCGGTCGGTCGTTCGGTCGGTCGGTCGGTCGGTCGGTCGGTCGGTCGGTCGGTCGGTCGGTCGGTCGGTCGGTCGGTCGGTCGGTCGGTCGGTCGGTCGGTCGGTCGGTCGGTCGGTCGGTCGGTCGGTCGGTCGGTCGGTCGGTCGGTCGGTCGGTCGGTCGGTCGGTCGGCTGGCTGGCTGGCTGGCTGGCTGGCTTTGATTCTGTGTGAAAAGCTTTCTGCGTGAAAAGCTTTCATTCACAGTTGCTTTGCCAACAGTTTACGCTAGAGAGAGAGGGGGCGAGAAAGAGAAGAATGGACTTTATTTTGTAATCATCCGAGTGTTTTCATCGCCCAGAAGTGCTACCTTCTTATTCCAGGCAGCCATGGCTTGTAGCCGGCGCTCGTGGCCTTTGCACCTGCCGGTGTTGGCCCTCACGGTTCCGTGGGTGGGCACAGCGCCAATGACAACGTGGGCACAGCGGCAACGTGGGCACAGCGGCAATGCCAAGATGAGGCCTAAAAACCTAGCTGTCTTCATCCAGATGAGCGAACGCAATGGAAATTGCCTGCGTAGTAACAACGTTTGCCTCTATTTGCTGCCATGTCCACGGCCCCTGTTTGATATCTTGTGTATTGTGAGTGTTTCTCTCCGGGTCTTGTTGCTTATGGGAGGTGAAATCGAGGCGAACTCTGGACCAGGTTCTTCTGTTGCGGAGCAATAAAATTGAATGCGGCAGATATTCAAAAAATCAAGAAAGGTGAAACTAACAAATCAGAAGCTAAATGGTATTGAAAAGAAGCTAGAAAAATTAGGAAACCTTAAGAAGCAAGTCTCGGAATGTGTGAAAAACGTAACGGCGTTAAAGTATCAGCTTTCGAAAAAAAGTAGGTGATTTAGGAAAAAGAAGCCGGCGATCCAACCTCGTCGTTTATGGCACAAAGGAACAAGAAGAGACCACCGAAGCACTTCACACAATGGTAACAAAAGATATTCTGGAAGATAAGCTAGAGTTGACGATATCGAGGACAAAAGGAATTCATCGACTCAGTAGTCCAAAGGCAAATAACAATCGCAAAGATCGACCGTTACCTCCAAATTGCAAGACCGCCAGCAAATAACAAATAACTGCTCTAAACTGCAAAGTTCTGGTTATTTAATCAGCGAAGATTTTTCACGATGTGTCCAGGATGCGAGGAAAATGTTACGGAATCGAACTAAAGAAAACCGTGACAGGAAAGAAAAGGGAAGCTTGACGTGCGACAGCGTTTCACCAGGGACACTGATAGCCACGACATCATAGAGCTGTCACCAAAAAAGGAAAAAACCAATGTGAAACCACGGAGCACCCGGTCACCGCGGCAGTTACTTTGATAAAACTGAATGCGTGCATCATTATCAACAAATCTGAAGATCTCGAGGCTGTCTTACTAGCGCTGAAACCCGACATTGTCAACACAACTGAGACATGGTTGCACACGAATATTTCCAACCACAAAATTCTTCCACCCGGATATGTGATTGTTCAGAGGGTCAGAGGGACAAAGGGAGGGGGCATTGCAAGTCTTATGAAACACGTATATTAGGTTGTAATGCCTACTGTTCAGGAAGTTGAAGCTGCATGGTGTAAATGTTATCTCCGAGAAACTCTTGTACACGTGGGCACCGTCTATAGACCACCGAGCGCGGAAGTAACGTATCTTTATTCTCTGTATGATTACATGCAGAAGCACATGTCTTAACGCAAAATTACCGTGGCTCACGACTTCAACCTTCCTGATGTAAACTGGAGCTCTGTGAATGAAATTTTAAATTTTATATTCACGTTTAGAATTAAACAACTTGTTCTAGCGCCTACTCGTATTCAGGGAAGCTCCAGCCCTGTTTTAAATTTAGTTTTTGTCACTGATAGTTATGAGACAACTGATACCTATGTAGAAGCGTTACACGGCTTGTCGGACCATAAACTATGCCTTTGTTTGTACTTTGCCTATAGTACACGCCACTCGCAAGAAGGGGCCTGCCAAATATATATTTGCTTTCAATAGCGCAGATGATGTTGCTATCATGACGTACCTTACCCATTACTTCTGTAATTTTTGTACTGACGAGCAGTCACATATTGACGATGTCTGGGTGAAATTTCGCCACATAATGTGTACTACATTAACTGCTTTGTTAAGAAAATATCACAGCTGACGAGAAAACACAACCCCTGGATTACACGCGATATAATTCACTTAAAGCGTAGAATCAAGAGGCTAAGAAAAACAAAAAAATTATGCATGAACTCTTATTATTGCTGACGCTTAAATGCTCTCACAACTTTATTAAAAGGCAAAAATCGTGGCGCTAGACAGCTCTTCAGTAGCACCACGTCAAAACATTTCATCAAGGACTCTCCCCATAAATTTTGGCGTTGCATTCACTTTCACAACAGCACCCCGTGGAAAATAAAGACGCAGTAGATGCTTTTAATAACTACTTTCAGTCGGTGTTTAAGCTTGATGTAGATGTTTCAGCATACCCATACCCATTTACCTTAATCAACAGAGGAAACTAGCTGGGTCTCCAACTACTTCCGAATCTGGTTCATGAGGGTTGCAATGTGGGCTTGTTGGTAATGCACCAACAAGGGGTGACGGCAGCGCGATTAAAAGACGGGACAAAAGAAGACACACAGGGATACACAGAGTGCTAGCTTCCAACAACGTTTATTGTCGAAAACCAGCTCCTACTTATACACTTAGCCAACGTGAGTCACAGCCACGTGAACAGATAAACAATCAGAGCGAAACATCATGCAAGTGATATGTTAAGCCATGCGCAAAAATTTCAGCTCCTTTTCAGAGAGCCAATCACGGTTTGCTGATACATGAATCTCCTAGAGCATCAATCTGCTCAGCTTGTATTATAAGTCTAGTGAGTTCGCACTAATTTCTACCAGTAATTATTGTTGATTCGAAGAGAGCGGAGCACTTATGTTGCTTACATTGAAGGGAGAGAAAGCCATCTGATACAAGCTTGTCCACTTTATTTTTGTTTTCGCGCAATCTATCATTTCTGCACCTGCCCGATTGTCCGACGTAATACTTCCCACACGATAAAGCTATACGATATATAATTGATGTCTTACAATCTCTAAACTTCTTCCTGTGTTTAACTTCGCAGCTAGGAGCACTTTCTTTTCTGGTCTTGTTTTCCTGCACAGGCTGATTAGTTTGTTAGGTGCAGAAAAAACCACATCAGCGTTACCTCGGCGGGCAATTTTCTTTAGGTTGTGCGACAACCAGTGGATATAAGGCATCACTGTTGGTCTTTTTTCCTCACGGTTACTACTTCCTGCCGCACGTTCAGAAGTGCCTGATTGCTGCACTTGCCTAAGTATTCCCTCTGCAAATGATGCCAGAACATGATTGGGATAGCCTGCTTCATGTAGCCGCATGGTCTGTTGTGTGAATGCTTCGTCAGTGCAATGATGGCATGATTTAGTAAGTGCATTAGTAAAACACATTTTCGCAATTACTCTTTTTACCAGTTTAGATTGGGCTGAATGATATGACCACAACGGTTTATTTGTCCTGGGACTGTAATACCAGTAAATTAGATCATCACCGAAGGTATATTTAACATCCAGAAACTTGATCTTTTGTTCTATGGCCACTTCGAACGTAACTTCCAGTGGACAAAGGCACTCGCGTATAATATTACTGACAGCTGGACACTCTGTGTCAATGTTGTCTAGCTTAACGTTGACAAACACTTAAAAATCATCAACAAATCTGAATATGTTAACACCTTTCTATCACTGATGCGTGCGCACAGGTCTCTGTCTAGCTTGGCTATGTACAGGTTGCTTAATAGAGGCGCTAAGCAAGATCCTATGGAGACCCCTTGTTTTTGAAGGTACGGAATGTCATTTCCTTGCACATATGTTGACTTCATGTAGAAGTCTAAAAGTTCTAAAAAATATTCAACGGTTGTGCCCACAGTCGTACTAAATATTACAGCCCCAAATTCATCCATACATGATTGAACGCAACTTAACAATTCATTTTGCGGCAAATAATAATGCAGGTCCTTGACATCTGCTGAGAAGGCCTTTAGTCCCGCTTTACAGTTGGCCTCTACAAAGGCTAAAACTTCTTCAGAATTTTTCGTGATGAACGGATCTTTTTTCTCGAGTAGGTTAAGATTGTCTCATAAAGAGACTGCAAAGGATTTCTATCACGTGCCTTTTTCCGATACTATTACCCTGAACGGGACACCTTCTTTGTGCGTTTTAGCGCTAAAAAATACATAGAGACTGTCGTTCTTGCTTTTTCCTATTGCCTTCAATATTTTATCTAGATTCATGTTCCGGCACACTGCAACAACTCTGCTGTTCACTTTCGCCAGTGAAATTTTTTTTGTGTTCATTGAACATCACTTTTATTCTTTCATTAGCTTTTTTGTTGTAGCCACCATGTGAAAATAATGCAAAGCCTCCTTCTTTGTCAGTAAGTAGGACAGACAGTGCATTTTCCACTAAGTACGAAACTACGTATTTCGCTGGTAACTTCGTACTTTAAGCTTACATTTGTTCAGAAGATCCACGCCTTCAGACTTCATCCTCACGCCTTCGTCTTCTGGTGCACATCGGGAGATCTGCCGCACGAGAGAGAGTATCTCCGGTTTTGTACTCTTAAATTCAATGGCGAACTTAGGTCCCCGCTCCAAAACTTGACGCACCTTGTCTGGCAAGGCAAGGGCTTCAAGAACGTAGACCTTGCTAGTTGTGTGGCTCGATGGGACGTACCGCTCCTTGGAACCTTCTGCCCGGAGCTCCCTCAATTGATGTTGCCAAAGGTATTCCGTGACCTGATGTGTCAGAGACGAGTACCTGTGAACTTGGTTATTCGCCACACTAGGTTCGTAGGAACAGCGCACTTGTGCGCCGAGGTGGGCCCTTAGAAGCCGCGCTTGCCGCAGTCATTCTGCACGCATAACTTCAGGATCCTCCTCCCGTGCCCTACTGAAGAAGCGCATCCTCTGAAGAGGGTTTTTAGGTCTTCAGACAGGAATTTCTCGCGTATACAAAACCCCAGACACCGGGCTTTGCGCACCACTTTGGCTGTGAGTGCAACTGTTGCTTCTGGTTTTCGAAGCACATGCATAAAATAGCCCGATATACTAGAAATAAATTTCACGAGGGTTGCAATGTGGGCTTGTAGGTAATGTATCTTTAAGGGGTGTACGGTAGCGCAATTAAAAGACGGGACAAAAGAAGTCACACAGGGACACACACAGCGCTAACTTTCAACAATGTTTATTATCGAAAACCAGGTCGTACTTATACACTCAGCCAACAAGAGCCACGTGAACAGATCAACAATCAGAGCGAAACATCTTTGTAAGTGATATTTAAGCCATGCCTAAAATTTCAGCTCTTTTTCCGAGAGAGCCAATGACGGTTTGCTGATATTTGAATCCCCTAGGGCATCAATCTGCTCAGCTTCTATTACAAGTCTAGTGAGTTCGCACTTATTTCCACCAGTAATGATTGTTGATTCAAAGAGAGGGAAGTACTTATGTTGCTTACAATGAAGGGAGAGAAAGCCATCTGATTCAAGTTTGTCCACTTTATTTTGTGTCCCTGTGTGTCTTCTTTTGTCTCGTCTTTTAATCGCGCTGGTACCCGCGAAACTGGTATAATTTCTATGTTACTATATATCGGCGTCAAAAATGCAGCGGCCCTGATGGAATTCCAAAAGAATTCTTAAAATGCTATGCAGAACTTGTCAGCAAGCACTTGCATCTGACATACTCAAAGTCAGTACATGAAATTAGCCTACCAGCGCAGTGAAAACTTGCTAAAATTGTTCCAGTTCATAAATCGGGGACAGTTTCACCGCCAGACAACTACCGGCCTATATCTTTGACTTGTACTTGTAAAATGCTTGAGCACATTATCTTAAAATTACAGAATTTGTAGAAACTAATCATATCTTTCATCTAAACTCTCACGGCTTGTGTGTTGGGTTATTCACTACTACTCGGCTAATACAAATCACTCATCCCCTTGCACAAGCCCTTAACGAGTCTCAAATTGATAGGATCCTTCTGTACTTATCAAAAGCCTTTGACCAGGTCTCTCAGGCGAATCTAGTTTTCAAGCTTACGAACATACTCGGATATGGGCCAGTGACTTGCTGGGCAAGTTAATATCTTCCAATAGGAGCCAGTTTTTGCATCTTGGAGACCATTCTCCTGATCCTGTTCCAGTTGGTTCCGGTGTACCTCAGGGTACAGTTCTGGCTCCCCTCCTTTTTTATTCTTCATAAATGATATTCCGAAGCAACTTAACGCTAAAATCCGACTGTTTGCAGATTGCGTGCTTTGCCAAGAAATCCAGAACATTGATGACCAAATTATACTGAATAACGTAATATATAATGTTGGGCAGTGGGGTAACCATTTCAACATGTCAATCAATTTAGACAGATAGTTTCGATGCCTGTTACAAAGAAAAAAAAGAAAATTAGATTGTTCTTATCCTATTAACAATGCCATCTTCCCAAGTGTTTCCGAGCATCGTTATTCAGGACTTATTATTTCTGTCGACTTGACGTAGACTGCGCATATCCAAGAGGTAACTAGGAAAGAAATGTAGAAACTGTTCTTTCTCCAGAGAGTCCTGCGCCATTCGGCATTTGAAGCGAAGTACCTTGCCTGCGTCCCGCTTATTCGGCTAATCTTAGAATTTGCGAATATAGTTTCGTTTCTGCACACGAAAAGTAATATCAACACACTTGAAATGATTCAAAGGAAAGCCGTCTGTTTTCTTTATAACCGCTACAAGCGTACCGATTCACCAACTGAGCTCTCACAAGTGCAGGCCTTCACACTCTAGGAAGCCGAGCGAAACTACAGTGTTTAAATTTTTTGCATGTGCTGCTCTACAACTAAGTTATCATCAACTACTTAGACTTGATAAACTTTAATCCACTCGCCAGACTCGATAGATGCGCTCAAAAAGATTAGAAGAGTTCTCCTGCAATAATAACACGTTCTTGTTCTCCTACTTCCCGCAAGCCGCACGAGAATGGAATAGATGGAACCCGCGTGTCACTGAACAGACAACGTTTCCCAAATTTATTGACCTTGCCGAGAAGGCAGTCCTACCTTTTACATATTGATATTGTTTGCGTCTATGTATTTGTTCCCAACTACTCTGTATTGTACATATGTGTCAAGGTTTGTTCACGCGCTCCTCAATTAACCCCCATGGGGTTGACAGTACGTTGCAATAAAAATAAATATAAGAAATCTTCAGCAGTGCCTCCTACTGGTCTTGTGGATCTTGTTCTGTGATATATTCCTGAATGACTGTAATGTGTGCGTTGCTTCAGCAGCCCCATAACATGTGGTAAAGGTTGTTCCCTATTCACAGAGAGTCTTTGCAGGTCCTGCTGTATGTCCCTGGATACGTGGTGTGGGGAAGTGTCCCGTGGGGACAAGTCCCTACTTGGAATCTTCTACAGGACACTGCGTGTTTTTGTTCACCTTCCAGTGAGCAAGCGGAAATGATTTTGTTGCTTCTTGTAGTGTGCAAGTCTTTCAGAGTATTTGCCAGATATTGATTCATCACAGTGCCCTGAACCGCAATATCCCTGCAAGATTACTGGCTGTACTATATCGCCACGTGTTTTTACATGTTCATTCCATAATCGTCATCATCAGATCGGGTACCCATTTTCGAAGTGGTAGTGGGTAGAAGACGACGTGAATGGAGTTGGTTGTTGTGGCCGCTTCAGTAAAGGTGCCGTTCGGTGCCGGTGGACTTATTTCCCCTTTGCTCTCGCTACAAACTGGTGGAGGTGCTAGGTAGCCAGACACTCTAGGCACTCTGAACCTCAAGTTACAGACGCCACTAGCTTTCTCACCCCAAGTCGCCCGAAGTAGCTATAGCCTACAAGGACTGCCACATGAGTTTCATCTGCTGGCAAGCCCATTCAAAGAATGTGCACCACAAACTATGCTCTCCTCGGGATAAACGACATCATCTTGTGCGGATGGCAGTACCTGCGTAGCATCCGGAAACGTCGCAGCCAAAAGCGGTATGTGCGATAATCCACCTTTTTTGCAACTATTAGAGTGTATGGAAGAACAACTGATTGTTTATCACCCCGTAAGCCTGAACCTTTGTTTGTTCCGTAAGAATTTCTTCCCCGAGACGCAAAACATGCCAACAACGTTTTGCTGTAATTGTTAGCATAAAAAATGGTAGCGCCCAAGATTTCTCTGCTCACAGAATAGCTGTGTGCACAAACGCAAGCCTTGTTGCTTGACAGTTCAGCGCGTTGTTTACCGCGTTGCAAGTGGCGGCGGTCTTTTTTTTTTCTTGGGGGGGGGGGGGGCTGCATGGTCGGGCAGCGCCACATCTCGATGCCCGCTGTGCAGCTCATGCCAATCCCCTGGCCAGCGTTTGTACGCTGAGCCGAATAATACGCTTCGTTTATTGCGTCTCACGAACATGCGGTGCCTGGATATTGCTTAATCACAATAGCTCAGTAGTGCATATTCACTCAGACCTTCGGCCGTCTTCAGAAATGGCGAGCTCTGTATGCCTGGCGGTATGCTTCAATTCTTTTCGTTGCTTGTTTCCTTCTTTAGGCACATATACTACCTTGACGAAGCTTGGGTCAGCCCTGGACATAACCAGGAAAGGTTTTGGGATGACGTGAACGTCGTTACACGTGAGGACACTTATCAAGAAGCTCTGAAACAAGGCCTTCGCGCACCCAGTGGCAAAGGTGGCAGGCTGATCCTATTGCACACCGGTAGCGAAGATGGCTTCGTAAATTGTATTTGCCTCGTTTTTAGAGCAGCGAAAGGTACTGGTGACTACCACAAAGAGATGGATGGGCCGCGGTTCAAGACGTGGTTCTATGACCAGCTTCTACCAAATATCAAGCAACGCAGCGTTGTAGCAATAGATAATGCACCCTACCATAGCGTTAACCTCGACAAAGTACCAACAGCACCAACACGAAAGGCTGATATTCCGTCTTGGCTAACCTCCAAAGGCATCGTGTTTCCTCAGGGTCAATTAAAGCCACAGTTACTGGATCTCGTCGCAACCAACACAAGAAAATGTTTTCGACCTATCGCATGGATGTGGTTGCTAAGGCTGCCGGTCATGACGTCGCGAGGCTTCCTCGATACCTCTGCGAGTTGAATCCGATCGAACTGATTTGGAGCCAGGTAAAAGGTTATGTAGCGGTTGGCAATACCGCACTCACCCTTGCAACATTACAAATGTTGCTGCAAGAAAGCATAAATTTTCTAATGGCATACAAGTGGCTTAGGGCGTGTTTTCATATTCCGAGGATCGAACAGGAATTCTGGCAAATTGACAGCATCATTGACGCAAGCCTCGACAGGTTTGAAATTTCACTCGTATCATTTGCGAGCAGCGAGAGTGATGCGAGTGATAGTGAGATGAGCGGAATGGAAGAGCCGCTGTGAATGCAGGCACGGTTGCATAAGCCTCCGCGACATTGTGTTCGGAGCTTCGGTTTCTGCCTCAAACTTTTACTAACCACGTGACACATAAAATAATTCATGGTGAGGTTTTACATGCGGAAACCAGAATATGATCCCAAGGAACAGCTTAGAGCTCGACCCTGAAACAATGTCTGCCACTTTACGTTTTTCCTTTAAATTTTGAAAGCTTCCCCTTAGGCTTGACCAGGCGGGCGTGAAAAATACGTGAAGATATGCGCTCTTTGAGGTGCACCAAAATTTAATGTACGGGTGCTTTTGCATTTTGCCCACATGGAAATTTAGCCGCAGTGATCGAACCTGCAAGCTCGCGCTTAGCAGCGCACAGCTGCTAAGCAGTCGTGGTGGCTGCAGGACACGTGCATTTCGATGGCGGACGTAAACGTTGTGGGAATAGTTAAGAATAGTTCTGGAATGCTGCGATATTACGGAAAGAAAGTTTGTATAAATAAAGACATTGATTTTGCTCCTTGCAATGGAACACATCGCTAGGCATGTCGCACCACGGCATGCCGCGCGTTGTATATATAGAGTGTGCGGCAAAGCCCATAGTCGCAGACATTTTCTAAAAGTTACAGAAATAGTGCATTTTGCATGAGTTCAACTGAAATTGATTTCGTACGTAGCTACAACGGCGATTTCTTAAAGGCTATGATTGCTCGCAAAACAACAAATTTTTAAGTGTTCATACTGTTGTGATCGGCCGTTCACCCCGCGACAACCTCCGGTGAAGGATAACGCGATTATGGGAAACGGGCCAGCGGCCTTGTCAAGGTCGTTCTTAAATGGGATGTTGTATGGCCACCGCTAGAGTACCTTCGTCAGGAGAGGTTTGGGCAATCGCCAAGGATACGGTCCTTCACCTGTGAGCCGCCCTAATTGGCATGTCCACGCCGGAGACGCGGTCAGCGCGAGGATACCGTCCTTCAAATATCAGCCGCCCAAATTGGCAGGTCCACGCCGGAGATGGGGTCAGTGTGCAATTCCCTATCCTCTGTTTGTGCCCAGCGATGTGCGTGTTTCCGTCAGAGCTCCCTTCCGAGGGAAAGGGCGAATGACCTCCAGATTGGCGGGACCTGAGGTCATCGGTCTCCTGAGGCCAGATTCGGGGAGGAGAGTGAGCAATGACCAAGCAAAGGGATAAAAATAGTGATGGACGGCAGTAGTGATTGGCTGCTACAACTTCTTGAACTTTATCTGTACTCCTTTAATATCCTTTCGTAAATTTACACACACACACACACACAGATATATATATATATATATATATATATATATATATATATATATATATATATATATCAGCTTGCCATAAATATGATGCGATATACGTATGATTAATCTTTACAGTGCCTTACCACGGCTTCTATCTACCATATACATGCACGAAAGCTGTCACCGAAAACGCACCTTTGCGGTGAGCGCTGGCGCCAACGAAAGCCGGAACCGAAAACCGAAACCTCGAGCGAAAGTTTCAGACTACTTGACGAAGTAATACATGTGCATAGACTCCGTCAGTTGTCGTCAGGTATAGTCATCAGTAGTACATTGACACATATTCCGACTGCCTCTGACGTAGAGATTTTACCCATAGTCAAAGTAGGTCTCGCGGGTAAGGCCCTAACTTTGTTCAGAGATACTGGCTGCAACACTGCAATTGTACAAGGACTCGTTCCTGCGGAAAAGCTGACAGGAAGAAAAAGCCCAGTATTTTTGTATACCGTACTGTACATTATTTGCCAGAGGCAGCAGTCCTCGCCAAACCCTTCTTCAGAGGTATACTGCGTACTAAGGACATGCAGAACCCCCTTTAAGACGTGGTGTTGGGGAACGTCGAAGGTGTTAAGCCTGCTGCACAAGCAGCCTCGCATCCGCCTCAACAGCACCATGCAGTGGGCCAAGCAGATAGCACCGCGAGAGACGTGGACAATGCTACCATTCAGGCCGTACGTAGAGCAACGGAGCACCCGCAGAGCTTTTTCTGGAAGGTACGGGAAGTGCTCTCAACTTTAGTCCACGAAGAGGAAGGCGTCACAAGAAGACACGAGCTTGAGCCCTGCCAAGTAGAAGAACGAAAGGGCTCTATGGGTGATAACGCTGCAGCAGCAGAGGAAACTCCTGCACGCCCTACTGCCAATCTGCGAGAAATAAAACCCACAGCCACAGTTAGAGATAACTCTCGAGAACTTGCAAAGAAATGACGAATCCCTACGGCGCTGCTATGGGAATGTCAGTAAGATTAATTGTGCCAAACAATAATGAAACTCGTTACTACTTGTCTGAAGGAGTCTTATATCGAAGACACAAGCTGCTGTGCGGGGAAAAGTTGGAACAGCTTGTTATACCGAGGCAGCAGAACTAGAATGTTTTGAAACTTACATACAAGGGGATTCTCACAGGTCATAGACGAATATCCTGGACAACTGACCGCATTCTCGCGGAATTCCACTAGCCAAGTGTACAATGTCAAGCGAAGCGTTTCGTGAAGTCCCGCGATGTCTGCCAACAGAGTGCCCTCGACATCCAGTCGGCCGTGCCCCATTTTGTACCTTTCCGCGTAGTGAAACACATTTGTCCCGCCTGGGCATTGACATCGTTGGCACCGTCACAAATCGGCCCCGTCAGAGCCATCGGCATCGCAGCACGAAACAATTTCCGCGAGACGACCTGATCACAAGAAAGAACCACGAAAAAGGCACTGCTTGTGCCTGATAAACTCTTACCTGTCAACTCTTATTAGTTTTCATTTTTAAACTCTAACCTTTGACTGTTTTTACGTACGTATAAGGATTTTTATACGTACAAAATGCAAAAACATCTGTGTACTTACATTTAGGTGCACATTAAAGAACCCCAAGTGGGGCTCGACTACGGCCTGCCTCAGAATCAGATAGCGGTTTTAGCACGCAAAGCCCCATAATTTACTTTTAAAATTTTCAATTTTTGGGCTTTGCCTAACGAACTGAGTGCTCTGTGGCATGTGCTACGCGTGCCATTCATGTTCGCTCTGGAAGTGAGGGGAAGTGTAGTAGGAGGACGGCATTTGAAATACGCGGGTGTCGAAATCAATGCTTGTGTCGGTGTGTGGGGCCGAAAATCGAGAGTGCGCGCGGGATTGATACGACGGTCCAGTGAGATCGGCGCGAGCGGCGGGTCTAACAAACTGATCGCAGCGGGACAGCAGGAAAAGCCCTCGGTGGCACTGCGGATCTAGCGGTGGGCCAGTTCCCGACGTCAGCGGTCCTGATGCTGCTAAGCCGGGCATTGCCCTGCCTTACAACGCTATACTCGGACGCTGTGCTACACCTGGCGGATCAGCCGTTGCCGGGCTTCTCCGCGGCTCCCGACGCTCCAGAGACAGGCTGCGCTACGGCACTCTTTGCCGACCTGCCCTGTCGAGGCAAGCTGAACCGCGGCTCCTGTTGCTGAGATAGAGGCAAGCTGAACCCCGGCTCCTGTTGTCGCCGAGATAGACCACCTTATGGCTTTCTTCGCCGTTCCTAACCCTAAGACGCCGGGCTGCGCCCCGGCTCCCTTCACTGCCGTAACGACTTGCGGCTTTGCCATGTCCCAGCCACCGCTACCCCACCGCTGCGGCTCCGATTACCTCCTATAATTCGAAGTGTGAGTGATGCGCAACCTGAAATGAGATTAGTGACAACTCCGCGGCAAACCTGTTTAATGTAGTATCGGTATTTAATTTATGTGTCTACTCCCATATCTATTGGCCGTGCATAACTTTTTTCTCTCTTGGGTGATTCCTTAGTACGTCTGGCTGACGTGCGCCGACACATCTGCCTGCAGAGAAGTAGAATATTCTGTTGCAGTCTCTGTGGGCGCATTTCGAATCCTCTCGGGGCACTAGGGCATTTTCCATAATATTCTCGCATAGCACTTAGAATTCCAGCAACCGACCTCAGTGGCACTAGCAGACATCAAAACAATCGGGGGAGTGAGCCGGGGAGAGCTATCGCCATGGTACGTGTATCGCCATATTAGGGTTTTTTCACGTGTAAGGCAGTTCACTTTCAACTGAGGTCCGAGTCAGTGAGGAAGAACTGAAATAATATTGATCATGCAAAAAATAATCATGCAAAGAAATTGGAGGATGCTTTAAGTTCCGCCATTAAGAGTGGAACGCGACAGGATTCAGAGGCTTCTCATGCTTCCCGGCAACTGCAGCTTATGTATCCGCAATGTTGACCGGGAAACGCTGGCGACGAACGTTATGCACGAAGATGAACTTCCTGTTAGAAACGCGGCCTCATTCATGGGCCGATCCCGGAGTTGATGCAAAGCCGCACCCAAAAATTACATAATTTTAATGTTCTGTTTTTAGAAAATATTAGTGCGCCCGGTATTCCGGCAAGCGCGGGCGATTTGCCGGATGAGCGAGAGCGTAAACGTGAGTGGCCAGATTGGTGGCGCCAGCTGGTGGGGCAAAGCTCGCCCACATAAACACAGAGTCAATTGCTATATTCTTCTAAGATGGGGTGCAAATTCTCGACAGCGGCGTAATCGTGTTCACAATTACGCCACTGCCGAAAATTTCCACCAGCAGCAAAGCAGAATATAGTAGGTTGCTGCAATTTTAGCTCTGTGTTTGTCTGGTTGAGCTCTACACCACTAGGTGGCTTCTCCGCCCCGGCCACTTTAATGCCCCTTAATCTTTGTAAAGTACTGCCACGCTTTGAAGAATGCCGCCTCCTTCACGCGCGCTCTGGCCGAGGCCGACGCCGCGTCGCTATTGGCCTAATAGCATCACGTGGGCCCTCGCGCCATGCATCAGCGCCATTTTTGCTCGAGAAGCGTCTACGGGATGGCGAGGAGCGCATGTTGGCGCCTTTGCTACGCTCGAGCAATGTAGGCGGCGCCACGGTCGAGGAGGGAGCGGGAAAGTGAGGAGAAACGAGGAGGAGTGAAGGCGGAGGAGGAGAGTGTCGCTACTTTACGAAGTTTAAGGGGCTTTAGGCCACTCACGTTTATGCCCCCAACCACCCGGCAATCCGCACAAATCGCACCCGTTTGCCGGAATAGCAGACAGGCTAAAAGTCTATATTGTTTCGCCTTTTTAATATTTATGTCTGAGAAGATTTAACAGAAAGGCACGCGCTGTCAGTGTTTTGCTTCATGGCATTTGTTTGTGGGCTGTCATTCTCGAAATTCCGAGGAATGACTTTGTCAAGAATAGGAGTAAAAGTATGAGCAACTTTACTGGTCGAATGGTGTGGCAATATAACCCGTATATACCGCATGGAAAGGCATGGCACGTACGTATAGCTTAATATGTAGGGAAATTTTCGCTCACGAACAAGCCCACCGGTGCTGTATTTTCTGTAACACGCGGCCCTTGAAGTTGTCACTGACGATTACGATTACGAGCCAGATGCTGTTCTGGTTGACCTCCCTGCCTTTCCTACCCTTGTTTTCTCTCTCTCTCAGCTCTATACGTGCTTTCATTTTGGGATATACTGTCTGGCGCAGCCAGCCTGTCTAGTGTGTGGCGGGACTGGCGAAGTGTGGCGGGACTGCCTCGCTAAGCGGGAGATTGCGAGAGGCAGCGCGTGGGTGACGCGTGGGCGCGATTTACAGCAGCCGCAGCAGACAGACTTCCGCACATGTAGCGCTTTGTTTCCATACATGGTATCGGTCGGCGCGCTCGCTGCATGCCATAGGTGAACGAACGGTCCACGCTACTCTGGTGCCATTCCGTAGCCATCATTGCCGCAGTGGTTGTCCTGCACGGCAATACGCTTTTCTGTTCTTTCTTTCGCCATGACCTCTTCCTCCGCTTTCCACCTCGTTCTGCCTTCGCTATCCCCACCCTTCATCCCCACTCCACTCCGCGTTCGCTTTTTCATTCCTTCACTGTGCTTGTTCGCTGGGTTACGAGGAGAACCGACGATCGCCGCAGGAACGGGAGCCTAAAGGCCCAACCGCCGGCATGCGTCGGAACGCATCGGCATGTGCCAATGCGTGAAATGCATGAAATGTACTGGTCCAGAAGAGGCTTACACGTCCCGCTGGGCGGAGATTTGGTGGATTGCAGATGGTAGAATAACGGCGACGAGTGGCAATGCGTCACCGGCGTGCACCAATCAGAGACCGCGTGGATTCCGGCTACTATGCCTATGATGGCCGCCGATGCAAAGACGCCAGCACTAACGATCGTCCGCGTTCTTTGGACGCACGGCGCGTGCGACAGTGTTTCAGGAAGACAGTGTTGTGAACAAGGACATGACCGACGACCGTTGGTTGTAGCAGTGTGATGTGAATTCTAGCCGAGTTCGAATGACTCCAAATCCATCCTCTCACTCGGTTCAGCCGGCCTCAATGCAATCGTGCACCAAAACGTGCAACTGAATCACGATTGCCGCAATGACTGCGCATAGTGCATGTACATCTTCTTGTGTTCGGAACGAATGGAAACATGCTTCCGAATTCCGAAGTCTGGATCGTCAGTACTCGCCGACCGCTGATGTTTGCATTGAGCGTAGGCCTAGCGCAGCCATCGATTTCCTGACGGGCGAGTGAACGAGGCCCGCTGAGAAACTGGAGGGAAGAAGAAGTGATCGTAGAGAGCCGTGTCAGCTTCGAGCTCTCTTTGCTTTCTGTTCTATTTTTTGCGATTTCTGCAATAAGTGACAAGAACATTGGGGAACGTGGCCCTCTGCAATGGGGGACCTAAACACCGAAACAGCAATTGGGTCCTGAATGACGACTTTGTTATGCTTCCGACGTGAGTGAGCTTCGACCCCAGCACGGTCCCCTTTGAGTCATTTCATGGCTCCTTTACTGAAGATAAGCGCGCGGACAGCGATTTTACCTTGGTGTCAAGCCAATGTCTGAAAAAAAAAGATAACAAGGACATCACCGACCATTCGCCAAGTGACGAAAAGGCAAGTGTCCAGCGGTAATACATTATCGCATACGTACCAACAGCGGCTACAGACAACCTGCACTCATTGAATAGGCAGAGTCTGTCGGCATACTTCGAACAAACTGCCCCTGTTGAAGTTGAAGAACTACGCATAAACGCTCGGAATAACATCATTTCGATGGAACTCCATAAACAGACCATTCTGGAAAGACTGAAAAATATGAATCAATTGACAAGTATCCCTGTTCGCGCATTCCCCACGTGCTGCAAGTAATCGACAACGCGTCAGCTATGACGTGGACATTGAGATTACAGACACTGACCTCGCGAAACTACTGTCATCCTCGACCCCTGTGCACAGCATTCACTTTTTGGGCAGGGCCGATTTGTGAAACCAGAGTTTCAGTCGGAAACTTTGCAAACACACGTCAAGTTTGGATAGGGGAGGGATTCGGTGCGTCCTTGTGTGCCAAGGCTTTACACTGTCAGAAGTGCTTCAAACTTGGGCGTGTTTGCGCTGTTTGCAAGGGTGCAGTAACATGCAACCAATCTGGTGGACCTCATGGAAGCTTCAAAATTGTTCTCGTGCCCATGACACAACGTCAAAAGAATAGACCAGGAATGAAATCGATATTTTGGAGAAGATGGTGAGAGATCATTCTACACATAGGCACGCAGCAGGGGCTATGCGTCTCAGCAGACGCCGTTGACGACACCGACGCAAACGGGACCATATCATTCCTGGCGTAAAAGGATTTACGGCTCAAGATCAGCCTCCAACACCTCCTCGTTTGAGGAATGAAGAAACACGTGTCAGTGAGCATTTATATTCTACAAAAGTGCAAGGCGACTCGCCATCGGTCCCAAACATATCGGAGGCTCTGATTACCATCAGAGCCTGCGGTAACGCCCTCATATACCCCTCCTACACGTAATGAAGAGATTGAAAAGAGGGATGATATTGACGTCAAGAGTAAGGTAAAAAATTTGATGGGCTCAGTACGCAGGATTCTTTTAGACTTCAAGTACCCCACTTTCTAAAGCTGCCATGCCATTACTTGAAGTGTTCGAACCACTTATAGTAATTCTTCAATAAGCAAGTATGACGATGACGTTAGAAGAACGGATGCGTCAATCGATCGTTATGCAATGGAATGGTCCAGGTCTATGTGCTCTTTTGTCGGATTTCCGAGAGCTGGTATTTAAGTAGCAATTTCAAGTTATTGTGGATTCTTGTTTCAATATTTCTCGATATGTCGAGATATGGTGTCGTATAACGACAAAACCTCAAGCAAGGTATTTGCCTGTATACGTCACGATCTGGTCTACTTCAGACATGACGTCCCATCGCAGACTATATTACATCTGCCTTACCATCAAACACAGATGGTGCAGGTTCTCAGTGATAAGAAGATACATCCACCAAGAAACGAGGATCGATTGCTCGCATCTGATATCTGTGCTGCAAGCCTCGCAAGGTCCGCATATTGTGATTGGTGACTTTAACGCACACCATCCCCTGTGGGGTAGCGCTGTGATGGATTCTTGTGGCTAAAATTTGGTCGAATTTTTGCGTATTCAAGGACTAAATGTACTCAATGACGGATCTCCTACATTTATACGTGGCACGTACTAAAGCAGTTGCCTAGACCTAACGTTTATGTCAAGGAGCCTTCTGTTTTCACTATGCTGGTCGACGGATGCAGAGACTAATGGCAGTGACTACCTCCCAACTTACGTTCAGTTTAGCTGGTTCCGCCGCTCAGCCTCACGTAACATGCGTCAAACAGACTGGACTTTATTTAAGACTTCTGTCGGTACCGGCTGTCAGAGTATGACATCTCCATCCGAAATAGAGGTCATCATTGCATCTACCCTGCGGGTCAAAACCAGAGAAGTTAGCATACTGAGGCTCAGATCATCGGTCGACAAAGAATATGAGGCGCTTCGTGCAATTCATTGCCCCACAGAACGGCGATACATAAGAACAAAATCACCGGCAGATCTTGCGAACAGTCGCGAAGGTCAACGACATGTTCTTCGACATCTCGACAAGCTTGACAGACAATGTTGGAGGACATTCTGCTTTTCCCTAGACCCAAGACAACCTCTAAGATCTGGCGGGTCATACGAAGTCTGCAGGCAACTCCATTATAAAAGCACCCATTCGTGCCACGGCTCTACATCAACACCGGATCAAATAGGAGGTACCAGAGCAGTACGGTAAACTTATTGTGGACACGTCTAATTCAATGACTACATATCTTTTCCTCATCGCGCCCTCGTAACCTGATGAGCGATTCGAAGTACCTTTTCTGATGCAACAACTTCACGCTGCCATTTGTTTCCCGACGCTAATCGGCTCCAGAACCTGACGGAATAACGTACGCTGCAGTGTGCCATCCTGGCACCGAAGCATGGCGTGTCCTTTTATCTTTTTTATAATACCACACGGGAGTCAGGAAATGTCCCTGTTAGTTGGAAATGCAGTGACATTGTAGCGTGGCTTAAACCGGGGATGTGCCCTAACGACCTTTCCTCTTACAGGTCGATCGCCTTAGCCAGTTGCGTCGGTAAAGTAGTAGAAAGAATGGCCTTGGGGGGGGGGGGGGGGGGGGTCAGTGATGAAGTGGTTCCTAGACAGCAATAATTACTTTCCTGATCTTATGAATGGCTTCAGAAGAAGCCGTACTTTCATTGATAGCGTTGCTGAGTTCGTCTCCACTGTTGGAAAAGAAGGAAGTCACTGACGGTTAGTTGGAGCTGTTTTTCTCGATATTAGGAGTGCATACAACAATATTCCCCATTATGCCAATAATGATGCGCTGGAAGATTTTTAAGTCAGTGACCGGCTATATGCATGGATTTTTAGTTATCTCAGTTTTAGTTATTATGGCCCCACCGTGTTTATGTCGACAAGCGATGGCGACACCAGCCATTACAATATCCACCAAGGTGTTCCACAAGGACGTGTTCTCAGTCAACTCTCTTCAAAGTTGCATTGATTCGCCTTGCATCTGAACTTGTGAACACGGCGATGATTAACCCATATGCGGACGACATATGCGCATGGGTATCTGGAGCCACTCGCCCCTAAAATGCGTGGTACGCTTCTACGTGCAGTGACCATCACAACAAAGTATCAACGGCGCCAAGGCGTCCAGCTCTGAACAGAAAAATGTTCCGTGATTGCATTTACGCGGAAACGAACGACCAAGTATTCCATATTTGTTAATGAAACGGTGATACTACAGTAACACGCCAGATTCCTTGGCATGGTCAGAGACCAGAGACTATGTTGGTGATGACACGTCGCCGCACTGAAGTTAAAGCTGAGGAGCTTCGTTCACGTCCTTCGCATCACTGCAGCAAGAAGATGGAGACTCTCGTAGTCGTCATTACTACGATTGTACCATGCACTATTCATAGGATATACGCCCTACAGCGTGCCGACGCTCCCAAGCATGGGACTTAGCTGTATATGCGTACGTTGGACAGCATTCAAGCTCAAGCATAATGCACATGTTTGGGCCTCCCATTATGCACGTTAACCAATTGAACAATAGCTGAAGCTCGTGCTTCTCCTACTCATGTATACTTGCTCTGCGAACCTCTTCGAATGTACCTTCGCGTGTTGACCCAACACCAGACACCATGTGTGCTTTCCGCGACTAGGCTATGCCTCTGTAGATTGGGATGCAAGGTGCTAACCTAATTCTGATCTCATTGAACGCGTCCAGAAGAATTGATATCTATTTTCTAGCACCGCTTTTGCCGTTCTGGCGACCATAGTCCAACCTTCTCAAGTAACCTCTAGACTCAAGACTCATTAAAGCAGTCCTTTTGTTCGTGTATAGTGGTCCATGGCATTATACATTCCCCAAAGCTTCCTTATGTGCAATGTTTCGTGCCGCAACAGTATACCAGGTCACATTCCGCAGTCTCTGCCTTGCCTTGTTGCATTAAAGGTTATCGTATGTATGGTTCGCCTCGATAAACATCTATTAAGTATTGCGCCTGCATCGATATGTTTCACAGTTAATTTCGTATGTTTTGCACATATGTAAATAATTATGTTGTAAGAGTGACTACCCTTTACGCTTCCTCATTTTCTCGTTCCCCATATCTGTCTGTATCTCATATTGTTGTGGCTACCACATTCATCTGCTCTGTAGATCGTTTCGCGCTTTAGTTTTAGAGTGCACCAGTACGCAGGTTCTCTAGCTGTTCCTTCGCACTATACTAAACATTGGATTGATTAACTTATTATTATTCTAGTATGAAATAGCGCATTTCAAGTATGTATTAGTATATTATTTCAGTGCAATAGATTTTTTGCAATATTGTTTTAGTGTGGAAATCTTTTAAAGCATCAATAAAGTGCAACAAAACGCATGTGCCTGATAGTGATGGAAATAAACTTGCTGTTTCCGTTGGGCCCAGGATCCTTTTAATAGCGACACGGCAGACAGGAGCTTTTTACATGCAACGCAAACTTTATACAGACACGCTCACACGATACAGACGATATACATACACGCGCACTAGAATTCGGACGTCGTTTGTCCGCCTCTATAAGGATGTGCCTTGCACTCATGCATCAGGACTCGCCGGTGTGCGTCGTCATTGCGGTGACCATGATGGTTGTCGTTGCATTGTGCGTCGCTGCGTCGTCTGACGCTTCAAGACAGCTGTTGTGTTTCTGGCGACGGCCACGTCTTACGCGGCGTCGTTGTCGCGGCGTGGGAGCAGGGGAACAGCAGGCCGGTAGAACACCAGGCCACTGCTGTAGCTGGCCCGTACCGCCTGGCCTGTAACGCCTCGGCCGCTAGAACGTCGGGCTCGGTCGGCAGACAGGTAGCTCAGACGCCCCGGTGTCCAGCAGGAAGCACTGCACCAGGTCGATATAACAGCAGGCCGCTGGTGCACAGGAGAGCTCAGCCACGAGCGGGATCTCCGAACAGGTCCACACGGTAGCAGGACACCCGGTCGCCAGTCATCAGGCTCGCTCAGCAGGCAGGTAGCTCAGGCATCTCAGTCCCCAGCATGAAGCACTGTACCAGACCGCTATAACAGCAGGCAGCTGGTACGCAGGAGAGCTCAGCCACGAGCGCGATCTCCGACCAGGTCCGCACGGTAGCAAGACACCCGGTCGCCAGTCATCGGGCTCCCTCACCAGGCAAGGTAGCTCAGGCGTCTCAGTCCCCAGCAGGAAGCACTGCAGGCCGCTATAACAGCAGACAGCTGGTACGCAGGAGAGCCCAGCCACGAGCAAGGTCTCCGACCAGGTTCGCACGGTAGCAGGACACCCGATCGCCAGTCATCGGGCTCGCTCAGCAGGCAGGTAGCTCAGGCATCTCAGTCCCCAGCAGGAAGCACTGCGCCAGGCCGCTATAACAGCAGGCCGCTGGTACGCAGGAGAGCCCAGCCACGAGCGCGATCTCCGATTAGGTCCGCACGGTAGCACGACACCCGGTCACCGGTCATGGAGCCTTGAACCACCGTTCTACGAGCTGCCGTTCGAGACTCCCGCTCGCTTTCACGCTCTACGCGCTCTGCACCATGCTTCCTTATTGGTGGCACGTGGTCTTCTTCCGCAATCACCATCAGCAATTTTCTTATTGTTGTTGCCACAACACAATCATCATTCCAAGCTGGTCTTGTCACCGCTACACGCCACCACCCCCATCATCACACTGTTCATATGCACTGTGCTATTAATTTTTTCTGAGTTTATTTACGGTTCGTTACCGTGTCCAGTGTTGTGCAATAATTTAATATAGCACAGCAATTATTGCGTGCCTCATAGAACAAATTGAGTGCCTTTCTCAATCAAAACATCATAGTAGGCTGAAAACAGTAAACATACTGTCATTTTTCTTATTATTTTGCGTGGTGACTAGAAGTGTGTAACCTGTTTACATATATATTTTCGCTATTATGCAAATGAGCTGCCCCATACTTATTAATAAGTTCTTCAATAGTACGACTTGGCAAAGGGAAACAAAAGGCACCTATTAAAATTCTCCGATTCTCAAGTTTCTATAATCAAACGGTATGTTATTTCATAAATAACGAGAAAGACAGACTTGACGTTCTGAAACCAGCTACAGTATAACATGTGAAAACTTTTCTAGCAATGCACTTATTGCCGCTCAATGCAAAGGCCTCCAGATGGGGTGTTGATGCTTATTCTTATTTATCTTATTCCCTAATACATCTTCTTGTATCACAGCGAGAAACATTCTAGTGGAAGCTCAAAAGATTTGGACAGTTTAAACATACCGAGTGCACAAAGCACTGATGACACTTTTTTCCCTTCCCCGCAGTGTACTCACACCATCCGCACTTTCCATGAACAAAAAAAGAGATCAAAAGCCAATTAGAGTTTCAATGACTCAGTATGTGCTGCTTCTCAAGCAAGCACCAAAGAAACCCTACTATACGTGGCTGCATGCATAGGTATTGTATGTTATAGGTCCCCATATGCATTGCACACGGTGCACACATTGCAAACAGATAATTTCTTTTTGCAGTGCTGAAGTACAAGGACACACAGACTCAAACATTATCGAGCTGTATGTCATGCATCCTTGAATACGTCAGCGTTCTTTAGTGCTGCACGAGCTATTTATCCACAAATATCCCATAAGACGCGTGCACAAGAAAAAAGTAAGTTAAGAAGCACTGTGAACTTGTACTCAACTGGATTTCAGATACCGAATCGAGGAGTGCACTGTCCGCTGAAACGATATACTTCCCATTGTTCGGCTACTAGAGTCCTTCGCTTTAGAAAGCTATCTTTGGCGATAGAAACAGCGCAGAGCTCGCCCGTTACACTTAAGTCACCCAAGACCACATAAATCACGCACGAAAAACGCCGAGGTTCACAACCCGAAGTTCCACACGGTTCATTCACCACACCACAAATCACACGAAGTCAGGGGTGCTATATTTCCAAATGCTGCAACACAAACAACTAAAAATGCATAAGCCATTCCACTCTGCGAAGGGGGATGACCAGCAAAGCTTTGTAGCGCACGACGCAGAGGTGACACAGATTCGGAAGAAAGGTACGACATATTTACGCTCCTGTTCTGTGGTCATCATAACGATATCAGAACGCAGACACATTCGCGAGTCACCTCTGTTATTAAATGTGTGTCCCTGCCTCTTTTATCTTCACCTCTTCTACCCCACACAATATCTCTCATACTGTTCCTACTGTGGAGCAAAGCCCACAGTATACCATTGCACCTGCGATTGTCTGCACCCTCCAGCTTACGCCCCTATCCCTTCACCTTCGCCTTCCTCCTGGGAGACTGCGCTGACCAGATTACACCCGCAATAGCAGCGACGGCTGGCCCGACGGGCACGCGGTGTGGCGCGAGCCAATGGGGCCCTGAACTTAGGCCTCCACCCTATCAGCAAGTCGCCACCCGTCTCATTACAAATAAAAGTTTCTCTCTCTCTCCCTCTCTCGGTAAGGTGAGACAATGAATGGCTCATACCCCCTTAAGCAATGGCCAATACCCCTCCCCTCCTCGTAAACGCAGCCTCCCCTACAGGACGACAGAAGTGAAATCCTACGCTGGAATAATAAGCTGCAACGGAACCAGCTGTGGAAGAAGACAACGACAAACGCGTGAGTAGTGGCATGAGCGCGTTCCTGCGGTTGAGCCAACTAACCAGCTGTGGAAGAAGGCGACGACGCTCGAACCATTGCTGATGATGATAGCGTGGGTCCCAGGTGTGACAAGGGTAGCTCAAGGGTGCGTTACAGGTACGTAAGCCCATATGTGTATGTGCCATTGAGCTTCTACTCTTTCTTCACTATCCCTAGGATCGGCCCACATGATATTTTCTGCACAGAGGCCACAAAACCCCTGATTTTAGGCACATACAGCTTCGCATTAGAGAAAGAGAGAGAGATTTATTTACGAAAGGCCGAGGGGTCGGCCTGCTCTGGCCTGGGAGGGATGGGGAGGAAAAGGGCTGATGAACGATGATGATGATGTCAGAAGGAGGTGGGTATATACAAAATTCACAATCTTGTAGCATCTCTAATGCCGTGCGTCCAACCCAGTGGCTTGTAGAACGGCTACAGCGGCACTGATTATCAGGGCTGCGCTGTTTGCATTAGGACAAGGATCTCAGATAAACTAGTCTATAGTGGTCTCTTATAGACGTTTGAATTCGAAGAGACCAGCTTCTCTCGTTCTTGCGCGTACGTGGCACAAACGCAAAATTTATGATCAAGTGTTTCTGGTAGCTGAAAGTATTCACAATTTAGGCTAGTATCGCTGCAACCTATTAGATGTCGATAACGCTGGGTGAATGCGACACCAAGGCTGAACCGGTGGATAATTCTTGTTTGGCTACTTTGGAGCTTGTGAGGCATATCAAATTTCATTTCTGGGTCCCATTTCTGCACTCGTTTGTGTCATCGATATTGTTGGATCCAGTGCTCCAAGGTATCGATGCGTATGAAGCAACAAAGTTGGGCGTTTTTGTCTGTTCGTAAGAAAGGAATTCGTACCTAAGACGAATACGTCAAGTAGTTTTCGCTTCAGCGTCTGCTTGTTCGTTATCACGCCACAGTGTGAAGGCATCCACTGAAATGTGATATTATGGCGATTTCTATTCGCATGGTCGAGATGTTCTGTAATTTCTATAGCCATTAAATAATAGGCCCTGTCTGAGGATACACTCAATTGTATGAAGCTTGAAACCGCAGAATATCGTCCATGCACGACGAGGCCCTTCGGAGAGAAATAGCAGTGCCTCATGGATGACAACAAGTTCTTCGGCAGGATAACGTTGATCTAGGGTCTAGTTTAAGCCGATGTACGAGGATCATATGTGGAATGATGAGGACAGCAGTGCAGCCATATGATGTGAGAGACATCGACATACACGTGCACATTATTTCTGTCATCTGCAAAAATGTGAAATAGGATAAATCCCTTGAGGCCAATGGGCGCAACGGATGACGTTTTTGTAACTCCAGGGATCTGCAGATTAGGGAAAGCTTTAGGCAGTACCCACGGGGGTATTCTTGGAATACAGGGACGAGGAAATTATTATTCTTACGACGCAATAGAATGGTAGCGAGCGATAACGAAGGATCGTGTCTGTTTTGGGTAAACACACGAAAGTACATTCGAAGAGGTACGCAGAGCAAGTTTACATCAGTAGAAGAAGCACCAGCTTCACCTATTCCTCCATTGGTTGATGTGCATCATGGGAGGCCCAAACATGTGCACAACGCTTGAGCGTAAATGCTCTCCAACGTAAGAATGCAGCTAAGTCCCAAGCTTAAAAGCTCCGGCAAGCTGTCACGTATATAGCTTATGAATAGTGCTTGGTGCAATTGTAGTAATGAAGACTCCGAAGTTCCCCATCTTGCTGCTGCAACGACGTGAAGGACGCGAACAAAGCTCCTCAGCTTTGTCTTCAGTGCGGCGACGTGTCTTGACCGGCATAGTCACCGGTCTGTGACCACGCCAAGAAATCAGTGGTGTGTTACTGTACTATCGCTGCACCATTAACAAATATGGAATACTTGGTCCTTCGTTTCTGCGTGAATGCAGCCACGGAACATTTTTCTGCGGAGAGCTGGAAGCCTTGACGCCTTGAATACTTAGCTATAGCAGTGCACGTTGAATTCTAGCATGCATTAGGGGATGCTGGCTTCAGATGCCCATATAAATATGTCGTCAGAATATGCGCTGACCTTCCCCGTGTTGGGAAGTTCAGATGCAAGGCCAATCCATGCAACGTTCAAGAGAGTTGGACTGAGAACTCGTATTTGCGGAACACCTCGGTGGACATTGTAATGGCTGATGTCACCATCACTTTACGACATAAATATGGCGCGGCCACTGAGATAACTAAAAATACAAGCATATAGCCGGCCACCGACTTATAAATTTTTCAGCGCATCAATAATGGCATAAAGAGGAATATTGTCGTATGCACTCTTAATCTCAAGAAAACAACTCCAACTAACCGTTGGCGAATTCTCTCTTTTCCAACAGTGGAGACCAAGTCGACAACTCGATCAATGGACGTACGGCCTAGTTGTTGCAGCAGAAAAGGTACTTCGAATCGTTCATCAGGTTAAGAGGGCGCGATGGGGAAAAGATATGAAGCCATTGAATTAGACGTGTCCACAATAAGTTTACAGTACGCTTCTGCTACCTCCAATTCAATCCGGTGTTGATGTAGAGCCATGGCACGAATGGGTATTTTTATTGTGGAGTTGCCTGCAGACTTCGTATGACCCTCCAGATCTTAGAGATTGTCTTGCGTCTAGGGACCTAAAAAATGTCCTCCAATGCTGTCTGTCAAGCTTCTAGAGATGACGAAGAACATTTCGTTAAGCTCGGCGGCTGTTCAAAAGATCTGATGGTGACTTTGTTCTTCTGTATCGCCATTCTACGCGGCGACGGATTGCACGAAGCGCCTCATATTGTGTGTCGACCAATGATATGCGCCTCGGTAAGCTAACTTCTCTAGTTTTGACTCGCAGGGTAGATTCAACGATGACCTCTATTTCGGATGGAGATGTCATACTTTCGGATGGAGATGGTACCGACAGAAGTCTCAAATAAAGTCCAGTCTGGTTGACGCATGTAACGTGAGGCCGAGCGGCGAAACCAGCTAAACTGAACGTAAGTTGGAAAGTGGTCAATACCATTAGTCTCTGCATGCATCGACCAGCCTGCTGAGGATAAAAGGCTCCTTGTTACAAAGTTAGGTCTAGACAACTGCTGTAGTACGTGCCATGTATGAATGTAGCAGATCTGCCATTGAGTACGTTTAGTCCTATACTAAACATAAAGTGGGGCAAATTTTGCCACGGCAATTCATCACAGCGCTACCCCACAGGGGATGGTGTGCGGTAATGTCACCAATCACAATATGCGGACCTTGCGATGCTTGCAGCACGGAGATCAGGTGCGAACAATTGATCCTCGCTTGTTGGCGGATGTATTCTCCAATCCCTAAGAACGTGCACTATCTGTGTTTTATAGTAAGGTACACGTAACATAGTAGTATGCGGTGGGACGCCATGTCTGAAGTAGACCAAATCGCCACGTATACAAATCAACTTTGCTTGAGGTTTGGTCGTTATACGAGACCATATCTAGACATATCTAAAGATATGGAAAGAATATATATTAGGTTCACAGATAACAATAACTGGAAATGCTTACTTAAATACCAGCTGTCGGAAATCCGATAAACAAAGACAGAGATATCGAGCATTCCATTGCATAACGAGCGATTGACGCATCCATTCTTCAAACATCAACCCATAGATGCTCAGTGAAGAACCATTATAAGTGGTTCCAACATTTCAAGTAACGGTGCGGCAGCCATAGCAGGTGGGGTACGTAGGCCTAAAAGAATCCTGCGCACACAGCCCATCACATTTTTTCGCCACACTCTTGACGTTAATATCATCCGTTTTTTCAGTCTCTTCATTACGTGTAGGAGCAGTACATAGGGGTGTTACCACACGCCTTGATGGTATCTAGGGCTGCTGAGCCTCCGATGTGTTTGGGACCGATGGCGAGCTGCCTTGCACTTTTGTAGAATATAAATACTTACAGACACGTGTTTCTCCAATCCTCAAGCGAGGAGGTGGTGGAGGCTGCTCTTGAGCTGTAAATCCTTCTACGCCAGGAACGCTACGGTCCCGCTGGCGGTGGTGTCGTCAACAGCGTCTGCTGCGGCGGATAGCTCTTGCCACTTCCCTATGAGTAGAATGGTCTCAAACCATATTCTTCCAAATACCTATTTCATTACTGATCTTTGGGCATTCTTTTGGTGGTGAATCGTGGGCACCAGAACGATTTGGACGCTTTGCATCAGCGTTACAATTGATGTCTCCATGAGGTCCACCACATCGTTTGCATGTTACTGCGCCCTTGCAAACGGCACAAACATGCCGTAGTTTCATGCGCTTATGACACTGTAAAAACCTCGGCACGTAAGGACGTACCCAATGCCTCACATATCCAACCTTGACTTATGTTGGCAAACTTTCCGACTGACATTCTAGTTTCCCACATCGGGGCTGTCCAAAAGGGTGAAAGCTGAGCACAGGGACCGAAAATGACATAGTTTCGCGAAGTCAGTGTCTGTAATCTTAATGTCCGGGACACAGGTGACGCCTCTTATCGCTTTCGTGCCGTACGTGGGGAATGCGCGAACAGGCATGCTTATAAATTGAGTGAGTGGGTTTTTCTTTTTCAGTCTTTTCAGAGTGGTCTGTGTATTGACTTCCACCGAAATGGTGTTATTTCGAGTGTTTAGGCGCATTTCTTCAAGTTCACCAGAGGTATTTCGTTCGAAGTATTCCGACAGACCCTGCCTATTCATTGAGTGCAGGTTGCCTGTATCCGCTGTTGGTACGTATGCGATAGTGAATGACCGCTTGACACTTGCCTTTTCCGTCGCCTGGCAACTGGTCAGTGATGTCCTTCTTATCTTTCTCTTTAGACGTCGGCTTGACACCAAGGTACAATCGTTCTCCGACCCTATACCTTCAGTGGAGGAGCCATTAGATGACTCAATCGAGGCCATGCTGGGGTCGAAGCGGTCACTTACGTCGGAAGCATAACGAAGTGCTCGTTCAGGACTCAATTGCTGAGCGGTGTTTCAGTCACTCATTGCAGAGGACCACGTCCCCAGTTTTCTTGTCACTGATTGCAGAAATCGCAAAATATAGAACAGAAAACACAGAGGGCTCGAAGCTGACGCTGCTCTTTACGATCAGTTCTTCGCTCCTCCAGTTGCTCAGCGGGCCTCGTTCACTCACCCGTCACGAAACCAACGGCTGCACTAGGCCTACGCTGAATGCAAGCATCGGCGGTCGGCGGTACTGATGATCCAGACTTCGGAATTCGGAAGCATGGTTCCATTCTTTTCGAACTCAACAAAATGTACATGCTCCAAGCACAGTCGTTGCGGCAATCGTGATTCGGCTGCATGTTTTAGTGGACGATCGCGTTAAGGCCGGAAGAACCCAGTGGGCAGGATGAATTTGTGGGCGTCATTCGAACTCGCCACAAATTCACGTCAAAGTGCCACAACCCATGGTCTTCGGTCATGTCGTTGTAGCCCTAGATTACAGCACTGTCTTACAGGAATACTGTCGCGCGCGTCATGCGTCCAAAGAACGCTGACGATCGTTGATGTCGTCGTCTTTGCATCGGCGGCCATCATAGGCATAGTTGCCGTAATCCTCGCAGCTTCTGATTGGTGAATGCTGGCGACGCGTCACCGCCTCTGATTGGTGCAGGCTGGTGACGCGTCGCCACGCGTCGCCGTTATTCTAGCATCGGCAGTCGGCCAAATCTCCGCCCACCGGGACGCGTCAGCCTCTTTGCGACCAGTGCTTTTCATGCAGTTGACACATTGACGCGTGCCGTTGCGTTCCAACGCATGCCAGTGGTTGGGCCTTTAGGCCCCCGTTCCTGCGGCGAGCGTCGGCGCTCCTCGTAACCCAACGAACGAGCACAGTGAAGGAATGAAAAAGAGAACGCGGAGCGCAGTGGGGATGAAGGACGGGGATAGCGAAGGAAGAACGAGGAAGAAAGCGGAGGAAGAGGTTATGGCGGAAGCAAGAAAGAAAAAGCGTGGTGCCGCGCAAAGCGGGCTCTGCGGCAACAATGGCTACGGGATGGCACCAGAGTAGTGCGCGTCGTCTGTTCATCGATTGCATGCGGCGATCGCGTCGGCCGATACCGTGCATGGAAACAAAGCGCTACATGAGCGGGGGCATGTCTGCTGCGACTGCTGTGGATGGCGCCCACGCGTCACCCACGCGCTGTATCTCGCGATCTCCTGCTTAGCAAGGCAGACGCGCCACACATCGCTTCGTTAATATATCCAATATATCGCGAAATGAAAACACTTATGCACCTCAAATTTTGCATTAGGGAATGTCGTAATCGTTCATGATAACTTTTAGGGCCCCGTGTCACAGAAAATCTGGCGCCTGGGTCGGCGGCCTTGTCCGTGAGGGAAGGTTTGTCTACATATTTAAGTATATTCAATTCAATTCAATTCCCTTTATTTCAACACCACAATGTTGAGGACCGCGAACAAAAAGCATTTTTTTTTGGCTTGACAAGGTCCGCAGCCCCCTTTAACAAGTAGTGACAGAGCATAGGGTTAGGTGTTACATATAAAGCTAGAATTACCTAAGTCCCAATAACACGAGGGACAGACATAATGTATATATATAATATATACATACATATAGATATATGTGTAAAATGAATGCAAGTGAAACAGAATGTATATGTAGTACATATAACACTCACGTACAATTGAAACCGAAAGAATTAACGCTAATTACTAATGCACATTATACATATATGAAATGAACATACTGCAATGCACAATTTGGCAAATACACTGTTAGAAAAAACCGAATTTCTTCCTTTTTTGCGGAGACAAAGAAAAGACAAGAAAAAAAGCACACTAATTAAAGTTATAGAGTGTAGATTTTGTTTAGACAAGACGGTAACGTACGTGCCACGCCTTCCCATATCACATGCGCTATATGCGGGTTATAGTGTCACACCATTCAATCATGAAAATTGCTCGTACTTTGTCTCACATTCCTGACAAAGTTATTCCTTGGAATTTCGAGAATGACAGCCCACAAACAAATGCCATGAGGCTAAACGCCGACAGCGCATGCCTTTTATGTTAAATGTTCTCAGACTTAGATATTAAAAGAGCGCAACAATAACAGATACATGAAAAATACGTAAAGTTTTGGCGCGGCTATGCATTACCTCTGGGATCCGCCCATGCATAACGCCACGTTTCTTCTACAAAGCTCACCTTCGTGCATAATCTTCGCTGTCAGCGTTTCCAGCGGCGGCGGGGATTCGCGGCCACGAGAGCTTATCGGTGACTTGTGCACTTGGCTTTCTAAATACTCGTATCTTGCCGCGTGCTTACCAAGACTGGGCGCTGCGCAAGCTTCTCGCCATCGTCCCATCACCCCATCGTATCATCGAGCGCCTTACCTGTCTACTGGTGCGTCCGTTGCGTGACACCGCGGAACGGGACCAGTCCTGTGACGTCATAAACGGAGACAGCGCCGCCTGGAGCAGACTCACTACCAGGGACGCCTATAAAGCCACCCTCCGGCTTCACATTTCTGGGATTCGCGGCCACTAGAGCATATCCATACATTTGTGCACTTTGCTTTCTAGGTAGGCCTTTTTACTTATTGGTCACTTTTTAGCATATTCCTGTGGCCGCGGTTCCCAATTGCTGTGTTTCAATGGGTGTGGATTTGTGCACGTATCGCGCTCGCATCAGCTCATTTTCTTCCTGTCACGTACATGTGTGTGAATAAGGCTATCGATTTAGACCTGGGGCGGGACTAGTCCGCGAACTTTGCCCGAGCCCCACTTCATTCCTGCTTTCTACATGTCTGACCCTACTTTTGCTTTGTGCGGGAGATGTCGAAGCAAACCCCGGACCAAAGGTTGATGAAGTGCTCGCACTGTTAAAAGAATGTCATGCTGAAACATCAGACACTCTAGAACAAATCAAACGGGGCATAATCAACATCCAGGACCGTGTTGCTGTGATAGAGAAAAGTATGTCCGCTGTATTTCATATGAAGAAAAACTTCCACGCCCTATCTTCTTCTGTAGAAGACGTCAAGACAAATATACGCAAAGCAAACGATGAGCACACAGGTGTAGTCGAAGACATGAACGACAGAATGAGAAGGAACAACTTGATTATTAAAGGATTCGCTGAAGAAGAACACGAAGGTTATGCAGAAACAGAAAAATAGTCAAGGACTTCTTTAGCGAGCATCTCAATATACAGTGCGGTGAGATCGAAAATGCCCATCGCCTTGGCCGGCCACGTTCTGATCAAGCTCGACCAGTTACAGTTAAATTTCTAAACTTAGAATCTAAGCTCAAAGCTTTTAAAAATACACATAAATTAAAACATCTCACGGAGCTAAAAGTTTGCCTATACGAATACTTCTCCCCGAAGGTTCTACACGCACGGAAAAGGCTGCGCGACTTCGCCAAAGCGAATATCAGAGACAACGAGCGTTATTCTGTAAGATTTGATAAGCTTCACATGAAAAATGTGTTTACCGGTATGATTCGGCAACAGACACCGTGAAAAAACTTCCTTCCAGGCACTCGCCCCCCGAGAATTGGCAGTCTACCGCTAAGAAAGCCAACCATAACAAAACCAAACCAATCTCCTTGGTGTTGGCAAACTTCCGCCGCATACATAACAAAGTAGACGCACTTAAAGCTATTGCATATACCTGCTCAGCTGATATCATCGTGGGTACGGAAACGTGGTTAACCGAACACGTTGCATGTCACGACATCGCGCTTCCATCATCGTTCGTTTTATTTAGGAAAGATAGGGCTGATTCTCGACGAGGAGGAGGAGTGCTCATTGCGATTAACAAAGACTTCCATGCATTTCTTACCCCTATCGACTCTCCCTTAGAAATAGTCTGGGTTTCTGCTCAACTTGGTCATATGTTTTGCATTATTGGCGCCTGTTATAGGCCCCCAAGAAGCCAACCTCAATTCATTGAACTGTTAAATGACGCTATCGAGCAGATCCTTGTTAAGCACCCGAATTGCCTCTTATTTTTAGCTGGTGACTTTAATTTTCTCGCGATTAACTGGACGACACTAACTGAGGACTCCGATAATAACCGACAGGAGACCATTAGCTTTGTTCATTTACTTCAATATCACCAGCTCACCCAAATTGTTCACAAGCCCACTCGCGGTAAACGTATCCTGGACCTCACCCTAACAACCCATCCTGAGCTCTCAGACATCCACGTCTTGGCAAAAACAAGTGACCACAAAGTTGTGCACTCTTCTCTTCTACTTCCACGGACCGACAAAACAAAAACCAAGAAGCTTATCTACAACTACGCACGTGCGCATGTTGAAAAAAATGAACCTGTTGCTGGAAACATTCACAAATAGCTTTCAGGCCAATTTTCATAACCGTACAACTAATAAAAATTGGAAGTTGTTTCGTGACAAACTCAAAGAAATTGAAGATTCCTGCGTGCCAAAACGAATGATAAGCACACGTACTAACGATTCTTGGTTTATCTGTACCTGTAGTTATCGATTCACCAAAAGGCTTTCTTGACGACCTTATATGAAAGGATATTGCGTAAAGTTCACAAAGTACGATCTAAAATATCTCGCAATCGCTCCACAGCAAGCAACGGCAATACTTTCACGCAGTGCCGCGCCGAATCGCACAAGCCCGAGATGAGGAAATGCTCCCCGTGCGCCCTTTCCTGCTCGCGGGATGGAAGTGCCTATAGACGCCGCTTACATGCTACTCTGCGTGGGCAATCGAATTGTGCAGAGAAAGAGAGGAGAGAGGCGCAAAGAAAGTAATAAGTTGAAACTTCTCCTGCTGTCCCACTCCGATCACTTTGTCGGCTCCGCCGCTCGTACCTATCTCACTAGACTCGCGCATCAATCACGCGCACACTCGCGCTCTTCGGCGGCGCACACCGACACAAGCATCGATTTCGACACCCCACGCATTTCAAATACCGTCCTCCTGCTACACTACCCCTCACTTCAAAAGCGAAGGTTAATGGCACACGTAGCATATGCCACAGAGCACTCAGTTCGTCAGGCTAAGCGTAAAAATCTTGAACAACATAATTAAATTTTGGAGTTTTACATGCGAAAACCACGATCTGATTATGAGGCACGCCGTAGTAGAAGACTCCGGAAATGTGGACCAGCTTGGATTCTTTAACGTGCCGGTTGAAGACGAAACTTCATAGGACTTGAAGCGTGAGTGAGCTTAACTCAGTGAGCCGCCCTCACAGCAAGCGTACGCAGTCGCCTACATCCCCGTCACTGCTAGAGGCAACTTCAATTCCTTCAATAGGCAAACTCTCACTGCCTATCTCGAGAGGGTAGCTCCTGGGCAAATCAGTGGTCCTTGAATTAGTAAAGGCAAGGCATAGAAGAGCAGGACTCAAGAAGAAGAAGACAAACGACAGGACCGGCGCCTGTTTGTGTTCTTCTTCTTGAGTCCTGGTCTTCTGCGCCTTGCCTTTACTTAATCAAGCATGAACCAACTAGCCCAAGCAAGAGTTTTACCACAGTGGTCCGCATTAGTCCCAGAAGACACATACTTACTGTTGACGTGACTACACGAACCATCCTCGACACTTTGAAAGCTGTAACTCAGCTTGTAAATATACTTTTCAGCTCATTCTTCGTACATGGAGCAGCACCACCGCCGGTGTGATCTACGATGTGAATGCAAATATTGATAATGATGATCTACCAACGGTAATCTCCTCAACTGTCCATATCACAGACATACACCGTTTTGGATTATAGAGGAGCATAAAGCTCATTTTTTGAGGGAGATAACATACAGACATATGTAAAATTGGGTTAAATGAAGCATCATATACGTCCATACGTCCCTAGGCAATTACACTGCCGTAAATGCCAGAAACTCGGGCATGCAAGTGCTGTGTGCGTGAACAAGATGACATGTCCCCGCTGTGGTGGTGAGCACGATGAGTTGACGTGTGCTAGCACTGACTTGAAGTGCCCTAACTGCGATGGGCCGCATGCGGCAACGTCTAAGGATTGTCCAACATTAAAGACTGTGCTAAGGAAAATGGTACAAGATTGAATTACACACTCAGAAGTGGCTATCAAGGTACACCGCCGCCAGAGGCGCTCACGTAGCCACAGAAGGAGATCGGCATCGACAATAAGACAAGCTGTACTCCCTGAAAAGTCGACGCGCGCTCCTGCTATTCCTTAAACGCCAGGACACCTTTAGCCACGCCTACTCTTCTGAACACCAAAAGCACTACTATATGACCTTACCTGCCATCTCAGAATACATAGGTGCCCTCCCCCCCCCCCCCCCCAGCCGGAGCGCCAACTTACATGAACCTTCATCGTCGGCTGGACAAATCTAAGCAATGCTTGCACGGTTGGTTCGTTCGTTGTGAAGGTGTTAAGACGCCCCTTACGAAGGCTGCAATGCAAGTTATTGACGCCCAAGAACCGGTGCTTGCTGCTATATAAAAGTTAGCAAACACCATGACATCATCAACTTCAAGGTTATCGCTGCAGGAAAGGATAATATTGTCACGTGGTAGTGACGTTAAGAACACAGTAGCAGTACTGTGAAAGACAAAACTAGCTTTAATTGGGCGAACCTGTGCCCACAAAACAGGCTACACTTAAAGCACAACGATAGCGGCGAACACAGTCGGCGATCGTCGAAAATCTGATCAGCGGGTCAAGCGCGTCGGCTTTTATAGAGCAGTCGTCGAATGTTCCAGACTAATCGTTCGGACCCGCGTGCCTTCCACAAAGTTCTACACCATTCACGTTACGCCATGAAATCAGATAACACAAGGTTCGGCGACAACAGACAGCCGGGTAGAAGCATCGATAACTTTCCAGAAACGTCGGATACATGCAGGCGCGTCCCTCGCTGTGCGATTACAGTTGTTAAGCGGCGAAACGTGGTCGCCCGATGAGGATAAGTACACGTGTCAATACCCCCCTCTTAAATAGCATCGACCCGATGCTGCAAACAAACGAAGGTAATAAACAAAAGCACTCGTAGCAAAGAAAAGAACAAAAATGATGAAGTTCGTCAGCGTCCGTAAAAGGGTTTAAGGCGCACCACGTGGACCACTTCAGATCGTGCGCGGCGCCGCTGTGAATGCCAAATGCCGTCTGGCACGACCTCATAGTCCAGAGCGCCAATACGTCGGATGACCTTGTAGGGTCCGAAATAGCGTCGGAGTAGTTTCTCACTGAGTCCTCGTCGGCGTATCGGGGTCCAGACCCAAACGCGGTCGCCAGGCTGGTACTCGCCGAAGCCTCTTTGGAGGTTGTAGTGTCGGCTGTCGATCCTCTGCTGGCTCTTGATTCGCAGGCGGGCGAGCTGTCGGGCTTCTTCGGCGCGCTGGAGATAGCTGGCGACGTCAACATTCTCTTCGTCAGTTACGTGCGGCAGCATGGCGCCAAGCGTCGTCATCGGGTTCCTGCCGTAAACCAGCTTAAACGGCGTGATCTGTGTTGTTTCTCGCACCGCCGTGTTGTACGCAAAGGTTACGTACGGCAGGACCGCGTCCCACGTCTTGTGTTCGACGTCGACGTACATTGCTAGCATGTCGGCGAGGGTCTTGTTCAGGCGCTCCGTAAGACCATTGTTCTGCGGATGGTAGGCAGTTGTCCTCCTGTGGCTTGTCTGGCTGTACTGCAGAATGGATTGGGTGAGCTCTGCTTTAAAAGCCGTTCCTCTGTCGGTGATGAGGACTTCTGGGGCACCATGTCGCAGCAGGATGTTCTCGACGAAAAATTTCGCCACTTCGGCTGCGCTGCCTTTTGGTAGAGCTTTAGTTTCAGCAAAACGGGTGAGATAGTCCGTCGCCACGACGATCCACTTATTCCCGGATGTTGATATCGGAAACGGCTCCAACAAATCCATCCCAATCTGCTGGAATGGTCGGCGAGTAGGTTCGATCGGCTGTAGTAATCCTGCTGGCCTTGTCGGTGGTGTCTTGCGTCGTTGACAGTCTCGGCATGTCTTGACGTAACGGGCGACGTCGGCGGTCAGACGCGGCCAATAAACCTTTCCTGTATTCTCGACAGCGTCCGGGAGAATCCGAGGTGCCCAGCGGTTGGATCGTCGTGTAGGGCGTGCAATATTTCTGGACGCAGCGCTGACGGTACAACAAGAAGGTAGCTGACGCGGACTGTTGAGAAGTTCTTCTTCACGAGCAGGTTGTTTTGTAGCGTGAACAAAGACAACCCGCGCTTAAATGCCCTAGGGACAACGTCGGTGTTCCCTTCCAAATACTCGACAAGACCTTTTAGCTCCGGGTCGGCTCGTTGCTGTTTAGTGAAGTCTTCCGCGCTTATTATCCCAAGGAAGGCGTCGTCGTCCTCGTCGTCTTGCGGCGGGGGATCAATGGGGGCGCGCGATAAGCAGTCGGCGTCGGAGTGTTTTCTTCCGGACTTGTATATTACGGTGACGTCATATTCTTGTAGTCTGAGGCTCCACCGCGCCAGCCGTCCTGAAGGGTCCTTTAGGTTAGCTAGCCAACACAATGCGTGATGGTCACTGACGACTTTGAATGGCCTGCCATAGAGGTAAGGACGGAATTTAGCTGTAGCCCAAATGATGGCGAGGCATTCCTTTTCAGTCGTAGAATAGTTGCTTTCCGCTTTTGACAGCGACCGGCTAGCATACGATATCACCCTTTCAAGTCCTTCTTTCCTCTGGACTAAGACGGCACCGAGGCCTAGGCTACTGGCGTCAGTGTGGATTTCGGTATCGGCGTCCTCGTCGAAGTGTGCAAGTACCGGCGGCGACTGCGTGCGTCGTTTGAGTTTTTGAAATGCCTTGGCCTGTGGCGTATCCCACTTGAACGCGACATCACATTTGGTTAGATGGGTTAGCGGCTCCGCGATGCGTGAAAAGTCCTTGACAAAGCGCCTATAGTAGGGACACATGCCAAGGAATCTGCGCACTGCCTTCTTGTCGGTTGGCTGCAGGTACTTTGTGATGGCAGCTGTCTTCTGTGGGTCGGGGCGTACTCCTGATTTGCTGATCACGTGGCCTAGGAAGAAAAGCTCATCGTAAGCGAAACGGCACTTTTCCGGCTTCAGAGTGAGCCCTGATGACTTGATGGCTTCTAACACTGTCGCAAGCCACCTAAGGTGATCGTCGAAATTTCCGGCGAAGACAACGACGTCATCCAGGTAAACAAGGCACGTCTGCCACTTCAGTCGGGCTAACACCGTGTCCATGATGCGCTGAAACGTTGCAGGCGCCGAGCACAGTCCGAATGGCATGACCTTGAACTCGTAGAGGCCGTCTGGCGCGATGAAGGCAGTCTTTTCGCGATCTCTCTCGTCGACTTCTATTTGCTAGTAGCCAGACTTGAGGTCCATCGACGAGAAGTATTTAGCGTTGCAGAGCCGATCCAATGCGTCGTCTATCCGTGGAAGGGGGTACACATCCTTCTTCGTGATCTTGTTCAGTCGGCGATAATCGACGCAGAAGCGTAGGGTTCCGTCCTTTTTCTTTACCAGGACTACAGGAGAGGCCCACGGGCTTTTCGACGGCTGGATGATGTCGTCGCGCAGCATTTCGTCGACTTGTTGCCTAATAGCTTCACGTTCTCACGTCGAAACTCGGTAAGGGCTCTGGCGGAGTGGTCGAGCGCTCTCTTCTGTTATTATGCGATGCTTTGCAACTGGTGTTTGTCGAATCCTGGATGACGTCGAAAAGCAGTCTTTGTATCGTCGGAGAAGACTTCTGATCTGTTGCTGCTTACTCAGAGGAAGACTTGGATTCACGTCGAAGTCTGGTTCGGGGACAATGCTCATCGGGGTAGATGCGGCTGAATCCGAGAGGACAAAGGCATTGCTGGTTTCCACAATTTCCTCGATGTATGCGATTGTCATGCCCTTGTTGATGTGCTTGAACTCCTGGCTGAAGTTTGTCAGCAACACTTTCGTGTTTCCTCCGTGCAGTCGAGCGATCCCTCTTGCGACGCAAATTTCATGGTCGAGCAGTAGATGTTGGTCGCCCTCGATGACGCCTTCTACGTTAGCGGGTGTTTCAGTGCCGACGGAAATAATAATGCTGGAGCGCGGCGGGATGCTCACTTGATCTTCGAGCACACTCAAGGCGTGGTGAGTACGACAGCTCTCCGGCGGTATCGCTTGATCTTGCGACAGCGTTATCGATTTCGACTTCAGGTCGATGACTGCGCCATGTTGATTCAGGAAGTCCATGCCGAGAATGACGTCTCGTGAACACTGTTGGAGGACAACGAAGGTGGCAGGGTAAGTCCGGTCATGAACGGTAATTCTTGCCGTGCAGATCCCAGTCGGCGTAATCAGGTGTCCTCCAGCGGTCCGAATTTGAGGGCCTTCCCATGCAGTCTTAACTTTCCTCAACTGGGCGGCGATGGGTCCACTCATGACGGAGTAATCGGCTCCTCTGTCGACTAAGGCAGTGACTGCGTGGCCGTCGAGAAGTACGTCGAGGTCGGTGGTTCATTGTCTGGCGTTGCAGTTGGGTCTTGGCGTCGGATCACGGCTGCGTCGTGTTGAACTGAAGCTGGAACGTCGCGTCGTCAAGCCGTCTTTCATCGGTGTAGTCTTCGCTTCCTGATTTCGTCGGGACGGCGGCGTGTCGTTATGTCGTCGAGGTAGTTTCATCGGTGTCTTCGTCGGCGGCGGAGGATCTTCGTCAGTTCGACGAACAGCTACCGCACCTCCATCGGTTGCTGCTTTTAGTTTTCCGGATATGGGCTCGCTGACCGGCCCCGGGCTGGGCCAGTGTATGGTCGGCGCTGCGGCGACAGGTAGCGGCCTGGTGATGGCGAACGCGACGGTCGTCGAGAGTTCCACTGAGTAGCGGCGAGGTAGTCCGCGATATCGCGAGGGCGTTCACCTTGCTGCGGGCGCGGAGCGTTGACGGTGAAACCTCGCAGTCCCATCTCCTGGTATGGGCATCGTCGGTAGACGTGACCCTCTTCTCCGCAGTGGTAGCAGAGCGGGCGGTAGTCAGGAGCGCGCCAAATGTCCGTCTTCCTCGCGTAAGTGCGCTGGGCGACGGGTGGTCGCGCTGGCGGTGGCGGCGGCGGCGGCGGACGACGGAACTGCGGCGTGACAGGGCCCTGGCGCGGTCGCGGAGGGGGACCTTGACGGCGTGCGACGGCGGCGTAGGTCATCGCTTGCGGCTCAGGCTGAGGTGATTCAGGGGCTACTCCAAGTTGCTGTTGGAGCTCCTCACGCACGGCGTCGGCAATCGAAGCCACTTGAGGCTGCGACGAAAGCAGGACCTTGCGCAGTTCTTCGCGCACAATGGCCCTGATGGTCTCCTGAAGGCCGCCGGAATCGAGTCCTTGGATGGCGTGCTGCGGCGTGAGCCCCTGGCGGTTATATTGCCAGGTGCGCATCTCCAGAGTTTTCTCGATCGTCCATGCCTCTGCAGAAAACTCAGCTACGGTCTTCGGCGGGTTACGAATGAGTCCTGCGAAAAGTTCTTGCTTGACGCCCCGCATTAGGAAGCGGACTTTTTTCTCTGACATTTCCGGGTCGGCGTGCCGGAAAAGACGGGCCATCTCCTCCGTGAAGATCGCGATCGTCTCGTTTGGCAGCTGCACTCTGGTTTCTAGTAGTGCTTGGGCTCGCTCTTTTCGCACGACGCTTGTAAACGTTTGCAAGAAGCTGCTTCGGAACAGGTCCCACGTCGTTAAGGTGGCTTCTTGATTCTCGAACCAGGTCCTGGCGGCGTCTTCCAGTGCGAAATAGACATGCCTCAGCTTGTCGTCGCTTTCCCAACTGTTAAACGTAGCGACCCTCTCATACGTCTCGGGCCAGGTTTCCGGGTCCTCAAATGTTGATCCATGGAACGTCGGAGGTTCCCTGGGCTGCTGCAGCACAATGGGGGACGCTGGGGCTCCCATTGGGGTTGCCTTGTCCACAATCTTCTTGGTCTTCTCAGGTAGAAGTCCGTGCTCCGGGGGCAGCTGTTGAAGACGGCGGCTTGCTCGATGCTCCGGGACTACGTTGGTGTTCACTTTGCGGTCCGGGCTTGGATCACGGCTTGTCGGGGGCGTCCGGTACATGAACGAAAGCACCTCCACCAGATGTCACGTGGTAGTGACGTTAAGAACACAGTAGCAGTACTGTGAAAGACAAAACTAGCTTTTATTGGGCGAACCTGTGCCCACAAAACAGGCTACACTTAAAGCACAACGATAGCGGCGAACACAGTCGGCGATCGTCGAAAATCTGATCAGCGGGTCAAGCGCGTCGGCTTTTATAGAGCAGTCGTCGAATGTTCCAGACTAATCGTTCGGACCCGCGTGCCTTCCACAAAGTTCTATACCATTCGCGTTACGCGATGAAATCAGATAACACAAGGTTCGGCGACAACAGACAGCCGGGTAGAAGCATCGATAACTTTCCAGAAACGTCGGATACATGCAGGCGCGTCCCTCGCTGTGAGATTACAGTTGTTAAGCGGTGAAACGGGGTCGCCGGATAAAGATAAGTACACGTGTCAATATATCCGTAATATTTCAGTGGAACGCAGGAGGTCCACGGGGTCGCCTTAGAGATTTTAAACAAATGGTGCTCAAGCTTCGATTCCCAATTATTGTGATATGCGAGCCGAATATGACATCGCCATCTAGGCTCTCTGCATACGAACAATTCGCGTTTGAGACAAGAGGAAATCCTAGCAAAGTTTTACTATGCGTGCAATGTGACGTCACGTATTCGCTAAACCAAGTTCCGGTGCATAACAGCAACGAGTACGTTTCTATAACACTGAAGCTAAAGCACCGGACAATCTCGATCATCGGTGGCTATATTTCCCCAGGGGAAGATTTGACGCTGGATACAAGAAAACTGTTCTTGACTCCAGCCCAGGAGCTCATGGTTTAGTAGGTGACTTCAACGCGCACTAACATCTTTGGGATAGTAAGGTCACAAATATTCGAAGAAGACAACTTATTGACGTCACAATCAGCAATGGTTTGACATCCTGAACGATGGCTCACCAACATTTCATCATGGCACAACGTAGATCAGCTGTCTCGATTTAGCTATCGTTTCACGATGTCTTTCGTCTTCTGCTGCCTGGTGCACAGATGCTGAAACGTATGGCAGTGATCACGTACCTACTTACGTACAACTGAGAGGGTTTACAAGACTCCCAAGTTCTCATGCGTAATGCACTTACTGGGATGCTTATCAAAACAAGCGGGAAGAGTCCTGCAACTGCATAATTTCCCCGAAAGAGATTCAAGAGCGCATTACAGCAACAATGCACGCAGCAACACGCATCATCCAAACAATAAATTCAAGAACATCCATTGACGTCATATATGAAAAGCTGCGGGTAGTCCGACGTCGCGCCGAGCGGAAATACAGGCGATCTAAATTGATATCAGACTTTAGGACCTCACGTCATGTGCAAAAAAAAATTCAGGGATACTTGGAGAAGCTCGACAGACGACGTTGGCCTTGCTTTTGCACCAGCCTGGACCCAAGAAAACCGTTGTCCACGGTATGGCAAGGTTGTACAAACACTGCCATTTTCTCCACAACAACTACGTCCCTTCCGAGCTTTGGCTAACATCCAGACGCGAGTGAGAACGAAATCGCGGAAGATTTCTGCGTACACCTCTCTGGATCTACAACATCGATAGCTTCAGTGCTCAGGTGTGCTCCTCCAACAATGGACGATCGTCTCGACCTCCCATTCAAGCTGCAAGAGCTACGTGCAGCGATTTCCTCTTCAAGACACTCAAGTGCGCCTGGTCCTGATGGCATTACCTATTCTACCTTGCGCCATCTAGGCCCTCGAGCGACTGAAGAGCTCCTAGCTTTATACAATCTCTCTTGGTCCTCGGGAACTGTGCCTGAACACTGGAAGACAAGCAAGATCGTGGCATAACTGAAACCAGGCAAGACACCCCATGCTATTCTTTGTTACAGACCTGTAGCGCTTGCCAGTTACATAAGAAAAACCATGTAACACATAGTTTGGACGCGCCTGGAGTGGTTTTTCGATAAACGTAATATATACCAGATGCAATGACAGGTTTCCGGGAGGGCAGGTCACAAATCGACAGCGTTATTGAACTGTTGAGCATGAGAAATGTCGCCGTGTATTGGCGGCTGCTGTCTTTTTTTATATCAAGGGTGCTTTTGACAATCTTCTACATGATGCACTTTTAAATTCCCTTGAAGAACATGGCATCGGTGATCGTATGCATCGCTCGATAGCGAGCTATCTTCAAAAGAAAAAACGATATTCATGACAACTCCAGATGCTGAAACAAGGAACCATCCCGCCTATCATGGTATGCCTCAAGGAAGTGTACTGAGCCGCACTTTATTTAATGTCGTACTCGTGGGGGGGGGGCGAGGGGGGATTCGCCAAAGAACTCACAGGCACAGTCTCGGTCTCGGTGTACGCAGATGACATATTTATATGGACCACGAGCTTAACGCGCTTGCAAGTGCAAACGAAGCTGCAGCATGCGGTGCCAATAACGTCGACATACTTAAAGAGTCGTGGACTGCTACTCTCACCGACAAAAAGTGCAACCATGGAGAGAGTGAGAGACAGAAGAAAGGGGAAAGGCAGGGAGGTTAACCATATGGAAGATCCAGTTTGCTACCCTACTCTGGGGAGAGAATGGAGGGGGAGGTAAAGTGATCGCAAAGTAGAGATAACGAAAGAAAGGAGCGTAGACATACAATCAAAGTCTGTCACTGTCACCGCATACCGTCGCCGCACAGCAGAGTAGCACATGCCGCAATATAAAGATCTGTTCAGGCTGCAGCCACTTTTCCAATTATATTGCCCTTAAAAACTACAACAGCGCCCTCGTCGCCCTCCACTGCGATGACACATGTGATGTCGGTATTGTAAAATAAGTTCCTCTGTTAGAGCTCTTTGGTCAAAGCGCGCTTTCGCGATTGCGAGCGATCGTCTCTGTAAATTGCGGCGAGGACAGTCATAAAGAAGGTGTTGAAGAGTCTCCTCGCTACCACAGTCATCACACGAGGCGTCGTCGGCCCATCCGATTAGGAATGCAAAAGACTTAGTCTAGGGCACCCCTAGCCATATTCGACAGAGCAGGGTAGCTTCACGACGGCAGAGTCCAGCTGGACTGCATAAGCGTGGAGAGGGGTCTAGGTTGTGCAACCAGTTGTTTTCAAAACTTCCATGGCATTTGCAAAGACGTCAATGGCCTGCCACCGCGTTATGATTGATGGGAAGATTATACTATAACGATATGATCGAGCGATGCTCAAGGGACGAGCCCCCGCGAGAACGACTACGAAGTGGGTCGGTGCTTTTGGCACGAGCGAGCGTCGGCCTGGCGATCTGACTCCAGTGTAAATAGCCGTATATAGCCTCTTTAATCTGTGTCTTTCCACGCGTAACAATACCTTCGGTAACACACTAAAGGTTTCTCGGAGTCATCATCGACCGAGACTTATCTTGGTCGAAGCACATTTCTGCCTTAAGAAATAAGCTGCACAGCTTTACTGAAATCATTCAACATATGTCTGGAAAATCGTGGGGGCCATCCAAATCATCTCTTCTGCAGCTCTACAAGGCATTATTGGCTACCTCCACTGCAGTTGCGCCTGCACTTTCTCGACTTAGTACAACTGCTTCACGCACAAATAAAGGTGCTCCGGCTCGCGCACTGAGAATTGGCCTAGGACTACCATGATGTGCGTCTACTTGGGGCACGCGTGTGCCCAGCTCGAGTTTCTTTGCAACATTAGCCATCGCGAGTTAATATAAAGCTACTGACTAGACACAGGAATCATCCACTGATCAACGTCACAAGCATACGGCCTGTCGCCGCCTACCCAGAAGCCGTGTTGTCGAAGCAAGACTTACTGCCGTCGGATTTCGAACCACATGACATACCAGAAGTTCCGCTCTGGACGATGGCAAAGCCAATGGTGAGAACCTCAATCCCCGGAATAACGAAGTAAAAGATGGCGCTTGCTGGGCTCAAGCATTTGGCGTTATCCTATATTACTTACATGTATGGATATACCGAACATGTTTTTCCAGCTGGTTCTGTGACACAGACCTCTTCCGCCGCGGCTTACATGGACCGGGAACAACGGTTCAAGATAGGACACAGATCGTCGTCTACAGCAGCTGGCTTGACCTGAGTTCGAGAAGCAATTCGCTGCATACTGCAACAAAGCCTCGAGAAGTGGACAGTGTTCTCTGACTCAAAACCAGCACTGCAACTCATCAGCAATTATATGAACCACATTACCGCATATAGTCCTCTTGTTTATGGTATCATGTCTCTGCTTGCTGAGGTGTCTCGATCCGGGCAGATTATCGTGCTGCAATTGATTCCTAGCCATTGCGGAATAGCTGGAAATGAACAAGCTGACGCGGAAGCAAAAAAGGCGCACACTGATGGAAATAATATAAAAATTCATTTTTCCCGGCATGACATCAACGCCTTACTCCATAACTCCATCAAAACCTCTATGGCGGGACAATGGGAAACCCCGAGTGAGTGAGTGAGTGCGAACTTTATTTAGGTCCCGAGGAGAAAGAATTAAATCAAGCCGGCGGCTCCACCCAGGTCGGGGCCCGTAGACAGAGTGCTCCGGCGACTGCCCGGGCCCTCTGGACAGCTTTGAGCTTAGCGATGAGCTCTGTGCTTCTGAGCGCTGAGTCACAGGACAACTGGTCAGAAAATGCAAAATCCAGCTTATGTCAGATACATTATGGAGTTCCACAAGGATCAATCCTTGGGCCACTGTTATTTCTGCTTTATATAAATAATTAACATGCCCTCTACACCAGAAATAATCATGTACGCTGATGATACCAATTTATTCTTCTGCGGACATGACCTAGAAGTCCTCCAAGTAGAAACCAATGTATGGCTGGAAAATTTGTCCACGTGGCTCCACGGTAATGAACTAGAGTTAAACACTAAAAAAACTAAGTACATTATATTCCGCGCTCGTAACAAGTGTATAAAACAAGAAATACTTATCCAATTTCGCGATGAATCTATCGAACGTGTAGCAACGCATACATTTCTTGGTGTCATATTTCACGAACCTCTTGACTAGTCACCTCACATTGAAAAAGTTCGCACTGGTATATCTAGGTCCATTGGTATCATGTATAAAATAAAGAACCTTTTGCCTATCTGGCTAAAGAAACAACCATACTACACACTGGTACATTCGCGTTTCCACTATTGGCTTCTTGTCTGGGGCACAGCACCTAAAACAAGCATAGAAAACATATATTTATTACAAAAGAAATTTTTGCGCCTAATAGATAATGCACCATACCTTAGCCATACTGCCCCACTGTTTAGAAAACATCAACTGCTTACACTGTGAAATGTTATAAACAAAACGATAGCGTTAGCTAGTTACCTACAAATCCATTCCGATCCTACGGCTTTTTTTCATCACTATCTAACGAAAACACACATACAACACCCGGCGCATATGTTACAATAAGGAAAAAATACGTACGAACTACGGCACCCAGAAACCTAGCTACAGAATTTCCGTTTTTTTAAACGATCACCATCCTGCTGTAAACATTATCCAGGAAAGTAAATCATTTAAAGCTTTCAAAAATAACATCACTATGTACCTATTGTCACTGCAGGCATTACCATTCCCTTTGTTTTGTTTTTTCTGTTGTTTCTTACAGCATTTTTCCCAATTGTACATAAATGTTCAATATGAAATAACTCCCGTTTAAATGTTACCAACCACTCTGTATTTCTATCTCGTTTAGTGTTTATTTTATGCGCTGAATGTCTTGTGCTCTAGAATCGGAGCAAGAAGGGCGCAGACTCCTTGTCGGGCATCCACTTGCCTTTTGGTCTGCGCCCTAGGCAACTGTACCATACGTTGTCTGAATAAACGCTTTGACTTTGACTTTGAAAAGTCCGTGCCCGCATTGGCAGAGCACAACCAGAGCATGTGGTCGAAGTTGTTTTCGTGGACGCAGTGTGGGCATTCAGTACAAAGGCCTGGATTGATCCTGTTTAGTGTTGTTGGTGTGAACTATATGGTCTAGTCTGCAACTGCCTGTAAGTGACGTCCTGTGCTTTTTTGCGCTTTGAGTGAGGAGGAAGAAAATTTTTCGTCTTAACCTGCGATTTGAAGCGATTTTGCGGTATGACACGAGCGGGTCTTTGTTGTCTAGGTCCCTTCAGGCTGGCTCGAAGCGAGGGGGCGCACCGCAGACGCGGGATGCGAGTTCTCGCGCCAGTTGGTGTGCCCGCTCGTTCAGATTACAGTCAGGACGTCGGGAAATGTTTCCCGTGTGAGCCGGGAACCATCTGATGTGTGTGAACATGAGGTTGTAATCTGCCCTTTCTTGTAAGATTTTGTTGACAACCCCGAACATCAGCAGGAGCACCTCCAGAGGCTTCACGCTGGTTTACGATTCCGGCTTCTACTTCGGTTGCGGAGAGGACAGGAAACACGCATCCATCGATTACGGTTGGGTGCGGCGTACACTCACCGGTATACCTTAACAAGATTGGACAAGCGCTAGACCCTGACTGTAGCGGTTGTCACACTCCCGAGACAATAGCTCACGTACTTTGCGTTTGCCCTAAATATGTGGCTTAACAAAGAACATTTAAGTGTAATGTTGACTGCTTGGACGCCTGAGCCTTTCCGGAAGAAAAGATTTCAGGCACGTGGAGAAAACTTGACTATGCCCAACGTGCTATAAAGTCACTCTTGAACTTTCCACGTTAGACTGGTTTAAGCGATCGCCTCTAGAACCTGTGAGACGTGCAGGCAGTGCGAAATGTGTTTACGCGATCACTTTTTGTGCGGATCAGATTACTCTTGTGTGCATTATGTCTACAACGCGCATTCGCGTATTCGACAACGTGTATATAGTAACTCATTGTACCATAACGTAATCACCTGCCACCTCATTAAAACTTCTTTCTGGGCGAGTTGGTGCATACTTGACATGAAAACTGTTTACAGCGCAAACACATGCAACCACAAAGTATAAGGGACAGGACACAAGCGCTGACTGTCAACTAACTTTTATTAACGGAAGACGGGTGACTTATATAAGGGGAAAGGCAGAAGTGAAGGGGGAAGGGAGTGATACAATCGGGGAAAATGACGATGCGCATCGATGAACGAACGTGCCAGCAGTCAACGCATTCAGACGCGAAGAAACAAGAAAACGAAAAAAAGTAGACAAACACTAACAAAAGGCGAGGGATACTAAGATACAATGAAATCAGTAAGCAGCTGCTTCCAAAAAATGAAGCTCTGCCACAAAAAGCGATAGAGAAGGGGTGCTTACGCACTTGCTGCCATATTTGTGTATGTAGAACGCTTCCAAACTGACGCGCGCCGTCGCGTCGGCACTTTTGCCGAGAATCTTTGTCTCTCCCAAACGAGCCTCGCATCCTGTGCATCCAATTACATGCGCGACCAAATGTGCGTACTTGTCCTTTAAGTTGCTTAAATTTCGGGCATGTTCCCCCAAGCGCTCATTAATGCAGCGGCCGGTTTGGCCGACATAAGCCTTTCCACACTTCAAGGGAATGGCGTAGACCACTCCTGTGGCACACTTGATGAACGGCTTCTCGTGTTTTAGCTGGCAACCTCTTTTTTTAGAGTTGCAGATGCGTGGGCATAACTGTGCCAGCTTGTTGGGTGCCGAAAAAACAACGGAAACACCATGCCGGTTGGCTACCTTCTTAAGACTGTGCGAAGTCTTGTGCAGGTACGGCACAACCAAAGGCTTGTCGGTCTTCCGACGGTCATCTTTTACTCGAGTTCCCAGTTTTAGCTTCTGGAAGAGGGTCTCAGCCACCGCAATCAAAACCGAATGGGGGAACCCCGCCGCCACAAGTCGGCTGGCCTGATTCTCAAAACTTGTCTGCATCAGGTGCGGGCACGACTTCTGAAGAGACGATTCCAAACAGTGCGACGCTATAGCTCTTTTTACAGTTTTGGAATGCGCTGAATCATATGGCAGCAAGTCCTTTTTTGCGCAAGGGAATTAGCCCCAGCAAACGTGCTCTTCATGAAAGGTTAGTCTCAGGTCTAAAACTGTAAGGCGTTCGCGTCAGGTAGTTCGTGGGTAAAATTTAGCCCAAGTGCATGCTTGTCAAATGCGTTTAAAACTTCACCTACTGTAGAGAGGTAGGTGAAGGCCGTCTGCTTTTTTAAAAGCACTAAAAAGTTATCTACGTATCTAAAAACCTTTAAAACGAACCCCCCCAAAAAGACCTATCTAAATATCTATCTACCTTTGCTAAAAAAATATCGCAAAGAATTGGAGCCACGCAGGACCCAATGCAGATACCGTTGCGCTGCAAAAAAGGCAGGTTGTCATAAACAATAAAAGTAGATTTGAGGTAAAACTGCAATAACGATATAAAATTATCTACTGACAAGCCTGCTGAATTCCGGAATGACACTTCGCCGTTTGCTTCTACGCATTCTCTAACAGCCAACAAAAGCTGATCTTGAGGCACAGAATAAAACAAGTCTTGTACATCTACGGAAAACCAAAGCCAATGTTGTCTGTGCTCTCAAGAAACAGCGCGACATCCGTAGATTCCGGAATTCAACAGGCTTGTCAGTAGATAATTTTATGTCGTTATTGCAGTTTTACCTCAAATCTACTTTTATTGTTTATGACAGCCTGCCTTTGGAAGCGTTCTACATACACAAATATGGCAGCAAGTGCGTAAGCACCCATTCTCTATCGCTTTTTGCGGCAGAGCTTCATTTTTTGGAAGCAGCTGCTTACTGATTTCATTGTATCTTAGTATCCCTCGCCTTTTGTTGGTGTTTGTCTACTTTTTTTCGTTTTCTTGTTTCTTCGCGTCTGAATGCGTTGACTGCTGGCACGTTCGTTCATCGATGCGCATCGTCATTTTCCCCGATTGTATCACTCCCTTCCCCCTTCACTGCTGCCTTTCCCCTTATATAAGGCACCCGTCTTCCGTTAATAAAAGTTAGTTGACAGTCAGCGCTTGTGTCCTGTCCCTTATACTTTGTGGTTGCATGTGTTTGCGCTGTAAACAGTTTTCATGTCAAAAAAAAAAAAACCTGCCACCTACCTTTCCCCGTGTTTCCCACTACCACTTTCCACAGTGAGGTGTAGCGCACTAGAGACACGCCCTCCAGGCCGCCCTCTCCTCCTTTTCTTTTCATTAAAATCTACTTCTTCTCCGCCTAAATATAAGCATACACAGGTGTTTTCGCATTTCGTACGTATAAAAATTCTTATAGCACAATCAGACGTTAGAGTTTAAAAACTGAAACTTGTAATCGTTGAAAGGTAAGAGTTTATAACGTACAAACAGTGCCTTTCTCGTGGTTCTTTCTTGTGATCAGGTCGTTGCGCGGAAATTATTTTGTCCTGCGATGCCGATGGCGCTGACGGGACCGATTTGTGATAGTGCCAAGGATGTCAATGTGTCCAGCACTGTCTAGGTCGCACTCGACGGACCAGCTGAACCTGGTCAACCCAGTGAGAACAGCAGCTAAGGCCGCTGGACTCCTGCAGTGAGGGGACCACCAAGCTACCTACACACATGTGCTCTTTACATAAAGTCTCTCTCACTCCACGCGGGACAAATGTGTTTCACTACGAGGCAAAGCACCAGTTGGCGCATGGCCGACTAGATGTCAATGAACACTCCGTTGGCAGACATCGCAGGACTTCACGAAACGCTTCGCTTAACACTGTTCACCTGGCTAGTACAATTCCGCAAGAAAGAGGTCAGTTGTCCGGGATAACCCTCGATGCATGACCTGTGAGAATTCCCTTGTATGTAAATGTCAAAACATTCTCCTTCTCCTGCCTATGTACAACAAGCTGTTCCAACTCTTTCCCGCACAGCAGCTTGTGCCTTCGATGTAAGACACCTTCAGCCAAGTAATAATAAGTTTCATGATTGACTGTCGCATTTTTTTACTGACATTCACATAGCAACGTCGTAAGGAGTCGTCATTTCTTTACAAGTTCTCGAGAATGGTCTATAACTACGGGTGAGGGTCTCATTACTCGCACATTGTAGGAAGGCGTGCCGGAATTTCCTACGCTGCTGCAGCGCTATCACCCAGAGAGTCCTTTTGGTCTTCTACTTGGCAGGGCACAAGCTCGACTCTACTTGTGACGCCTTCCTCTTGGTGGACGAAAGCTGAGGGCACTTCCCATGGCTTCCAGAAAAACGCTGCGGGTTCTCCGGCGCCCTATGTGCCGCCTATGGTAGGGTCATCCACGCCTCTCACGGTACTATGTGCTTGGCCCACTGCATGGTGCTGTGGTAGTGGATGGGAGGCTACTTGCATAGTAGGCTTAACACCTTTGAAGTTCCCCAACACCACATCGTAGAGGGGGTTCTCACGCCCTTGGCACACACTATGCCTCCAAAGAAGGGCGTGTCGAGAAAGGCTACTGCCTATGGCACATAATGTACAGTCCGGTTAAACAAAAATACTGGGCTTTTTGTTCCTGTCAGCTTTTCGTTCGGAACGAGTCCTACAGTATTGCAGCCAGTATCTCTGAACACAGTTACGGCCTTGCCCGCGAGACATGCTTTGACCATGGGTAAAATCTCTACATCAGAGGCAGTCGGAATATGTGTTCATGTCCTACTCATGACTATACCTGGCGATAACTTTCTGTGGCAGTGCAGCGAAGGCTACGTGGGCAGAGCGTATGCCCATCTATTACCGCGACAAGTACTTCGAACCTTTCGCTTGAGGTTTCTGTTTCTGTTGCGGTTTTTGTTGCGGTTTTGGGTTGCGCCAGTGCTTTCCGTACATGGGCCTTTTCGGTTAGTGCTTTGGTGCATGCATGTGGTACATATATATTAGCCGTCATAAGGCACTGTAAAGATTACTCATATGTATATCGCATCATATTTATGGAAAGCTGACATATATATTTTATGTACGAATACTTAAAAATTGGTTGTTTCGCGAGCAACCATAACCTTTAACAAATCGCCGTTGTAGCTGCGTACGAACTTAATTTCTGTTCTCTTATGCAAAGCACACTATTTCTGTAACTTTTGGAAAATGCTTTCCACTATGTGCTTTGCCACGCATTCCATATACGCAATGCGCTGCATGCGGCACTGCGACACGGCATGCGATGTCTTTCATTGCAAGGAGCAAAGTCAATCTCTTTATTGATACGAACTTTATTTCCAGAAGATCGCAGCATTTCAGAACTATTCTTAACTATTCCCACAACGTTTATGTCCGCCAGCGAAATGCACGTGTCCTGCACCCACTACGACTGCTTAGCTGCTCTGCACTGCTAAGCGCGAGCTTCCAGGTTCGATCACTGCGGCTAAATTTCCATGTGGGCAAAATGCAAAAGCACCGCTACTATAAATTTTGGTGCACCTCAAAGAGCGCATATCTTCGCGTATTTTCCATGCCCGCCTGGTCAAGCCTAAGGGGAAACATTCAAAATTAAAACAAAAAAAAAAAACATTAGGTGGCACACATTGTTCCAGAGTGTAGCTCTGCGCTGTTCCTTGGGATCCTACTGTGGTTTCGGCACGTAAAATCTTCCCATCAATTATTTCATATGCCGCGTGATTTGTAAAAGCTTGAGGCAGAAGCCGAAGCGCAAAACACAATGTCGCGAAGGCTTCTGCGAACGTGCCCGCATTCACAGCGGCTCTTCGATCCCGCTCATCTCACTACCACTCGCATCACTATCGCTGCTCGTATCTGATACGAGTGCAACTTGAAACGTGTCGAGAATTGATTTAATCATGCCATCACGCTGCCAGAATTCCACTTCGACCCTCTCAATATGAGAACACGCCCTAAGCCACTTGTCTGCCGTTACAATATTGATGCTTTCCTACAGTATTTACCTGGCTCCTTCGTGCTCCTGTGGTTGCCGTCTTGTCGTGTGGGCCTATCAAAACACTTCTGTCGCGATATTCAGGTCTCTACTTAATCCTGCGACAGCTTTTGGATGAGACGTACGAGATTGTTCCCGAAGAGCCAGGCCCGTCGTCCGTACAGCCAAGAACCAATGTGGTTCATGTCTCCTGCTTAAAGCCCTACGTGCGTGCCGTTGCCGGGCCATAATCGCGTGCGCCGGGTCGGTGCTCCGACCTCGGCGGCGTAGTGTCACGATGCAGAACAGGACATGAAGAAAAGAGACGATGACGAAGTGTTCTTGCTGCTGGGGCGCTTCCACCGCCATACTATGGTGTCAGCCGGTGCCTGCAGCATTCGATCGCCACGCTTAAACAACATTTGCGCTTGCCTACGACTAGAAAAAAACAAAGAAAGAAAGGATATGTATATATATACATAAATTCTATTTTTTGGTACCAAAAATAAAACGTGTTCCATATGTTCAGCACTTATGGGGGGCTTCTTAATTCAGCCTTCTCGTTTCCCTTTCACTACGTTTGTTTCACCACCAGCCGGGTCACCTCAAACTATCTACGTGAACTGGCAAAAAGGCTTTTCAAGCCCCACTTTACATCGGTTTCTTCTTCCTCTCTCTCTGTGCTTCTCACGTAAACTTCTTTATTTTTTTTCACGCACCTCTGCAGCAGTGTTCATAATTTTGTGCATTGCTCCTGCAGACACAAAGACACATTGCTATTACGGCGGGAGGACGACGTACGAACCGTTTCCTGTTTGCAAGAAGCCAAGGGCGTCATGGGGACCGCGACGCGCGGCGTCCGAGAAGGTCGCGGTAAAAAATGGCCAATCGATGAAGCTGGGAAACGCCCCCGTTTGCGACCGCGCACGAAACGACGGTGTCTGTGGAGTCGCCTCGAAGGCACGGCTAGGCGCGGCTCGTGTGCACAGAGTGTTCCGCAAGTCGATGCCCACATCTGATAGGTGTAGTATGTACCGTATACGCGCGTATATCGGTGCACCATTGCGGCAGCGCTTTGAAACGCATAGCCCCTAAGGTGCGTGGGAAAATAACCAAAAGGAAAGCGCCGTTTCTGCATTTTACAACTTCCCCGCGGCTTTACCGATCTACCACGGCTACCCTATTTATGTTAGTTTCATTGATATTCTGCGCTTCATCGGTGGAGAGACATTTATTGGTGCCATATTTGCTTACGGTTTTCTTTTTCCTTTATGTGCGCTATTGATCCTGCCTTACCCGGAAACAATTCTTCCGTGGATGGCAGCGCAATACCGCGCCGCGAATAGAGATGCTTCCCGAAGTGTCGATATAACTGCGGGCGCTTTGCACCGCTTCAGGAAAGCAAGAAAGGCGCCCCCCACGCGTCGTCGAGGCACGCTCGTTTTTATAGTTACTTCATTATTTGATTTTTTCAACGCCGCATTTGCTCTCTTCTTGCTTGTCGTGGCGAACAAAGCACCCGAGGGCGCGAAATTGCTTCGAGGAGGCGCGGATAGAAGTGGAGCGCGTTGTCACGGAGAACTAACCGCCCCATGAAATTGCGGTATTGTGCTGCCTGGTGGCGCTAAAAATACCCACGAACGAAATTGCAGCCCCTTCGTCATTGCGCGATCCACGCAAGTTGTTCACGTGCGTTGTAGCGCTCAAATTAGAAGTCTGGTGCTGTTGTTCACGATGGCATGGCGTCGTACGAAATGACATGAATTAGATAAGCTATAAATCAATAAGCAAATCTATAAGGGAGAGTCCTGCCACTAGTATAGGTGGCAAATCTATGCTTGTCATGAAGGTAAGTCTCCACTTAACATGTATATGCTAACTACCAAATCATAATTTGTACGGGATAGACAGATTTTATAAGCACAATTCTGAACTTTACGTCTGCGCCATGCAGTCCCCTCCACCGTATCGCGTCATGCATAATTCTCTTTCTTCAAGGAGCAACTGCCATGTGGCCTGGCAGCATCCGAGACTAGTGCCCCACAGACTTTCTGTTCATTTTTTCGTAAAGTAATAAAGAGCGAAGATATCACTGGAGATTGTTAGTTCGCTGACAAGGCAACAAGCACTTGGTCGGTATTGATACACTAATTCTATCACAACGGCACAAGCTTTCGTGTTTAAAAGTCAAACAACGGGGTATCTATATTTGCCTAAGGAGGTTCGTGGTTGCAGATCTGCGTAGAAAGAAGACTTCTGTCGTGCATTGACCACCGTCACGGGTGCAGTTTAATTAAGAGTGAGGAAACTTGGTGCGTCTTGAATAAAGAAACAGGCAGAACGCATCCTTTGGGGATGATCATCTTCGTCAACGCAGTTATCATCCAAGTGATGGTATGTATGTAATTTCGTGAAGGAAAATTCATGACTAGTACAGATTTCAAGCATCCTTTTTATGTTATTTTGTTATAAATTGTAAGTCGTCTGTTCGAGAACATACCGCGTGGAGCGTAAACAGTAATCCAAGCTGTGCACTAGGTCAGGCAGCAACCAGCAGCAAGTTGTCTATCGGGCACATGTATACCCTGTTGCCCATATTGGCTACTCGGCGAGACAGCAGGCAGCACAGGCATAGTCACCCTAGCGAATAGACAACTTGGGATATTGGAAAGAACGGTGTGAAGAAGAGACAGACAGACAGACAGACAGACAGACAGACAGACAGACAGACAGACAGACAGGCAGACAGACAGACAGACAGACAGACAGACAGACAGACAGACAGACAGACAGACAGACAGACAGACAGACAGACAGACAGACAGACAGACAGACAGACAGACAGACAGACAGACAGACAGACAGACAGACAGACAGACAGACAGACAGATAGATAGATAGATAGATAGATAGATAGATAGATAGATAGATAGATAGATAGATAGATAGATAGATAGATAGATAGATAGATAGATAGATAGATAGATAGATAGATAGATAGATAGATAGATAGATAGATAGATAATTCACAGCACACGAGGTACCCTACCTTTGTCTTAGCTTATTTGTATGCTTCTCCATTTTGCGTTCCGTCATGGCTGATTGCAGAATCAATACTTACGCTATGGCACAACACAAGACCGCCTCTCGAATTTAGAAAACTGGCATCACTGGTGGCGCCATGGTCCGCCGGCAACCACAAAGCTGTTGTTAATGAGATGCTGCTCCGAGCGGCTGTTCATCTTTGAAGCCTGTGCACGAAGGCCTCTAGAAACAGCGACAGGGCGCTCACTCTCTTTCGTCTAATATGTAATCCTTCCCTTTTCTTTTTTTTTTTTTTTCTGGAGAGAAAGAAACATTCCTTGAGTTTCTTTTCCGTTAGTTTGAGAAGTCTTCCGGCCCGCTGCCGGGGTGCTTTGACTCGTGGGCTTTCTCTATCGCTGTTCCTTCTCCCTGCTTTCTTTCGTGTTTATTCAGTGTCCGAAGAACCGTTGGCTCATATTATTGCCTTGCGTGCAGCTGTGTTACGCCAACACGGGTGTAATTAATTAAGCGGATGAGGCAAGAGCGTTTGGAGCCAGGGGGGATCAAGCAGAGTTTTCCAGCCCGGCGTCGCAGCTCCTGTCTCCTGTCATGTTAGTGCAGGCGACAGCGGAACCCGCCGTCCTCGTGCACCGGAGACAGGACACGCGGCCTGCTTGGTCTGCCTTTGCGCGCGGAACGCCGGCGCTGAGGCGCTGCCGTTCTCGGCGGGAGGAACCTGGTAGATTGTGAGTGGTGAGTGTGAAGCGACCTAGGGCGCACTCTGACCGAGCAAAGTTCCCTGACAGTTCCTCCCACGTCGTTGAGTCAGCGAGGGCTATAAGTCGTAATGAGCACCCGCTCACTCGTTTCATGAAAACTCCACGAACAATGCACAAATGCGAAAATGACAGAGAAAAGGACGAGGTTCTCAGGATGTTCCCGAGAGAAACTGACGTCAATTTAAATTTATTCTAGAGCGATGCCTACGACTGGCGAGTGGCATCAAGAACATAAAACATCATCTTACCAGCGAACTTGCTTTGCAAAAGTTGTCTCGTTACTCCTTCAAGTAGCAATGTCTGTGGTCAGAAGGTTGTCGCTCAATGTGTTTCAGTCGCGCTTCTTTCCGAATGAGCGAAAAGCGAATGCTGACAAGAACAAAATAAGGATGACTTCACTGAGATTCAGGCAGGCACAGCAGCACAATAGTTGAGAAGTATGCATAAAGCTTTACAAAAATTTGAAAGTCAAAAGAAATCATGCATTATCAGAATCAGACTTGTACGTAACGAAGTACATGTATTTAATTGCTTGTAATCAAGTACACTTTTCTGGCAGTCTCGTAATTTAACGATTACTTTGTTTACTCGATAGCGTTAAGGGTGTTTCAAATAATAACCTAACCAGTTACTTTATGAACCATAAAAGCGGCGATGTAGATTTAGGTACTTGCATTCGGTAACAATACAGTAATATTCCCGCCCACGAATGGAAACGGCGCTTCTACTACTATAGCACTGGCCAACACAACATTGTGCCAGGAAATCACCTACGTATGATTTTTCAGTTTATAACTGGTCTAATTGGAAGCGCTTTCACATATCCCCAGCAACAATGTAGGGCTGCGTTTCATGTTTCATAGATAATACAGAAGTGAGCATCGCGGCACTGAGTAACCATAATCTTACGCGTCATGTCTTCGTACACTGTAAATAGAAGCTGTCAATTTAAAGAACATTTACAGAAATTTTATGTACCGCGAAAGAAATTTCCTATGAATCCTCTATGACAGAGACCTGTTGAAAGGAACAACAAATTTTGTGTTCTTGACCTGCAGCCTACAAATAGAGTCAAAACTAAGATATAACCATTCTAAATTATTATAACTGTATTGAAAAAAATTGTGAAGTAGGATTTTAGAGTTTTCTTTTTCTTTTCATACGTGGCGTTATTTGCATATACCATGCACGACGCACTGTTTGCGCTGATTCTTTGGTGCCCCTAACCATATTGAAGATGGCTGCCCTTCGAGTCAACGCATGTCTGCACTGCTCCATTTCGTCTTTCGCAAATGGTAAAAGTCGAGTGGTTCTCTTTTCAAACGCATTGCAAAGAGTACGCGACATATTATTTTACCCGATACGTTCCGCGTGTTCATGACGTAGAACAGGATTACAATGCCGGCAAAGAAAATTTAGGCGAATACATAGAAAATGTAGCAAATACGTGTTCCGACATTTCAGCGTACGTTGCACGTTGTGAGACAACGTGGGATTTGCGTCTTAAATGCAGCATTACTTTTTTTTTCATAGCGCACGTAAGGGCTAGCCAGTGTGGCTTATAAATGCATAATTGTATATTCTTGCCTTTTCGGAATGTACTTCTTTTTGCTGTGGCTACGAGAAAAAAGAAGCGTGTGTGCATTCTCAACAAACCTCACTTAGCGACGTTACCTCTTAGCTCCGATCAAGTGCTTAGTTTCTTGATGTGCGATTTTTTGTCTGTTGTGTAATTTATTTTATTTCTTTGGATGCTGCCGTATGAAACCGCCGGATATGAGGTCACATGGCATCTACTATTAATTTTCTTGCTCCGTTGGCTACTCTTCGAGTGTTTTAGTGCGTTAACGTCGCGAAAGGATTTTGCCTGGCCACTGACAACGTCGTTTCAGTTTGAAAATCGTTAGCGGGAACACTGGACTACGTGTCTTGGTGTACTATCTGCGCATTTTAAAAGCACAGCGCAGAAGGTGCTAGTACCCGAGCCGCGCACATATGTTGCCGTCACGCTCGTGGTCACTAAGAATTGCTTGCATGTCGTCTGCTAGCCTCACTTCTTGAATCTGACGAAGAATAACAAAATGTATAAATGAAGGACCGAAAAACTGTGAAATATATGGACAAAAATTTGCATAACTTGAACAGCAGCAAAGCTTTTAGTAAAAGAAAGTAAAAAGGCAACGTTTGTAATTGTTTCACGTAATTAATGCTATGCAATTAACGTAATGCATCCACCACTTTACAATATCAGGGCTATTTTCTTCCTTATGCCATTTTGCTGAATATGGTTAAAAAAGAGACTGAAGTGTGCTTTGTTTGCGACGTATGGTGCACTCGAACGGTCATGTAGGTGTTGCGTATGGTGAATGCTGTAAATATCTGGTACTAAAATAAATTCCTACATTTTTTTCGTTTCTGCAGTTCTACGTTAGTGCAGGTGAAACGTAGAGCAGACAGCACAGGAGAGCTTCGATTGTAAGGTCCTCACCATGAATATGGCTTTCTCTTTAGTGCCCTGTGCACCTGCGCGGCATTTTCAGCGCTGATAGCCTCTATTCAAAGGGTGGTGAAGACGTTAGCGTGCTCACGCGCTCTACGGAGCGTGTATGCACCCAGCGTGGCAGCCGCGCATCGCACAGACGCCGGGAATCGCCGTCATGCCTGCCTCTTTTGTCGACTGCTACAGGTTTTAGCGCACCTAGCCCGCGTTACGGATAAGCGAACCTCGCTTTTAGTCTTATATTTCAATTGCAGAAAAGCGAGCTTTGCGTTTACGTAGCGTATATACCGTTTCCTTTGTCTTCTTTCTTTCAGTTCGATAAAATAAAAAATGAGGGCCTGGAGCATATATCGTAATTCGGCCTATTTATTTCAATTGCCTTAAGAAGCGGACGTTACATGAACGATTACATGCAGGTTGCTAACTAAAGCAATTCACTGAATAACTTCATAAGTATTCCCTTTGAGGTATATGTACTAATTCAGACATTGACGGCAAGTAATGAAATCATTGCTCTATATCGGAAATTCGAACACTAGCGTCACTTTCGAGACATATGTCTCCAAAATCTGCTAAAAAAGCATTGGCGTTACGGTTAGACTCATCCTGAACATTTAATGCGCGCCTTATGGAAGCTATAAGCTGGAACGCCCATGAATTTCATTGCAGTCTTGAAGGTACGATATCTCAAAACTCTGGAAAGGCATAATATGGAGTCTCCTGACGCAAGATAAGGGTAACGAGATCGCTGGAAGATGCCTTCGTCCTCTCATGCACATAAATAATTTTCATAATGATGATCCTATTAATGATCGATGATCATCATCATCTCCAAAGTGGTGCGAGATTTACGAATTTCGCTAAACAAGCATCACTTCTCCACTGATCGGCGTCAATTCAGCAATTTGAACATGTGCCTTAAAGTAAATAACATTAGTTTAGAAGAGTTATACAAAAAATGAAGCCATGATAGAATGGGGATATTCCTTTTGAATATCACTATCTGACTGGCTGCATGGGTTTTAAAGATTTCAACCATTGTTGCACAGACGGTTTGTTAATATTGTCACGAATAGGCAACAAGCTTTTTAAACAGAACCATCAAAACAACCGAGATAGTCGAAGGATAATTACACTCGCAGTTTAATCGGTGGAGTCCAACCTGCGACATTTTTCCTCCTTTGTCTTCATTGACTGTTGTTCCTTTAATGTGAACCAATAGTCATTCTTAATGGGCCTTTTTTGTTTGCTTAACTGTATTTAAAGAAAATTACAGACGGCTCAATTACCCAGAGGTTCACACATCCCATAGCTTACTGCATCTTCACAACACTTAAATGAAGCTTGTTAATGCAATGTTCTGTATAGGTGTCTACACCAACGTGGAGCTGTGTGTGTATGTGCGCACGCGCGTGTGCTGGGGGGGGGGGGGGGGGGGGGTGTACATGGCGCGTCTACATCTTGTCCCATGGCGATTTGCTCTTTGTTTGAAAGTGTATACGGTGCCACTGGCTGGCAACGTACTTTTATTATGTGGTCACCTGAAAAGAAATAGTCATCTGGCTGGTAGAAAAATCATTTGGAAGTTTGGAAGGTACTCACATACGCATACATTGCAGTGCTCTCTGTTGGCCACTCTTCTCAAAAAAGCCATGTGCTAAAGTGCTTCAGTGAACTATGTACAATCATGCTGCTGCCATATGTGTATTAAATCACCACTGTTATTTTGCAGGTCAATTGCAGCAAGACGTCCTGAGAGAAGAACCACGGTGCAGCACCCAAGCAAGCAGCACGGCTTTGCACCAAAAGTCGCCTCCGCAATCACATGTCTTCACGATTAAGTTTTAGAGCAGTCTTCAACAACGTAATGCCGAGGCCATTTAGAGTAATTTCTATTCACCCTTATAGTTTGATGTGTAAGCTAGTTCTCTTACACTGTAGTAAGAAGTTCACTGTTTCTTATTCGTTTTCATATGTCCTGTTTAATATAGCCATAAGTTTTTCTTGGTTTAAAATAAAACACTATTATATTTTTGTACGGAACAAACTGTACATGGCCCTTCTGTGTGGCATCATTTACTACGATGTTAGCGCTGCCACCTCCTCTCTGTTACGCATGGCTCCATCAAATACCTGGTTCCTTGGCAGACAGAAAAAAAATGGCTGTGGCTTAGCTAAGGTTAAGCCCAGGATGCGAAGCACACTAGCCTTTATTTTAGTTGTTGAACCACTGTTTAGCCTGGTGAACTGCTGTTGCTTGGCTATATTTGGTTCGGCTAGTAGAAGAAACAACTCATGCGTTACTCTGCTTCGCCTTCAAGAGTGGAACGCGACAGCGTTCCCGTCGACCCGCCAAGGGGTGTAAGACAATGGGCTACGGCGCAGCCACTACGCGCCCCGCATTGGACGCGGTGAGCGTCGAGCAACGCAGCGTTCGGCGCGGCAACGAAATGTGCGCCTGAGCAAGCGACGCACGCCTGAGCCTTAGAAACAGCTCGTTTCTAAGGCAACACCGCATTCACTAGAGGCGCTTTTGTACCGCTTCGAAGCATCGTACTCGTGGCTCAGTGGTAGCGTCTCCGTCTCACACTCCGGAGACCCTGGTTCGATCCCCACCGAGCCCATCTTGCAAGAGTTGAGCCAAAGCCACCTAGAAACAAGCGCAGCTGCTTATATACCGCCGCGACGCCGCGAGCGACGGCGCGAGTTGGAGCCCCGTTTCTCCTCTGTCGTGACATCACGGTGTCACGTGGTATTGAAGGCGACACCGCCGCGCCTGAGGAGCTGGGTTGAGCTCTAGTAATATGCTTCGCAAAAAAATCAGGCAATTTCATTTCATTTCGTTTTGATTCCTTAAAGACCCCGTAACGGGATATTACATAAAGGGTGGGTTACAAAGAAATAAGCAGAAACCATGCGTTAATCTATGGTGAAAGTGACGCTTTCTATGAAGGGGGATGGACAAGGGATGGCAGCGGTGTCGCCCGGAAGGCCATTCCAGTCAGCAGCTGTACCAGTAAAAAATGACGTAGAAAAGTTAACGGTGCGTGCACATGGGCGCGCGACTTGAAGAGGATGACCAGTGTGATTAGATAAGCGTGTTGGTGGAACAATGTATGGCAGGATACCCATCGAGCGATGAAAAAGTTTATAGAATAAAGAAAGACTGGCGATACAGCGGCGACATGAGAGAAGGGGTCAATTAGATTCTAATTTTAGTGATGACACACTCACATCATAAGAATACGAACGATGAATGAATCTAGTAGCACGGTTTTGAAGTGACTCAAGGGCGTCTTGAATATAAGCTTGTCTATACTGAATGAAATTAGTTTAAAACAATTTCAGGTGAGAAACGTTTTGCTATTTTGCCAGTCAGCGAAGATACTTAAATCAATATCTGACTTTCCACAATAGTTCATTTTTACATAAAGAAAGCATTCAATTGTCTCTGCATTTTGAAGATATTCACATCTTTCCGATGTTTACTTCACAATATCAGGACACTGTGATATAACACATAATGATGCCTCATACACTCTGCATACACATCATGATGCTATTGTGTGTCTCAATTTTGTGCATGGATACAATCGATGACTAATTCAAAAACAATGTTACCGACAGCATCGGGGAAGTTTAGTAAATTGGCTATCAGTGCCTATTATACGCGAAGATGTGCGTATGTAGTTACTTCGCTTACTTTGCTTTGAACGGGCCCATGTACTTTTTTTCTATTCTTCCTTCTTTACGTACACCTGCGATGCATGACATGCCCAAGCTTATCTATAGCCCGGGAAATTAACGTTTAAGCTATTATAACAGCTGAAGAAAAATTGATGCTGGCTGTTTTCTGAACCTTTGTGCGCATAAGCAGTTTTATTAATATACTGCATCAAGACGGCAAGTTGGGACAGTTCGTTAGGATTCACAGTGATGTTCGTTACAGCACAACACAATACCCAGACAAACGGAAAGTATAAAACGACGACACGAAGTTTATGAATAGATGAAGTTTTATTATTATTCCTGTTTTCATATTTATCTGTCAAAATAACTTTTGAGACCAAATAAAAGGAATTCGTTTTCTAGAATGTGCTGAATTACAAATTCTTTCTTGCGGCCACTAAGAGAAAAAAATTGTTGACCGCATTTAACAGAAGCGCGCGAAAACTGGGTAAAGTAAAAATGGAGACGGGCATGAGCGCTACGCGTGACCCTCCCTGTCTTTTTGCGCTACAGTTAAATATGTTCATCTTTTACCACACAGCCTAATTCCCGTTTTAAGACCAGCTGCATATTTATATGATATTTGTTATTTTATAATTATTCTGTGAAGCGCGATAGAAAATTCAAAGAGGGCAGAAGGTCACAGGAAAATGGAGGATAGAAGTTCTAAATAGTGGTCGAAAGCGCATATCGGCTGTAATGAAAGTTTCGACAAAGAAAATTATTTTCGTGATGGCGAAAACCGCCCTCAAGAAGAGAAATGCACTCTCAAAGCATTAGCTTAAGTGACATTCCTGGTTTGCCCACTATTCATCACGTTAGAAAATTGTCTTTACACATCAAATTTCTCTGCAGTGAAACAGAAAAAAAAAGATGTCGTGTAAAGGAAAAATATAAACAGGAAACAGAACTCTTACTGTGACTCAAAATGGATAATTGTTTTACACATACAATTTCTGTAAAATAAAATAGGAAATATTGTTACGTAAGAAGACGCAGATGAAAAGCTATATACAAGTATATTTACAACGTAATACGCCGCACTTGGCCAAGCGGCAACAGCCCGCGCTAGCCTCCAATCGTCGTCGTCGTCTTCTTACTGCTCGCCTCTTCGTCATCGTTAATATTATTCCGTAGTACTACCCCCGGTGGCAAAAGCGCCGTCCCGGAGCGACTAAAGGCCGGACTCGGAAGCAGTGTAGTAGGCCTTGAGCCTACTGACGTGCACGACATCACTAGATGCCAGAGTAGATGACGAGGTTGAGCTCACAGGAGCAATTTCGTACGTCACAGGCGTAACCTGGCGTAGCACGCGGTAGGGCCCTGTGTATCGCGAAAGGAGCTTTTGTGAAAGTCCGACGTGACGAGAGGGCGACCACAAGAGCACGAGCGCACCAGGCGAAAACTGTACGTCACGGTGGCGGGCGTTGTACTGACGCTGCTGAGTGGTTTGCGAGTCCGTCAGTCGAGCACAGGCAAGCTGGCGTGCATGGTCGGCGAGGGCAATGGCGTCGCGCGCATACTCGCTTGTTGAGATCGAAGCAGGAGGAAGTGCCGTGTCAAGGGGGAAGGTCGGTTCGCGACCGTAGAGTAGATAAAAGGGAGAAAATCCGGCGGTGTCGTGCCGAGAAGAATTATAAGTTTTAGAAGCTATTTAGAAGCCCAAGGCCAAAAGAATTTGGGAAAGGGGAAGGAAGATAAAAAGACACCAGATGAGAGAGAACAGACTCGAAGCACAATCAAATGTTTTATGTGTGACAGGACAGGGCATCGGGCTGTGAATTGCCCCTTGGGTCGTACTCGCAGTTCGACGTTGAAGTGCGAGGGGTGCGGACGGCATGAACATACAATACGAACCTGCCGAGCTAAGCCAGAAAATAAGACTGCCTGCATTGTTGCGAGCGAAAATCCCATTGCTGTTGACAGTACGCGAATAGAACAGAAGGAGGCCAGCGACAAGGCAAGTGCTGTCACGACGGCTCCGAGGTCAGAAGACCCGGAAACCTCGATGCCAGTAGTAGTGGGAATGCTGCAGGGACGAAAAGTGTCGGTACTAAGAGATACTGGGTCCAACATTGTTCTGGTAAGGCAATCCATGGTGTCGGACAGAGATATCACTGGTACAGAAACACCAGTTCGATTGGCGGATGGTACAGTACGGCGAATGCCTATGGCTCGTGTGTTGCTTTTGACGCCTTATTATTGCGGTTGGATTGAAGCCCGGTGCGTCAAAGAACCGCTTTACGACGTCATTCTTGGGAATGTGCCAGGAGTCAGAAGAGTGGATGATCCAGATCCCCTCTGGAGTTTTCCCAATATCCAGATTACATGTAGGATGGAGCATCAATCCACCGAAGCCGGGGGCAGAGATAACGAAAGAAGTTCGGATCCGTATACCGGAGAAGCTAGCATATTGTCAGTAGAGAAAAGCACAAGGAACCAGGATAGGAAAGATGTCGGTATAAAGAATACTTCAGGCACCGGCATCGATATTACCGCGAGAGAAATGAAGAAAAGGCAAGAAGCGGACAGTACGCTGCGACATTATTTTGAAATCTTAGGGAAATGGATTCAGAATAAGAAGAGCCGGGTCGTACATAAGTTTGAGAAGGTTGGAGAATTACTGTACCGAATAGCCAGAACCCACGATGGAAGAGAAACACGACAGCTAGTAGTGCCAGCGAGTTTACGAAGAGCAGTCCTCGAGTTAGCGCATGACACTATAATGGCTGGCCATCAAGGAGTAAGAAAGACGACCAGCCGAGTATCAGAAGAATTCTTTTGGCCGTGCATGCAAAGTGACATTAAACGGTTTGTGCGATCTTGCGACATATGCCAGAGAACCACACCAAAAGGATTGGTATCAAAGGTACCTCTAGGGACTATGCCTATTATTGAGCAACCTTTCCAGAGGGTCGCAGTGGACATTGTAGGCCCTAATAACCCAGCATCAAATAAAGGAAACAAGTACATTCTCACGATGGTGGATGTTTCCACTAGATATCCTGACGCTGTCCCATTAAAAATGGTGGACACGGTAACAATTGCTGAGGCTTTGGTAGAAATGTTTACTAGGTATGGAGTCCCGAAGGAAATACTGACGGATAGAGGAACCTATTTCACATCAGAATCGATGACAGAGATTTGCAGACTGTTGTCTCTACGACACCTCTTGACGACGCCATATCACCCCATGTGTAACGGGCTGGTAGAAAAGTTCAATGGCACGCTCAAGAGCATGTTACGCAAGGTGTGTCAAGAGAAACCCAAGGAATGGGATCGCTATTTACCTGCACTCTTGTTTGCATATAGGGAAGTGCCGCAGGCTAGCACTGGATTTTCACCATTCGAGTTAATCTATGGCAGAGCGGTGAGGGGACCATTAATGGTTTTGCGGGAAATGTGGTCGAACACGAAATTGAAAGAAGAGCAAAAGTCCTCGTATGTCTATGTATTGGAATTGAGAGATAGGCTAGAAGAAACCTGTCGCATCGCCCGAGAGAGTCTTACCGAAGCCCAGGCATCGTACAAGAAATATTATGATAAGAAAAGCAGGAAACGAGTTCTTCAGGTTGGGGACATGGCACTGGTGCTACTTCCGAATGACACCAACAAGCTCACCATGAGTTGGAAAGGACCATTCAATGTGAGCAAGAGCGTAAGCGACGTGGACTACGAGCTAGAAGTCGGAGAAAGAAGAAAAGTATTTCACGTCAACATGCTGAAAAGATACGAGTTGAGACAACCAGAAAATGTAGAGGAAGTTGCAGGAATGGTCATCACAGAATCAGACACCGAAACTCCATACGAAGCAGAAACCCCTACGTACAGCAGCAAGAAAATAATGGGTCGAGAGAAGGTGGTGATAAACCCTACTTTAAGCGAGGTGGAAAGAGAAGAAGTGCAGACCGTGCTAAAAGACTTTGATGAGATATTCTCGGATCTCCCGGGCAAGACGACAGTGCTCAAGTGCAGCATTCGATTAACAACTGACAAGCCAGTCAACGTAAAACAGTATCCTCTCCCATTAGCGGTGCAAGAAGACATAGATAACGAAATTGGGCAGATGTTAGAATTGGGAGTTATCGAGCGTTCCACCTCTGCGTACAATTCGCCTCTGGTGGTGGTACAGAAGCCCGACGGGTCTAACAGAGTCTGTGTCGATTTTCGGCGCCTAAATAAGGTGTTGGTGGATGATTCAGAACCAATACCACGAGTGGATGCGGTTTTTGCGAAGGTTGCCAAGAAAAAGTTTTTTTCTAAGCTGGACCTAACTAAAGGGTATTGGCAGATACCCCTTGACGAGGAATCGAAAGAAAAAACAGCCTTCTCATGTGCGCGGGGGTTATTTCAATTCAAGTTTATGCCATTTGGACTCAAGACTGCTGCACAGACGTTTACTAAACTTATGCGAATAGTACTTCAGGGACTGCACAATGTGGAACACTATATAGATGACATCTTAGTAGCGACAGATACTTGGAAGGAACACTTGGAAACGTTGCAGGAAGTGTTCGATAGGCTTCGCGCGGCGGCGATCACAGTTAAGCCGAACAAATGTCAAATTGGGTTCCATGCAATTACATTCCTTGGTCACACGTTGGGCATGGGCCACGTCGCGACCCATACAGACAGACACCTTAGAGAAGATCCAGAGTGCTCCTAGACCAGTCAATAAGAAACAGCTGAGATCCTTCTTAGGGCTTACAGGCTACTATAGAGAGTTTATCCCTCAGTACGCGGAGATAGTGAGTCCCCTTACCGATCTCACGAAAAAGAATGCTCCGAATATATTACCCTGGTCAGAATGTCATCAACACGCATTTGAACGATTAAAGAAATGTATGGCGGAACCTCCGGTTCTGAGGGCACCGGATCTCAAGAAAAAGTTCGTTCTGCGAACAGATGCATCGGAAAGGTGTGTAGGCGCTGTGCTGTTGCAGGAGGCTGATGGTGTATTGCACCCTGTCCTTTATGCAAGCCGAAAGTTGAATGACCGGGAAAGAAACTACGCTACAGTAGAAAAGGAATGTTACGCTTTAGTGTGGGCTGTCAAACGATTTCATATTTATCTATATGGGACTCAGTTCGTTGTGCAAACTGATCATCAGCCACTAGAGTATCTAAACCGGGTAAAGCACAACAACGCCAAAGTCATGCGCTGGAGCCTAGTGTTACAAGAGTATGACTTCTCGGTGCAGTATATTAAAGGGCGAGACAACGTGGGTGCGGATTTTATGAGTAGAGTGATCTTTTAGTAAGCCAAAAGGTGCCGCTACCAAAGTAGAACAGTGCTGTGTGAATGGTGGCACCGTTGACATTGACGTAGTGTTAAGACTCAGCAGAAACTTGCGTGATGTGCGTGTGGGTGCAGTGAAGTGCGGTGGAGTGCAGTGAGGTGTGAAGGAAGAAACGGCGAAGAGAAGTTATATGTGATGTAGTGCAGTGAAGTGAAGTGCAGTGACGTGTGAATGAAGAAGTGGCGAAGTGAAGTTATATGTGGTGTGGTGAAGTGGAAGTGCAGTTTCCGTGTAAATCCAAGAGGTGACGAGCAGTGAGGGAAGTTTTCGCGGAGCGAAAACTCGGAAAACAGGGGGGCCATTGTCAGGAGTGACAAGCGCCAACAAAGAAGGAAGACGAGGAAGAAGGAGTGAAGCGAGCGCGTGGAGCCGCCATCTTGGAGAAGGGGCGCGCGCAGGGAAGGAGGTGGTGGCCAGGGTGCAGCGTTCCAGGAGAAGACGGCCGGAGATCGCCTCTCTGGGTCCTGCCCCAGTTCCTAGGCGACACATCGACGTCCCGCCCGAGTACCAGGCTCGGCGAGCAGATGTCCGACGTCCCCGGAACTACCGCTGGCCCGGACCTACCTGCCAGGACACGTCAGCGTTTGTGCCGCTGAACGTGGACGCGCGGAGGCTGGCTACAGCCAGTCACCGGCCCGTCCGGAGAACTACGCTGGGCCGGCGCGCACCGGGAGCGCCAGCCGGCACGAGCCGCGCTCTGCCGGAGCGCGACAGCCCCTCAACGACCATGCCTTCGTCACGTCGGCCGGGGCATCGGTGACGCCGGACACTAACAACGACTGACGACGACCAGGTCGCATGGACGGACCACAGACCGGGGGACGCCGATACCCGCGTCAAACAGAACCGGTACTATAAGCGCCACTACTACAGCGAATAGACGATCGCCGCACAGACGTTTGTAAACGCGCTAGTGTGAGCGGAAAGCTGAGCAAGGGAGGACGCATTCCATGTGTAATAGGTGTTGAATCTTACCGTGTGTTCCTGTTACTAAAATAGCCTATTGAATGAATGTTACGTGTGTGCTGCATCTTGCGTTCGTGTGTTCCTTCCGCCCGCTCAAGCAAGCGTACCAGGCGTTAACTTATGCGTGACAATAAGCAAATGTGACGTAAGGAAGGGCAATGTCCCAGTCGTGGTGGTCCTTGGAAACGTACTTGGACAGCATATCGGTAAGATTACGGTTTAACCGCTCTGTCAGGCCATTGGTTTGAGGATGGTATGAGGTAGTCAGCTTGTGTTGGGTGGAGCAGGAACGTACAATGTCGGCGATAACTTTCGAGAGGCAGTTACGACCACGGTCAGTGAGCAGCTGTCGCGGGGCGCCATAAGGTAAGATAATGTCACGCAAGAGAAAGTCCGCGACCTCAGTGGCGCAACTGATAGGGAGAGCCCGCGTGATAGCGTATCGGGTGGCGTAATCAGTTGCGACGGCTACCCATTTGTTCCCAGAGGATGACGTGGGAAAGGGACCAAGGAGGTCTAATCCAACACGAAAGAACGGTTCCACAGGGACAGTGATCGGCTGGACATGACCGGCAGGTAGCACCTGAGGTGTTTTCCGACGCTGGCAGGTATCACAGGCAGCAACATAGCGTCGGACGGAGCGAGCGAGACCAGGCCAATACAAGCGGCGGCGGACGGGATCGTACGCGCGGGTTACGCCAAGATGTCCTGCAGTAGGTGTGTCATGCATCTGAAAGAGCACAGTCTGTCGTAGATGTTTTGGCACGACAAGAAGAAGATCAGATCCGTCAGGGAGGAAGTTCCTTCGGTACAGAATGCCGCCCTGGAGGACATATCGGCGAACGGACGCGTCGGTAGGAGTAGAGCGCAGACGCTCGATGAGTGCTCGCAGCGGTAGGTCTCGGTACTGCTCATCGGCGATGTTAGCGAAGGCAGACACAGAGAAAATGCCGTTGGTGGTACTACTGTCGGCGTCGTCAGGCTCGCCTACCGGGTAACGAGACAGGCAGTCAGCGTCCTTGTGTAGTCGGCCAGATTTGTAGGTGACAGCATATGAATATTCTTGGAGGCGTAATGCCCAGCGACCAAGTCTTCCTCTAGGATCTCTCAGTGAGCATAACCAGCAAAGCGCGTGATGGTCTTTGACAACGGAAAAGGGTCGGCCATATAAGTATGGGCGGAACTTCGCAACCGCCCAAACTAAGGCCAGACACTCACGCTCAGTGATGGAATAGTTGCGCTCCGCAGGTGAGAGGAGCCTGCTGGCGTAAGCGATAACACGGTCGTTGCCGCGCTGGTGTTGTGCCAGTACTGCGCCAATTCCGTGCCCGCTGGCATCAGTAAGGACTTCGGTAGGCGCAGAAGGATCGAAAGGGGCCAGAACGGGAGGCGTTGTGAGAACGTCGATTAGATGCGAGAATGCAGAGGCCTCGTTATCGCCCCACTGGAAAGGGGCGTCTTTATTCAAAAGCTCGGTTAGTGGTCGTGCTATGGCCGCGAAATTTTTCACGAAACGGCGGAAGTAGGAACAAAGGCCGATGAAGCTGCGCACATCCTTGACACACTTCGGAACAGGGAAGTGCGTAACAGCATGGATCTTGCCTGGGTCCGGTTGCACTCCGTTCACGTCAACGAGATGCCCAAGGACGGTAATCTGGCGACGGCCGAATTGGCACTTCGATGCCTTCAGTTGCAGACCGGCGCGATGAAAAACGTCCAGGACTGCCGAGAGGCGCTCTAGGTGCGTAGCGAACGTTGGGGAGAATACTATGACGTCGTCCAAGTACCACAGGTATGTGAACCATTTGAAACCGTGAAGAAGGGAGTCCATCATGCGTTCAAAAGTGGCAGGAGCGTTACATAGACAGAACGCCATCACTTTGAATTGATAGAGACCATCCGGAGTTACAAAAGCAGTCTTCTCGCGGTCGAGATCGTCCACGGCAATCTGCCAGTAGCCGGAGCGGAGGTCAATAGAGGAGAAGTAGCGAGCACCATGGAGGCAGTCAAGGGCGTCATCGATCCGAGGTAGGGGATACACGTCCTTTTTGGTAACCCTGTTAAGGTGCCGATAATCCACGCAAAAGCGCCATGAGCCATCCTTCTTTTTTACTAGTACAACAGGTGACGCCCATGGACGACATGACGGTTCTATGATGTTCTTGGCAAGTATTTTGCGAACTTCGGCGTGAATAACTTGACGCTCAGCCGGTGACACTCGATATGGGCGGCGATGAATAGGAAGGGCATCGCCGGTATTAATGCGATGTTTAACAGTTGTAGTTTGGGCCAAAGGACGATCATTAAAGTCAAAAATATCGTTGTAGGAAAACAGAACGCGGTAGACCTCACGAGCGTGCTTGGACGGCATGTCGCGCGCAATCATTTTCTTTAAGTCGGCGATGGCACAAGTTGTCGACTGAGATGGTAGAGGAGGATCGGCTGAATTGTCGTCTACCTCAATAGATGCTATTGAGTGATCCTCGAATGAGCAAAGCTGGGCCAGACATCCCGCGTGGCAGCACTTGTGTCGTCAAGCCAAAATTGACCACTGGCAGGCAGACGCAATTAGCCGTAATAGATAAAACGGTATGAGGTACCGTGATCCCGTGTGTAAGGAGGACGTCTTTCATAGGAGCCGCGATATAGTGACCGTCGGGCACTGGTGGGGATGACACTAGGTCAACGTAAGTCAGTGCCGTAGGTGGGAAGCGAACGAAGTCGACGGAACTGATGCGACTGGGGTGTGGTTCAGCGGGTTCCAGAACAGGCAGGTCAAGGCGGAGAGTACTGGCGGAACAATCAATGAGAGCAGAATGTGCGGAGAGGAAGTCTAAGCCAAGGATGATGTCGTGTGGGCAGTGGGCGATGACTGTGAATAGCACAATTGTGGAGCGGTCGGCGAAGGAGACACGGGCGGCACACATACCCATTACGGGGGCTGTTCCGCCATCGGCCACACGGACAACAGGCGTCGTGGCGGGCGTGACAATTTTCTTGAGCCGGTTACGAAGGTCAGCGCTCATTAAGGACAAATGCGCCCCTGTGTCTTTGAGTGCAGACACAGAAACACCGTCGACTTGCATGTCAAGAATGTTCAGATGAGTGGGCAACGTCAGTAGAGGATTTGGCGGCGTAGGGAGCAATGCAGCGTCACCACGAGGCGCTGCATCATCTAGTTTTCCGGCTGGGAGCGGCGTCCGAAGGGAGTCGGCGAAAAGGAGCGACGGGGCTAGGGAGAGCGAGATTGTCGTCGTTCGGGCGAAGGTGAACGAGAATAGGGGCGGTTCGGCGCAGGAGAGTCAGTGGCGGCATTATCGGAGCGTGCGGTATAGGGACGAGAAGGGCTACCTGAGGGGCGAGAGTAGGCAGTGTAAGCAGACCGGGTCGGGGAAGTCCAGCGACTTCGACAGTGCCGAGAAATGTGCCCGATGCGACGGCAGTGAAAACAAATGGGCTTGTCGTCAGCAGTGCGCCAATCAGCTGGGTTGCGGAAACGTGGTGGGTAAGAAGATGCGAGACGGGGCGGAATCGAAGAAGCCGGATGGATATCAACGCGATGGGCCGAGCAGATGTTGTGAAGGCCCATGTTTTCGAACTCCTGGCGGACAACTGCCTGGATCAGGGAAACCGTGACTGCAGGTGCGTTGGTGGGGCTGGAGTCGAAGGCAGCCGGATAGGCGGCCTCAATCTCACGCCGGACTATCTTGGTAATATCGCCAGTGTTGTTGGGACTAGGAGCATCGGCACAGGAAGATGTCGCTGGGGTGTTGGGCAAACGGGCAAGCTGCTGGTCGATACGTCGGCTTTTAGCGAGTTCCAGGCGACGACACTCTTTTATAACAGCATCCACCGTCGCGACGTTGTTGAATACGAGCAAGTTGAAGGCGTCATCGGCAATGCCTTTGAGGATGTGGGACACCTTTTCTGACTCAGTCATGTGTGTATCAACTTTGCGGCGCACAGCCAAGACGTCCTGAATGTACGTAACATAGGGCTCTGCTGACGTCTGCACACGGCCGGAAAGCGCCTTCTGCGCGGCAAGTTTGTGACCGTAGGGGTTGCCGAACAAGTCTCGGAGCTTTTGCTTGAGCGAATCCCAACTGGTGAGCTCCTCTTCGTGCGTCCGAAACCAAACCCGAGGTGTGCCACCGAGGTAAAAGACTACGTTGGCGAGCATGGTAGTATGGTCCCACCGGTTATTGCGGCTCACGTGTTCGTACAGGCTGATCCAGTCCTCGACGTCTTCCCCATCTTTGCCCGAGAATACGCCAGGATCACGAGGAGCAGGGAGAGTGATGTAGGTCGTCGAAGTGGCAGCAGGTGTCGGAGGCGGCTGAGTCGAGTTGTCATCGCCGGGAGTCATGAAGCTAGGCTCGACGTACCGTCCACTGCGAAGCTCCGTGACGAGGTGCAGGGAACGTCCACCTCCACCAGATATGTTACGTAAGAAGACGCAAATGAAAAGCTATATACAAGTATATTTACAACGTAATACGCCGCACTTGGCCAAGAGGCAACGGCCCGCGCTAGCCTCCAATCGTCGTCGTCGTCTTCTTACTGCTCGCCTCTTCGTCATCGGTAATACTATTCCGTAGCAATATTATTAAAATAACAGAAAGAATTTAAAACAGGAAAGATCACTTTTTCTCTAATACAAAAGAGATAAGTGTCATTAAACACAAAATTTCTGATAATGTAAAACTGAGAAACGTGTTAAATAACAAAAATTTTAAATAGAATACAGCTTTACAATAATTTTTTAGCAAGGTAGCTGCCAGAAAATTTGTTTTCTGACGAAATATTTTTACAGTGTATGTAGCAACATCCCTGCTCCACACCGTTCACTTCCTGTCTCTAAACGTTAGGCCTAATATTTTTCGTTCCATCGCTCTTTGCGCAGTCCTTAACTTCAGTTCAAGCTTCTTTGTTAGTTTCCAAGTTTCTGCCCCAATGTCAGCACCGGTAGCATGCATTGATTGCACACCTTTCTTTTTAATGATAATGATAAGCTTCCAGTCAGGATCTGACTATCTGCCGAATGTGCTCCAACCCATTTTTATTCTTCCGTAAATCTCCTTCTCATCATCAGGGTCCCCTGTGAGCAATTGACCTCGGCAAACGTGCTCCTTCACAGACTCTAGATGCTGACTGGTGATCCTGAACTCTTGTCCCATTGCCAGGCTATTGATCATTATATTTGTCTTCTGCATATTAATCTTACACTCTCTGTGTTAAGGTCCTCAATCATTTGCTGTAACTCGTCCCCAGTGTTGCTGAACAGGACAATGCCATCTGGAAATCTAATGTAGCTGAGATATTCGCCATCGACATTACTCCTAAGCCTTCTCAGTTTAGTTGCTTGAATACTTCTTCCAAATACGCAGGAGAGATTGTGTCTCCTTGTCTGATCCCTATCTTTATAGGTATGTTCCTACTTTTCTTGTGGAGAATTAAGGTAGCTTTTGAATCTCTGTAGATACTTTCCAAGGTATTTACACGAGGGTCCTGTGCTCCTTGCTTACCAAGATAGATATTAGGCATAACGTTTAGAGACAGGAAGGGAGCGGTGTGGATCAGGGATGTTGCCTTTAGACTGCTGGTATCCCAACTGAATCTGATGACCTTTCGTAATCTATGAAAGCCTTATAGAGAGGCTGATTGTACTCTGCGGATTTCTTGATTACTGATTCATGACATGGATGTGACCCATTGTAGAGTATCCCTTCCTGAAACCGGCCTGCTTCCTTGGTTGTCTAAAGTCCAGTGTTGCTCTTATTCTATTGGTGATTATCTTGGTGAATATTTTATATAATATTGGAAGTAAGCTGATGGGCCTATAATTTTTCAATTCTTTGACGTCTCCCTATTTGTGGATTAGTATAATGTTGGCATTCCTCCAGTTGTCTGGGACCCTTGAAGTCGATAGGCAGTTCCTATAAAGGGCCGCTAGTTTTTCAAGCATTACGTCTACGCAGTCTTTGATTAAATCGACTCGTAGCCCATCTTCTCCTACCCTTTTCTCCGTTTCACATCTTGCAAGGGCCTTCTAACTTCATCGCTAGCTATAGAAGGAGCCTCGGTAACCTGTTCATTACTACTTTGAATGGAAGTATTGTGGCTGCTTTCGGTACTGTACAGGTCAGCATAGAATTCTTCCGCTGCTTTTACTATATCTTCTAGATTGTCGATAATATTACCCAGCCTATTTTTCAGTGCATACATCTTGGTTTGTCCGATGCCTAGTTTCCTTCTCTCTTTTAAGGCTGTGTCCATTTTTTACTGTTTCCTCAGTCTTTCTCTCGTTAGAATTTCAAATATCTCTTATTATCTCCTTGTTGATTAGTTTTCACAGTTCCGCGAATTCTGTCTCTTCAGTTGGGCACTTTCGTTCTTTGTCGTTTCTTTATTAGGTCCTTTGATACTTGGGACTGCTTACCTACTCTTTGCCTTGGTGCCTTACCTCGTACTTCAATTGCTGCTTCTGAAACCAGCTTAGTTAGGGTTTCATTAATTGCTGCTATGTCATCTTCATTTATCTGCTCTAAGGCTGCATATTCGTTTGCAAGTGCCAACCTAAATTGGTCTGCTTTTGCCCTTACTGCTTCTAGGTTGGCCTGTTTCTTCTTGGCCAATTTTACCCTTTCTCTCTTCAAATTGCGGGGAATCCTAGCACTCGCTAACCTTTCATCACTGCAGTTTACCCCAACTAACACTTCTAACTCCTGCACTATGCTGCGATTGGTAGAAAGTATGAAATTAATTTGATTTCTTGTTTCACGATTAGGGCTTTTCCAGGTCCAGTTTTTGTTACAACGCTTCCTGAAGAAGGTCTGGAGAGGCCTTCGCCCTGCAGTGGACATAAAATAGGCTGATGATGATGATGATGTCACAACATCATCCTTCTCTCAAGCGCGCTCTTAGAGCAAGTTTTGGAGTTCGCTGCATGAACAAGAAAACGAGGGAAGAAGGCCAATGCAGATTCGTGAAAAGCTATCGTTCGCTAAGATAAACATCGTGTGATGGACTGCAGTGGATGCATTCAAGGAGTTAGGCCAACTCTTTCTGTTTGCAGCATTTCTGGGACTTTCAAAACTTGCATACAAGTAAAGTATTAGTAATATATTAAGCTTTAGTCATTTCGCATTTATTTCCATGAACTAGTAATTATTTACTGTAAGACCTCCGGGGAAGACACAAGGAGGAAGACTCCCCTGAAGAATTCGCCCCAAGAGAAGATGAACACAATTACCGGAGCTCAATAAGGTATTTACTAACTACTGTAATCAAATACAATTTGGAATGAAGTGTTTGTAATTTTAATAGGCTACTTTTTTTCTGTAACGTGTACAAGTCTGCTTAGAATAGAAAAGCGAAATGTAATCCAAAAGATAAACATCTGTTGAATACGAAAAAATGGCGTCAGCTTTCTTTTTTTATTACAGTTCCCAGCAGTATTATACACGTCTTTTTTTTTCAACCAGAGTAAGTTCGTTATTACGGCTTCTTGGTCTAGAGGGCACTAGTCCATCTTCGTGGAAATGGCACTAAACAGCACGACACTTCGTAGCAAAATACGGGACCGATACCACGAACAACTTTATTGTCTGAAGGCCGTGCAAGATGTATATACGTGTTACCATCGTCAGTGCAATCTCAGAACGCCCATGCTGAATGCACTTATCCTATAACAGGGAAAACATTTCCAAGACACCGCATCTCGGACCAATAAAGAGATATCGATGTGTCACTTACACAGTTCCCTCTTTCTTGCTTTTTCATGAATACTTCGATTGCCTCAGGTGCGGCAGTGTCCCTTCCCTTTCCCAAAATTCACAGCTCCTACAGCTGTGGTACTGTGATGAGAGGTTCCTCGAGTACAAGTTATTCAACTGAGACAGAGCCTCAGCCCAGGAAAGACGAAACCATTTTTTCCTCAAAACAAGCTTAATATTCATTACGAGAAAAAAAGAGAAATGAATTTCAAGGAACACACAAAATAGTACAAAATACCAAAGAACAGTTGGCCGCGTTAGTCCATGTAATCAGTTGAAATCACTCACGGCCGATTACAATTAGCAATTAGCAATTACCTTTGCGTTGACGGTGGTAGCGGCGTGGTTGGCAGCGGCAAACAAGGGACGCGGACGCACGATAAAGCCAACCCCGGACGACCTAGTTCAAGGCCTAAGTCCATGGGTAAGGCTGTCGGTGTCCAAGGCCATCCAAGTGGGACCACTATAGCTCGGCGGCGCCCCCCGCCCCCCGTACCGGTCCCTTCTTTCGCACTACCGCCTGGACGCCTTTCCCCAGCGTCGCCCCAGAACTCTTGTCGCCTCCAGGCAACCTCCGCTCTCCGCACGGCGGCTCAGAATCAGGACCAGGATCAGCACCAACAGCAGCAGGTGCAGCCGGAACAGCCGAGCCCTACGCTTGGCGGATCTCTCCAGGAAGAGCCGGGGTCGTCCTGGTTCTGTCGAGGCTGTTTGGTTTAGTTCTGGATCCCGACGACTTCGACACCAGCGATGTTCGAGCCTCGTTCACCAGCGATCTCTTCTCCATGCGTTCCATTCTGTCCTTCTCTCTCCTGGTTCCTCGTCCCACTGGTTTCCTGCCGCCCCCTGATTGGGTGTTGTTCTTTCCTCCTCGTCCGACAGCTGGTACCGCCGCCCCCCAGCATCTTCTTTGTCGGCCATTCGAGGGTATTGGGAGCTGCCACTGTTCCGCAGTGTTTTGTGAACGCATTTTTCAACACGCGTCAGCAGAAGCTTTCCTCTCCCTTATTACGAAGACTCCCCCCCCCCTGCGATAAGCTTTTTGTGAAAAATGCGTAATACAGAGGGAGGGGCGCACCAAAAGGCAAATCACTGCATATGTTCGCGGAAGAGATACCCGCATAATAAACACACACAGTGAAAAATCCTAGGGTAGACCACTTGGGCTTGTAGTCTACTCAAGAAATCTGCACCCACATTCTCAGAGCCTTTTATTTGCTCTACTTCAAAAGAACACTCTTGTAATACTAGGCTCCACCGCAGGACTACAATTTAGGTCTTTACCATGCGAGAGATACATCAAGCGTTGGTGATCAGTCTGAATTATAAATGTGGTCCCATAAAAAAAAAATATGAAATTTTTGGGCCGCCCACACTAATGCAAGGCATTCGCGCTCAATGGCGCGGTATTGAGTTTCCCGTAGGACCAACTGTCTACTTGCATAGAAAATAGGGTGCAGAACGCCGTCGTGCTCGCGCCTAAGAAAAGCTCCTATGCCTCTCTCGGACGCATCCGAGTGGAGTAGGAATTCCTTGATTAGGTCCGGCGCCTGGACGGTAGGCTTGGAAGCCAGCGCGCTCTTGGTAGCTTCGAATGCTCCTTCTCGTTTCCGGGTCCAAATCATGCGTTTGTTTTCTTGTTTTCTAGTCATTCCCACCAATAGCTACGCCTTCTCGGCATAGTGTGGGATCATTTCTCAGTAGTAGCAAGCAAGACCTAAATATTACGGAACTTGTTTCTTGGTTTCAGGTGTAGGAGCTTTCAAAATCTTCTCTACCACACGTTCCACTGGTCCAATCTCTCCACTTCCTAATTTATGTCCCAAGAAGGTGATATATAGGGCTCCAGTTTCAAACTTTTGAGGCTTGATTCTCAAACCAGCGGCGCGTATTCTGTCAAACAGCTGTTGGAGAGTTTTTAGGTGTTCGTTCTACGTATTAGTGGCAAGGTGTACATCGTATGTATAATGTACAACATTCGGAATGCCCACTAACAGAGTCCTCATAAGCCGTTTAAAAATGTGTGGAGCCGCCTTAATATAGAAGGGCATGAAAAGAAAATGGTAATCGCCCGACATTGTCGAAAAAGCGGTCTCGTCTCGAGAACTTTCGTTTCATTGGCACTTGTCAAGATCCCTTTTTCGAATCGAACTTGGAAAAGTATCTTCTTAATCATCGTTCAGCAAACATCATATCTGTTCTCAGAATGGCCTCGACATCAGACATGCGAACGCTAATTAGGCGGCGCAAATCGATGGAAGTCCGATAGGTGTTATCCGGTTTCCTTACAAGGATTAGGGGAGAATTGTGTGGGGACTGGTATCATTTGATCACTTCTAATTTAGACATATCATTCACCTCTTTTTCAACCATGCCTTCCATGGCAAAAAGCAAAGTGTATTGAGGTGTATTGATAGTTTCTGATGTTGTCAGTGGAAGTCGACATTCTAACAAATTTGTTGTTCCAGAAACTTCTGAAAATATATCCTTAGAGGATTCCGAAAATTCTATCCGCAACTTTTCTGCTTTATTCAATTCGTTTTTCTGGATAGTTTCAATACCGGGTATTCCAGTAGTCCATATAGGGGAGTCGGCGTGTAGACCGGAATAGAAATGTGTAGGGGACAGAGGGAAGGAGCGGGGTGATGGCGCCGAAGTAATGGAGACGGGTAGGGAAAAGGGGGAGGAGAGTGGCGACGGCGCCACTGCATGTGGCCTGCGCTTATTCTTGTTATGACATCACGCGCGTCGAAGGTGCCGGCGCGGCTGCAGCAGCGGTTGCAGCAGATACATGGGAGGTACGTTGACTGTGGCTGTGCTTGTGTCGACGTAGTGTGGTGGTGCACGCCGGAGGAACCAGCTGAGAGACGTCTGCAGCAGAAACACGAATACAACCAGCGACTGTGGGACCGTGCGAAAGCGGACTTGTATGGAGCCTAAACAGGGCCGCTGGTAACACGTCCCCGTATGAATGTTGCGGCCCCAAGAATTTTTTGTCTCGGCTCGCTAAAGCGTTGTAGAAGGCGTTCGTATAAAATTGGCACGTGCAGTGCATTTCTAGCGTAGCCTGCTAATGCATCCTTTTTGCTGTCCTTGAGATACATTTGTGACGTGGGTTCGATTCCGATTTGCATTGCATAAGCTTAGGGGATCTTCTTCTTCACTGTAGGGCGGCACACTCCCAGTTTCACATGCCTAGTTACCAATGTTGGCGTCAAAGACGTTCATTAACGAATGTCACACACGTTCAGGCACATAGCCAGTGACCCAAGTGGGCATCGAAGAGCTTCACTGAAGACCAACACTGACTGAGTGGCACATACAAAGTGTTCCAAGTCATCGTCAAACAGTTTCTTCAAACAGCGATGCCTGCCCAGTCTCGCGTCTACACATGTCAGCGTGAAACAGGTTCGTTGAAGAGTGGTATGTCTGCACACATTGCTACATACTCAGTAACCCAAGTTAGTCCGATGGTTAGCTTCGAACTCTGTTACATCAGCACAGAAGCGTGATGCGCTAAGCTTTTGACCATCGACAACCCCGTGACCCAACTAGGGATGAACAGCGGTTAGATATAAACATGCATATCTACCTAGATTCTAGCAATGGTAGAAGAAATTTCGTAGATAGCCCCTAGAAAGTGCGTGAAGTACGCTAAGAATGCTAACGCATCAAAGCCTTTAAAACCTTGCTCCAGCTAAATACCTAGCTACAGTGGCCGATCTGCTTAAGAAAGTCTTGCTAATTATTGGATCGATGCACGATCTGATACATATTCCTTGACGCTGCAAAAAAATATAACAGCGCATCTCATCTCACGATTAGTATTGATGTTAATGCGATTAGCAATGGAGCAAAGTAGGGACATAACGTATCGCCACCAAAGTGACACGTTATGCATCAAGCGTGTATACAGTCGGTCTCCTCTCTCTCGCTTCTCCCTGGACATGCTGAGTCATTCAGCGGCAGCGCGGCGAAGTCCGTACGTTGAGCTTGTGTGAATTTACATTTGAGAAGATGGTCTAATTGACTGAATAACTTATTCATGACTCATTTTCTTGATGTGTTAGCGTTCTTCAGATACTCCACGCCCTTTCCGGGGGCCCTTTCCGGGCCCTTTCCACGGAAAGCAGATGTCGTTGTTGGTAATGTCGGTTTCACGAAATCGGAATGAGGTGCACCAGGCAGGACCGACAGCGTTGGTTGGGAGCGAGATGCAGCCACAGTGACGTCGTAGTGCGAAACCACGACCTACCCCAGGTTCTCTTATATTCCTGGGCTTCGTAGTAGTCGGAGCTCCGAAAGTATATCATCTGGCAGCTCGCGACTTGCGTGGAGCTAGTGCGATTCTTGGTCCCTCATGTTCTTGACGTAGAAGTGATTTTCGAGCTGAAGAAATCAGATGACAGATCTGATTCTGCAAAACTTCGGTAGATGATGCTTCTGCGAGCACAGAACATCGGAAGGCACGCCTGTGGCTGCTTGAGGCCAAATCTCCAACGTCGATAGTATCATGGTTGCGGTGGTCACTGAAGGCATCGCCAAGGTTCGGTTTGTGGCGTCGCAGTGCCATCGAGAGTGAAATTTACAGCTAGTGGAGCTGGCTGAAGAACTACTGTATTGACTATGAGTAAGGTGTACCTGAACGGCAAGCGGATAGCTTGCGGGTACGTCTAAGGAAGGCGAGTGGCGGATCGTAGTATAGCCGAAAGCGCTTGCGTTTCGTCTAGTGTAACCCTTGGAAAAAGTCGTCGCGCAGCTACCTTCGGAATGGGGAGGAGAATCACGGACCGAGTAGAGTTTTGATGCTGGGGCCGGCATATGCTGACGATCGGCACGGGTGGACGAAGGTGACGTGGGACGACAAGACGCGGAATGGCGCGACGATTCAAATGGCGAGAGCTGTTGCGACTGAGTGCTCGAGGTGGCGTAGTGCGCAAGGACGGCAGCCCGCAAGTCCTCGTAGAAGTCGGGGTTGAGGGGTGGCAGTTAGAGCCTGGAGAGCAGCTGGAGCCTGGAGCATAGCCGGAGCCTGGAACCTTGCTGATACGGAAATGGCTCTCCAGCTGGATGAACCAGATGTCCATCTCAATGAATTCCTGAACACCATACAACCGTGGGACGTCCGCCAGACTGCGTGAGGCCACATCTCTCTAGTCTTGTTAGAGTTGATGAGCTGACGCTGGTATGGCTGGGCTCGGTGGTCCGGGTCACCAATCTGTGGGAGGCTGCGCGAACTGGTAACCGCCGTAGTCACGGTTTACTTAGGCCGGCCGGCCATGATACCGCGGGATCTCGGGAGCGGCCAATACCGCGACCGCTCAGGTCAAGCGCGCCAGCGTGTACTTTTCTCGCGCTATGTACGCGTGAGCTGTATTCTTCTTCACCGGCTCTGGGGGCGATAGACGCACCGTATAGACGTATGTAACTGTTTTCCCGCCTACATGAGTCACTGGGTAGTCCGTGGTGGAATGGTTAGCGCATCGGGCTCCTGCGGTGAGGTAACAGGGTTTGAAACCAACCATCGGACCAACTTGGGTCGCTAAGTATCAGCTAATCTGTGCATACGTGCCGCTCTTCAACGAACCTCTTTCCCGCCGATATTGGTCACTGTAAGGTGCAGGACTGGGTGGGCACTGCTATTCAAAGGAAAGCCTCTCTGCATGGTAATGAACACGCTAATGCAATAGCCCCAGAGCTCGCTAACCGGGTGCCATTGGAACAGCTGTCCAACCCAGACGACGCACCGACAGAACCACTCAACAACGCTCAAGCTCTACAAAATTACGCAGCTAGCAAGACACTTTCCCTCTCACATGCGAAAGAGTTTACATAGGCCAAACCGGTAGATGTATTAATGACCGCCTGCGTGAGCACCACTCCTCCCTGGGGTCCGATAACGGTGCAAACTTGTCTCGCCATTGCAATGAATGTGGCTGTTACCCTTTGTTCAGCAATGTAACGATTCTTGTTAGGGGCAAGGACAAAGAAGAGCGAGAAATTCTGGAAACCTTCTACATCAGTTTATTTGGTGACGGCTGCATTACTACAACCTCGATGCGCTTACTTGAAAAAGAATTCGCCTTTTTAAATCGGTTACGATGGATGAAATAACTTGACTTTTCATGCTCCGTGATTAGTGATGCTGTTGTTGCGCATGCTCTTCTGGCCTTGCTGGGACTACGCCCTTTCGAATAAAGCTCAGTTGATAGTCCAGTCGTTGTGGTGTGAGCCTCTCTTCTTGTCCTTTGTGTGTTTTGTGACTGGTTTTTTCTTCAACTATGTACCAACTGGCCTGGATTTCAACCCTTCTGGAAAATTCCGATTTTGCGAAAATTTAATGACAGAAGCGCCACATCCCCGGTGCCTCTAGGTGGTCGCGGGAGGCGACTTCCGTTGAGACTCTCCTTCACCGACCGAAATGCCACCAATCATTGAGGGTTTATGCGCTTCGCGTCGCGCAACGTGGACAAATAAGCAGCCAATGAGTTGATAAGGATGATAAGGGATGATGAGGGGTTATATGGCTGTCATCATGGTTGATAACGGTTTGACACAGAAGGATAAGGTGCGAAAGAGCGATTAGGCTGTATAAGGGTCGGATCAAGTCCGATAAGGTTTATAAAAACCGATAAGAATTGATTAGGGTTGGGTCATGTCTGATAAAGCTGATAACCCTATTGCAAAACCCAGTGCCACTGGGACCCAGTGCGCCGGATTATGGGCGCAGTGCAGCGCGCTAGATGCTGGGGCGCTGGGCAGGCGCAGCATACTGGGAGGCACTGGCTACTGGTGCGAAAAACAGCTCTAGCGCGTTAAATATGCAGTACCTGGACACCGTATATATTTTATTGAATACAGAAAGCAACAAAGAGCGTTTTAGTGCAATGAAAAAACGGAAAAAATATAAAAATAAAAGCACTCCGACCAGGATTCGATCGTCCGACCTACAGATCCCAAGCCCAGTACTTTACCACTACGCCACGTGAACTTTTTTTTTCTTTATTACATCGAAAACAAGACTGAAAGTGTATTACAACGTTGACACAACTACACACTTAAAACTCAGGCAAACACACACATGCATTCAACAAGTGCATCCAGTCTGGCGGAGGGTCCTGCAAAGCCTACACATTTCTTAGATAGGCAGCACTTTCACGAAAGGAGGATTTTGTAGATCGAGGGCTTTCGGCATGGCGATCACAAAGTCTACTTCTCCACAGGCTATATAAGCCAAGTACTATGAACATGTCATAGGGAGGACCACCCGTAACCTTCAACGGCAGGAACCTAATTGAATATGGAGTTATGTCAATGTTCTTTTTAAGCGTCCGTTGGAGAATGTCCCAAAAAAATACAGTGTCCCTACAGTCTATGCAGCAGTGATCTATGGTTTCGGTACATGGACAGAGCCGACAGTTTGTTGACCACGGCACAAAGCAACCCCTCGAATTTAACCAACCTTTAACAGGAAGTCTTTCTGAATGTAATTTAAAGAAAATTGTTTCTACTCCAGGAGGTACACATTTTTCGGACGCACTTGAGTACATCCTGATAAGGTCGGCTTAAATAAGGTGCACGATACAAAGGATTTGGGAAAATAGAGTCCACCAGTGCCGCAGCGATTGCTTTTCGACTGGCAGTGAATACGTACTCCAGGCTGAATCTAACTTTCAAGAAAACAAATGTGTCAACAACCTCCTTGCGAAAGCCCCAAGGAGCCTGTGGGACATCTTTGACATTTGATGACACTACTATATTAGGAACACAATGAAATAAACCGGGTTGCAACATTTCACGCAAAAACGGATGGTCACTGTCTCGAAAGAAAAGCAGGCGAGAAACAATTTGCCTGACAAAGAGGTTTACTAATCCTAGACCACCACGTTCAAGGGGGAGGAAAATATTGCCGCACCGCATCGATTCACAACTCGAACTCCAAATAAATGTTGCAAATACCCAATGCAGTGCCTGAAGGCGAAGTCGTGAACAGTGCAGTACTTGCAGCACATACATAAGACGGGAAGCTAAGAACACGCTGTACACTTCAGCACGAATGAACATTGACAAATGCCGCCCTCGCCATGAATTCACTTTACGTTGAATTTTGCCAACTTCTGCCGACCAATGAGAGTTGCTATTTCTATACTGTGGGAGAGGCACACCTAAATAACGCAGATCTTCTTTCCATTGAATGCCTGCGTAATGTGATAGCATTGTGGCCCATAATCCAAACCGAAAGCCTGAACTTTTTTCAAAATTGACGCTTGCACCAGACGCCGCACAAAATTCTTGTGTAATTGCAAGAGCAGTCTTTACACTCTTTTTATTGGTACAAAAAAAGGCCACGTGGCCTGCATACGCGAGAACCCGAACCTCATTAGTCAGTAATTTAAACCCTTGGAAATTTCGTTCTTTAAGAATGCTCATACAAAGTGGCTCTAAATACAAGCAGAACAGAAGCGGTGACAAAGGGCATCCTTGTCGTACTGATGATAAAAGCCTAATCGTATCGGAGAGAGCGGCATTCACTATCAATCTCGTTGATCCGTTATCATAACATATTGTTACACCTCTAAAGAGCAGAGATCCGATATTTATATGCTCTAGTACAGCAAACAGGAATGAATGATTCACCCTGTCGAACGCCTTAGCCAGATCTAGCGGCACCATTGCCACCTGTTCAATCCCCTCAGCTACACACTCTAGCACAGATCTCGCAACATGAAGGTTCGTCTGAATGGACCGGCCCCTGATGCCACCTGTTTGGTGATCACCGACCACAGATCTTATTACAACTTGCAAATGGTTAGCTAATACCTTAGCAAAAATTTTATAATCCACATTGCATAAGGAGATAGGCCGATATCCGTCAACATTTTGCAATTTAGTCTCATCATCGCTTTTGGCTATAAGGACGCTGTGTCCTTCGTGCATTGTGGCGGTTAGGTACCCTGCTTCCAAGGCCTCTCGGTACACCTGAAGTAATAATGGCGATAAGGATAAAATTCGGCAGTAAGGTCATCCGGTCCGGGCGTCTTGCCCTTCGCTAACGGATCGATGCATGCAGTTACCTCATTAATATCAATGTTTTCATTTGTATAATCGTGATCATCCTGATTTAACTGAGGCAGCAACGACACAATTTTTTGGTAGCATCTGTATCCAATGGCTTATGGTCTCGAAATAGTTTTTGATAATGTTCAAAAAACGCTTTAGTTATTATAGTAGGCTCATTAAAAATGATTCCACCATACTCTATCTCTAGTATTTGTTTAGACAGCGCGTGTCGGCGCTCATCACCAAGGGCCCTACTGCAAGGCTGTTCTTCCAGGAAACGCTGCTTTCGCGCATGCACTAGTGCACCTCTGTATTTTTCTACATTCAAAGTTTGTAACTGTGCCTTGACCTTATAAATATCATCAATATATTGACCCGGATGTAGGCATTCAAGCTCATGCAATTCACTCAAAAGTCTATACAATGCTTTCTAATTATTCTTTTTTCCGAAGGCTAATATTGATGATTCTTCGATAGCTATCATTTCAGCTTCCTGTTTGAATAATTCCCACAAAGCAAAGAGTGGCAAGCCCTTGCGGCATGACACATGAGCTATAAGCTCATTAACACGATTTAAGAAACACTCACACGAAAGTAACTGGTTATTAAACTTCCACAGCTCCCAGCACATAAGCCGACTTTGGTAACGGCGCCTGTCAAACGATTCTGATACTAGGCAATGGTCACTAAAGAATATAGGGTGCACATTGTAGCCATAAATAAGAGGTAGCGCGCTAAGTGAAACATAAATTCGGTCAAGCCTTGCATGCGAGGTACCCTGGAAGCGTGTATATCGACATCCCGCCTTTTCATTTTCCCCAATGTCCACAAGCTGATAATCACATATCAGGCGTTGCAAAGCATCACTACTTGGATCGTGTTTCAGCTTCAGTGACGTACGATCTTGCGCGTTACATACACACTTAAAGTCTCCGAAGAGGACCAATGCACGATCAAAAACTGATGTTCTAGAGATAAGAAGAAACTATCGCGTTCACGTAACTTGTTCAGGGCGTAAACACACACAAATCTAAAACTCGTGCCACTGATATCAATATCGCAACAGATTAGGCGGCCTTCCCTATCTGTAAACAAATGTAGCAAATCACATTGTAAACGTTTGATAACAAATAACATACAATCTGCGGAAACGCCTACTGAATGGCTGACACAAACATTATAGCCAGATAGGAATGGAAATAGAGCTACTTCTGTGTTTTCGTCGGATTCAATCTTTGTTTCTTGAATAGCAGCAATATCTAATTTTCTATTGCGTAACAAATGAAGAAGCTGTACTTGCCGTCGCTTACTTCGTAAGCCACGCACATTTAAAGTGCCAAATAGGAAGGGAAGAGCACCCGCCATGATTACCTGTGTAGGTGCAGCGTTTAAACGCTGCTCCAGAGGTGCACCACTCCCTTCTTGATGAGGTGATCCACTATGGACCTTTCGGTGCACGTTAACACAAGGGACATCTGCAGGAGTAGGTGTTCCCCGGAGCGGTACTGTCAACTTTGACACTTTGGGAACGCGAGCCCCCTTTCCCGAGGGCGATGGATTGTCAGATGGCGCTGGACGCTTCTTAGCGGCCTCGCTCATCTATCCAGATTCCACTGACGGTGAGCGATCTTGAACTGGTGGCTTTTCTGCCCATGACACAGTTGGTTCGTCGTCAGGCGCCTTAGTCTCTTCCTCGCTCGCAAGCTTCTGGCTGAGGCTAATTTCAGCAGATGACGGCTTAATCTGTTCTTGTCGATGAGTCTCAGGGAGTGTTTCGCCAGTTGCATCCACTACTTCGCTCACATCCATTAGATGATCGGTGATATAGATGATGATCGGTGATCGATTAGATGATCGGTGATCGGTCCTTGGTATAGTTATTCTGGCGGCTAGCTTCCCACGCTATGCGTGCCGCCATCGCACCTGGTTAAGCTTTTCCTAGACGCTAGAGTTATGCTTTGTCCGCGCAACCTTGAGCGATCGGAAAGCGCGTTTTCCCCTCTTGGCCAGCGGAGAGGGGGGGCTTCGTTCCGGCCGCGAAGCTCTCCACATCTCTGTAAGGTGCCTTGTGGTGGTCTCGTGCTGACGATGCCCTCTCGGTGAGCGCATATTTCCCCCCTCATCTTTTTAGAGGTTCAATACATACAAGCATTTGTCTCGCAAACCAGATTTTTTTCAATGTAATTTTCCACGTCTCAGTAATTTCTCTCGTCGTATTCGAGTGCTGATTGCCGTGTTATAGTTTGTTTACGAAGCTTTCCCTCAAGTCTAAATATTTTAAGGCAGTTTGTCGTGTGCGTATCATGGCCACGCACGCTTATATCGCCTTCCGTTTATCTACCACGGTTGCGCTTTAAAACCACGGCGCTGCAAGTTTGCTTCAGAGACTTTCCTTTCCTTCCCACTTCTCCGCCCTTAAACTTCTCCGCCCTTAAACAAAGCAACAGCGCGCGCATTAGATCCCATATTGAGATGAATATTTACAGTTAGTATTAGGGTTATAATTATATTCGAGTGCTGATTGCTGTGCTATCGTTTGTTACCGAAGCTTTCCCTCAAGTCTAAATATTTTAAGGCAGTTTGTCGTGTGCGTATCATGGCTACGCACGCTTATATCGCATTCCGTTTCTCTACCACGGGTGCGCTTTAAAACCACGGCGCTGCAGTTTTTGCTTTTCTTTCCTTTCTTCTTCTCCGCCCTTAAACTGGCTCTCTTAACTACTACACGCAGAGACAAAGCAACAGCGCGCGCATGCGATCCCATCGATGAGATGAATATATATATATATATATATATATATATATATATATATGTGTGTGTACATCTATATATATATAGAAAGCTATCAGTCATAGCTCTCGTAGTATAGCCCTCTGGGCCATTTCCTTTTTTTTTTCTTTGGAAAGTAGTCCTATTAGGGTTATTATAATTGCACGAAGGTATTTCGCCCTCGTCAGCAGCAGTCCTTGGTATAGTTATTCTGGCGGCTAGCTTCCCACGCTATGCGTGCCGCCATCGCACCTGGTAAAGCTTTTCCTAGACGCTAGAGTTATGCTTTGTCCGCGCAACCTTGAGCGATCGGAAAGCGCGTTTTCCCCACTTGGCCGGCGGAGAGGGGAGGCTTCGTTCCGGCCGCGAAGCTCTCCACATCTCTGTAAGGTGCCTTGTGGTGGTCTCGTGCTGACGATGCCCTCTCGGTGAGCGCATATTTCCTCCCCCATCCTTTAAGAGGTTCAATACATACAAGCATTTGTCTCGCAAACCAGATTTTTTTCAAGGGAATTTTCCACGTCTCAGTAATTTCTCTCGTCGTATTCGAGTGCTGATTGCCGTGTTATAGTTTGTTAACGAAGCTTTCCCTCAAGTCTAAATATTTTAAGGCAGTTTTCCTAGCCTCTAAAGCCGCTCGAGTTCGCTCTTCTCCTCGAGCGGCCATTTTTCCTAGAAAGTATGCCTTCCAACCAACACAACACAACGCGGACAACATGAGTCTCTTTCCACGTAAGTGTGAGGCTCGGAGCAGGAGCTGTGGCGCTTGAAAGTAGCCTGGGGCCTGACGAACCAACCGACTGAGCTATCTTTCCGGGCAACATCGAAGGGTCACGAGTTCAAATCACCTGTTATGTTCCTTTTTTTTCGCCCCTTTTTCTTTCTTTTTTTTTTCTTTCTTTTAATGTCTTTTCCTTTATTTTATCACTGTACGGGAACCCTCCTAAAAAAAAAAAGAAAGATATATATCTTCAAATATGTATGGCCTCACATGTGCAGGTCATAAATACCAGGTTCTCTAGCCGAGTGCCATCCATGCGGTATAACCGAGCGCAGATTGGTCCACCTTGACTGATCAAATAGGGCACCACTGTAGGTTAAATGAGGCGTACCACTCCTGCGGGACCCACCGTGGTTGCTCAGTGGTTATGGTGTTAGACTGCTGAGCACGAGGTCGCGGGATCGGACCCCGACCACGGCGGCCGCATTTCGATGGGGGCGAAATGCGAAAACACCCGTGTACTTAGAATTAGGTGCACGTTAAACAACCCCAGGTGGTCGAAATTTTCGGAGTCCTCCACTACGGCGTGCATAATAAGAAAGTGGTTTTGTCACGTAAAACCCCATAAATTAATTTTTAATTTAACTCCTACGGGGACGGTAGAGTATCCGTCTCCAGTGCAAGAGGACCGTGATTCAAATCCCGGTGCCGCGCAATTCTCCACCGGAAAATACAAAAAAAAAACTGTGTGTTGAGAAAATTGCACAAACAGGCCTGGAGTGCGGCCTGATCCCGGTGACCAGAACCGGTAACGCACTCTCTCACCAGAGCAGGATTGGCCACCCTGTTGCAGTACTTGGCCACAACCTCCTATATGAATACAACAATCGAACCCCGGCCCTCAGTCCCCAGCAGCCGCGAAGCAACTGACCACGGCGGCGGTCAGATCTGTGACGCTGCAGAGGGTGCTAAGAATACCTGGCTCCGGACAGGCCGCCATTGGAATCTGAACCTGGCAACGTTGAACGTTAGAACGCTATCTAGTGAGGCGAGTCTAGCAGTGTTATTGGAGGAATTAGAGGGTAGTAAATGGGATATAATAGGGCTCAGTGAGGTTAGGAGGACAAAAGAAGCATATACAGTGCTAAAAAGCGGGCATGTACTGTGTTACCGGGGCTTAGCGGAGAGACGAGAACTAGGAGTCGGATTCCTGATTAATAAGGAAATAGCTGGTAACATACAGGAATTCTATAGCATTAACGAGAGGGTGGCATGTCTTGTTGTGAAACTTAATAAGAGGTACAAAATGAAGGTTGTACAGGTCTACGCTCTTACATCTAGTCATGATGACCAGGAAGTCGAAAGCTTTTATGAAGACGTAGAATCGGCGATGGGTAAAGTCAAAACAAAATACACTATACTGATGGGCGACTTCAATGCCAGGGTAGGCAAGAAGCAGGCTGGAGACAAGTCAGTGGGGGAATATGGCATAGGCTCTAGGAATAGCAGAGGAGAATTATTAGTAGAGTTTGCAGAACAGAATAATATGCGGATAATGAATACCTTTTTCCGCAAGCGGGTTAGTCGAAAGTGGAGGTGGAGGAGCCCGAATGGTGAGACTAGAAATGAAATCGACTTCATACTCTGCGCGAACCCTGGCATCATTCAAGATGTAGACGTGCTCGGCAAGGTACGCTGCAGTGACCACAGGATGGTAAGAACTCGAATTAGCCTAGACTTGAGGAGGGAACGAAAGAAACTGGTACACAAGAAGCCAATCAATGAGTTAGCGGTAAGAGGGAAACTAGAGGAATTCCGGATCAAACTACAGAACAGGTATTCGGCTTTAACTCAGGAAGAGGACCTTAGTGTTGAAGCAATGAACGACAATCTCATGGGCATCATTAAGGAGTGCGCAATAGAAGTCGGTGGTAACGCCGTTAGACAGGAAACCAGTAAGCTATCGCAGGAGACGAAAGATCTGATCAAGAAACGCCAATGTATGAAAGCCTCTAATCCTACAGCTAGAATAGAACTGGCAGAACTTTCTAAGTTAATCAACAAGTGTAAGACAGCGGACATCAGGAACTATAATATGGATAGAATTGAACAGGCTCTCAGGAACGGAGGAAGCCTAAAAACAGTGAAGAAGAAACTAGGAATAGGCAAGAATCAGATGTGTGCGTTAAGAGACAAAGCCGGCAATATCGTTACTAATATGGATGAGATAGTTCAAGTGGCTGAGGAGTTCTATAGAGATTTATACAGTACCAGTGGCACCCACGACGATAGTGGAAGAGAGAATAGCCTAGAGGAATTCAAAATTCCACAGGTAACGCCAGAAGAAGTAAAGAAAGCCTTAGGAGCTATGCAAAGGGGGAAGGCAGCTGGGGAGGATCAGGTAACAGCAGATTTGTTGAAGGATGGTGGTCAGATTGTTCTAGCGAAACTGGCCACCCTGTATACGCAATGCCTCATAACCTCGAGCGTACCGGAATCTTGGAAGAACGCTAACATAATCCTAATCCATAAGAAAGGGGACGCCAAAGACTTGAAAAATTATAGACCGATCAGCTTACTGTCCATTGCCTACAAAGTATTTACTAAGGTAATCGCAAATAGAATCAGGAACACCTTAGACTTCTGTCAACCAAAGGACCAGGCAGGATTCAGTAAAGGCTACTCAACAATAGACCATATTCACACTATCAATCAAGTGATAGAGAAATGTGCAGAATATAACCAACCCTTATATATAGCTTTCATTGATTACGAGAAAGCGTTTGATTCAGTCGAAACCTCAGCAGTCATGGAGGCATTACGGAATCAGGGTGTAGATGAGCCATATGTAAAAATACTGGAAGATATCTATAGCGGCTCCACAGCCACCGTAGTCCTCCACAAAGAAAGCAACAAAATCCCTATAAAGAAAGGCGTCAGACAGGGAGATACGATATCTCCAATGCTATTCACAGCATGTTTACAGGAGGTATTCAGAGGCCTGGAGTGGGAAGAATTGGGCATAAAAGTTGATGGAGAATACCTTAGCAACTTGCGATTCGCTGATGATATTGCCTTGCTTAGTAACTCAGGAGACCAATTGCAATGCATGCTCACTGACCTGGAGAGGCAAAGCAGAAGGGTGGGTCTGAAAATTAATCTACCGAAAACTAAAGTATTGTTTAACAGTCTCGGAAGAGAACAGCAGTTTACGATAGGTAGCGAAGCACTGGAAGTGGTAAGGGAATACATCTACTTAGGGCAGGTAGTGACCACGGATCCGGATCATGAGACTGAAATACCCAGAAGAATAAGAATGGGTTGGGGTGCGTTTGGCAGGCATTCTCAAATCATGAACAGCAGGTTGCCACTATCCCTCAAAATTAAAGTGTACAACAGCTGTGTGTTACCAGTACTCACATATGGGGCAGAAACCTGGAGGCTTACGAAAAGGGTTCTGCTGAAATTGAGGACGACGCAACGAGCTATGGAAAGAAGAATGATGGGTGTAACGTTAAGGGATAAGAAAAGAGCAGATTGGGTGAGGCAACAAACGCCGGTAAACGACATCTTAGTTGAAATCAAGAAAAAGAAATGGGCATGGGCCGGACATGTAATGAGGAGGGAAGATAACCGATGGTCACTAAGAGTTACGGACTGGATTCCAAGGGAAGGGAAGCGTAGCAGGGGGCGGCAGAAAGTTAGGTGGGCGGATGACATTAAGAGGTTTGCAGGGACAACATGGCCACAATTAGTACATGACCAGGGTAGTTGGAGAAGCATGGGAGAGGCCTTTGCCCTGCAGTGGGCGTAACTAGGCTGATGATGATGATGATGATGATGATGATGATGATGATGAACATGATGATGATGATGGTATCATCCTCAGCTGGTCTATTTCCACGAAGCTTGTCGGCGTAGGTTCCGACGCATGCATCCGCAGGGTGACCGTAGTGGTGACAGTTACTGCAGCGTGATGTTCTACATTGTCGCCGGATATGCCCAACTCTGTTGCACCGGAGGCAAAGTGGTGGTCGGCCAGGAGCCAAGATGAGGCACTGGTGGCCGATATGCTCAATAGATGTGGCAGATTACTGGCAGAAACCCCATCTTTCAATGTGAACGATACGTCTGGATTAGTCATTTGCCAGCCCTCCATGCCGTCACACCGCCACATTTCTCTCGTGATGGACTGCACTGTGCAATATGGCTCTAGCGCTTCAACACTCCGTCTCTGTTCGAGGTGTGGGGGAAGCCGAAGAAGCTTCATCGTGATATTTTTGCATTCCGGGTCTATGACAAGGCACTTGAGGCCCTTCACCAGCAACTCGCCTTTGTCGACAAGTTTCTGTTTCGCGATGCTGTTGATACATGTGACTAACCACAAATGGCTCATCTGGTATTGTCCAGCGCCGAGGATATCAGTTGCATTTAGCACTGAAACGAGTGTATCGCGAAAGTCCTGGGCCCGATACGGCCGCCGTGCCGGGTCAGCATGCAGGAAAACTGAATTGAGAACGGTATTGCCAGTCGGTAGACGAGGGGGAACGACTTTATAATTACCGGAATCAGTAATTGACGGTGAGTGTGATCCTCGGCCGAGGGCTGATGCGCTGTTCACATTGGAGCTCATCGCAAACGTGGCCGTTCGAACAAGCCTCCTCTTCTTCTCTACGCCACGCCACGTCAATTGCTAGGCAATAGCGCATCTACCATTTCTGTGCGAGACGTACCTCTGCAAAACGTGGCCGTTCGAATAAGCCTCTTCTTCTTCTCTACGCCACGCCACGTCAATTTCTAGGCAATAGCGCATCTACCATGTCTGTGCGAGACGTACCTCTGCAAAACGTGGCCGTTCGAACAACCCTCCTCTTCTCTACGCCACGCCACGTCAATTGTTAGGCAATAGCGCATCTACCATGTCTGTGCGAGACGTACCTCTGCAAAACGTGGCCGTTCGAACAAGCCTCCTCTTCTTCTCTACGCCACGCCACGTCAATTGCTAGGCAATAGCGCATCTACCATGTCTGTGTGACACGTACCTCTGCAAAACGTGGCCGTTCGAATAAGCCTCTTCTTCTTCTCTACGCCACGCCACGTCAATTGCTAGGCAATAGCGCATCTACCATGTCTGTGCGAGACGTACCTCTGAAAAACGTGGCCGTTCGAACAAGCCTCCTCTTCTTCTCTACGCCACGCCACGTCAATTGCTAGGCAATAGCGCATCTACCATGTCTGTGCGAGACGTACCTCTGCAAAACGTGGCCGTTCGAATAAGCCTCTTCTTCTTCTCTACGCCACGCCACGTCAATTGCTAGGCAATAGCGCATCTACCATGTCTGTGCGAGACGTACCTCTGCAAAACGTGGCCGTTCGAACAAGCCTCCTCTTCTTCTCTACGCCACGCCACGTCAATTGCTATGCAATAGCGCATCTACCATGTCGGTGTGAGACGTACCTCTGCAAAACGTGGCCGTTCGAATAAGCCTCTTCTTCTTCTCTACGCCACGCCACGTCAATTGCTAGGCAATAGCGCATCTACCATGTCTGTGCGAGACGTACCTCTGCAAAACGTGGCCGTTCGAATAAGCCTCTTCTTCTTCTCTACGCCAAGCCACGTCAATTGCTAGGCAATAGCGCATCTACCATTTCTGTGCGAGACGTACCTCTGCAAAACGTGGCCGTTCGAATAAGCCTCTTCTTCTTCTCTACGCCACGCCACGTCAATTGCTAGGCAATAGCGCATCTACCATGTCTGTGCGAGACGTACCTCTGCAAAACGTGGCCGTTCGAATAAGCCTCTTCTTCTTCTCTACGTCACGTCACGTCAATTGCTAGGCAATAGCGCATCTACCATGTCTGTGCGAGACGTACCTCTGCAAAACGTGGCCGTTCGAATAAGCCCCTTCTTCTTCTCTACGCCACGCCACGTCAATTGCTAGGCAATAGCGCATCTACCATTTCTGTGCGAGACGTACCTCTGCAAAACGTGGCCGTTCGAATAAGCCTCTTCTTCTTCTCTGCGCCACGCCACGTCAATTGCTAGGCAATAGCGCATCTACCATGTCTGTGCGAGACGTACCTCTGCAAAACGTGGCCGTTCGAATGAGCCTCTTCTTCTTCTCTACGCCACGTCACGTCAATTGCTAGGCAATAGCGCATCTACCATGTCTGTGCGAGACGTACCTCTGTAAAACGTGGCCGTTCGTATAAGCCTCTTCTTCTTCTCTGCGCCACGCCACGTCAATTGCTAGGCAATAGCGCATCTACCATGTCTGGGCGAGACGTACCTCTGCAAAACGTGGCCGTTCGAATAAGCCTCTTCTTCTCTGCGCCACGCCACGTCAATTGCTAGGCAATAGCGCATCTACCATGTCTGTGCGAGACGTACCTCTGCAAAACGTGGCCGTTCGAATAAGCCTCTTCTTCTTCTCTACGCCACGCCACGTCAATTGCTAGGCAATAGCGCATCTACCATTTCTGTGCGAGACGTACCTCTGCAAAACGTGGCCGTTCGAATAAGCCTCTTCTTCTTCTCTGCGCCACGCCACGTCAATTGCTAGGCCATAGCGCATCTACCATGTCTGTGCGAGACGTACCTCTGCAAAACGTGGCCGTTCGAATAAGCCTCTTCTTCTTCTCTGCGCCACGGCACGTCAATTGCTAGGCAATAGAGCATCTACCATGTCTGTGCGAGACGTACCTCTGCAAAACGTGGCCGTTCGAATAAGCCTCTTCTTCTCTACGCCACGCCGCGTCAATTGCTAGGCAATAGCGCATCTACCATTTCTGTGCGAGACGTACCTCTGCAAAACGTGGCCGTTCGAATAAGCCTCTTCTTCTCTACGCCACGCCACGTCAATTGCTAGGCAATAGCGCATCTACCATGTCTGTGCGAGACGTACCTCTGCAAAACGTGGCCGTTCGTATAACCCTCTTCTTCTATACGCCACGCCACGTCAATTGCTAGGCAATAGCGCATCTACCATGTCTGTGCGAGACGTACCTCTGCAAAACGTGGCCGTTCGAATAAGCCTCTTCTTCTTCTCTGCGCCACGCCACGTCAATTGCTAGGCAATAGCGCATCTACCATTTCTGTGCGAGACGTACCTCTGCAAAACGTGGCCGTTCGAATAAGCCTCTTCTTCTCTACGCCACGTCACGTCAATTGCTAGGCAATAGCGCATCTACCATGTCTGTGCGAGACGTACCTCTGCAAAACGGGGCCGTTCGAATAAGCCTCTTCTTCTTCTCTACGCGGCGCCACGTCAATTGCTAGGCAATAGCGCATCTACCATGTCTGTGCGAGACGTACCTCTGCAAAACGCGGCCGTTCGAATAAGCCTCTTCTTCTTCTCTACGCCACGAGACGTCAATTGCTAGGCAATAGCGCATCTACCATTTCTGTGCGAGACGTACCTCTGCAAAACGTGGCCGTTCGAATAAGCCTCTTCTTCTCTACGCCACGCCACGTCAATTGCTAGGCAATAGCGCATCTACCATGTCTGTGCGAGACGTACCTCTGCAAAACGTGGCCGTTCGAATAAGCATCTTCTTCTTCTCTACGCCACGTCACGTCAATTGCTAGGCAATAGCGCATCCACCATGTCTGTGCGAGACCTACATCTGCAAAACGTGGCCGTTCGAACAAGCCTCCTCTTCTTCTCTACGCCACGCCACGTCAATTGCTAGGCAATAGCGCATCTACCATGTCTGTGCGAGACGTACCTCTGCAAAACGTGCCCGTTCGAATAAGCCTCTTCTTCTCTACGCCACGTCACGTCAATTGCTAGGCAATAGCGCATCTACCATGTCTGTGCGAGACGTACCTCTGCAAAACGTGGCCGTTCGAATAAGCCTCTTCTTCTTCTCTACGCCACGCCACGTCAATTGCTAGGCAATAGCGCATCTACCATGTCTGTGTGAGACGTACCTCTGCAAAACGTGGCCGTTCGAATAAGCCTCTTCTTCTTCTCTACGCCACGCCACGTCAATTGCTAGGCAATAGCGCATCTACCATGTCTGTGCGAGACGTACCTCTGCAAAACGCGGCCGTTCGAATAAGCCTCTTCTTCTCTACGCCACGCCACGTCAATTGCTAGGCAATAGCGCATCTACCATTTCTGTGCGAGACGTACCTCTGCAAAACGTGGCCGTTCGAATAAGCCTCTTCTTCTCTACGCCACGCCACGTCAATTGCTAGGCAATAGCGCATCTACCATGTCTGTGCGAGACGTACCTCTGCAAAACGTGGCCGTTCGAATAAGCCTCTTCTTCTTCTCTACGCCACGTCACGTCAATTGCTAGGCAATAGCGCATCTACCATGTCTGTGCGAGACGTACCTCTGCAAAACGTGGCCGTTCGAACAAGCCTCCTCTTCTTCTCTACGACACGCCACGTCAATTGCTAGGCAATAGCGCATCTACCATGTCTGTGCGAGACGTACCTCTGCAAAACGTGGCCGTTCGAACAAGCCTCCTCTTCTTCTCTACGCCACGCCACGTCAATTGCTAGGCAATAGCGCATCTACCATGTCTGTGCGACACGTACCTCTCCAAAACGTGGCCGTTCGAATAAGCCTCTTCTTCTTCTCTACGCCACGCCACGTCAATTGCTAGGCAATAGCGCATCTACCATGTCTGTGCGAGACGTACCTCTGCAAAACGTGGCCGTTCGAACAAGCCTCCTCTTCTCTACGCCACGCCACGTCAATTGCTAGGCAATAGCGCATCTACCATGTCTGTGCGAGACGTACCTCTGCAAAACGTGGCCGTTCGAATAAGCCTCTTCTTCTTCTCTACGCCACGCCACGTCAATTGCTAGGCAATAGCGCATCTACCATGTCTGTGCGAGACGTACCTCTGCAAAACGTGGCCGTTCGTATAAGCCTCTTCTTCTCTACGCCACGCCACGTCAATTGCTAGGCAATAGCGCATCTACCATGTCTGTGCGAGACGTACCTCTGCAAAACGTGGCCGTTCGTATAAGCCTCTTCTTCTTCTCTACGGCACGCCACGTCAATTGCTAGGCAATAGCGCATCTACCATGTCTGTGCGAGACGTACCTCCGCAAAACGTGGCCGTTTGAACAAGCCTCCTCTTCTTCTCTACGCCACGCCACGTCAATTGCGAGGCAATAGCGCATCTACCATGTCTGTGCGAGACGTACCTCTGCAAAACGTGGCCGTTCGTATAAGCCTCTTCTTCTTCTCTGCGCCACGCCACGTCAATTGCTAGGCAATAGCGCATCTACCATGTCTGTGCGAGACGTACCTCTGCAAAACGTGGCCGTTCGAATAAGCCTCTTCTTCTTCTCTGCGCCACGCCACGTCAATTGCTAGGCAATAGCGCATCTACCATGTCTGTGCGAGACGTACCTCTGCAAAACGTGGCCGTTCGAATAAGCCTCTTCTTCTTCTCTACGCCACGCCACGTCAATTGCTAGGCAATAGCGCATCTACCATTTCTGTGCGAGACGTACCTCTGCAAAACGTGGCCGTTCGAATAAGCCTCTTCTTCTTCTCTGCGCCACGCCACGTCAATTGCTAGGCAATAGCGCATCTACCATGTCTGTGCGAGACGTACCTCTGCAAAACGTGGCCGTTCGTATAAGCCTCTTCTTCTTCTCTGCGCCACGCTACGTCAATTGCTAGGCAATAGCGCATCTACCATGTCTGTGCGAGACGTACCTCTGCAAAACGTGGCCGTGCGAATAAGCCTCTTCTTCTTCTCTGCGCCACGCCACGTCAATTGCTAGGCAATAGCGCATCTACCATGTCTGTGCGAGACGTACCTCTGCAAAACGTGGCCGTTCGAATAAGCCTCTTCTTCTTCTCTACGCCACGTCACGTCAATTGCTAGGCAATAGCGCATCTACCATGTCTGTGCGAGACGTACCTCTGCAAAACGTGGCCGTTCGAATAAGCCTCTTCTTCTTCTCTACGCCACGCCACGTCAATTGCTAGGCAATAGCGCATCTACCATTTCTGTGCGAGACGTACCTCTGCAAAACGTGGCCGTTCTAATAAGCCTCTTCTTCTTCTCTGCGCCACGCCACGTCAATTGCTAGGCAATAGCGCATCTACCATGTCTGTGCGAGACGTACCTCTGCAAAACGTGGCCGTTCGAATAAGCCTCTTCTTCTTCTCTACGCCACGCCACGTCTATTGCTAGGCAATAGCGCATCTACCATGTCTGTGCGAGACGTACCTCTGCAAAACGTGGCCGTTCGAATAAGCCTCTTCTTCTTCTCTGCGCCACGCCACGTCAATTGCTAGGCAATAGCGCATCTACCATTTCTGTGCGAGCCGTACCTCTGCAAAACGTGGCCGTTCGAATAAGCCTCTTCTTCTTCTCTGCGCCACGCCACGTTAATTGATAGGCAATAGCGCACCTACCATGTCTCTGCGAGACGTACCTCTGCAAAACGTGGCCGTTCGAATAAGCCTCTTCTTCTTCTCTGCGCCACGGCACGTCAATTGCTAGGCAATAGCGCATCTACCATGTCTGTGCGAGACGTACCTCTGCAAAACGTGGCCGTTCGAATAAGCCTCTTCTTCTTCTCTACGCCACGCCACGTCAATTGCTAGGCAATAGCGCATCTACCATTTCTGTGCGAGACGTACCTCTGCAAAACGTGGCTGTTCGAATAAGCCTCTTCTTCTCTGCGCCACGCCACGTCAATTGCTAGGCAATAGCGCATCTACCATGTCTGTGCGAGACGTACCTCTGCAAAACGTGGCCGTTCGAATAAGCCTCTTCTTCTTCTCTGCGCCACGCCACGTCCATTGCTAGGCAATAGCGCATCTACCATGTCTGTGCGAGACGTACCTCTGCAAAACGTGGCCGTTCGAATAAGCCTCTTCTTCTTCTCTGCACCACGCCACGTCAATTGCTAGGCAATAGCGCATCTACCATTTCTGTGCGAGCCGTACCTCTGCAAAACGTGGCCGTTCGAATAAGCCTCTTCTTCTCTGCGCCACGGCACGTTAATTGCTAGGCAATAGCGCATCTACCATGTCTGTGCGAGACGTACCTCTGCAAAACGTGGCCGTTCGAATAAGCCTCTTCTTCTTCTCTACGCCACGCCACGTCAATTGCGAGGCAATAGCGCATCTACCATGTCTGTGCGAGACGTACCTCTGCAAAACGTGGCCGTTCGTATAAGCCTCTTCTTCTTGTTCTCTGCGCCACGCCACGTCAATTGCTAGGCAATAGCGCATCTACCATGTCTGTGCGAGACGTACCTCTGCAAAACGTGGCCGTTCGAATAAGCCTCTTCTTCTTCTCTGCGCCACGCCACGTCAATTGCTAGGCAATAGCGCATCTACCATGTCTGTGCGAGACGTACCTCTGCAAAACATGGCCGTTCGAATAAGCCTCTTCTTCTTCTCTACGCCACGCCACGTCAATTGCTAGGCAATAGCGCATCTACCATTTCTGTGCGAGACGTACCTCTGCAAAACGTGGCCGTTCGAATAAGCCTCTTCTTCTTCTCTGCGCCACGCCACGTCAATTGCTAGGCAATAGCGCATCTACCATGTCTGTGCGAGACGTACCTCTGCAAAACGTGGCCGTTCGTATAAGCCTCTTCTTCTTCTCTGCGCCACGCTACGTCAATTGCTAGGCAATAGCGCATCTACCATGTCTGTGCGAGACGTACCTCTGCAAAACGTGGCCGTGCGAATAAGCCTCTTCTTCTTCTCTGCGCCACGCCACGTCAATTGCTAGGCAATAGCGCATCTACCATGTCTGTGCGAGACGTACCTCTGCAAAACGTGGCCGTTCGAATAAGCCTCTTCTTCTTCTCTACGCCACGTCACGTCAATTGCTAGGCAATAGCGCATCTACCATGTCTGTGCGAGACGTACCTCTGCAAAACGTGGCCGTTCGAATAAGCCTCTTCTTCTTCTCTACGCCACGCCACGTCAATTGCTAGGCAATAGCGCATCTACCATTTCTGTGCGAGACGTACCTCTGCAAAACGTGGCCGTTCTAATAAGCCTCTTCTTCTTCTCTGCGCCACGCCACGTCAATTGCTAGGCAATAGCGCATCTACCATGTCTGTGCGAGACGTACCTCTGCAAAACGTGGCCGTTCGAATAAGCCTCTTCTTCTTCTCTACGCCACGCCACGTCTATTGCTAGGCAAAGCGCATCTACCATGTCTGTGCGAGACGTACCTCTGCAAAACGTGGCCGTTCGAATAAGCCTCTTCTTCTTCTCTGCGCCACGCCACGTCAATTGCTAGGCAATAGCGCATCTACCATTTCTGTGCGAGCCGTACCTCTGCAAAACGTGGCCGTTCGAATAAGCCTCTTCTTCTTCTCTGCGCCACGCCACGTTAATTGATAGGCAATAGCGCACCTACCATGTCTCTGCGAGACGTACCTCTGCAAAACGTGGCCGTTCGAATAAGCCTCTTCTTCTTCTCTGCGCCACGGCACGTCAATTGCTAGGCAATAGCGCATCTACCATGTCTGTGCGAGACGTACCTCTGCAAAACGTGGCCGTTCGAATAAGCCTCTTCTTCTTCTCTACGCCACGCCACGTCAATTGCTAGGCAATAGCGCATCTACCATTTCTGTGCGAGACGTACCTCTGCAAAACGTGGCTGTTCGAATAAGCCTCTTCTTCTCTGCGCCACGCCACGTCAATTGCTAGGCAATAGCGCATCTACCATGTCTGTGCGAGACGTACCTCTGCAAAACGTGGCCGTTCGAATAAGCCTCTTCTTCTTCTCTGCGCCACGCCACGTCCATTGCTAGGCAATAGCGCATCTACCATGTCTGTGCGAGACGTACCTCTGCAAAACGTGGCCGTTCGAATAAGCCTCTTCTTCTTCTCTGCACCACGCCACGTCAATTGCTAGGCAATAGCGCATCTACCATTTCTGTGCGAGCCGTACCTCTGCAAAACGTGGCCGTTCGAATAAGCCTCTTCTTCTCTGCGCCACGGCACGTTAATTGCTAGGCAATAGCGCATCTACCATGTCTGTGCGAGACGTACCTCTGCAAAACGTGGCCGTTCGAATAAGCCTCTTCTTCTCTACGCCACGTCACGTCAATTGCTAGGCAATAGCGCATCTACCATGTCTGTGCGAGACGTACCTCTGCAAAACGTGGCCGTTCGAATAAGCCTCTTCTTCTTCTCTACGCCACGCCACGTCAATTGCTAGGCAATAGCGCATCTACCATGTCTGTTCGAGACGTACCTCTGCAAAACGCGGCCGTTCGAATAAGCCTCTTCTTCTTCTCTACGCCACGCCACGTCAATTGCTAGGCAATAGCGCATCTACCATTTCTGTGCGAGACGTACCTCTGCAAAACGTGGCCGTTCGAATAAGCCTCTTCTTCTTCTCTACGCCACGCCACGTCAATTGCTAGGCAATAGCGCATCTACCATTTCTGTGCGAGACGTACCTCTGCAAAACGTGGCCGTTCGAATAAGCCTCTTCTTCTTCTCTGCGCCACGCCACGTCAATTGCTAGGCAATAGCGCATCTACCATGTCTGTGCGAGACGTACCTCTGCAAAACGTGGCCGTTCGTATAAGCCTCTTCTTCTTCTCTGCGCCACGCTATGTCAATTGCTAGGCAATAGCGCATCTACCATGTCTGTGCGAGACGTACCTCTGCAAAACGTGGCCGTTCGAATAAGCCTCTTCTTCTTCTCTGCGCCACGCCACGTCAATTGCTAGGCAATAGCGCATCTACCATGTCTGTGTGAGACGTACCTCTGCAAAACGTGGCCGTTCGAATAAGCCTCTTCTTCTTCTCTACGCCACGTCACGTCAATTGCTAGGCAATAGCGCATCTACCATGTCTGTGCGAGACGTACCTCTGCAAAACGTGGCCGTTCGAATAAGCCTCTTCTTCTTCTCTACGCCACGCCACGTCAATCGCTAGGCAATAGCGCACCTACCATTTCTGTGCGAGACGTACCTCTGCAAAACGTGGCCGTTCGAATAAGCCTCTTCTTCTTCTCTGCGCCACGCCACGTCAATTGCTAGGCAATAGCGCATCTACCATGTCTGTGCGAGACGTACCTCTGCAAAACGTGGCCGTTCGAATAAGCCTCTTCTTCTCTACGCCACGCCACGTCAATTGCTAGGCAATAGCGCATCTACCATTTCTGTGCGAGACGTACCTCTGCAAAACGTGGCCGTTCGAATAAGCCTCTTCTTCTTCTCTACGCCACGCCACGTCAATTGCTAGGCAATAGCGCATCTACCATGTCTGTGCGAGACGTACCTCTGCAAAACGTGGCCGTTCGAATAAGCCTCTTCTTCTCTACGCCACGTCACGTCAATTGCTAGGCAATAGCGCATCTACCATGTCTGTGCGAGACGTACCTCTGCAAAACGTGGCCGTTCGAATAAGCCTCTTCTTCTTCTCTACGCCACGCCACGTCAATTGCTAGGCAATAGCGCATCTACCATGTCTGTGTGAGACGTACCTCTGCAAAACGTGGCCGTTCGAATAAGCCTCTTCTTCTTCTCTACGCCACGCCACGTCAATTGCTAGGCAATAGCGCATCTACCATGTCTGTGCGAGACGTACCTCTGCAAAACGCGGCCGTTCGAATAAGCCTCTTCTTTTTCTCTACGCCACGGCACGTCAATTGCTAGGCAATAGCGCATCTACCATTTCTGTGCGAGACGTACCTCTGCAAAACGTGGCCGTTCGAATAAGCCTCTTCTTCTCTACGCCACGCCACGTCAATTGCTAGGCAATAGCGCATCTACCATGTCTGTGCGAGACGTACCTCTGCAAAACGTGGCCGTTCGAATAAGCCTCTTCTTCTTCTCTACGCCACTTCACGTCAATTGCTAGGCAATAGCGCATCCACCATGTCTGTGCGAGACCTACCTCTGCAAAACGTGGCCGTTCGAACAAGCCTCCTCTTCTTCTCTACGCCACGCCACGTCAATTGCTAGGCAATAGCGCATCTACCATGTCTGTGCGAGACGTACCTCTGCAAAACGTGGCCGTTCGAATAAGCCTCTTCTTCTTCTCTACGCCACGTCACGTCAATTGCTAGGCAATAGCGCATCTACCATGTCTGTGCGAGACGTACCTCTGCAAAACGTGGCCGTTCGAACAAGCCTCCTCTTCTTCTCTACGCCTCGCCACGTCAATTGCTAGGCAATAGCGCATCGACCATGTCTGTGCGAGACGTACCTCTGCAAAACGTGGCCGTTCGAACAAGCCTCCTCTTCTTCTCTACGCCACGCCACGTCAATTGCTAGGCAATAGCGCATCTACCATGTCTGTGCGACACGTACCTCTGCAAAACGTGGCCGTTCGAATAAGCCTCTTCTTCTCTACGCCACGCCACATCAATTGCTAGGCAATAGTGCATCTACCATGTCTGTGCGAGACGTACCTCTGCAAAACGTGGCCGTTCGAACAAGCCTCCTCTTCTTCTCTACGCCACGCCACGTCAATTGCTAGGCAATAGCGCATCTACCATGTCTGTGCGAGACGTACCTCTGCAAAACGTGGCCGTTCGAATAAGCCTCTTCTTCTTCTCTACGCCACGCCACGTCAATTGCTAGGCAATAGCGCATCTACCATGTCTGTGCGAGACGTACCTCTGCAAAACGTGGCCGTTCGAATAAGCCTCTTCTTCTCTACGCCACGTCACGTCAATTGCTAGGCAATAGCGCATCTACCATGTCTGTGCGAGACGTACCTCTGCAAAACGTGGCCGTTCGAATAAGCCTCTTCTTCTTCTCTACGCACGCCACGTCAATTGCTAGGCAATAGCGCATCTACCATGTCTGTTCGAGACGTACCTCTGCAAAACGCGGCCGTTCGAATAAGCCTCTTCTTCTTCTCTACGCCACGCCACGTCAATTGCTAGGCAATAGCGCATCTACCATTTCTGTGCGAGACGTACCTCTGCAAAACGTGGCCGTTCGAATAAGCCTCTTCTTCTTCTCTACGCCACGCCACGTCAATTGCTAGGCAATAGCGCATCTACCATGTCTGTGCGAGACGTACCTCTGCAAAACGTGGCCGTTCGTATAAGCCTCTTCTTCTTCTCTGCGCCACGCTATGTCAATTGCTAGGCAATAGCGCATCTACCATGTCTGTGCGAGACGTACCTCTGCAAAACGTGGCCGTTCGAATAAGCCTCTTCTTCTTCTCTGCGCCACGCCACGTCAATTGCTAGGCAATAGCGCATCTACCATGTCTGTGTGAGACGTACCTCTGCAAAACGTGGCCGTTCGAATAAGCCTCTTCTTCTTCTCTACGCCACGTCACGTCAATTGCTAGGCAATAGCGCATCTACCATGTCTGTGCGAGACGTACCTCTGCAAAACGTGGCCGTTCGAATAAGCCTCTTCTTCTTCTCTACGCCACGCCACGTCAATCGCTAGGCAATAGCGCACCTACCATTTCTGTGCGAGACGTACCTCTGCAAAACGTGGCCGTTCGAATAAGCCTCTTCTTCTTCTCTGCGCCACGCCACGTCAATTGCTAGGCAATAGCGCATCTACCATGTCTGTGCGAGACGTACCTCTGCAAAACGTGGCCGTTCGAATAAGCCTCTTCTTCTTCTCTATGCCACGCCACGTCTATTGCTAGGCAATAGCGCATCTACCATGTCTGTGTGAGACGTACCTCTGCAAAACGTGGCCGTTCGAATAAGCCTCTTCTTCTTCTCTGCGCCACGCCACGTCAATTGCTAGGCAATAGCGCATCTACCATTTCTGTGCGAGCCGTACCTCTGCAAAACGTGGCCGTTCGAATAAGCCTCTTCTTCTTCTCTGCGCCACGCCACGTTAATTGATAGGCAATAGCGCACCTACCATGTCTCTGCGAGACGTACCTCTGCAAAACGTGGCCGTTCGAATAAGCCTCTTCTTCTTCTCTACGCCACGCCACGTCAATTGCTAGGCAATAGCGCATCTACCATTTCTGTGCGAGACGTACCTCTTCAAAACGTGGCCGTTCGAATAAGCCTCTTCTTCTTCCCTGCGCCACGCCACGTCAATTGCTAGGCAATAGCGCATCTACCATGTCTGTGCGAGACGTACCTCTGTAAAACGTGGCCGTTCGTATAAGCCTCTTCTTCTTCTCTGCGCCACGCCACGTCAATTGCTAGGCAATAGCGCATCTACCATGTCTGGGCGAGACGTACCTCTGCAAAACGTGGCCGTTCGAATAAGCCTCTTCTTCTTCTCTGCGCCACGCCACGTCAATTGCTAGGCAATAGCGCATCTACCATGTCTGTGCGAGACGTACCTCTGCAAAACGTGGCCGTTCGAATAAGCCTCTTCTTCTTCTCTACGCCACGTCACGTCAATTGCTAGGCAATAGCGCATCTACCATGTCTCTGCGAGACGTACCTCTGCAAAACGTGGCCGTTCGAATAAGCCTCTTCTTCTTCTCTACGCCACGTCACGTCAATTGCTAGGCAATAGCGCATCTACCATGTCTCTGCGAGACGTACCTCTGCAAAACGTGGCCGTTGGAACAAGCCTCCTCTTCTTCTCTACGCCTCGCCACGTCAATTGCTAGGCAATAGCGCATCTACCATGTCTGTGCGAGACGTACCTCTGCAAAACGTGGCCGTTCGAACAAGCCTCCTCTTCTTCTCAACGCCACGCCACGTCAATTGCTAGGCAATAGCGCATCTACCATGTCTGTGCGACACGTACCTCGGCAAAACGTGGCCGTTCGAATAAGCCTCTTCTTCTCTACGCCACGCCACGTCAATTGCTAGGCAATAGTGCATCTACCATGTCTGTGCGAGACGTACCTCTGCAAAACGTGGCCGTTCGAACAAGCCTCCTCTTCTTCTCTACGCCACGCCACGTCAATTGCTAGGCAATAGCGCATCTACCATGTCTGTGCGAGACGTACCTCTGCAAAACGTGGCCGTTCGAATAAGCCTCTTCTTCTCTACGCCACGCCACGTCAATTGCTAGGCAATAGCGCATCTACCATTTCTGTGCGAGACGTACCTCTGCAAAACGTGGCCGTTCGAATAAGCCTCTTCTTCTTCTCTACGCCACGCCACGTCAATTGCTAGGCAATAGCGCATCTACCATGTCTGTGCGAGACGTACCTCTGCAAAACGTGGCCGTTCGAATAAGCCTCTTCTTCTCTACGCCACGTCACGTCAATTGCTAGGCAATAGCGCATCTACCATGTCTGTGCGAGACGTACCTCTGCAAAACGTGGCCGTTCGAATAAGCCTCTTCTTCTTCTCTACGCCACGCCACGTCAATTGCTAGGCAATAGCGCATCTACCATGTCTGTGTGAGACGTACCTCTGCAAAACGTGGCCGTTCGAATAAGCCTCTTCTTCTTCTCTACGCCACGCCACGTCAATTGCTAGGCAATAGCGCATCTACCATGTCTGTGCGAGACGTACCTCTGCAAAACGCGGCCGTTCGAATAAGCCTCTTCTTCTTCTCTACGCCACGGCACGTCAATTGCTAGGCAATAGCGCATCTACCATTTCTGTGCGAGACGTACCTCTGCAAAACGTGGCCGTTCGAATAAGCCTCTTCTTCTCTACGCCACGCCACGTCAATTGCTAGGCAATAGCGCATCTACCATGTCTGTGCGAGACGTACCTCTGCCAAACGTGGCCGTTCGAATAAGCCTCTTCTTCTTCTCTACGCCACTTCACGTCAATTGCTAGGCAATAGCGCATCCACCATGTCTGTGCGAGACCTACCTCTGCAAAACGTGGCCGTTCGAACAAGCCTCCTCTTCTTCTCTACGCCACGCCACGTCAATTGCTAGGCAATAGCGCATCTACCATGTCTGTGCGAGACGTACCTCTGCAAAACGTGGCCGTTCGAATAAGCCTCTTCTTCTCTACGCCACGTCACGTCAATTGCTAGGCAATAGCGCATCGACCATGTCTGTGCGAGACGTACCTCTGCAAAACGTGGCCGTTCGAACAAGCCTCCTCTTCTTCTCTACGCCACGCCACGTCAATTGCTAGGCAATAGCGCATCTACCATGTCTGTGCGAGACGTACCTCTGCAAAACGTGGCCGTTCGAATAAGCCTCTTCTTCTCTACGCCACGTCACGTCAATTGCTAGGCAATAGCGCATCTACCATGTCTGTGCGAGACGTACCTCTGCAAAACGTGGCCGTTCGAATAAGCCTCTTCTTCTTCTCTACGCCACGCCACGTCAATTGCTAGGCAATAGCGCATCTACCATGTCTGTTCGAGACGTACCTCTGCAAAACGCGGCCGTTCGAATAAGCCTCTTCTTCTTCTCTACGCCACGCCACGTCAATTGCTAGGCAATAGCGCATCTACCATTTCTGTGCGAGACGTACCTCTGCAAAACGTGGCCGTTCGAATAAGCCTCTTCTTCTTCTCTACGCCACGCCACGTCAATTGCTAGGCAATAGCGCATCTACCATTTCTGTGCGAGACGTACCTCTGCAAAACGTGGCCGTTCGAATAAGCCTCTTCTTCTTCTCTGCGCCACGCCACGTCAATTGCTAGGCAATAGCGCATCTACCATGTCTGTGCGAGACGTACCTCTGCAAAACGTGGCCGTTCGTATAAGCCTATTCTTCTTCTCTGCGCCACGCTATGTCAATTGCTAGGCAATAGCGCATCGGCCATGTCTATGCGAGACGTACCTCTGCAAAACGTGGCCGTTCGAATAAGCCTCTTCTTCTTCTCTGCGCCACGCCACGTCAATTGCTAGGCAATAGCGCATCTACCATGTCTGTGTGAGACGTACCTCTGCAAAACGTGGCCGTTCGAATAAGCCTCTTCTTCTTCTCTACGCCACGTCACGTCAATTGCTAGGCAATAGCGCATCTACCATGTCTGTGCGAGACGTACCTCTGCAAAACGTGGCCGTTCGAATAAGCCTCTTCTTCTTCTCTACGCCACGCCACGTCAATCGCTAGGCAATAGCGCACCTACCATTTCTGTGCGAGACGTACCTCTGCAAAACGTGGCCGTTCGAATAAGCCTCTTCTTCTTCTCTGCGCCACGCCACGTCAATTGCTAGGCAATAGCGCATCTACCATGTCTGTGCGAGACGTACCTCTGCAAAACGTGGCCGTTCGAATAAGCCTCTTCTTCTTCTCTATGCCACGCCACGTCTATTGCTAGGCAATAGCGCATCTACCATGTCTGTGCGAGACGTACCTCTGCAAAACGTGGCCGTTCGAATAAGCCTCTTCTTCTTCTCTGCGCCACGCCACGTCAATTGCTAGGCAATAGCGCATCTACCATTTCTGTGCGAGCCGTACCTCTGCAAAACGTGGCCGTTCGAATAAGCCTCTTCTTCTTCTCTGCGCCACGCCACGTTAATTGATAGGCAATAGCGCACCTACCATGTCTCTGCGAGACGTACCTCTGCAAAACGTGGCCGTTCGAATAAGCCTCTTCTTCTTCTCTACGCCACGCCACGTCAATTGCTAGGCAATAGCGCATCTACCATTTCTGTGCGAGACGTACCTCTTCAAAACGTGGCCGTTCGAATAAGCCTCTTCTTCTTCCCTGCGCCACGCCACGTCATTTGCTAGGCAATAGCGCATCTACCATGTCTGTGCGAGACGTACCTCTGCAAAACGTGGCCGTTCGAATATGCCTCTTCTTCTTCTCTACGCCACGCCACGTCAATTGCTAGGCAATAGCGCATCTACCATGTCTGTGCGAGACGTACCTCTGTAAAACGTGGCCGTTCGTATAAGCCTCTTCTTCTTCTCTGCGCCACGCCACGTCAATTGCTAGGCAATAGCGCATCTACCATGTCTGGGCGAGACGTACCTCTGCAAAACGTGGCCGTTCGTACAAGCCTCCTCTTCTTCTCAACGCCACGCCACGTCAATTGCTAGGCAATAGCGCATCTACCATGACTGTGCGACACGTACCTCGGCAAAACGTGGCCGTTCGAATAAGCCTCTTCTTCTCTACGCCACGCCAGGTCAATTGCTAGGCAATAGTGCATCTACCATGTCTGTGCGAGACGTACCTCTGCAAAACGTGGCCGTTCGAACAAGCCTCCTCTTCTTCTCTACGCCACGCCACGTCAATTGCTAGGCAATAGCGCATCTACCATGTCTGTGCGAGACGTACCTCTGCAAAACGTGGCCGTTCGAATAAGCCTCTTCTTCTCTACGCCACGCCACGTCAATTGCTAGGCAATAGCGCATCTACCATTTCTGTGCGAGACGTACCTCTGCAAAACGTGGCCGTTCGAATAAGCCTCTTCTTCTTCTCTACGCCACGCCACGTCAATTGCTAGGCAATAGCGCATCTACCATTTCTGTGCGAGACGTACCTCTGCAAAACGTGGCTGTTCGAATAAGCCTCTTCTTCTTCTCTGCGCCACGCCACGTCAATTGCTAGGCAATAGCGCATCTACCATGTCTGTGCGAGACGTACCTCTGCAAAACGTGGCCGTTCGAATAAGCCTCTTCTTCTTCTCTGCGCCACGCCACGTCAATTGCTAGGCAATAGCGCATCTACCATGTCTGTGCGAGACGTACCTCTGCAAAACGTGGCCTTTCGAATAAGCCTCTTCTTCTTCTCTGCGCCACGCCACGTCAATTGCTAGGCAATAGCGCATCTACCATTTCTGTGCGAGCCGTACCTCTGCAAAACGTGGCCGTTCGAATAAGCCTCTTCTTCTTCTCTGCGCCACGCCACGTTAATTGCTAGGCAATAGCGCATCTACCATGTCTGTGCGAGACGTACCTCTGCAAAACGTGCCCGTTCGAATAAGCCTCTTCTTCTTCTCTACGCCACGCCACGTCAATTGCTAGGCAATAGCGCATCTACCATTTCTGTGCGACACGTACCTCTGCAAAACGTGGCCGTTCGAATAAGCCTCTTCTTCTCTACGCCACGTCACGTCAATTGCTAGGCAATAGCGCATCTGCCATGTCTGTGCGAGACGTACCTCTGCAAAACGTGGCCGTTCGAATAAGCCTCTTCTTCTTCTCTACGCCACGCCACGTCAATTGCTAGGCAATAGCGCATCTACCATGTCTGTGCGAGACGTACCTCTGCAAATTGCGGCCGTTCGAATAAGCCTCTTCTTCTTCTCTACGCCACGCCACGTCAATTGCTAGGCAATAGCGCATCTACCATTTCTGTGCGAGACGTACCTCTGCAAAACGTGGCCGTTCGAATAAGCCTCTTCTCTACGCCACGCCACGTCAATTGCTAGGCAATAGCGCATCTACCATGTCTGTGCGAGACCTACCTCTGAAAAACGTGGCCGTTCGAATAAGCCTCTTCTTCTTCTCTACGCCACGTCACGTCAATTGCTAGGCAATAGCGCATCCACCATGTCTGTGCGAGACCTACCTCTGCAAAACGTGGCCGTTCGAACAAGCCTCCTCTTCTTCTCTACGCCACGCCACGTCAATTGCTAGGCAATAGCGCATCTACCATGTCTGTGCGAGACGTACCTCTGCAAAACGTGGCCGTTCGAATAAGCCTCTTCTTCTTCTCTACGCCACGCCACGTCAATTGCTAGGCAATAGCGCATCTACCATGTCTGTGCGAGACGTACCTCTGCAAAACGTGGCCGTTCGAATAAGCCTCTTCTTCTTCTCTGCGCCACGCCACGTCAATTGCTAGGCAATAGCGCATCTACCATGTCTGTGCGAGACGTACCTCTGCAAAACGTGGCCGTTCGAATAAGCCTCTTCTTCTTCTCTGCGCCACGCCACGTCAATTGCTAGGCAATAGCGCATCTACCATGTCTGTGCGAGACGTACCTCTGCAAAACGTGGCCGTTCGAATAAGCCTCTTCTTCTTCTCTACGCCACGCCACGTCAATTGCTAGGCAATAGCGCATCTACCATTTCTGTGCGAGACGTACCTCTGCAAAACGTGGCCGTTCGAATAAGCCTCTTCTTCTTCTCTGCGCCACGCCACGTCAATTGCTAGGCAATAGCGCATCTACCATGTCTGTGCGAGACGTACCTCTGCAAAACGTGGCCGTTCGTATAAGCCTCTTCTTCTTCTCTGCGCCACGCTATGTCAATTGCTAGGCAATAGCGCATCTACCATGTCTGTGCGAGACGTACCTCTGCAAAACGTGGCCGTTCGAATAAGCCTCTTCTTCTTCTCTGCGCCACGCCACGTCAATTGCTAGGCAATAGCGCATCTACCATGTCTGTGTGAGACGTACCTCTGCAAAACGTGGCCGTTCGAATAAGCCTCTTCTTCTTCTCTACGCCACGTCACGTCAATTGCTAGGCAATAGCGCATCTACCATGTCTGTGCGAGACGTACCTCTGCAAAACGTGGCCGTTCGAATAAGCCTCTTCTTCTTCTCTACGCCACGCCACGTCAATCGCTAGGCAATAGCGCACCTACCATTTCTGTGCGAGACGTACCTCTGCAAAACGTGGCCGTTCGAATAAGCCTCTTCTTCTTCTCTGCGCCACGCCACGTCAATTGCTAGGCAATAGCGCATCTACCATGTCTGTGCGAGACGTACCTCTGCAAAACGTGGCCGTTCGAATAAGCCTCTTCTTCTTCTCTATGCCACGCCACGTCTATTGCTAGGCAATAGCGCATCTACCATGTCTGTGCGAGACGTACCTCTGCAAAACGTGGCCGTTCGAATAAGCCTCTTCTTCTTCTCTGCGCCACGCCACGTCAATTGCTAGGCAATAGCGCATCTACCATTTCTGTGCGAGCCGTACCTCTGCAAAACGTGGCCGTTCGAATAAGCCTCTTCTTCTTCTCTACGCCACGCCACGTCAATTGCTAGGCAATAGCGCATCTACCATTTCTGTGCGAGACGTACCTCTTCAAAACGTGGCCGTTCGAATAAGCCTCTTCTTCTTCCCTGCGCCACGCCACGTCAATTGCTAGGCAATAGCGCATCTACCATGTCTGTGCGAGACGTACCTCTGCAAAACGTGGCCGTTCGAATATGCCTCTTCTTCTTCTCTACGCCACGCCACGTCAATTGCTAGGCAATAGCGCATCTACCATGTCTGTGCGAGACGTACCTCTGTAAAACGTGGCCGTTCGTATAAGCCTCTTCTTCTTCTCTGCGCCACGCCACGTCAATTGCTAGGCAATAGCGCATCTACCATGTCTGTGCGAGACGTACCTCTGCAAAACGTGGCCGTTCGAATAAGCCTCTTCTTCTTCTCTACGCCACGCCACGTCAATTGCTAGGCAATAGCGCATCTACCATTTCTGTGCGAGACGTACCTCTCCAAAACGTGGCTGTTCGAATAAGCCTCTTCTTCTTCTCTGCGCCACGCCACGTCAATTGCTAGGCAATAGCGCATCTACCATGTCTGTGCGAGACGTACCTCTGCAAAACGTGGCCTTTCGAATAAGCCTCTTCTTCTTCTCTGCGCCACGCCACGTCAATTGCTAGGCAATAGCGCATCTACCATTTCTGTGCGAGCCGTACCTCTGCAAAACGTGGCCGTTCGAATAAGCCTCTTCTTCTTCTCTGCGCCACGCCACGTTAATTGCTAGGCAATAGCGCATCTACCATGTCTGTGCGAGACGTACCTCTGCAAAACGTGGCCGTTCGAATAAGCCTCTTCTTCTTCTCTACGCCACGCCACGTCAATTGCTAGGCAATAGCGCATCTACCATTTCTGTGCGAGACGTACCTCTTCAAAACGTGGCCGTTCGAATAAGCCTCTTCTTCTTCTCTGCGCCACGCCACGTCAATTGCTAGGCAATAGCGCATCTACAATGTCTGTGCGAGACGTACCTCTGCAAAACGTGGCCGTTCGAATAAGCCTCTTCTTCTTCTCTACGCCACGCCACGTCAATTGCTAGGCAATAGCGCATCTACCATTTCTGTGCGAGACGTACCTCTGCAAAACGTGGCCGTTCGAATAAGCCTCTTCTTCTTCTCTGCGCCACGCCACGTCAATTGCTAGGCAATAGCGCATCTACCATGTCTGTGCGAGACGTACCTCTGCAAAACGTGGCCGTTCGAATAAGCCTCTTCTTCTTCTCTGCGCCACGCCACGTCAATTGCTAGGCAATGGCGCATCTACCATGTCTGTGCGAGACGTACCTCTGCAAAACGTGGCCGTTCGAATAAGCCTCTTCTTCTCTACGCCACGCCGCGTCAATTGCTAGGCAATAGCGCATCTACCATTTCTGTGCGAGACGTACCTCTGCAAAACGTGGCCGTTCGAATAAGCCTCTTCTTCTCTACGCCACGCCACGTCAATTGCTAGGCAATAGCGCATCTACCATGTCTGTGCGAGACGTACCTCTGCAAAACGTGGCCGTTCGTATAACCCTCTTCTTCTTCTATACGCCACGCCACGTCAATTGCTAGGCAATAGCGCATCTACCATGTCTGTGCGAGACGTACCTCTGCAAAACGTGGCCGTTCGAATAAGCCTCTTCTTCTTCTCTGCGCCACGCCACGTCAATTGCTAGGCAATAGCGCATCTACCATTTCTGTGCGAGACGTACCTCTGCAAAACGTGGCCGTTCGAATAAGCCTCTTCTTCTCTGCACCACGTCACGTCAATTGCTAGGCAATAGCGCATCTGCCATGTCTGTGCGAGACGTACCTCTGCAAAACGTGGCCGTTCGAATAAGCCTCTTCTTCTTCTCTACGCCACGCCACGTCAATTGCTAGGCAATAGCGCATCTACCATGTCTGTGCGAGACGTACCTCTGCAAATTGCGGCCGTTCGAATAAGCCTCTTCTTCTTCTCTACGCCACGCCACGTCAATTGCTAGGCAATAGCGCATCTACCATTTCTGTGCGAGACGTACCTCTGCAAAACGTGGCCGTTCGAATAAGCCTCTTCTCTACGCCACGCCACGTCAATTGCTAGGCAATAGCGCATCTACCATGTCTGTGCGAGACCTACCTCTGCAAAACGTGGCCGTTCGAATAAGCCTCTTCTTCTTCTCTACGCCACGCCACGTCAATTGCTAGGCAATAGCGCATCTACCATTTCTGTGCGAGACGTACCTCTTCAAAACGTGGCCGTTCGAATAAGCCTCTTCTTCTTCCCTGCGCCACGCCACGTCAATTGCTAGGCAATAGCGCATCTACCATGTCTGTGCGAGACGTACCTCTGCAAAACGTGGCCGTTCGAATATGCCTCTTCTTCTTCTCTACGCCACGCCACGTCAATTGCTAGGCAATAGCGCATCTACCATGTCTGTGCGAGACGTACCTCTGTAAAACGTGGCCGTTCGTATAAGCCTCTTCTTCTTCTCTGCGCCACGCCACGTCAATTGCTAGGCAATAGCGCATCTACCATGTCTGGGCGAGACGTACCTCTGCAAAACGTGGCCGTTCGAATAAGCCTCTTCTTCTTCTCTGCGCCACGCCACGTCAATTGCTAGGCAATAGCGCATCTACCATGTCTGTGCGAGACGTACCTCTGCAAAACGTGGCCGTTCGAATAAGCCTCTTCTTCTTCTCTGCGCCACGCCACGTCAATTGCTAGGCAATAGCGCATCTACCATGTCTGTGCGAGACGTACCTCTGCAAAACGTGGCCGTTCGAATAAGCCTCTTCTTCTTCTCTGCGCCACGCCACGTCAATTGCTAGGCAATAGCGCATCTACCATGTCTGTGCGAGACGTACCTCTGCAAAACGTGGCCGTTCGAATAAGCCTCTTCTTCTTCTCTACGCCACGCCACGTCAATTGCTAGGCAATAGCGCATCTACCATTTCTGTGCGAGACGTACCTCTGCAAAACGTGGCCGTTCGAATAAGCCTCTTCTTCTTCTCTGCGCCACGCCACGTCAATTGCTAGGCAATAGCGCATCTACCATGTCTGTGCGAGACGTACCTCTGCAAAACGTGGCCGTTCGTATAAGCCTCTTCTTCTTCTCTGCGCCACGCTATGTCAATTGCTAGGCAATAGCGCATCTACCATGTCTGTGCGAGACGTACCTCTGCAAAACGTGGCCGTTCGAATAAGCCTCTTCTTCTTCTCTGCGCCACGCCACGTCAATTGCTAGGCAATAGCGCATCTACCATGTCTGTGTGAGACGTACCTCTGCAAAACGTGGCCGTTCGAATAAGCCTCTTCTTCTTCTCTACGCCACGTCACGTCAATTGCTAGGCAATAGCGCATCTACCATGTCTGTGCGAGACGTACCTCTGCAAAACGTGGCCGTTCGAATAAGCCTCTTCTTCTTCTCTACGCCACGCCACGTCAATCGCTAGGCAATAGCGCACCTACCATTTCTGTGCGAGACGTACCTCTGCAAAACGTGGCCGTTCGAATAAGCCTCTTCTTCTTCTCTGCGCCACGCCACGTCAATTGCTAGGCAATAGCGCATCTACCATGTCTGTGCGAGACGTACCTCTGCAAAACGTGGCCGTTCGAATAAGCCTCTTCTTCTTCTCTATGCCACGCCACGTCTATTGCTAGGCAATAGCGCATCTACCATGTCTGTGCGAGACGTACCTCTGCAAAACGTGGCCGTTCGAATAAGCCTCTTCTTCTTCTCTGCGCCACGCCACGTCAATTGCTAGGCAATAGCGCATCTACCATTTCTGTGCGAGCCGTACCTCTGCAAAACGTGGCCGTTCGAATAAGCCTCTTCTTCTTCTCTACGCCACGCCACGTCAATTGCTAGGCAATAGCGCATCTACCATTTCTGTGCGAGACGTACCTCTTCAAAACGTGGCCGTTCGAATAAGCCTCTTCTTCTTCCCTGCGCCACGCCACGTCAATTGCTAGGCAATAGCGCATCTACCATGTCTGTGCGAGACGTACCTCTGCAAAACGTGGCCGTTCGAATATGCCTCTTCTTCTTCTCTACGCCACGCCACGTCAATTGCTAGGCAATAGCGCATCTACCATGTCTGTGCGAGACGTACCTCTGTAAAACGTGGCCGTTCGTATAAGCCTCTTCTTCTTCTCTGCGCCACGCCACGTCAATTGCTAGGCAATAGCGCATCTACCATGTCTGGGCGAGACGTACCTCTGCAAAACGTGGCCGTTCGAATAAGCCTCTTCTTCTTCTCTGCGCCACGCCACGTCAATTGCTAGGCAATAGCGCATCTACCATGTCTGTGCGAGACGTACCTCTGCAAAACGTGGCCGTTCGAATAAGCCTCTTCTTCTTCTCTACGCCACGCCACGTCAATTGCTAGGCAATAGCGCATCTACCATTTCTGTGCGAGACGTACCTCTCCAAAACGTGGCTGTTCGAATAAGCCTCTTCTTCTTCTCTGCGCCACGCCACGTCAATTGCTAGGCAATAGCGCATCTACCATGTCTGTGCGAGACGTACCTCTGCAAAACGTGGCCTTTCGAATAAGCCTCTTCTTCTTCTCTGCGCCACGCCACGTCAATTGCTAGGCAATAGCGCATCTACCATTTCTGTGCGAGCCGTACCTCTGCAAAACGTGGCCGTTCGAATAAGCCTCTTCTTCTTCTCTGCGCCACGCCACGTTAATTGCTAGGCAATAGCGCATCTACCATGTCTGTGCGAGACGTACCTCTGCAAAACGTGGCCGTTCGAATAAGCCTCTTCTTCTTCTCTACGCCACGCCACGTCAATTGCTAGGCAATAGCGCATCTACCATTTCTGTGCGAGACGTACCTCTTCAAAACGTGGCCGTTCGAATAAGCCTCTTCTTCTTCTCTGCGCCACGCCACGTCAATTGCTAGGCAATAGCGCATCTACAATGTCTGTGCGAGACGTACCTCTGCAAAACGTGGCCGTTCGAATAAGCCTCTTCTTCTTCTCTACGCCACGCCACGTCAATTGCTAGGCAATAGCGCATCTACCATTTCTGTGCGAGACGTACCTCTGCAAAACGTGGCCGTTCGAATAAGCCTCTTCTTCTTCTCTGCGCCACGCCACGTCAATTGCTAGGCAATAGCGCATCTACCATGTCTGTGCGAGACGTACCTCTGCAAAACGTGGCCGTTCGAATAAGCCTCTTCTTCTTCTCTGCGCCACGCCACGTCAATTGCTAGGCAATGGCGCATCTACCATGTCTGTGCGAGACGTACCTCTGCAAAACGTGGCCGTTCGAATAAGCCTCTTCTTCTCTACGCCACGCCGCGTCAATTGCTAGGCAATAGCGCATCTACCATTTCTGTGCGAGACGTACCTCTGCAAAACGTGGCCGTTCGAATAAGCCTCTTCTTCTCTACGCCACGCCACGTCAATTGCTAGGCAATAGCGCATCTACCATGTCTGTGCGAGACGTACCTCTGCAAAACGTGGCCGTTCGTATAACCCTCTTCTTCTTCTATACGCCACGCCACGTCAATTGCTAGGCAATAGCGCATCTACCATGTCTGTGCGAGACGTACCTCTGCAAAACGTGGCCGTTCGAATAAGCCTCTTCTTCTTCTCTGCGCCACGCCACGTCAATTGCTAGGCAATAGCGCATCTACCATTTCTGTGCGAGACGTACCTCTGCAAAACGTGGCCGTTCGAATAAGCCTCTTCTTCTCTACACCACGTCACGTCAATTGCTAGGCAATAGCGCATCTGCCATGTCTGTGCGAGACGTACCTCTGCAAAACGTGGCCGTTCGAATAAGCCTCTTCTTCTTCTCTACGCCACGCCACGTCAATTGCTAGGCAATAGCGCATCTACCATGTCTGTGCGAGACGTACCTCTGCAAATTGCGGCCGTTCGAATAAGCCTCTTCTTCTTCTCTACGCCACGCCACGTCAATTGCTAGGCAATAGCGCATCTACCATTTCTGTGCGAGACGTACCTCTGCAAAACGTGGCCGTTCGAATAAGCCTCTTCTCTACGCCACGCCACGTCAATTGCTAGGCAATAGCGCATCTACCATGTCTGTGCGAGACCTACCTCTGCAAAACGTGGCCGTTCGAATAAGCCTCTTCTTCTTCTCTACGCCACGCCACGTCAATTGCTAGGCAATAGCGCATCTACCATTTCTGTGCGAGACGTACCTCTTCAAAACGTGGCCGTTCGAATAAGCCTCTTCTTCTTCCCTGCGCCACGCCACGTCAATTGCTAGGCAATAGCGCATCTACCATGTCTGTGCGAGACGTACCTCTGCAAAACGTGGCCGTTCGAATATGCCTCTTCTTCTTCTCTACGCCACGCCACGTCAATTGCTAGGCAATAGCGCATCTACCATGTCTGTGCGAGACGTACCTCTGTAAAACGTGGCCGTTCGTATAAGCCTCTTCTTCTTCTCTGCGCCACGCCACGTCAATTGCTAGGCAATAGCGCATCTACCATGTCTGGGCGAGACGTACCTCTGCAAAACGTGGCCGTTCGAATAAGCCTCTTCTTCTTCTCTGCGCCACGCCACGTCAATTGCTAGGCAATAGCGCATCTACCATGTCTGTGCGAGACGTACCTCTGCAAAACGTGGCCGTTCGAATAAGCCTCTTCTTCTTCTCTACGCCACGCCACGTCAATTGCTAGGCAATAGCGCATCTACCATTTCTGTGCGAGACGTACCTCTCCAAAACGTGGCTGTTCGAATAAGCCTCTTCTTCTTCTCTGCGCCACGCCACGTCAATTGCTAGGCAATAGCGCATCTACCATGTCTGTGCGAGACGTACCTCTGCAAAACGTGGCCTTTCGAATAAGCCTCTTCTTCTTCTCTGCGCCACGCCACGTCAATTGCTAGGCAATAGCGCATCTACCATTTCTGTGCGAGCCGTACCTCTGCAAAACGTGGCCGTTCGAATAAGCCTCTTCTTCTTCTCTGCGCCACGCCACGTTAATTGCTAGGCAATAGCGCATCTACCATGTCTGTGCGAGACGTACCTCTGCAAAACGTGGCCGTTCGAATAAGCCTCTTCTTCTTCTCTACGCCACGCCACGTCAATTGCTAGGCAATAGCGCATCTACCATTTCTGTGCGAGACGTACCTCTTCAAAACGTGGCCGTTCGAATAAGCCTCTTCTTCTTCTCTGCGCCACGCCACGTCAATTGCTAGGCAATAGCGCATCTACCATGTCTGTGCGAGACGTACCTCTGCAAAACGTGGCCGTTCGAATAAGCCTCTTCTTCTTCTCTACGCCACGCCACGTCAATTGCTAGGCAATAGCGCATCTACCATTTCTGTGCGAGACGTACCTCTGCAAAACGTGGCCGTTCGAATAAGCCTCTTCTTCTTCTCTGCGCCACGCCACGTCAATTGCTAGGCAATAGCGCATCTACCATGTCTGTGCGAGACGTACCTCTGCAAAACGTGGCCGTTCGAATAAGCCTCTTCTTCTTCTCTGCGCCACGCCACGTCAATTGCTAGGCAATGGCGCATCTACCATGTCTGTGCGAGACGTACCTCTGCAAAACGTGGCCGTTCGAATAAGCCTCTTCTTCTCTACGCCACGCCGCGTCAATTGCTAGGCAATAGCGCATCTACCATTTCTGTGCGAGACGTACCTCTGCAAAACGTGGCCGTTCGAATAAGCCTCTTCTTCTCTACGCCACGCCACGTCAATTGCTAGGCAATAGCGCATCTACCATGTCTGTGCGAGACGTACCTCTGCAAAACGTGGCCGTTCGTATAACCCTCTTCTTCTTCTATACGCCACGCCACGTCAATTGCTAGGCAATAGCGCATCTACCATGTCTGTGCGAGACGTACCTCTGCAAAACGTGGCCGTTCGAATAAGCCTCTTCTTCTTCTCTGCGCCACGCCACGTCAATTGCTAGGCAATAGCGCATCTACCATTTCTGTGCGAGACGTACCTCTGCAAAACGTGGCCGTTCGAATAAGCCTCTTCTTCTCTACACCACGTCACGTCAATTGCTAGGCAATAGCGCATCTGCCATGTCTGTGCGAGACGTACCTCTGCAAAACGTGGCCGTTCGAATAAGCCTCTTCTTCTTCTCTACGCCACGCCACGTCAATTGCTAGGCAATAGCGCATCTACCATGTCTGTGCGAGACGTACCTCTGCAAATTGCGGCCGTTCGAATAAGCCTCTTCTTCTTCTCTACGCCACGCCACGTCAATTGCTAGGCAATAGCGCATCTACCATTTCTGTGCGAGACGTACCTCTGCAAAACGTGGCCGTTCGAATAAGCCTCTTCTTCTTCTCTACGCCACGTCACGTCAATTGCTAGGCAATAGCGCATCCACCATGTCTGTGCGAGACCTACCTCTTCAAAACGTGGCCGTTCGAACAAGCCTCCTCTTCTTCTCTACGCCACGCCACGTCAATTGCTAGGCAATAGCGCATCTACCATTTCTGTGCGAGACGTACCTCTGCAAAACGTGGCCGTTCGAATAAGCCTCTTCTTCTCTACGCCACGCCACGTCAATTGCTAGGCAATAGCGCATCTACCATGTCTGTGCGAGACGTACCTCTGCAAAACGTGGCCGTTCGAATAAGCCTCTTCTTCTCTACGCCACGTCACGTCAATTGCTAGGCAATAGCGCATCTACCATGTCTGTGCGAGACGTACCTCTGCAAAACGTGGCCGTTCGAATAAGCCTCTTCTTCTTCTCTACGCCACGCCACGTCAATTGCTAGGCAATAGCGCATCTACCATGTCTGTGTGAGACGTACCTCTGCAAAACGTGGCCGTTCGAATAAGCCTCTTCTTCTTCTCTACGCCACGCCACGTCAATTGCTAGGCAATAGCGCATCTACCATGTCTGTGCGAGACGTACCTCTGCAAAACGCGGCCGTTCGAATAAGCCTCTTCTTCTTCTCTACGCCACGCCACGTCAATTGCTAGGCAATAGCGCATCTACCATTTCTGTGCGAGACGTACCTCTGCAAAACGTGGCCGTTCGAATAAGCCTCTTCTTCTCTACGCCACGCCACGTCAATCGCTAGGCAATAGCGCATCTACCATGTCTGTGCGAGACGTACCTCTGCAAAACGTGGCCGTTCGAATAAGCCTCTTCTTTTTCTCTACGCCACGTCACGTCAATTGCTAGGCAATAGCGCATCTACCATGTCTGTGCGAGACGTACCTCTGCAAAACGTGGCCGTTCGAACAAGCCTCCTCTTCTTCTGTACGCCACGCCACGTCAATTGCTAGGCAATAGCGCATCTACCATGTCTGTGCGAGACGTACCTCTGCAAAACGTGGCCGTTCGAACAAGCCTCCTCTTCTTCTCTACGCCACGCCATGTCAATTGCTAGGCAATAGCGCATCTACCATGTCTGTGCGACACGTACCTCTCCAAAACGTGGCCGTTCGAATAAGCCTCTTCTTCTCTACGCCACGCCACGTCAATTGCTAGGCAATAGCGCATCTACCATGTCTGTGCGAGACGTACCTCTGCAAAACGTGGCCGTTCGAACAAGCCTCCTCTTCTTCTCTACGCCACGCCACGTCAATTGCTAGGCAATAGCGCATCTACCATGTCTGTGCGAGACGTACCTCTGCAAAACGTGGCCGTTCGAATAAGCCTCTTCTTCTTCTCTACGCCACGCCACGTCAATTGCTAGGCAATAGCGCATCTACCATGTCTGTGCGAGACGTACCTCTGCAAAACGTTGCCGTTCGAATAAGCCTCTTCTTCTTCTCTATTCCACGCCACGTCAATTGCTAGGCAATAGCGCATCTACCATGTCTGTGCGAGACGTACCTCTGCAAAACGTGGCCGTTCGAACAAGCCTCCTCTTCTTCTCTACGCCACGCCACGTCAATTGCTAGGCAATAGCGCATCTACCATGTCTGTGCGAGACGTACCTCTGCAAAACGTGGCCGTTCGTATAAGCCTCTTCTTCTTCTCTGCGCCACGCCACGTCAATTGCTAGGCAATAGCGCATCTACCATGTCTGTGCGAGACGTACCTCTGCAAAACGTGGCCGTTCGAATAAGCCTCTTCTTCTCTGCGCCACGCCACGTCAATTGCTAGGCAATAGCGCATCTACCATGTCTGTGCGAGACGCACCTCTGCAAAACGTGGCCGTTCGAATAAGCCTCTTCTTCTTCTCTACGCCACGCCACGTCAATTGCTAGGCAATAGCGCATCTACCATTTCTGTGCGAGACGTACCTCTGCAAAACGTGGCCGTTCGAATAAGCCTCTTCTTCTTCTCTGCGCCACGCCACGTCAATTGCTAGGCAATAGCGCATCTACCATGTTTGTGCGAGACGTACCTCTGCAAAACGTGGCCGTTCGTATAAGCCTCTTCTTCTTCTCTGCGCCACGCTACGTCAATTGCTAGGCAATAGCGCATCTACCATGTCTGTGCGAGACGTACCTCTGCAAAACGTGGCCGTTCGAATAAGCCTCTTCTTCTTCTCTACGCCACGCCACGTCTATTGCTAGGCAATAGCGCATCTACCATGTCTGTGCGAGACGTACCTCTGCAAATCGTGGCCGTTCGAATAAGCCTCTTCTTCTTCTCTGCGCCACGCCACGTCAATTGCTAGGCAATAGCGCATCTACCATTTCTGTGCGAGCCGTACCTCTGCAAAACGTGGCCGTTCGAATAAGCCTCTTCTTCTTCTCTGCGCCACGCCACGTTAATTGATAGGCAATAGCGCACCTACCATGTCTCTGCGAGACGTACCTCTGCAAAACGTGGCCGTTCGAATAAGCCTCTTCTTCTTCTCTACGCCACGCCACGTCAATTGCTAGGCAATAGCGCATCTACCATTTCTGTGCGAGACGTACCTCTTCAAAACGTGGCCGTTCGAATAAGCCTCTTCTTCTCTACGCCACGCCGCGTCAATTGCTAGGCAATAGCGCATCTACCATTTCTGTGCGAGACGTACCTCTGCAAAACGTGGCCGTTCGAACAAGCCTCCTCTTCTTCTCTACGCCACGCCACGTCAATTGCTAGGCAATAGCGCATCTACCATTTCTGTGCGAGACGTACCTCTGCAAAACGTGGCCGTTCGAATAAGCCTCTTCTTCTCTACGCCACGCCACGTCAATTGCTAGGCAATAGCGCATCTACCATGTCTGTGCGAGACGTACCTCTGCAAAACGTGGCCGTTCGAATAAGCCTCTTCTTCTCTACGCCACGTCACGTCAATTGCTAGGCAATAGCGCATCTGCCATGTCTGTGCGAGACGTACCTCTGCAAAACGTGGCCGTTCGAATAAGCCTCTTCTTCTTCTCTACGCCACGCCACGTCAATTGCTAGGCAATAGCGCATCTACCATGTCTGTGCGAGACGTACCTCTGCAAATTGCGGCCGTTCGAATAAGCCTCTTCTTCTTCTCTGCGCCACGCTACGTCAATTGCTAGGCAATAGCGCATCTACCATTTCTGTGCGAGACGTACCTCTGCAAAACGTGGCCGTTCGAATAAGCCTCTTCTTCTCTACGCCACGTCACGTCAATTGCTAGGCAATAGCGCATCTGCCATGTCTGTGCGAGACGTACCTCTGCAAAACGTGGCCGTTCGAATAAGCCTCTTCTTCTTCTCTACGCCACGCCACGTCAATTGCTAGGCAATAGCGCATCTACCATGTCTGTGCGAGACGTACCTCTGCAAATTGCTGCCGTTCGAATAAGCCTCTTCTTCTTCTCTACGCCACGCCACGTCAATTGCTAGGCAATAGCGCATCTACCATTTCTGTGCGAGACGTACCTCTGCAAAACGTGGCCGTTCGAATAAGCCTCTTCTCTACGCCACGCCACGTCAATTGCTAGGCAATAGCGCATCTACCATGTCTGTGCGAGACCTACCTCTGCAAAACGTGGCCGTTCGAATAAGCCTCTTCTTCTTCTCTACGCCACGTCACGTCAATTGCTAGGCAATAGCGCATCCACCATGTCTGTGCGAGACCTACCTCTGCAAAACGTGGCCGTTCGAACAAGCCTCCTCTTCTTCTCTACGCCACGCCACGTCAATTGCTAGGCAATAGCGCATCTACCATTTCTGTGCGAGACGTACCTCTGCAAAACGTGGCCGTTCGAATAAGCCTCTTCTTCTCTACGCCACGTCACGTCAATTGCTAGGCAATAGCGCATCTACCATGTCTGTGCGAGACGTACCTCTGCAAAACGTGGCCGTTCGAATAAGCCTCTTCTTCTTCTCTACGCCACGCCACGTCAATTGCTAGGCAATAGCGCATCTACCATGTCTGTGTGAGACGTACCTCTGCAAAACGTGGCCGTTCGAATAAGCCTCTTCTTCTTCTCTACGCCACGCCACGTCAATTGCTAGGCAATAGCGCATCTACCATGTCTGTGCGAGACGTACCTCTGCAAAACGCGGCCGTTCGAATAAGCCTCTTCTTCTTCTCTACGCCACGCCACGTCAATTGCTAGGCAATAGCGCATCTACCATTTCTGTGCGAGACGTACCTCTGCAAAACGTGGCCGTTCGAATAAGCCTCTTCTCCTCTACGCCACGCCACGTCAATTGCTAGGCAATAGCGCATCTACCATGTCTGTGCGAGACGTACCTCTGCAAAACGTGGCCGTTCGAATAAGCCTCTTCTTTTTCTCTACGCCACGTCACGTCAATTGCTAGGCAATAGCGCATCTACCATGTCTGTGCGAGACGTACCTCTGCAAAACGTGGCCGTTCGAACAAGCCTCCTCTTCTTCTGTACGCCACGCCACGTCAATTGCTAGGCAATAGCGCATCTACCATGTCTGTGCGAGACGTACCTCTGCAAAACGTGGCCGTTCGAACAAGCCTCCTCTTCTTCTCTACGCCACGCCATGTCAATTGCTAGGCAATAGCGCATCTACCATGTCTGTGCGACACGTACCTCTCCAAAACGTGGCCGTTCGAATAAGCCTCTTCTTCTCTACGCCACGCCACGTCAATTGCTAGGCAATAGCGCATCTACCATGTCTGTGCGAGACGTACCTCTGCAAAACGTGGCCGTTCGAACAAGCCTCCTCTTCTTCTCTACGCCACGCCACGTCAATTGCTAGGCAATAGCGCATCTACCATGTCTGTGCGAGACGTACCTCTGCAAAACGTGGCCGTTCGAATAAGCCTCTTCTTCTTCTCTACGCCACGCCACGTCAATTGCTAGGCAATAGCGCATCTACCATGTCTGTGCGAGACGTACCTCTGCAAAACGTGGCCGTTCGTATAAGCCTCTTCTTCTCTACGCCACGCCACGTCAATTGCTAGGCAATAGCGCATCTACCATGTCTGTGCGAGACGTACCTCTGCAAAACGTTGCCGTTCGAATAAGCCTCTTCTTCTTCTCTATTCCACGCCACGTCAATTGCTAGGCAATAGCGCATCTACCATGTCTGTGCGAGACGTACCTCTGCAAAACGTGGCCGTTCGAACAAGCCTCCTCTTCTTCTCTACGCCACGCCACGTCAATTGCTAGGCAATAGCGCATCTACCATGTCTGTGCGAGACGTACCTCTGCAAAACGTGGCCGTTCGTATAAGCCTCTTCTTCTTCTCTGCGCCACGCCACGTCAATTGCTAGGCAATAGCGCATCTACCATGTCTGTGCGAGACGTACCTCTGCAAAACGTAGCCGTTCGAATAAGCCTCTTCTTCTCTGCGCCACGCCACGTCAATTGCTAGGCAATAGCGCATCTACCATGTCTGTGCGAGACGCACCTCTGCAAAACGTGGCCGTTCGAATAAGCCTCTTCTTCTTCTCTACGCCACGCCACGTCAATTGCTAGGCAATAGCGCATCTACCATTTCTGTGCGAGACGTACCTCTGCAAAACGTGGCCGTTCGAATAAGCCTCTTCTTCTTCTCTGCGCCACGCCACGTCAATTGCTAGGCAATAGCGCATCTACCATGTTTGTGCGAGACGTACCTCTGCAAAACGTGGCCGTTCGTATAAGCCTCTTCTTCTTCTCTGCGCCACGCTACGTCAATTGCTAGGCAATAGCGCATCTACCATGTCTGTGCGAGACGTACCTCTGCAAAACGTGGCCGTTCGAATAAGCCTCTTCTTCTTCTCTACGCCACGCCACGTCTATTGCTAGGCAATAGCGCATCTACCATGTCTGTGCGAGACGTACCTCTGCAAATCGTGGCCGTTCGAATAAGCCTCTTCTTCTTCTCTGCGCCACGCCACGTCAATTGCTAGGCAATAGCGCATCTACCATTTCTGTGCGAGCCGTACCTCTGCAAAACGTGGCCGTTCGAATAAGCCTCTTCTTCTTCTCTGCGCCACGCCACGTTAATTGATAGGCAATAGCGCACCTACCATGTCTCTGCGAGACGTACCTCTGCAAAACGTGGCCGTTCGAATAAGCCTCTTCTTCTTCTCTACGCCACGCCACGTCAATTGCTAGGCAATAGCGCATCTACCATTTCTGTGCGAGACGTACCTCTTCAAAACGTGGCCGTTCGAATAAGCCTCTTCTTCTTCTCTGCGCCACGCCACGTCAATTGCTAGGCAATAGCGCATCTACCATGTCTGTGCGAGACGTACCTCTGCAAAACGTGGCCGTTCGAATAAGCCTCTTCTTCTTCTCTACGCCACGCCACGTCAATTGCTAGGAAATAGCGCATCTACCATGTCTGTGCGAGACGTACCTCTGTAAAACGTGGCCGTTCGTATAAGCCTCTTCTTCTTCTCTGCGCCACGCCACGTCAATTGCTAGGCAATAGCGCATCTACCATGTCTGGGCGAGACGTACCTCTGCAAAACGTTGCCGTTCGAATAAGCCTCTTCTTCTTCTCTGCGCCACGCCACGTCAATTGCTAGGCAATAGCGCATCTACCATGTCTGTGCGAGACGTACCTCTGCAAAACGTCGCCGTTCGAATAAGCCTCTTCTTCTTCTCTACGCCACGCCACGTCAATTGCTAGGCAATAGCGCATCTACCATTTCTGTGCGAGACGTACCTCTGCAAAACGTGGCTGTTCGAATAAGCCTCTTCTTCTTCTCTGCGCCACGCCACGTCAATTGCTAGGCAATAGCGCATCTACCATGTCTGTGCGAGACGTACCTCTGCAAAACGTGGCCGTTCGAATAAGCCTCTTCTTCTTCTCTGCGCCACGCCACGTCAATTGCTAGGCAATAGCGCATCTACCATGTCTGTGCGAGACGTACCTCTGCAAAACGTGGCCGTTCGAATAAGCCTCTTCTGCTTCTCTGCGCCACGCCACGTCAATTGCTAGGCAATAGCGCATCTACCATTTCTGCGCGAGCCGTACCTCTGCAAAACGTGCCCGTTCGAATAAGCCTCTTCTTCTTCTCTGCGCCACGCCACGTTAATTGCTAGGCAATAGCGCATCTACCATGTCTGTGCGAGACGTACCTCTGCAAAACGTGGCCGTTCGAATAAGCCTCTTCTTCTCTGCGCCACGCCACGTCAATTGCTAGGCAATAGCGCATCTACCATTTCTGTGCGAGCCGTACCTCTGCAAAACGTGGCCGTTCGAATAAGCCTCTTCTTCTTCTCTGCGCCACGCCACGTTAATTGATAGGCAATAGCGCACCTACCATGTCTCTGCGAGACGTACCTCTGCAAAACGTGGCCGTTCGAATAAGCCTCTTCTTCTTCTCTACGCCACGCCACGTCAATTGCTAGGCAATAGCGCATCTACCATTTCTGTGCGAGACGTACCTCTGCAAAACGTGGCCGTTCGAATAAGCCTCTTCTTCTTCTCTGCGCCACGCCACGTCAATTGCTAGGCAATAGCGCATCTACCATGTCTGTGCGAGACGTACCTCTGCAAAACGTGGCCGTTCGAATAAGCCTCTTCTTCTTCTCTACGCCACGCCACGTCAATTGCTAGGCAATAGCGCATCTACCATGTCTGTGCGAGACGTACCTCTGTAAAACGTGGCCGTTCGTATAAGCCTCTTCTTCTTCTCTGCGCCACGCCACGTCAATTGCTAGGCAATAGCGCATCTACCATGTCTGGGCGAGACGTACCTCTGCAAAACGTGGCCGTTCGAATAAGCCTCTTCTTCTTCTCTGCGCCACGCCACGTCAATTGCTAGGCAATAGCGCATCTACCATGTCTGTGCGAGACGTACCTCTGCAAAACGTGGCCGTTCGAATAAGCCTCTTCTTCTTCTCTACGCCACGCCACGTCAATTGCTAGGCAATAGCGCATCTACCATTTCTGTGCCAGACGTACCTCTGCAAAACGTGGCTGTTCGAATAAGCCTCTTCTTCTTCTCTGCGCCACGCCACGTCAATTGCTAGGCAATAGCGCATCTACCATGTCTGTGCGAGACGTACCTCTGCAAAACGTGGCCGTTCGAATAAGCCTCTTCTTCTCTGCGCCACGCCACGTCAATTGCTAGGCAATAGCGCATCTACCATGTCTGTGCGAGACGTACCTCTGCAAAACGTGGCCGTTCGAATAAGCCTCTTCTTCTTCTCTGCGCCACGCCACGTCAATTGCTAGGCAATAGCGCATCTACCATTTCTGTGCGAGCCGTACCTCTGCAAAACGTGGCCGTTCGAATAAGCCTCTTCTTCTTCTCTACGCCACGCCACGTCAATTGCTAGGCAATAGCGCATCTACCATTTCTGTGCGAGACGTACCTCTTCAAAACGTGGCCGTTCGAATAAGCCTCTTCTTCTCTGCGCCACGCCACGTCAATTGCTAGGCAATAGCGCATCTACCATGTCTGTGCGAGACGTACCTCTGCAAAACGTGGCCGTTCGAATAAGCCTCTTCTTCTTCTCTACGCCACGCCACGTCAATTGCTAGGCAATAGCGCATCCACCATGTCTGTGCGAGACCTACCTCTGCAAAACGTGGCCGTTCGAACAAGCCTCCTCTTCTTCTCTACGCCACGCCACGTCAATTGCTAGGCAATAGCGCATCTACCATGTCTGTGCGAGACGTACCTCTGCAAAACGTGGCCGTTCGAATAAGCCTCTTCTTCTTCTCTACGCCACGCCACGTCAATTGCTAGGCAATAGCGCATCTACCATGTCTGTGCGAGACGTACCTCTGCAAAACGTGGCCGTTCGAATAAGCCTCTTCTTCTCTACGCCACGTCACGTCAATTGCTAGGCAATAGCGCATCTACCATGTCTGTGCGAGACGTACCTCTGCAAAACGTGGCCGTTCGAATAAGCCTCTTCTTCTTCTCAACGCCACGCCACGTCAATTGCTAGGCAATAGCGCATCTACCATGTCTGTGTGAGACGTACCTCTGCAAAACGTGGCCGTTCGAATAAGCCTCTTCTTCTTCTCTACGCCACGCCACGTCAATTGCTAGGCAATAGCGCATCTACCATGTCTGTGCGAGACGTACCTCTGCAAAACGCGGCCGTTCGAATAAGCCTCTTCTTCTTCTCTGCGCCACACCACGTCAATTGCTAGGCAATAGCGCATCTACCATGTCTGTGCGAGACGTACCTCTGCAAAACGTGGCCGTTCGAATAAGCCTCTTCTTCTTCTCTACGCCACGCCTCGTCAATTGCTAGGCAATAGCGCATCTACCATTTCTGTGCGAGACGAACCTCTGCAAAACGTGGCCGTTCGAATAAGCCTCTTCTTCTCTACGCCACGCCACGTCAATTGCTAGGCAATAGCGCATCTACCATGTCTGTGCGAGACGTACCTCTGCAAAACGTGGCCGTTCGTATAACCCTCTTCTTCTTCTATACGCCACGCCACGTCAATTGCTAGGCAATGGCGCATCTACCATGTCTGTGCGAGACGTACCTCTGCAAAACGTGGCCGTTCGAATAAGCCTCTTCTTCTTCTCTACGCCACGCCTCGTCAATTGCTAGGCAATAGCGCATCTACCATTTCTGTGCGAGACGTACCTCTGCAAAACGTGGCCGTTCGAATAAGCCTCTTCTTCTCTACGCCACGCCACGTCAATTGCTAGGCAATAGCGCATCTACCATGTCTGTGCGAGACGTACCTCTGCAAAACGTGGCCGTTCGTATAACCCTTTTCTTCTTCTATACGCCACGCCACGTCAATTGCTAGGCAATAGCGCATCTACCATGTCTGTGCGAGACGTACCTCTGCAAAACGAGGCCGTTCGAATAAGCCTCTTCTTCTTCTCTGCGCCACGCCACGTCAATTGCTAGGCAATAGCGCATCTACCATTTCTGTGCGAGACGTACCTCTGCAAAACGTGGCCGTTCGAATAAGCCTCTTCTTCTCTACGCCACGTCACGTCAATTGCTAGGCAATAGCGCATCTACCATGTCTGTGCGAGACGTACCTCTGCAAAACGTGGCCGTTCGAATAAGCCTCTTCTTCTTCTCTACGCCACGCCACGTCAATTGCTAGGCAATAGCGCATCTACCATGTCTGTGCGAGACGTACCTCTGCAAAACGCGGCCGTTCGAATAAGCCTCTTCTTCTTCTCTACGCCACGCCACGTCAATTGCTAGGCAATAGCGCATCTACCATTTCTGTGCGAGACGTACCTCTGCAAAACGTGGCCGTTCGAATAAGCCTCTTCTTCTCTACGCCACGCCACGTCAATTGCTAGGCAATAGCGCATCTACCATGTCTGTGCGAGACGTACCTCTGCAAAACGTGGCCGTTCGAATAAGCCTCTTCTTCTTCTCTACGCCACGTCACGTCAATTGCTAGGCAATAGCGCATCCACCATGTCTGTGCGAGACCTACCTCTGCAAAACGTGGCCGTTCGAACAAGCCTCCTCTTCTTCTCTACGCCACGCCACGTCAATTGCTAGGCAATAGCGCATCTACCATGTCTGTGCGAGACGTACCTCTGCAAAACGTGGCCGTTCGAATAAGCCTCTTCTTCTTCTCTACGCCACGCCACGTCAATTGCTAGGCAATAGCGCATCTACCATGTCTGTGCGAGACGTACCTCTGCAAAACGTGGCCGTTCGAATAAGCCTCTTCTTCTCTACGCCACGTCACGTCAATTGCTAGGCAATAGCGCATCTACCATGTCTGTGCGAGACGTACCTCTGCAAAACGTGGCCGTTCGAATAAGCCTCTTCTTCTTCTCAACGCCACGCCACGTCAATTGCTAGGCAATAGCGCATCTACAATGTCTGTGTGAGACGTACCTCTGCAAAACGTGGCCGTTCGAATAAGCCTCTTCTTCTTCTCTACGCCACGCCACGTCAATTGCTAGGCAATAGCGCATCTACCATTTCTGTGCGAGACGTACCTCTGCAAAACGTGGCCGTTCGAATAAGCCTCTTCTTCTCTACGCCACGCCCCGTCAATTGCTAGGCAATAGCGCATCTACCATGTCTGTGCGAGACGTACCTCTGCAAAACGTGGCCGTTCGAATAAGCCTCTTCTTCTTCTCTACGCCACGTCACGTCAATTGCTAGGCAATAGCGCATCTACCATGTCTGTGCGAGACGTACCTCTGCAAAACGTGGCCGTTCGAATAAGCCTCTTCTTCTTCTCTACGCCACGCCACGTCAATTGCTAGGCAATAGCGCATCTACCATGTCTGTGCGAGACGTACCTCTGCAAAACGTGGCCGTTCGTATAAGCCTCTTCTTCTCTACGCCACGCCACGTCAATTGCTAGGCAATAGTGCATCTACCATGTCTGTGCGAGACGTACCTCTGCAAAACGTTGCCGTTCGAATAAGCCTCTTCTTCTTCTCTATTCCACGCCACGTCAATTGCTAGGCAATAGCGCATCTACCATGTCTGTACGAGACGTACCTCTGCAAAACGTGGCCGTTTGAACAAGCCTCCTCTTCTTCTCTACGCCACGCCACGTCAATTGCTAGGCAATAGCGCATCTACCATGTCTGTGCGAGACGTACCTCTGCAAAACGTGGCCGTTCGTATAAGCCTCTTCTTCTTCTCTGCGCCACGCCACGTCAATTGCTAGGCAATAGCGCATCTACCATGTCTGTGCGAGACGTACCTCTGCAAAACGTGGCCGTTCGAATAAGCCTCTTCTTCTCTGCGCCACGCCACGTCAATTGCTAGGCAATAGCGCATCTACCATGTCTGTGCGAGACGTACCTCTGCAAAACGTGGCCGTTCGAATAAGCCTCTTCTTCTTCTCTACGCCACGCCACGTCAATTGCTAGGCAATAGCGCATCTACCATTTCTGTGCGAGACGTACCTCTGCAAAACGTGGCCGTTCGAATAAGCCTCTTCTTCTTCTCTGCGCCACGCCACGTCAATTGCTAGGCAATAGCGCATCTACCATGTCTGTGCGAGACGTACCTCTGCAAAACGTGGCCGTTCGTATAAGCCTCTTCTTCTTCTCTGCGCCACGCTACGTCAATTGCTAGGCAATAGCGCATCTACCATGTCTGTGCGAGACGTACCTCTGCAAAACGTGGCCGTTCGTATAAGCCTCTTCTTCTTCTCTGCGCCACGCTACGTCAATTGCTAGGCAATAGCGCATCTACCATGTCTGTGCGAGACGTACCTCTGCAAAACGTGGCCGTTCGAATAAGCCTCTTCTTCTTCTCTACGCCACGCCACGTCTATTGCTAGGCAATAGCGCATCTACCATGTCTGTGCGAGACGTACCTCTGCAAAACGTGGCCGTTCGAATAAGCCTCTTCTTCTTCTCTGCGCCACGCCACGTCAATTGCTAGGCAATAGCGCATCTACCATTTCTGTGCGAGCCGTACCTCTGCAAAACGTGGCCGTTCGAATAAGCCTCTTCTTCTTCTCTGCGCCACGCCACGTTAATTGATAGGCAATAGCGCACCAACCATGTCTCTGCGAGACGTACCTCTGCAAAACGTGGCCGTTCGAATAAGCCTCTTCTTCTTCTCTACGCCACGCCACGTCAATTGCTAGGCAATAGCGCATCTACCATTTCTGTGCGAGACGTACCTCTTCAAAACGTGGCCGTTCGAATAAGCCTCTTCTTCTTCTCTGCGCCACGCCACGTCAATTGCTAGGCAATAGCGCATCTACCATGTCTGTGCGAGACGTACCTCTGCAAAACGTGGCCGTTCGAATAAGCCTCTTCTTCTTCTCTACGCCACGCCACGTCAATTGCTAGGCAATAGCGCATCTACCATGTCTGTGCGAGACGTACCTCTGCAAAACGTGGCCGTTCGAATAAGCCTCTTCTTCTTCTCTACGCCACGCCACGTCAATTGCTAGGCAATAGCGCATCTACCATTTCTGTGCGAGACGTACCTCTGCAAAACGTGGCTGTTCGAATAAGCCTCTTCTTCTTCTCTGCGCCACGCCACGTCAATTGCTAGGCAATAGCGCATCTACCATGTCTGGGCGAGACGTACCTCTGCAAAACGTTGCCGTTCGAATAAGCCTCTTCTTCTCTATTCCACGCCACGTCAATTGCTAGGCAATAGCGCATCTACCATGTCTGTGCGAGACGTACCTCTGCAAAACGTGGCCGTTCGAACAAGCCTCCTCTTCTTCTCTACGCCACGCCACGTCAATTGCTAGGCAATAGCGCATCTACCATGTCTGTGCGAGACGTACCTCTGCAAAACGTGGCCGTTCGTATAAGCCTCTTCTTCTTCTCTGCGCCACGCCACGTCAATTGCTAGGCAATAGCGCATCTACCATGTCTGTGCGAGACGTACCTCTGCAAAACGTGGCCGTTCGAATAAGCCTCTTCTTCTCTGCGCCACGCCACGTCAATTGCTAGGCAATAGCGCATCTACCATGTCTGTGCGAGACGTACCTCTGCAAAACGTGGCCGTTCGAATAAGCCTCTTTTTCTACTCTACGCCACGCCACGTCAATTGCTAGGCAATAGCGCATCTACCATTTCTGTGCGAGACGTACCTCTGCAAAACGTGGCCGTTCGAATAAGCCTCTTCTTCTTCTCTGCGCCACGCCACGTCAATTGCTAGGCAATAGCGCATCTACCATGTCTGTGCGAGACGTACCTCTGCAAAACGTGGCCGTTCGTATAAGCCTCATCTTCTTCTCTGCGCCACGCTACGTCAATTGCTAGGCAATAGCGCATCTACCATGTCTGTGCTAGACGTACCTCTGCAAAACGTGGCCGTTCGAATAAGCCTCTTCTTCTTCTCTACGCCACGCCACGTCTATTGCTAGGCAATAGCGCATCTACCATGTCTGTGCGAGACGTACCTCTGCAAAACGTGGCCGTTCGAATAAGCCTCTTCTTCTTCTCTGCGCCACGCCACGTCAATTGCTAGGCAATAGCGCATCTACCATTTCTGTGCGAGACGTACCTCTGCAAAACGTGGCCGTTCGAATAAGCCTCTTCTTCTCTACGCCACGTCACGTCAATTGCTAGGCAATAGCGCATCTACCATGTCTGTGCGAGACGTACCTCTGCAAAACGTGGCCGTTCGAATAAGCCTCTTCTTCTTCTCTACGCCACGCCACGTCAATTGCTAGGCAATAGCGCATCTACCATGTCTGTGCGAGACGTACCTCTGCAAAACGCGGCCGTTCGAATAAGCCTCTTCTTCTTCTCTACGCCACGCCACGTCAATTGCTAGGCAATAGCGCATCTACCATTTCTGTGCGAGACGTACCTCTGCAAAACGTGGCCGTTCGAATAAGCCTCTTCTTCTCTACGCCACGCCACGTCAATTGCTAGGCAATAGCGCATCTACCATGTCTGTGCGAGACGTACCTCTGCAAAACGTGGCCCTTCGAATAAGCCTCTTCTTCTTCTCTACGCCACGTCACGTCAATTGCTAGGCAATAGCGCATCCACCATGTCTGTGCGAGACCTACCTCTGCAAAACGTGGCCGTTCGAACAAGCCTCCTCTTCTTCTCTACGCCACGCCACGTCAATTGCTAGGCAATAGCGCATCTACCATGTCTGTGCGAGACGTACCTCTGCAAAACGTGGCCGTTCGAATAAGCCTCTTCTTCTTCTCTACGCCACGCCACGTCAATTGCTAGGCAATAGCGCATCTACCATGTCTGTGCGAGACGTACCTCTGCAAAACGTGGCCGTTCGAATAAGCCTCTTCTTCTCTACGCCACGTCACGTCAATTGCTAGGCAATAGCGCATCTACCATGTCTGTGCGAGACGTACCTCTGCAAAACGTGGCCGTTCGAATAAGCCTCTTCTTCTTCTCAACGCCACGCCACGTCAATTGCTAGGCAATAGCGCATCTACAATGTCTGTGTGAGACGTACCTCTGCAAAACGTGGCCGTTCGAATAAGCCTCTTCTTCTTCTCTACGCCACGCCACGTCAATTGCTAGGCAATAGCGCATCTACCATTTCTGTGCGAGACGTACCTCTGCAAAACGTGGCCGTTCGAATAAGCCTCTTCTTCTCTACGCCACGCCCCGTCAATTGCTAGGCAATAGCGCATCTACCATGTCTGTGCGAGACGTACCTCTGCAAAACGTGGCCGTTCGAATAAGCCTCTTCTTCTTCTCTACGCCACGTCACGTCAATTGCTAGGCAATAGCGCATCTACCATGTCTGTGCGAGACGTACCTCTGCAAAACGTGGCCGTTCGAACAAGCCTCCCCTTCTTCTCTACGCCACGCCACGTCAATTGCTAGGCAATAGCGCATCTACCATGTCTGTGCGAGACGTACCTCTGCAAAACGTGGCCGTTCGAATAAGCCTCTTCTTCTTCTCTACGCCACGCCACGTCAATTGCTAGGCAATAGCGCATCTACCATGTCTGTGCGAGACGTACCTCTGCAAAACGTGGCCGTTCGTATAAGCCTCTTCTTCTCTACGCCACGCCACGTCAATTGCTAGGCAATAGCGCATCTACCATGTCTGTGCGAGACGTACCTCTGCAAAACGTTGCCGTTCGAATAAGCCTCTTCTTCTTCTCTATTCCACGCCACGTCAATTGCTAGGCAATAGCGCATCTACCATGTCTGTGCGAGACGTACCTCTGCAAAACGTGGCCGTTTGAACAAGCCTCCTCTTCTTCTCTACGCCACGCCACGTCAATTGCTAGGCAATAGCGCATCTACCATGTCTGTGCGAGACGTACCTCTGCAAAACGTGGCTGTTCGTATAAGCCTCTTCTTCTTCTCTGCGCCACGCCACGTCAATTGCTAGGCAATAGCACATCTACCATGTCTGTGCGAGACGTACCTCTGCAAAACGTGGCCGTTCGAATAAGCCTCTTCTTCTCTGCGCCACGCCACGTCAATTGCTAGGCAATAGCGCATCTACCATGTCTGTGCGAGACGTACCTCTGCAAAACGTGGCCGTTCGAATAAGCCTCTTCTTCTTCTCTACGCCACGCCACGTCAATTGCTAGGCAATAGCGCATCTACCATTTCTGTGCGAGACGTACCTCTGCAAAACGTGGCCGTTCGAATAAGCCTCTTCTTCTTCTCTGCGCCACGCCACGTCAATTGCTAGGCAATAGCGCATCTACCATGTCTGTGCGAGACGTACCTCTGCAAAACGTGGCCGTTCGTATAAGCCTCTTCTTCTTCTCTGCGCCACGCTACGTCAATTGCTAGGCAATAGCGCATCTACCATGTCTGTGCGAGACGTACCTCTGCAAAACGTGGCCGTTCGAATAAGCCTCTTCTTCTTCTCTACGCCACGCCACGTCTATTGCTAGGCAATAGCGCATCTACCATGTCTGTGCGAGACGTACCTCTGCAAAACGTGGCCGTTCGAATAAGCCTCTTCTTCTTCTCTGCGCCACGCCACGTCAATTGCTAGGCAATAGCGCATCTACCATTTCTGTGCGAGCCGTACCTCTGCAAAACGTGGCCGTTCGAATAAGCCTCTTCTTCTTCTCTGCGCCACGCCACGTTAATTGATAGGCAATAGCGCACCTACCATGTCTCTGCGAGACGTACCTCTGCAAAACGTGGCCGTTCGAATAAGCCTCTTCTTCTTCTCTACGCCACGCCACGTCAATTGCTAGGCAATAGCGCATCTACCATTTCTGTGCGAGACGTACCTCTTCAAAACGTGGCCGTTCGAATAAGCCTCTTCTTCTTCTCTGCGCCACGCCACGTCAATTGCTAGGCAATAGCGCATCTACCATGTCTGTGCGAGACGTACCTCTGCAAAACGTGGCCGTTCGAATAAGCCTCTTCTTCTTCTCTACGCCACGCCACGTCAATTGCTAGGCAATAGCGCATCTACCATGTCTGTGCGAGACGTACCTCTGTAAAACGTGGCCGTTCGTATAAGCCTCTTCTTCTTCTCTGCGCCACGCCACGTCAATTGCTAGGCAATAGCGCATCTACCATGTCTGGGCGAGACGTACCTCTGCAAAACGTGGCCGTTCGAATAAGCCTCTTCTTCTTCTCTGCGCCACGCCACGTCAATTGCTAGGCAATAGCGCATCTACCATGTCTGTGCGAGACGTACCTCTGCAAAACGTGGCCGTTCGAATAAGCCTCTTCTTCTTCTCTACGCCACGCCACGTCAATTGCTAGGCAATAGCGCATCTACCATTTCTGTGCGAGACGTACCTCTGCAAAACGTGGCTGTTCGAATAAGCCTCTTCTTCTTCTCTGCGCCACGCCACGTCAATTGCTAGGCAATAGCGCATCTACCATGTCTGGGCGAGACGTACCTCTGCAAAACGTTGCCGTTCGAATAAGCCTCTTCTTCTTCTCTATTCCACGCCACGTCAATTGCTAGGCAATAGCGCATCTACCATGTCTGTGCGAGACGTACCTCTGCAAAACGTGGCCGTTCGAACAAGCCTCCTCTTCTTCTCTACGCCACGCCACGTCAATTGCTAGGCAATAGCGCATCTACCATGTCTGTGCGAGACGTACCTCTGCAAAACGTGGCCGTTCGTATAAGCCTCTTCTTCTTCTCTGCGCCACGCCACGTCAATTGCTAGGCAATAGCGCATCTACCATGTCTGTGCGAGACGTACCTCTGCAAAACGTGGCCGTTCGAATAAGCCTCTTCTTCTCTGCGCCACGCCACGTCAATTGCTAGGCAATAGCGCATCTACCATGTCTGTGCGAGACGTACCTCTGCAAAACGTGGCCGTTCGAATAAGCCTCTTCTTCTTCTCTACGCCACGCCACGTCAATTGCTAGGCAATAGCGCATCTACCATTTCTGTGCGAGACGTACCTCTGCAAAACGTGGCCGTTCGAATAAGCCTCTTCTTCTTCTCTGCGCCACGCCACGTCAATTGCTAGGCAATAGCGCATCTACCATGTCTGTGCGAGACGTACCTCTGCAAAACGTGGCCGTTCGTATAAGCCTCTTCTTCTTCTCTGCGCCACGCTACGTCAATTGCTAGGCAATAGCGCATCTACCATGTCTGTGCTAGACGTACCTCTGCAAAACGTGGCCGTTCGAATAAGCCTCTTCTTCTTCTCTACGCCACGCCACGTCTATTGCTAGGCAATAGCGCATCTACCATGTCTGTGCGAGACGTACCTCTGCAAAACGTGGCCGTTCGAATAAGCCTCTTCTTCTTCTCTGCGCCACGCCACGTCAATTGCTAGGCAATAGCGCATCTACCATTTCTGTGCGAGCCGTACCTCTGCAAAACGTGGCCGTTCGAATAAGCCTCTTCTTCTTCTCTGCGCCACGCCACGTAAATTGATAGGCAATAGCGCACCTACCATGTCTCTGCGAGACGTACCTCTGCAAAACGTGGCCGTTCGAATAAGCCTCTTCTTCTTCTCTGCGCCACGCCACGTCAATTGCTAGGCAATAGCGCATCTACCATGTCTGTGCGAGACGAACCTCTGCAAAACGTGGCCGTTCGAATAAGCCTCTTCTTCTTCTCTACGCCACGCCACGTCAATTGCTAGGCAATAGCGCATCTACCATGTCTGTGCGAGACGTACCTCTGTAAAACGTGGCCGTTCGTATAAGCCTCTTCTTCTTCTCTGCGCCACGCCACGTCAATTGCTAGGCAATAGCGCATCTACCATTTCTGTGCGAGACGTACCTCTGCAAAACGTGGCCGTTTGAATAAGCCTCTTCTTCTCTACGCCACGCCACGTCAATTGCTAGGCAATAGCGCATCTACCATGTCTGTGCGAGACGTACCTCTGCAAAGCGTGGCCGTTCGTATAACCCTCTTCTTCTTCTATACGCCACGCCACGTCAATTTCTAGGCAATAGCGCATCTACCATGTCTGTGCGAGACGTACCTCTGCAAAACGAGGCCGTTCGAATAAGCCTCTTCTTCTTCTCTGCGCCACGCCACGTCAATTGCTAGGCAATAGCGCATCTACCATTTCTGTGCGAGACGTACCTCTGCAAAACGTGGCCGTTCGAATAAGCCTCTTCTTCTCTGCGCCACGTCACGTCAATTGCTAGGCAATAGCGCATCTACCATGTCTGTGCGAGACGTACCTCTGCAAAACGTGGCCGTTCGAATAAGCCTCTTCTTCTTCTCTACGCCACGCCACGTCAATTGCTAGGCAATAGCGCATCTACCATGTCTGTGCGAGACGTACCTCTGCAAAACGCGGCCGTTCGAATAAGCCTCTTCTTCTTCTCTACGCCACGCCACGTCAATTGCTAGGCAATAGCGCATCTACCATTTCTGTGCGAGACGTACCTCTGCAAAACGTGGCCGTTCGAATAAGCCTCTTCTTCTCTACGCCACGCCACGTCAATTGCTAGGCAATAGCGCATCTACCATGTGTGTGCGAGACGTACCTCTGCAAAACGTGGCCGTTCGAATAAGCCTCTTCTTCTTCTCTACGCCACGTCACGTCAATTGCTAGGCAATAGCGCATCCACCATGTCTGTGCGAGACCTACCTCTGCAAAACGTGGCCGTTCGAACAAGCTTCCTCTACTTCTCTACGCCACGCCACGTCAATTGCTAGGCAATAGCGCATCTACCATGTCTGTGCGAGACGTACCTCTGCAAAACGTGGCCGTTCGAATAAGCCTCTTCTTCTCTACGCCACGCCACGTCAATTGCTAGGCAATAGCGCATCTACCATGTCTGTGCGAGACGTACCTCTGCAAAACGTGGCCGTTCGAATAAGCCTCTTCTTCTCTACGCCACGTCACGTCAATTGCTAGGCAATAGCGCATCTACCATGTCTGTGCGAGACGTACCTCTGCAAAACGTGGCCGTTCGAATAAGCCTCTTCTTCTTCTCAACGCCACGCCACGTCAATTGCTAGGCAATAGCGCATCTACCATGTCTGTGTGAGACGTACCTCTGCAAAACGTGGCCGTTCGAATAAGCCTCTTCTTCTTCTCTACGCCACGCCACGTCAATTGCTAGGCAATAGCGCATCTACCATGTCTGTGCGAGACGTACCTCTGCAAAACGCGGCCGTTCGAATAAGCCTCTTCTTCTTCTCTGCGCCACACCACGTCAATTGCTAGGCAATAGCGCATCTACCATGTCTGTGCGAGACGTACCTCTGCAAAACGTGGCCGTTCGAATAAGCCTCTTCTTCTTCTCTACGCCACGCCTCGTCAATTGCTAGGCAATAGCGCATCTACCATTTCTGTGCGAGACGAACCTCTGCAAAACGTGGCCGTTCGAATAAGCCTCTTCTTCTCTACGCCACGCCACGTCAATTGCTAGGCAATAGCGCATCTACCATGTCTGTGCGAGACGTACCTCTGCAAAACGTGGCCGTTCGTATAACCCTCTTCTTCTTCTATACGCCACGCCACGTCAATTGCTAGGCAATAGCGCATCTACCATGTCTGTGCGAGACGTACCTCTGCAAAACGAGGCCGTTCGAATAAGCCTCCTCTTCTTCTCTGCGCCACGCCACGTCAATTGCTAGGCAATAGCGCATCTACCATTTCTGTGCGAGACGTACCTCTGCAAAACGTGGCCGTTCGAATAAGCCTCTTCTTCTCTACGCCACGTCACGTCAATTGCTAGGCAATAGCGCATCTACCATGTCTGTGCGAGACGTACCTCTGCAATACGTGGCCGTTCGAATAAGCCTCTTCTTCTTCTCTGCGCCACGCCACGTCAATTGCTAGGCAATAGCGCATCTACCATGTCTGTGCGAGACGTACCTCTGCAAAACGTGGCCGTTCGAATAAGCCTCTTCTTCTTCTCTGCGCCACGCCACGTCAATTGCTAGGCAATGGCGCATCTACCATGTCTGTGCGAGACGTACCTCTGCAAAACGTGGCCGTTCGAATAAGCCTCTTCTTCTTCTCTACGCCACGCCTCGTCAATTGCTAGGCAATAGCGCATCTACCATTTCTGTGCGAGACGTACCTCTGCAAAACGTGGCCGTTCGAATAAGCCTCTTCTTCTCTACGCCACGCCACGTCAATTGCTAGGCAATAGCGCATCTACCATGTCTGTGCGAGACGTACCTCTGCAAAACGTGGCCGTTCGTATAACCCTCTTCTTCTTCTATACGCCACGCCACGTCAATTGCTAGGCAATAGCGCATCTACCATGTCTGTGCGAGACGTACCTCTGCAAAACGAGGCCGTTCGAATAAGCCTCTTCTTCTTCTCTGCGCCACGCCACGTCAATTGCTAGGCAATAGCGCATCTACCATTTCTGTGCGAGACGTACCTCTGCAAAACGTGGCCGTTCGAATAAGCCTCTTCTTCTCTACGCCACGTCACGTCAATTGCTAGGCAATAGCGCATCTACCATGTCTGTGCGAGACGTACCTCTGCAAAATGTGGCCGTTCGAATAAGCCTCTTCTTCTTCTCTACGCCACGCCACGTCAATTGCTAGGCAATAGCGCATCTACCATGTCTGTGCGAGGCGTACCTCTGCAAAACGCGGCCGTTCGAATAAGCCTCTTCTTCTTCTCTACGCCACGCCACGTCAATTGCTAGGCAATAGCGCATCTACCATTTCTGTGCGAGACGTACCTCTGCAAAACGTGGCCGTTCGAATAAGCCTCTTCTTCTCTACGCCACGCCACGTCAATTGCTAGGCAATAGCGCATCTACCATGTCTGTGCGAGACGTACCTCTGCAAAACGTGGCCGTTCGAATAAGCCTCTTCTTCTTCTCTACGCCACGTCACGTCAATTGCTAGGCAATAGCGCATCCACCATGTCTGTGCGAGACCTACCTCTGCAAAACGTGGCCGTTCGAACAAGCCTCCTCTTCTTCTCTACGCCACGCCACGTCAATTGCTAGGCAATAGCGCATCTACCATGTCTGTGCGAGACGTACCTCTGCAAAACGTGGCCGTTCGAATAAGCCTCTTCTTCTTCTCTACGCCACGCCACGTCAATTGCTAGGCAATAGCGCATCTACCATGTCTGTGCGAGACGTACCTCTGCAAAACGTGGCCGTTCGAATAAGCCTCTTCTTCTCTACGCCACGTCACGTCAATTGCTAGGCAATAGCGCATCTACCATGTCTGTGCGAGACGTACCTCTGCAAAACGTGGCCGTTCGAATAAGCCTCTTCTTCTTCTCAACGCCACGCCACGTCAATTGCTAGGCAATAGCGCATCTACAATGTCTGTGTGAGACGTACCTCTGCAAAACGTGGCCGTTCGAATAAGCCTCTTCTTCTTCTCTACGCCACGCCACGTCAATTGCTAGGCAATAGCGCATCTACCATTTCTGTGCGAGACGTACCTCTGCAAAACGTGGCCGTTCGAATAAGCCTCTTCTTCTCTACGCCACGCCCCGTCAATTGCTAGGCAATAGCGCATCTACCATGTCTGTGCGAGACGTACCTCTGCAAAACGTGGCCGTTCGAATAAGCCTCTTCTTCTTCTCTACGCCACGTCACGTCAATTGCTAGGCAATAGCGCATCTACCATGTCTGTGCGAGACGTACCTCTGCAAAACGTGGCCGTTCGAACAAGCCTCCCCTTCTTCTCTACGCCACGCCACGTCAATTGCTAGGCAATAGCGCATCTACCATGTCTGTGCGAGACGTACCTCTGCAAAACGTGGCCGTTCGAATAAGCCTCTTCTTCTTCTCTACGCCACGTCACGTCAATTGCTAGGCAATAGCGCATCCACCATGTCTGTGCGAGACCTACCTCTGCAAAACGTGGCCGTTCGAACAAGCCTCCTCTTCTTCTCTACGCCACGCCACGTCAATTGCTAGGCAATAGCGCATCTACCATGTCTGTGCGAGACGTACCTCTGCAAAACGTGGCCGTTCGAATAAGCCTCTTCTTCTTCTCTACGCCACGCCACGTCAATTGCTAGGCAATAGCGCATCTACCATGTCTGTGCGAGACGTACCTCTGCAAAACGTGGCCGTTCGAATAAGCCTCTTCTTCTCTACGCCACGTCACGTCAATTGCTAGGCAATAGCGCATCTACCATGTCTGTGCGAGACGTACCTCTGCAAAACGTGGCCGTTCGAATAAGCCTCTTCTTCTTCTCAACGCCACGCCACGTCAATTGCTAGGCAATAGCGCATCTACAATGTCTGTGTGAGACGTACCTCTGCAAAACGTGGCCGTTCGAATAAGCCTCTTCTTCTTCTCTACGCCACGCCACGTCAATTGCTAGGCAATAGCGCATCTACCATTTCTGTGCGAGACGTACCTCTGCAAAACGTGGCCGTTCGAATAAGCCTCTTCTTCTCTACGCCACGCCCCGTCAATTGCTAGGCAATAGCGCATCTACCATGTCTGTGCGAGACGTACCTCTGCAAAACGTGGCCGTTCGAATAAGCCTCTTCTTCTTCTCTACGCCACGTCACGTCAATTGCTAGGCAATAGCGCATCTACCATGTCTGTGCGAGACGTACCTCTGCAAAACGTGGCCGTTCGAACAAGCCTCCCCTTCTTCTCTACGCCACGCCACGTCAATTGCTAGGCAATAGCGCATCTACCATGTCTGTGCGAGACGTACCTCTGCAAAACGTGGCCGTTCGAATAAGCCTCTTCTTCTTCTCTACGCCACGCCACGTCAATTGCTAGGCAATAGCGCATCTACCATGTCTGTGCGAGACGTACCTCTGCAAAACGTGGCCGTTCGTATAAGCCTCTTCTTCTCTACGCCACGCCACGTCAATTGCTAGGCAATAGCGCATCTACCATGTCTGTGCGAGACGTACCTCTGCAAAACGTTGCCGTTCGAATAAGCCTCTTCTTCTTCTCTATTCCACGCCACGTCAATTGCTAGGCAATAGCGCATCTACCATGTCTGTGCGAGACGTACCTCTGCAAAACGTGGCCGTTCGAATAAGCCTCTTCTTCTTCTCTGCGCCACGCCACGTCAACTGCTAGGCAATAGCGCATCTACCATTTCTGTGCGAGCCGTACCTCTGCAAAACGTGGCCGTTCGAAAAAGCCTCTTCTTCTTCTCTGCGCCACGCCACGTTAATTGATAGGCAATAGCGCACCTACCATGTCTCTGCGAGACGTACCTCTGCAAAACGTGGCCGTTCGAATAAGCCTCTTCTTCTTCTCTACGCCACGCCACGTCAATTGCTAGGCAATAGCGCATCTACCATTTCTGTGCGAGACGTACCTCTTCAAAACGTGGCCGTTCGAATAAGCCTCTTCTTCTTCTCTGCGCCACGCCACGTCAATTGCTAGGCAATAGCGCATCTACCATGTCTGTGCGAGACGTACCTCTGCAAAACGTGGCCGTTCGAATAAGCCTCTTCTTCTTCTCTACGCCACGCCACGTCAATTGCTAGGCAATAGCGCATCTACCATGTCTGTGCGAGACGTACCTCTGTAAAACGTGGCCGTTCGTATAAGCCTCTTCTTCTTCTCTGCGCCACGCCACGTCAATTGCTAGGCAATAGCGCATCTACCATGTCTGGGCGAGACGTACCTCTGCAAAACGTGGCCGTTCGAATAAGCCTCTTCTTCTTCTCTGCGCCACGCCACGTCAATTGCTAGGCAATAGCGCACCTACCATATCTGTGCGAGACGTACCTCTGCAAAACGTGGCCATTCGAATAAGCCTCTTCTTCTTCTCTACGCCACGCCACGTCAATTGCTAGGCAATAGCGCATCTACCATTTCTGTGCGAGACGTACCTCTGCAAAACGTGGCTGTTCGAATAAGCCTCTTCTTCTTCTCTGCGCCACGCCACGTCAATTGCTAGGCAATAGCGCATCTACCATGTCTGGGCGAGACGTACCTCTGCAAAACGTTGCCGTTCGAATAAGCCTCATCTTCTTCTCTATTCCACGCCACGTCAATTGCTAGGCAATAGCGCATCTACCATGTCTGTGCGAGACGTACCTCTGCAAAACGTGGCCGTTCGAACAAGCCTCCTCTTCTTCTCTACGCCACGCCACGTCAATTGCTAGGCAATAGCGCATCTACCATGTCTGTGCGAGACGTACCTCTGCAAAACGTGGCCGTTCGTATAAGCCTCTTCTTCTTCTCTGCGCCACGCCACGTCAATTGCTAGGCAATAGCGCATCTACCATGTCTGTGCGAGACGTACCTCTGCAAAACGTGGCCGTTCGAATAAGCCTCTTCTTCTCTGCGCCACGCCACGTCAATTGCTAGGCAATAGCGCATCTACCATGTCTGTGCGAGACGTACCTCTGCAAAACGTGGCCGTTCGAATAAGCCTCTTCTTCTTCTCTACGCCACGCCACGTCAATTGCTAGGCAATAGCGCATCTACCATTTCTGTGCGAGACGTACCTCTGCAAAACGTGGCCGTTCGAATAAGCCTCTTCTTCTTCTCTGCGCCACGCCACGTCAATTGCTAGGCAATAGCGCATCTACCATGTCTGTGCGAGACGTACCTCTGCAAAACGTTGCCGTTCGAATAAGCCTCTTCTTCTTCTCTATTCCACGCCACGTCAATTGCTAGGCAATAGCGCATCTACCATGTCTGTGCGAGACGTACCTCTGCAAAACGTGGCCGTTCGAATAAGCCTCTTCTTCTTCTCTACGCCACGCCACGTCTATTGCTAGGCAATAGCGCATCTACCATGTCTGTGCGAGACGTACCTCTGCAAAACGTGGCCGTTCGAATAAGCCTCTTCTTCTTCTCTGCGCCACGCCACGTCAATTGCTAGGCAATAGCGCATCTACCATTTCTGTGCGAGCCGTACCTCTGCAAAACGTGGCCGTTCGAATAAGCCTCTTCTTCTTCTCTGCGCCACGCCACGTTAATTGATAGGCAATAGCGCACCTACCATGTCTCTGCGAGACGTACCTCTGCAAAACGTGGCCGTTCGAATAAGCCTCTTCTTCTTCTCTACGCCACGCCACGTCAATTGCTAGGCAATAGCGCATCTACCATTTCTGTGCGAGACGTACCTCTTCAAAACGTGGCCGTTCGAATAAGCCTCTTCTTCTTCTCTGCGCCACGCCACGTCAATTGCTAGGCAATAGCGCATCTACCATGTCTGTGCGAGACGTACCTCTGCAAAACGTGGCCGTTCGAATAAGCCTCTTCTTCTTCTCTACGCCACGCCACGTCAATTGCTAGGCAATAGCGCATCTACCATGTCTGTGCGAGACGTACCTCTGTAAAACGTGGCCGTTCGTATAAGCCTCTTCTTCTTCTCTGCGCCACGCCACGTCAATTGCTAGGCAATAGCGCATCTACCATGTCTGGGCGAGACGTACCTCTGCAAAACGTGGCCGTTCGAATAAGCCTCTTCTTCTTCTCTGCGCCACGCCACGTCAATTGCTAGGCAATAGCGCATCTACCATATCTGTGCGAGACGTACCTCTGCAAAACGTGGCCGTTCGAATAAGCCTCTTCTTCTTCTCTACGCCACGCCACGTCAATTGCTAGGCAATAGCGCATCTACCATTTCTGTGCGAGACGTACCTCTGCAAAACGTGGCTGTTCGAATAAGCCTCTTCTTCTTCTCTGCGCCACGCCACGTCAATTGCTAGGCAATAGCGCATCTACCATGTCTGGGCGAGACGTACCTCTGCAAAACGTTGCCGTTCGAATAAGCCTCTTCTTCTTCTCTATTCCACGCCACGTCAATTGCTAGGCAATAGCGCATCTACCATGTCTGTGCGAGACGTACCTCTGCAAAACGTGGCCGTTCGAACAAGCCTCCTCTTCTTCTCTACGCCACGCCACGTCAATTGCTAGGCAATAGCGCATCTACCATGTCTGTGCGAGACGTACCTCTGCAAAACGTGGCCGTTCGTATAAGCCTCTTCTTCTTCTCTGCGCCACGCCACGTCAATTGCTAGGCAATAGCGCATCTACCATGTCTGTGCGAGACGTACCTCTGCAAAACGTGGCCGTTCGAATAAGCCTCTTCTTCTCTGCGCCACGCCACGTCAATTGCTAGGCAATAGCGCATCTACCATGTCTGTGCGAGACGTACCTCTGCAAAACGTGGCCGTTCGAATAAGCCTCTTCTTCTTCTCTACGCCACGCCACGTCAATTGCTAGGCAATAGCGCATCTACCATTTCTGTGCGAGACGTACCTCTGCAAAACGTGGCCGTTCGAATAAGCCTCTTCTTCTTCTCTGCGCCACGCCACGTCAATTGCTAGGCAATAGCGCATCTACCATGTCTGTGCGAGACGTACCTCTGCAAAACGTGGCCGTTCGTATAAGCCTCTTCTTCTTCTCTGCGCCACGCTACGTCAATTGCTAGGCAATAGCGCATCTACCATGTCTGTGCTAGACGTACCTCTGCAAAACGTGGCCGTTCGAATAAGCCTCTTCTTCTTCTCTACGCCACGCCACGTCTATTGCTAGGCAATAGCGCATCTACCATGTCTGTGCGAGACGTACCTCTGCAAAACGTGGCCGTTCGAATAAGCCTCTTCTTCTTCTCTGCGCCACGCCACGTCAATTGCTAGGCAATAGCGCATCTACCATTTCTGTGCGAGCCGTACCTCTGCAAAACGTGGCCGTTCGAATAAGCCTCTTCTTCTTCTCTGCGCCACGCCACGTAAATTGATAGGCAATAGCGCACCTACCATGTCTCTGCGAGACGTACCTCTGCAAAACGTGGCCGTTCGAATAAGCCTCTTCTTCTTCTCTGCGCCACGCCACGTCAATTGCTAGGCAATAGCGCATCTACCATGTCTGTGCGAGACGTACCTCTGCAAAACGTGGCCGTTCGAATAAGCCTCTTCTTCTTCTCTACGCCACGCCACGTCAATTGCTAGGCAATAGCGCATCTACCATGTCTGTGCGAGACGTACCTCTGTAAAACGTGGCCGTTCGTATAAGCCTCTTCTTCTTCTCTGCGCCACGCCACGTCAATTGCTAGGCAATAGCGCATCTACCATGTCTGGGCGAGACGTACCTCTTCAAAACGTGGCCGTTCGAATAAGCCTCTTCTTCTTCTCTGCGCCACGCCACGTCAATTGCTAGGCAATAGCGCATCTACCATGTCTGTGCGAGACGTACCTCTGCAAAACGTGGCCGTTCGAATAAGCCTCTTCTTCTTCTCTACGCCACGCCACGTCAATTGCTAGGCAATAGCGCATCTACCATGTCTGTGCGAGACGTACCTCTGTAAAACGTGGCCGTTCGTATAAGCCTCTTCTTCTTCTCTGCGCCACGCCACGTCAATTGCTAGGCAATAGCGCATCTACCATGTCTGGGCGAGACGTACCTCTGCAAAACGTGGCCGTTCGGATAAGCCTCTTCTTCTTCTCTGCGCCACGCCACGTCAATTGCTAGGCAATAGCGCATCTACCATGTCTGTGCGAGACGTACCTCTGCAAAACGTGGCCGTTCGAATAAGCCTCTTCTTCTTCTCTACGCCACGCCACGTCAATTGCTAGGCAATAGCGCATCTACCATTTCTGTGCGAGATGTACCTCTGCAAAACGTGGCCGTTCGAATAAGCCTCTTCTTCTTCTCTGCGCCACGCCACGTCAATTGCTAGGCAATAGCGCATCTACCATGTCTGTGCGAGACGTACCTCTGCAAAACGTGGCCTTTCGAATAAGCCTCTTCTTCTTCTCTGCGCCACGCCACGTCAATTGCTAGGCAATAGCGCATCTACCATGTCTGTGCGAGACGTACCTCTGCAAAACGTGGCCGTTCGAATAAGCCTCTTCTTCTTCTCTACGCCACGCCGCGTCAATTGCTAGGCAATAGCGCATCTACCATTTCTGTGCGAGACGTACCTCTGCAAAACGTGGCCGTTCGAATAAGCCTCTTCTTCTCTACGCCACGCCACGTCAATTGCTAGGCAATAGCGCATCTACCATGTCTGTGCAAGACGTACCTCTGCAAAACGTGGCCGTTCGTATAACCCTCTTCTTCTTCTATACGCTACGCCACGTCAATTGCTAGGCAATAGCGCATCTACCATGTCTGTGCGAGACGTACCTCTGCAAAACGTGGACGTTCGAATAAGCCTCTCCTTCTCTGCGCCACGCCACGTCAATTGCTAGGCAATAGCGCATCTACCATGCCTGTGCGAGACGTACCTCTGCAAAACGTGGCCGTTCGTATAAGCCTCTTCTTCTCTACGCCACGCCACGTCAATTGCTAGGCGATAGCGCATCTACCATGTCTGTGCGAGACGTACCTCTGCAAAACGTGGCCGTTCGAATAAGCCTCTTCTTCTTCTCTACGCCACGTCACGTCAATTGCTAGGCAATAGCGCATCTACCATGTCTGTGCGAGACGTACCTCTGCAAAATATGGCCGTTCGAACAAGCCTCCTCTTCTTCTCTACGCCACGCCACGTCAATTGCTAGGCAATAGCGCATCTACCATGTCTGTGCGAGACGTACCTCTGCAAAACGTGGCCGTTCGAACAAGCCTCCTCTTCTTCTCTACGCCACGCCACGTCAATTGCTAGGCAATAGCGCATCTACCATGTCTGTGCGACACGTACCTCTGCAAAACGTGGCCGTTCGAATAAGCCTCTTCTTCTTCTCTACGCCACGCCACGTCAATTGCTAGGCAATAGCGCATCTACCATGTCTGTGCGAGACGTACCTCTGCAAAACGTGGCCGTTCGAATAAGCCTCTTCTTCTTCTCTACGCCACGCCACGTCAATTGCTAGGCAATAGCGCATCTACCATGTCTGTGCGAGACGTACCTCTGTAAAACGTGGCCGTTCGTATAAGCCTCTTCTTCTTCTCTGCGCCACGCCACGTCAATTGCTAGGCAATAGCGCATCTACCATGTCTGGGCGAGACGTACCTCTTCAAAACGTGGCCGTTCGAATAAGCCTCTTCTTCTTCTCTGCGCCACGCCACGTCAATTGCTAGGCAATAGCGCATCTACCATGTCTGTGCGAGACGTACCTCTGCAAAACGTGGCCGTTCGAATAAGCCTCTTCTTCTTCTCTACGCCACGCCACGTCAATTGCTAGGCAATAGCGCATCTACCATGTCTGTGCGAGACGTACCTCTGTAAAACGTGGCCGTTCGTATAAGCCTCTTCTTCTTCTCTGCGCCACGCCACGTCAATTGCTAGGCAATAGCGCATCTACCATGTCTGGGCGAGACGTACCTCTGCAAAACGTGGCCGTTCGGATAAGCCTCTTCTTCTTCTCTGCGCCACGCCACGTCAATTGCTAGGCAATAGCGCATCTACCATGTCTGTGCGAGACGTACCTCTGCAAAACGTGGCCGTTCGAATAAGCCTCTTCTTCTTCTCTACGCCACGCCACGTCAATTGCTAGGCAATAGCGCATCTACCATTTCTGTGCGAGATGTACCTCTGCAAAACGTGGCCGTTCGAATAAGCCTCTTCTTCTTCTCTGCGCCACGCCACGTCAATTGCTAGGCAATAGCGCATCTACCATGTCTGTGCGAGACGTACCTCTGCAAAACGTGGCCTTTCGAATAAGCCTCTTCTTCTTCTCTGCGCCACGCCACGTCAATTGCTAGGCAATAGCGCATCTACCATGTCTGTGCGAGACGTACCTCTGCAAAACGTGGCCGTTCGAATAAGCCTCTTCTTCTTCTCTACGCCACGCCGCGTCAATTGCTAGGCAATAGCGCATCTACCATTTCTGTGCGAGACGTACCTCTGCAAAACGTGGCCGTTCGAATAAGCCTCTTCTTCTCTACGCCACGCCACGTCAATTGCTAGGCAATAGCGCATCTACCATGTCTGTGCGAGACGTACCTCTGCAAAACGTGGCCGTTCGAACAAGCCTCCTCTTCTTCTCTACGCCACGCCACGTCAATTGCTAGGCAATAGCGCATCTACCATGTCTGTGCGACACGTACCTCTGCAAAACGTGGCCGTTCGAATAAGCCTCTTCTTCTTGTCTACGCCACGCCACGTCAATTGCTAGGCAATAGCGCATCTACCATGTCTGTGCGAGACGTACCTCTGCAAAACGTGGCCGTTCGAACAAGCCTCCTCTTCTTCTCTACGCCACGCCACGTCAATTGCTAGGCAATAGCGCATCTACCATGTCTGTGCGAGACGTACCTCTGCAAAACGTGGCCGTTCGAATAAGCCTCTTCTTCTTCTCTACGCCACGCCACGTCAATTGCTAGGCAATAGCGCATCTACCATGTCTGTGCGAGACGTACCTCTGCAAAACGTGGCCGTTCGTATAAGCCTCTTCTTCTCTACGCCACGCCACGTCAATTGCTAGGCAATAGCGCATCTACCATGTCTGTGCGAGACGTACCTCTGCAAAACGTTGCAGTTCGAATAAGTCTCTTCTTCTTCTCTACGCCACGCCACGTCAATTGCTAGGCAATAGCGCATCTACCATGTCTGTGCGAGACGTACCTCTGCAAAACGTGGCCGTTCGAATAAGCCTCTTCTTCTTCTCTGCGCCACGCCACGTCAATTGCTAGGCAATAGCGCATCTACCATGTCTGTGCGAGACGTACCTCTGCAAAACGTGGCCGTTCGAATAAGCCTCTTCTTCTTCTCTGCGCCACGCCACGTCAATTGCTAGGCAATAGCGCATCTACCATGTCTGTGCGAGACGTACCTCTGCAAAACGTGGCCGTTCGAATAAGCCTCTTCTTCTTCTCTGCGCCACGCCACGTCAATTGCTAGGCAATAGCGCATCTACCATGTCTGTGCGAGACGTACCTCTGCAAAACGTGGCCGTTCGAATAAGCCTCTTCTTCTTCTCTACGCCACGCCGCGTCAATTGCTAGGCAATAGCGCATCTACCATTTCTGTGCGAGACGTACCTCTGCAAAACGTGGCCGTTCGAATAAGCCTCTTCTTCTCTACGCCACGCCACGTCAATTGCTAGGCAATAGCGCATCTACCATGTCTGTGCGAGACGTACCTCTGCAAAACGTGGCCGTTCGTACAAGCCTCTTCTTCTTCTCTACGCCACGCCACGTCAATTGCTAGGCAATAGCGCGTCTACCATTTCTGTGCGAGATGTACCTCTGCAAAACGTGGCCGTTCGAATAAGCCTCTTCTTCTTCTCTGCGCCACGCCACGTCAATTGCTAGGCAATAGCGCATCTACCATGTCTGTGCGAGACGTACCTCTGCAAAACGTGGCCTTTCGAATAAGCCTCTTCTTCTTCTCTGCGCCACGCCACGTCAATTGCTAGGCAATAGCGCATCTACCATGTCTGTGCGAGACGTACCTCTGCAAAACGTGGCCGTTCGAATAAGCCTCTTCTTCTTCTCTACGCCACGCCGCGTCAATTGCTAGGCAATAGCGCATCTACCATTTCTGTGCGAGGCGTACCTCTGCAAAACGTGGCCGTTCGAATAAGCCTCTTCTTCTCTACGCCACGCCACGTCAATTGCTAGGCAATAGCGCATCTACCATGTCTGTGCAAGACGTACCTCTGCAAAACGTGGCCGTTCGTATAACCCTCTTCTTCTTCTATACGCCACGCCACGTCAATTGCTAGGCAATAGCGCATCTACCATGTCTGTGCGAGACGTACCTCTGCAAAACGTGGACGTTCGAATAAGCCTCTTCTTCTCTGCGCCACGCCACGTCAATTGCTAGGCAATAGCGCATCTACCATGCCTGTGCGAGACGTACCTCTGCAAAACGTGGCCGTTCGTATAAGCCTCTTCTTCTCTACGCCACGCCACGTCAATTGCTAGGCGATAGCGCATCTACCATGTCTGTGCGAGACGTACCTCTGCAAAACGTGGCCGTTCGAATAAGCCTCTTCTTCTTCTCTACGCCACGTCACGTCAATTGCTAGGCAATAGCGCATCTACCATGTCTGTGCGAGACGTAGCTCTGCAAAATATGGCCGTTCGAACAAGCCTCCTCTTCTTCTCTACGCCACGCCACGTCAATTGCTAGGCAATAGCGCATCTACCATGTCTGTGCGAGACGTACCTCTGCAAAACGTGGCCGTTCGAACAAGCCTCCTCTTCTTCTCTACGCCACGCCACGTCAATTGCTAGGCAATAGCGCATCTACCATGTCTGTGCGACACGTACCTCTGCAAAACGTGGCCGTTCGAATAAGCCTCTTCTTCTTCTCTACGCCACGCCACGTCAATTGCTAGGCAATAGCGCATCTACCATGTCTGTGCGAGACGTACCTCTGCAAAACGTGGCCGTTCGAACAAGCCTCCTCTTCTTCTCTACGCCACGCCACGTCAATTGCTAGGCAATAGCGCATCTACCATGTCTGTGCGAGACGTACCTCTGCAAAACGTGGCCGTTCGAATAAGCCTCTTCTTCTTCTCTACGCCACGCCACGTCAATTGCTAGGCAATAGCGCATCTACCATGTCTGTGCGAGACGTACCTCTGCAAAACGTGGCCGTTCGTATAAGCCTCTTCTTCTCTACGCCACGCCACGTCAATTGCTAGGCAATAGCGCATCTACCATGTCTGTGCGAGACGTACCTCTGCAAAACGTTGCCGTTCGAATAAGCCTCTTCTTCTTCTCTACGCCACGCCACGTCAATTGCTAGGCAATAGCGCATCTACCATGTCTGTGCGAGACGTACCTCTGCAAAACGTGGCCGTTCGAATAAGCCTCTTCTTCTTCTCTGCGCCACGCCACGTCAATTGCTAGGCAATAGCGCATCTACCATGTCTGTGCGAGACGTACCTCTGCAAAACGTGGCCGTTCGAATAAGCCTCTTCTTCTTCTCTGCGCCACGCCACGTCAATTGCTAGGCAATAGCGCATCTACCATGTCTGTGCGAGACGTACCTCTGCAAAACGTGGCCGTTCGAATAAGCCTCTTCTTCTTCTCTGCGCCACGCCACGTCAATTGCTAGGCAATAGCGCATCTACCATGTCTGTGCGAGACGTACCTCTGCAAAACGTGGCCGTTCGAATAAGCCTCTTCTTCTTCTCTACGCCACGCCGCGTCAATTGCTAGGCAATAGCGCATCTACCATTTCTGTGCGAGACGTACCTCTGCAAAACGTGGCCGTTCGAATAAGCCTCTTCTTCTCTACGCCACGCCACGTCAATTGCTAGGCAATAGCGCATCTACCATGTCTGTGCGAGACGTACCTCTGCAAAACGTGGCCGTTCGTATAACCCTCTTCTTCTTCTATACGCCACGCCACGTCAATTGCTAGGCAATAGCGCATCTACCATGTCTGTGCGAGACGTACCTCTGCAAAACGTGGCCGTTCGAATAAGCCTCTTCTTCTTCTCTGCGCCACGCCACGTCAATTGCTAGGCAATAGCGCATCTACCATGTCTGTGCGAGACGTACCTCTGCAAAACGTGGCCGTTCGAATAAGCCTCTTCTTCTTCTCTGCGCCACGCCACGTCAATTGCTAGGCAATAGCGCATCTACCATGTCTGTGCGAGACGTACCTCTGCAAAACGTGGCCGTTCGAACAAGCCTCCTCTTCTTCTCTACGCCACGCCACGTCAATTGCTAGGCAATAGCGCATCTACCATGTCTGTGCGACACGTACCTCTGCAAAACGTGGCCGTTCGAATGAGCCTCTTCTTCTTCTCTACGCCACGCCACGTCAATTGCTAGGCAATAGCGCATCTACCATGTCTGTGCGAGACGTACCTCTGCAAAACGTGGCCGTTCGAACAAGCCTCCTCTTCTTCTCTACGCCACGCCACGTCAATTGCTAGGCAATAGCGCATCTACCATGTCTGTGCGAGACGTACCTCTGCAAAACGTGGCCGTTCGAATAAGCCTCTTCTTCTTCTCTACGCCACGCCACGTCAATTGCTAGGCAATAGCGCATCTACCATGTCTGTGCGAGACGTACCTCTGCAAAACGTGGCCGTTCGTATAAGCCTCTTCTTCTCTACGCCACGCCACGTCAATTGCTAGGCAATAGCGCATCTACCATGTCTGTGCGAGACGTACCTCAGCAAAACGTTGCCGTTCGAATAAGCCTCTTCTTCTTCTCTACGCCACGCCACGTCAATTGCTAAGCAATAGCGCATCTACCATGTCTGTGCGAGACGTACCTCTGCAAAACGTGGCCGTTCGAATAAGCCTCTTCTTCTTCTCTGCGCCACGCCACGTCAATTGCTAGGCAATAGCGCATCTACCATGTCTGTGCGAGACGTACCTCTGCAAAACGTGGCCGTTCGAATAAGCCTCTTCTTCTTCTCTACGCCACGTCACGTCAATTGCTAGGCAATAGCGCATCTACCATGTCTGTGCGAGACGTACCTCTGCAAAACGTGGCCGTTCGAATAAGCCTCTTCTTTTTCTCTACGCCACGCCACGTCAATTGCTAGGCAATAGCGCATCTACCATGTCTGTGCGAGACGTACCTCTGCAAAACGTGGCCGTTCGTATAAGCCTCTTCTTCTCTACGCCACGCCACGTCAATTGCTAGGCAATAGCGCATCTACCATGTCTGTGCGAGACGTACCTCTGCAAAACGTTGCCGTTCGAATAAGCCTCTTCTTCTTCTCTACGCCACGCCACGTCAATTGCTAGGCAATAGCGCATCTACCATGTCTGTGCGAGACGTACCTCTGCAAAACGTGGCCGTTCGAATAAGCCTCTTCTTCTTCTCTGCGCCACGCCACGTCAATTGCTAGGCAATAGCGCATCTACCATGTCTGTGCGAGACGTACCTCTGCAAAACGTGGCCGTTCGAATAAGCCTCTTCTTCTTCTCTGCGCCACGCCACGTCAATTGCTAGGCAATAGCGCATCTACCATGTCTGTGCGAGACGTACCTCTGCAAAACGTGGCCGTTCGAATAAGCCTCTTCTTCTTCTCTGCGCCACGCCACGTCAATTGCTAGGCAATAGCGCATCTACCATGTCTGTGCGAGACGTACCTCTGCAAAACGTGGCCGTTCGAATAAGCCTCTTCTTCTTCTCTGCGCCACGCCACGTCAATTGCTAGGCAATAGCGCATCTACCATGTCTGTGCGAGACGTACCTCTGCAAAACGTGGCCGTTCGAATAAGCCTCTTCTTCTTCTCTACGCCACGTCACGTCAATTGCTAGGCAATAGCGCATCTACCATGTCTGTGCGAGACGTACCTCTGCAAAACGTGGCCGTTCGAATAAGCCTCTTCTTCTTCTCTACGCCACGCCACGTCAATTGCTAGGCAATAGCGCATCTACCATGTCTGTGCGAGACGTACCTCTGCAAAACGTGGCCGTTCGTATAAGCCTCTTCTTCTCTACGCCACGCCACGTCAATTGCTAGGCAATAGCGCATCTACCATGTCTGTGCGAGACGTACCTCTGCAAAACGTTGCCGTTCGAATAAGCCTCTTCTTCTTCTCTGCGCCACGCCACGTCAATTGCTAGGCAATAGCGCATCTACCATGTCTGTGCGAGACGTACCTCAGCAAAACGTTGCCGTTCGAATAAGCCTCTTCTTCTTCTCTACGCCACGCCACGTCAATTGCTAGGCAATAGCGCATCTACCATGTCTGTGCGAGACGTACCTCTGCAAAACGTGGCCGTTCGAATAAGCCTCTTCTTCTTCTCTGCGCCACGCCACGTCAATTGCTAGGCAATAGCGCATCTACCATGTCTGTGCGAGACGTACCTCTGCAAAACGTGGCCGTTCGAATAAGCCTCTTCTTCTTCTCTACGCCACGTCACGTCAATTGCTAGGCAATAGCGCATCTACCATGTCTGTGCGAGACGTACCTCTGCAAAACGTGGCCGTTCGAATAAGCCTCTTCTTCTTCTCTACGCCACGCCACGTCAATTGCTAGGCAATAGCGCATCTACCATGTCTGTGCGAGACGTACCTCTGCAAAACGTGGCCGTTCGTATAAGCCTCTTCTTCTCTACGCCACGCCACGTCAATTGCTAGGCAATAGCGCATCTACCATGTCTGTGCGAGACGTACCTCTGCAAAACGTTGCCGTTCGAATAAGCCTCTTCTTCTTCTCTACGCCACGCCACGTCAATTGCTAGGCAATAGCGCATCTACCATGTCTGTGCGAGACGTACCTCTGCAAAACGTGGCCGTTCGAATAAGCCTCTTCTTCTTCTCTGCGCCACGCCACGTCAATTGCTAGGCAATAGCGCATCTACCATGTCTGTGCGAGACGTACCTCTGCAAAACGTGGCCGTTCGAATAAGCCTCTTCTTCTTCTCTGCGCCACGCCACGTCAATTGCTAGGCAATAGCGCATCTACCATGTCTGTGCGAGACGTACCTCTGCAAAACGTGGCCGTTCGAATAAGCCTCTTCTTCTTCTCTACGCCACGCCGCGTCAATTGCTAGGCAATAGCGCATCTACCATTTCTGTGCGAGACGTACCTCTGCAAAACGTGGCCGTTCGAATAAGCCTCTTCTTCTCTACGCCACGCCACGTCAATTGCTAGGCAATAGCGCATCTACCATGTCTGTGCGAGACGTACCTCTGCAAAACGTGGCCGTTCGTATAACCCTCTTCTTCTTCTATACGCCACGCCACGTCAATTGCTAGGCAATAGCGCATCTACCATGTCTGTGCGAGACGTACCTCTGCAAAACGTGGCCGTTCGAATAAGCCTCTTCTTCTTCTCTGCGCCACGCCACGTCAATTGCTAGGCAATAGCGCATCTACCATGTCTGTGCGAGACGTACCTCTGCAAAACGTGGCCGTTCGAATAAGCCTCTTCTTCTTCTCTGCGCCACGCCACGTCAATTGCTAGGCAATAGCGCATCTACCATGTCTGTGCGAGACGTACCTCTGCAAAACGTGGCCGTTCGAACAAGCCTCCTCTTCTTCTCTACGCCACGCCACGACAATTGCTAGGCAATAGCGCATCTACCATGTCTGTGCGACACGTACCTCTGCAAAACGTGGCCGTTCGAATGAGCCTCTTCTTCTTCTCTACGCCACGCCACGTCAATTGCTAGGCAATAGCGCATCTACCATGTCTGTGCGAGACGTACCTCTGCAAAACGTGGCCGTTCGAACAAGCCTCCTCTTCTTCTCTACGCCACGCCACGTCAATTGCTAGGCAATAGCGCATCTACCATGTCTGTGCGAGACGTACCTCTGCAAAACGTGGCCGTTCGAATAAGCCTCTTCTTCTTCTCTACGCCACGCCACGTCAATTGCTAGGCAATAGCGCATCTACCATGTCTGTGCGAGACGTACCTCTGCAAAACGTGGCCGTTCGTATAAGCCTCTTCTTCTCTACGCCACGCCACGTCAATTGCTAGGCAATAGCGCATCTACCATGTCTGTGCGAGACGTACCTCAGCAAAACGTTGCCGTTCGAATAAGCCTCTTCTTCTTCTCTACGCCACGCCACGTCAATTGCTAGGCAATAGCGCATCTACCATGTCTGTGCGAGACGTACCTCTGCAAAACGTGGCCGTTCGAATAAGCCTCTTCTTCTTCTCTGCGCCACGCCACGTCAATTGCTAGGCAATAGCGCATCTAACATGTCTGTGCGAGACGTACCTCTGCAAAACGTGGCCGTTCGAATAAGCCTCTTCTTCTTCTCTACGCCACGTCACGTCAATTGCTAGGCAATAGCGCATCTACCATGTCTGTGCGAGACGTACCTCTGCAAAACGTGGCCGTTCGAATAAGCCTCTTCTTCTTCTCTACGCCACGCCACGTCAATTGCTAGGCAATAGCGCATCTACCATTTCTGTGCGAGACGTACCTCTGCAAAACGTGGCCGTTCGAATAAGCCTCTTCTTCTTCTCTGCGCCACGCCACGTCAATTGCTAGGCAATAGCGCATCTACCATTTCTGTGCGAGACGTACCTCTGCAAAACGTGGCCGTTCGAATAAGCCTCTTCTTCTTCTCTGCGCCACGCCACGTCAATTGCTAGGCAATAGCGCATCTACCATGTCTGTGCGAGACGTACCTCTGCAAAACGTGGCCGTTCGAATAAGCCTCTTCTTCTTCTCTACGCCACGCCACGTCAATTGCTAGGCAATAGCGCATCTACCATTTCTGTGCGAGACGTACCTCTGCAAAACGTGGCCGTTCGAATAAGCTTCTTCTTCTCTACGCCACGCCACGTCAATTGCTAGGCAATAGCGCATCTACCATGTCTGTGCGAGACGTACCTCTGCAAAACGTGGCTGTTCGTATAACCCTCTTCTTCTTCTATACGCCACGCCACGTCAATCGCTAGGCAATAGCGCATCTACCATGTCTGTGCGAGACGTACCTCTGCAAAACGTGGCCGTTCGAATAAGCCTCTTCTTCTCCTCTGCGCCACGCCACGTCAATTGCTAGGCAATAGCGCATCTACCATTTCTGTGCGAGACGTACCTCTGCAAAACGTGGCCGTTCGAATAAGCCTCTTCTTCTTCTCTGCGCCACGCCACGTCAATTGCTAGGCAATAGCGCATCTACCATGTCTGTGCGAGACGTACCTCTGCAAAACGTGGCCGTTCGTATAAGCCTCTTCTTCTTCTCTACGCCACGCCACGTCAATTGCTAGGCAATAGCGCATCTACCATGTCTGTGCGAGACGTACCTCTGCAAAACGTGGCCGTTCGAATAAGCCTCTTCTTCTTCTCTACGCCACGTCACGTCAATTGCTAGGCAATAGCGCATCTACCATGTCTGTGCGAGACGTACCTCTGCAAAACGTGGCCGTTCGAACAAGCCTCCTCTTCTTCTCTACGCCACGCCACGTCAATTGCTAGGCAATAGCGCATCTACCATGTCTGTGCGAGACGTACCTCTGCAAAACGTGGCCGTTCGAACAAGCCTCCTCTTCTTCTCTACGCCACGCCACGTCAATTGCTAGGAAATAGCGCACCTACCATGTCTGTGCGACACGTACCTCTGCAAAACGTGGCCGTTCGAATAAGCCTCTTCTTCTTCTCTACGCCACGCCACGTCAATTGCTAGGCAATAGCGCATCTACCATGTCTGTGCGAGACGTACCTCTGCAAAACGTGGCCGTTCGAATAAGCCTCTTCTTCTTCTCTGCGCCACGCCACGTCAATTGCTAGGCAATAGCGCATCTACCATGTCTGTGCGAGACGTACCTCTGCAAAACGTGGCCGTTCGAATAAGCCTCTTCTTCTTCTCTGCGCCACGCCACGTCAATTGCTAGGCAATAGCGCATCTACCATTTCTGTGCGAGACGTACCTCTGCAAAACGTGGCCGTTCGAATAAGCCTCTTCTTCTCTACGCCACGCCACGTCAATTGCTAGGCAATAGCGCATCTACCATGTCTGTGCGAGACGTACCTCTGCAAAACGTGGCCGTTCGTATAACCCTCCTCTTCTTCTATACGCCACGCCACGTCAATTGCTAGGCAATAGCGCATCTACCATGTCTGTGCGAGACGTACCTCTGCAAAACGTGGCCGTTCGAATAAGCCTCTTCTTCTCTGCGCCACGCCACGTCAATTGCTAGGCAATAGCGCATCTACCATGCCTGTGCGAGACGTACCTCTGCAAAACGTGGCCGTTCGTATAAGCCTCTTCTTCTCTACGCCACGCCACGTCAATTGCTAGGCGATAGCGCATCTACCATGTCTGTGCGAGACGTACCTCTGCAAAACGTGGCCGTTCGAATAAGCCTCTTCTTCTTCTCTACGCCACGTCACGTCAATTGCTAGGCAATAGCGCATCTACCATGTCTGTGCGAGACGTACCTCTGCAAAACGTGGCCGTTCGAACAAGCCTCCTCTTCTTCTCTACGCCACGCCACGTCAATTGCTAGGCAATAGCGCATCTACCATGTCTGTGCGAGACGTACCTCTGCAAAACGTGGCCGTTCGAACAAGCCTCCTCTTCTTCTCTACGCCACGCCACGTCAATTGCTAGGCAATAGCGCATCTACCATGTCTGTGCGACACGTACCTCTGCAAAACGTGGCCGTTCGAATAAGCCTCTTCTTCTTCTCTACGCCACGCCACGTCAATTGCTAGGCAATAGCGCATCTACCATGTCTGTGCGAGACGTACCTCTGCAAAACGTGGCCGTTCGAACAAGCCTCCTCTTCTTCTCTACGCCACGCCACGTCAATTGCTAGGCAATAGCGCATCTACCATGTCTGTGCGAGACGTACCTCTGCAAAACGTGGCCGTTCGAATAAGCCTCTTCTTCTTCTCTACGCCACGCCACGTCAATTGCTAGGCAATAGCGCATCTACCATGTCTGTGCGAGACGTACCTCTGGAAAACGTGGCCGTTCGTATAAGCCTCTTCTTCTCTACGCCACGCCACGTCAATTGCTAGGCAATAGCGCATCTACCATGTCTGTGCGAGACGTACCTCTGCAAAACGTTGCCGTTCGAATAAGCCTCTTCTTCTTCTCTACGCCACGCCACGTCAATTGCTAGGCAATAGCGCATCTACCATGTCTGTGCGAGACGTACCTCTGCAAAACGTGGCCGTTCGAATAAGCCTCTTCTTCTTCTCTGCGCCACGCCACGTCAATTGCTAGGCAATAGCGCATCTACCATGTCTGTGCGAGACGTACCTCTGCAAAACGTGGCCGTTCGAATAAGCCTCTTCTTCTTCTCTGCGCCATGCCACGTCAATTGCTAGGCAATAGCGCATCTACCATATCTGTGCGAGACGTACCTCTGCAAAACGTGGCCGTTCGAATAAGCCTCTTCTTCTTCTCTGCGCCACGCCACGTCAATTGCTAGGCAATAGCGCATCTACCATGTCTGTGCGAGACGTACCTCTGCAAAACGTGGCCGTTCGAATAAGCCTCTTCTTCTTCTCTACGCCACGCCGCGTCAATTGCTAGGCAATAGCGCATCTACCATTTCTGTGCGAGACGTACCTCTGCAAAACGTGGCCGTTCGAATAAGCCTCTTCTTCTCTACGCCACGCCACGTCAATTGCTAGGCAATAGCGCATCTACCATGTCTGTGCGAGACGTACCTCTGCAAAACGTGGCCGTTCGAATAAGCCTCTTCTTCTTCTCTACGCCACGCCACGTCAATTGCTAGGCAATAGCGCATCTACCATGTCTGTGCGAGACGTACCTCTGCAAAACGTGGCCGTTCGTATAAGCCTCTTCTTCTCTACGCCACGCCACGTCAATTGCTAGGCAATAGCGCATCTACCATGTCTGTGCGAGACGTACCTCAGCAAAACGTTGCCGTTCGAATAAGCCTCTTCTTCTTCTCTACGCCACGCCACGTCAATTGCTAGGCAATAGCGCATCTACCATGTCTGTGCGAGACGTACCTCTGCAAAACGTGGCCGTTCGAATAAGCCACTTCTTCTTCTCTGCGCCACGCCACGTCAATTGCTAGGCAATAGCGCATCTACCATGTCTGTGCGAGACGTACCTCTGCAAAACGTGGCCGTTCGAATAAGCCTCTTCTTCTTCTCTACGCCACGTCACGTCAATTGCTAGGCAATAGCGCATCTACCATGTCTGTGCGAGACGTACCTCTGCAAAACGTGGCCGTTCGAATAAGCCTCTTCTTCTTCTCTACGCCACGCCACGTCAATTGCTAGGCAATAGCGCATCTACCATTTCTGTGCGAGACGTACCTCTGCAAAACGTGGCCGTTCGAATAAGCCTCTTCTTCTTCTCTGCGCCACGCCACGTCAATTGCTAGGCAATAGCGCATCTACCATTTCTGTGCGAGACGTACCTCTGCAAAACGTGGCCGTTCGAATAAGCCTCTTCTTCTTCTCTGCGCCACGCCACGTCAATTGCTAGGCAATAGCGCATCTACCATGTCTGTGCGAGACGTACCTCTGCAAAACGTGGCCGTTCGAATAAGCCTCTTCTTCTTCTCTACGCCACGCCACGTCAATTGCTAGGCAATAGCGCATCTACCATTTCTGTGCGAGACGTACCTCTGCAAAACGTGGCCGTTCGAATGAGCTTCTTCTTCTCTACGCCACGCCACGTCAATTGCTAGGCAATAGCGCATCTACCATGTCTGTGCGAGACGTACCTCTGCAAAACGTGGCTGTTCGTATAACCCTCTTCTTCTTCTATACGCCACGCCACGTCAATCGCTAGGCAATAGCGCATCAACCATGTCTGTGCGAGACGTACCTCTGCAAAACGTGGCCGTTCGAATAAGCCTCTTCTTCTTCTCTGCGCCACGCCACGTCAATTGCTAGGCAATAGCGCATCTACCATTTCTGTGCGAGACGTACCTCTGCAAAACGTGGCCGTTCGAATAAGCCTCTTCTTCTTCTCTGCGCCACGCCACGTCAATTGCTAGGCAATAGCGCATCTACCATGTCTGTGCGAGACGTACCTCTGCAAAACGTGGCCGTTCGTATAAGCCTCTTCTTCTTCTCTACGCCACGCCACTTCAATTGCTAGGCAATAGCGCATCTACCATGTCTGTGCGAGACGTACCTCTGCAAAACGTGGCCGTTCGAATAAGCCTCTTCTTCTTCTCTACGCCACGTCACGTCAATTGCTAGGCAATAGCGCATCTACCATGTCTGTGCGAGACGTACCTCTGCAAAACGTGGCCGTTCGAACAAGCCTCCTCTTCTTCTCTACGCCACGCCACGTCAATTGCTAGGCAATAGCGCATCTACCATGTCTGTGCGAGACGTACCTCTGCAAAACGTGGCCGTTCGAACAAGCCTCCTCTTCTTCTCTACGCCACGCCACGTCAATTGCTAGGCAATAGCGCATCTACCATGTCTGTGCGACACGTACCTCTGCAAAACGTGGCCGTTCGAATAAGCCTCTTCTTCTTCTCTACGCCACGCCACGTCAATTGCTAGGCAATAGCGCATCTACCATGTCTGTGCGAGACGTACCTCTGCAAAACGTGGCCGTTCGAACAAGCCTCCTCTTCTTCTCTACGCCACGCCACGTCAATTGCTAGGCAATAGCGCATCTACCATGTCTGTGCGAGACGTACCTCTGCAAAACGTGGCCGTTCGAATAAGCCTCTTCTTCTTCTCTACGCCACGCCACGTCAATTGCTAGGCAATAGCGCATCTACCATGTCTGTGCGAGACGTACCTCTGCAAAACGTGGCCGTTCGTATAAGCCTCTTCTTCTCTACGCCACGCCACGTCAATTGCTAGGCAATAGCGCATCTACCATGTCTGTGCGAGACGTACCTCTGCAAAACGTTGCCGTTCGAATAAGCCTCTTCTTCTTCTCTACGCCACGCCACGTCAATTGCTAGGCAATAGCGCATCTACCATGTCTGTGCGAGACGTACCTCTGCAAAACGTGGCCGTTCGAATAAGCCTCTTCTTCTTCTCTGCGCCACGCCACGTCAATTGCTAGGCAATAGCGCATCTACCATGTCTGTGCGAGACGTACCTCTGCAAAACGTGGCCGTTCGAATAAGCCTCTTCTTCTTCTCTACGCCACGTCACGTCAATTGCTAGGCAATAGCGCATCTACTATGTCTGTGCGAGACGTACCTCTGCAAAACGTGGCCGTTCGAATAAGCCTCTTCTTCTCTACGCCACGCCACGTCAATTGCTAGGCAATAGCGCATCTACCATTTCTGTGCGAGACGTACCTCTGCAAAACGTGGCCGTTCGAATAAGCCTCTTCTTCTTCTCTGCGCCACGCCACGTCAATTGCTAGGCAATAGCGCATCTACCATTTCTGTGCGAGACGTACCTCTGCAAAACGTGGCCGTTCGAATAAGCCTCTTCTTCTTCTCTGCGCCACGCCACGTCAATTGCTAGGCAATAGCGCATCTACCATGTCTGTGCGAGACGTAGCTCTGCAAAACGTGGCCGTTCGAATAAGCCTCTTCTTCTTCTCTGCGCCACGCCACGTCAATTGCTAGGCAATAGCGCATCTACCATGTCTGTGCGAGACGTACCTCTGCAAAACGTGGCCGTTCGAATAAGCCTCTTCTTCTCTACGCCACGCCACGTCAATTGCTAGGCAATAGCGCATCTACCATGTCTGTGCGAGACGTACCTCTGCAAAACGTGGCCGTTCGAATAAGCCTCTTCTTCTCTGCGCCACGCCACGTCAATTGCTAGGCAATAGCGCATCTACCATGTCTGTGCGAGACGTACCTCTGCAAAACGTGGCCGTTCGAATAAGCCTCTTCTTCTTCTCTACGCCACGCCACGTCAATTGTTAGGCAATAGCGCATCTACCATTTCTGTGCAAGACGTACCTCTGCAAAATGTGGCCGTTCGAATAAGCCTCTTCTTCTTCTCTACGCCACGCCACGTCAATTGCTAGGCAATAGCGCATCTACCATTTCTGTGCGAGACGTACCTCTGCAAAACTAAAACTGCTTCTCGATTTTAACATGGCAAATTATGCACTCTTGTGCATCTGTACGCCACGCCAACAGATGCACAAGAGCGCATAATTTGCCATGTTAAAATCGAGAAGCAGTTTTAGTTTTGCAGAGGTACGCCTCGCACAGACATGGTAGATGCGCTATTGCCTAGCAATTAAAACTCACGCCTGTATTACAAAGAAAAATTTGCTGTCCGTATTCGATAGCATGCCCGGAAGTGCCGCAACATCGATTTTCACTTGCGATTGGTATTTTAACTCCGGAAAGTCCTAAATGAGCCGTCGACCGGGGATGCTGTATGGGCTGTTACTACCGATGTCGATAGCTGTTTCTTGTTCTTCACGCGAGGGATATGCAACGTTTTCTAAGTTCAGTGATGCCTTTCAGTCAACACGTCTGTCTAGTGATATTATCTTCGTCATAGAAACGCAGGCTATAGTGCTGGGAGCCTTCTGCGAAAGCACATATACCTGTGTTTATGACGCGTCACATCGGCGGTCATTGCTTCTTATGCTGGCACTGTAGACATGAAAAAAATGTTTATTTAAGAACACTGATGCGAAAGCAGAAATATAGAGTGATTTATACATGTTAGACTTCTTGATTCCGGAGCCTAGACGCGCCGATAGCGTGCAGACGAACTCGGCGGAATCGCTAGACCTAAGCTTCGCTGGGGCCGATCTCGGCGCGGGTAGCTGGCGAAAGCTAAAATGTGTGTATTTGAACCTCGAAACTTTTTTTAGTACAATAGGGAAAGAGGAAGCGCACGAATCACCTCAATTTTGTTATCGGTGCGATAATATCAGCCAGTGGTAGGCTTCGAACTCGGGGACCGTTCAAGCGTGTCTGAACGACTTCTGTATTTCATGTCCACTCCACAACACTGCGACAACGGCGACAACTCGCAGTCATACGTTACGTGCAAACTACTAAAAAACGCGGCGTCCTCAGCGTTTGCGTGGTCTCGTTCAAGAATGTAGCTATCTGCCCGGACAAAAGGGAAAATGCAAAAAACGAAAGTGATCTTCAGTGTCAAATGTGCATGAATAAACAGGGCAGCTCACGCACCTTTATTGCTAGCTGCGACACGAAATCGAGTGTTATCACCCCAATATATAGCGTTATTTAGGACAAGAGACCAGTATCAGGCGATGAAATTGTATAAATCATTTATTATTCAGCGGCAGCGCTCGTCCTTGCGTACTGGAACCAGCGCGGCACAAACACAACCGTCGCAGTTTCCAGTGCGAACCTGCGAACTGCAGCGAGAACCAGCGTCTGTACAGCATTAACCAGTGCGCCCCAGCGTCATGACAGTGGAACCAGCGTCTTTTTCAGTGCGAGCCACCTCTTATCCAGCGTTCTCACTGGTGACTCCGCGAGTCCCAGCGAGCGCCAGCGTACCCAGTGCGATCCAGTGCCAAAAAAACGCGCTGGTTTCACACTGGAAGGCACTGGGAGACGCTGGTTCTTGCAGTAGGGAAGGATCGGATCGAGTCCCATCAAGTTGATAATAACTGATAAGGGTTGGTAAGAGTCAAATCTAGTCCGATAAGATTGATGACTTATGAGGGTTGATAAGGGTTTATAATGTTCGGATCAAGTTTTATAAGATTGATAATGAGTCTGTGCTGCGTGGAGATGAGCCAATGGCACAGTGCTTACACAAAGACAACTCCAGTGGAGCTTCTGCTGCATTTTTTTTTCACCATTAAAGAGTATAGTTGGCCAAGTTGGCATCAATGAGCTTGATTAACGAGCGGCGCATACCGAGCATTTGATCTCGCCGGTGAGTGCGGGAGTTGGCCAATGTTGAGGAGGACATTGAGAAATTATGTTTTATTTACATTATGTGCACGGCTATAAACAAGTAAAATAACAGTAAAAAGTCATCGACGGCCGGCAAGTGGCGTCATGTTGGGCGAGTGGGGACACTCCATGGGCTCTATTCTCTGACGGTTGCCTCCGTCCGGCGTTGCCTCCTTGCCTGGTAGGCGCTCAGCAGGAGGAAACTGGCCATACTTGAACGACATTCCAGTGCTGCACAGCAGCTTTTCTCGGGACTAGAGTAAACTACGTTGAACCATACCGACCTCCAGTTGCCCTTTCGTGAAGTGTCTCACAGAGGGTGTTGGGAGGGGGGACAAAATCTACGCACGACACACGTGGGCAGAATAGCCAACCTGTTGGCGGGTCCGGTAGCATGGTCGACGCCAGAATCAGATATGGTGCACTGTCTCCAACAACCTTTCCATTGGGGCGTCTTGATTTCGAAGTGTCATTGCAAAAAAAAACAAGCGCGGACGAGACCAACCAAGCCAAATAAAACAAGCACGAGACGCGCTTCAGCGCACCATAACTAGAATGCGACGGCAAGTGACCTTGACCGACGCTAATTAGTGGTCCTTATCTAGCACCGGTGGCACATACTCAGTGACCCAAGATTGTCCGACAGTTGGTTTTGAACGAGGTTCCCTCAGCACAACAGCGCGATGTTCTACCCATTCGATCGCGCATTTTCCAGTTACCCAAGTTGGCGGGAGAATGTTAGAGGCAAATCTAGATAGATAGACAGACGGATAGATAGACATACAGCCACAGAAAAGTGGGTAACTGTCTAAGAATGCTAATCGCATCAAAACAGGATCGTAGCAGTACGCTTGGGTTGCTACTGAGCTTCTCACTCCAAAATGCGGCTACAGTATATTGACACGTGTACTTATCTTTATCTGGCGACCACGTTTCGCCGCCTAACAAATGTAATCGCACAGCGTGGGACGCGCCTGCATGTATCCGAAGTTTCTGGAAAGTTATCGATGCTTCTACCCGGCTGTCCGTTGTCGCCGAACCTTGTGTTATCTGATTTCATCGCGTGACGCGAATGGTGTAGAACTTTGTGGAAGGCACGAGGGTCCGAACGATTAGTCTGGAACATTCGACGACTACTGTATGAAAGCCGACGCGCTTGACCCGCTGATCAGATTTCCGACGATCGCCGACTGTGTTCGCCGCTTTCGTTGTGCTAAAAGTGTAGCCTGTTTTGTGGGCACAGGTTCGCCCAATAAAATCTAGTTGTGCCTTTCACAGTATTGCTACTGTGTTCTTAAAGTCACCACCACGTGACCATATATGATATTCTGTTGGCTGCTGGAGCATGTAGTGTGTGTGTAAGTGTTGAAACCATTATTTTAAGCTGTTGATATTGCATAAGGATGTGTGAATATTTGCAACTTTGTAATTAAGCATCGAATAGTGCTATATTCGATTCGGTGGTCACTTTTTGTAAATGTGAATATATTTTTCATACGTTTCGGGTATTTCAAAATGCCAACTGCACCCACATAAACACTAAATTGCAGAAAGGTATGGTAAATTTTCACCATGACAGGCGTGCTATAGCCATAAAAAATGAGAACTTGCGTAGAGGAGCAGGCTAGGTCACTCAGGCAGCGACACTTTACAGGTTCTACAGTGATCATTTGCATCCTCTGAAGAGCCCTTTGCATGCGAATAAAGTACTTGTTTGCTCGCATGCTACGTTTGTGTTTTTCAAATACAATACTTAGTAAGGTACTATACTATTACAGAAACTTGCTAACTTCAAAAATACAGGGATATAAACATCAGTTTATGCTAATAGTGATAATGGCTATTAATTTTTAGAAAAGTATTCGATTCAGTTTGCTTCTGGCACTATACTATTCGGCCCTGAAAATCCTTATTTGCTCACCTCTAATATTGCATCTTTTTTGTGCTGTCTTTCACATGTGCATTGCAAACAAGACTCACATAAATGTGCACTCAGAGCATATTACATATAATTAACGAAAATTTCCCACTGGGCTAGTTGGTTCGACATAACACTGTGGCGTAAAGTGACGAAGGGACAGGACTTAAGAGAGAAAAACAATGCACGACACCCGAGTGCAAACTAACAACTGTCTTATTTTTCGGAAAATGAGACCTTCATATAGCCTACTCGCATGTTCAGGGATGTTCTTCCCAGTCTGACCACGCCATCTATTGTCGTTCATTAAGCTAATCTCTTTGTTGAGTGATATAGATGGCACATGGGGTCATCTTGATGTCGTAGGCTTCCATGACTTCTTTTTCTTTGGTTACTACATTTCAGCAAGATCCCCATCCTGTGGAAGATACGGCATGAAGCGCAATGTATGGCAAGGTCTCTGGGTACTTGTATCGGACTGCAGTTGTATAGATGGTCGCACAGTCAATCATTTGCGCACCTGCCTGTTTGGCGCATGTAATCGGCCCCACGTGTCACCGGTATCTTGTAGACCATGTCTATCGTGCATTCAGTCAATCCTTTAACGTGGTTTATAGTGCGTGCATTCAGGGTATTCCTTTCGCTGGTCATTCCATTTACTTTTGAGCACATTTCCTTTAGCTTTTGTCGTGCTGTGGGGACCACTCGTTCGCTCAGTTAAACTGAGCGAACGAGTTCAGCAAAAGATGAGAGCAAAGGCAGCATGCAGTGGGAGATTAAAAAATCGGCAAGTGAGAAGAGGCATGAGGAGGAAAGTGGATAGGAAGGTGCAGCAGGACCATGAGGCAGTAAGCAGAGGAGTGTATGTCGAAAGCGTGCGAATAAAAGCGAAGTGCAGTGACGGTAGCTACGAGATGGTGCCAGAGTAGCACGCAATGTCTGGGAGGTTTGTTGGCGATGGCTTCTGTGAACCACGCCCACGCGTCGCCCATGCGCTGGCTCACGCGATCTCCAGGTTGGCAAGGCAGTGGCGCCACGCTTCGCTCCGTTTGCAACATGCCACACGAGACCGATTGTTCTTGCCAGCGAAATGACAACACATGTAGAGCTGCACTAAAATTTCGTATTAGGGAGTATCGTATTTTCTGTGATTTTTTTCTGCCAATTGCATGTGCTCTGCAGTAATAAACATTGCAGAAGCATCGCTGGTCGCTTATGCTCTTATGCCTCTCAATATAGGTATTGTGTCAAAGCAGATTCCTTGCTTTGTACACGTTTGTTTCCAGAGCTGTCTCTGCACATTTTACACTTTATGAAGAGGGGAGGCTAGGGAACAGCTTAGAAGTTATATCACTGCTCCACGTATTGCAATTATTCATTTTGTGCTAGGTGTCATGTGCTGTAATGTAAGCTATGCAAATGCTCCTTACGCAATCTGTTGCACATGTGGCGACACAGAAAAACACCTTCTCTGCCACTGCCCAACTGTCACATATCTGTACACGTGTACATGTGTGATAGCATTTCCCTTTCTGTCATGCGGGCCATATTGCGATCACATCACCCTCGCTCACTATGTGTATATAATCGTTGGCTGCCAAGCTGTGGTGTACTTTTTTGTCCTTATATTCCTTGGCTGTCATTCTGCCACGTTAAGTTGCTGCCATGCAATAAAACATGTTTCAAGTTCAGTGTGCCTCTTCGTTCACGAAAGCCCTGGAACACGACACCAACCTTTCACGCTCACAATTTGTTCTGTGAGCTGTACTCCATCTCAGTAGTTCCTTGCCGCACTGGGGAAGCTGCAGGGCTCCTTAGTTAATAGGAAGGCTGAATGACCCTCAAGGTGTCTTCTCGCACCGCACCGTCTGCTCGGTGTCTGCTTTCCATCCTGTCAGTACATGCTCCATTGTTGGAGGATTGATGAAAAAATGTTTTGACGCCATAACCAGAAGCTTTGTATACGTTCATGCGACAGCGGAGCTTCTCTTCACCTGTACACTTTCCCTCCATTTACCTTGCAGCCACCTTAATAAACAGCAAGTATTAACGCCCTCATAAATGTTCACTTGCAGCGCAGCGTCTGCTCGGTGTCTACTTGCTGGAATGAAAGCAGCTTAGGAAATAATCTAAAGCACTATTTTACTGACTGCAGCAATTGTCATGGGTGCGAAGAGGGTGTTGCGACAGAAAGCCTGTGGTGCAAATTCAAGGAAATGTACTAGGATGCTGATCAAAAGTTTTATAGGTGTATAGTGCAAAACCACATTTACATACAGGAATGACATGACACTGGTCATAACTTAAACCAACGGTTCATGGGGCTCACATATATGGGCACATAAACATGATTCTCAATGCAAGTTTGCCAGTTGCAAGTTTGACTTGATATGATAGTCACTTTTCAGATAGAAGTGACATGATAACATACTGGTAATCAATGCCTGTTATTTCTTTATTCCCACAATGATCAGTTGTATAGTACTTGTGCTCAGATACAATAACGCATCTCTGAAACACAGATATCACATCCCATCTGCCCTATGCAACTTTGCCTCATGAAATGGGAAACTCATTGATATAATCAGTTTCAGATTATGCCAAAGTGTTATGCTGTTTCTTGCAGTTTTGTCTTTCATGAATATTTGCGTAATGTGAAAAATAGTAGCCTGATGTTCTAAATGTTATGTATACTATATGACAATACCATTCTTTTTCCGTGATCAGAGGAGGCTTTTGTGTCAATATATAAATTGGAAGTTTGTTAACAACGAATATGTGACAAGTACTTGCATGTGAACAAGCGTACGCAGCCTTCCAAAGGCAAGCACGGTAACGAATGTATCTTTAAGCCGTATTGGCAAAAACTTTCCCATAGGCTTTTTTTTGCCTAAAGCCAACCACCAATCTCGATCTAGCAGATTTATATTTTATGGGACAAGTCTGTGCTGTTTTCTTTGCAACAAGTCCTTTTACAGGTGTCCGCAAAACATTGGCCCTTCATTATGTTTGTTTTTTCTACAACTTTCATGTTTTTTTGGAAACAATTTATTTTGCATTTTTGGAAGCTCTTCATACAGCAGCCATTATTTCTTGGAAAGCTTCTTTGCAACGAGGCTCTAAACTTGTTGATACACTATTCAAGTATTTTTTTATATATATAACATTAGTAGACTTGCATTTAAAACTTATCCTTTGTCCCCAATAGTTAGCTCTATTTCGCACTAGTTGGTGAAGATGTAGTACCTAAATATACGGAAATAAATATTGCTACTACAAGTACTCACGTCGTCGTGTCACTATTCAATATTTGACACTTACTTTTTTTGTTCAATTTCTGTTTGAAAAAAATTAGCATTCGCCCACCTCACAATGCACGAAGATGCGCCCAAGCCATACTTGTGATGTAAAAAAGAGGTGAGGCGTGCAGACGGGACACAAGAGTAGAGAAGTGGACTTCTCTACTCTTGCTTCCTGTCTGCAGACCTCACCTCTTTTTCGCAACATTGAATCCTTACCAACTAGCTCAGCTTTCTGTCGTTCTAAGCCATATTTGTGCTTTCTGAAGTCTTACTTTGCTGTATACAATAGTGGCAAAAAGCAGCTTTTCAGAGAGAACTTGATTTTGTTGTTCTGTGTATTCTGCTCTTCTGCCATAAGTATAGTGAACTGATAACTATATCGCATGCACACAGCCTCTCAATGGAACAGACATTTATTTGATACACATGAATTTGCACTCTGTTCATCTAGATTTCAAAATTATGCTGATTGTGGCTAACCTCTAGTATGTACAGAAGCATGTCTACGATGTGGTCTAAGGGTACATGTGCAGTGCTACTGTGAAGCTAGTTATAGTTCTCACAGTAATGCACCAAGTAAGGTTGTTGCTTCATTGTTATAAAGAAAGACAGCATCAGCTAGGCTGTAAGGGCGATAAAAATGATTTGTGCAATTCACCAAACATACAAACAGAATATAATATGACTATAATGCCATGTGCTAGTTAGTATATCAAGTGATTAAGAGAATGATGTAAGGGCTGTTTGGTTAATCTGGTTTATTTGTCGTGTTAAAACACAGGCTGTGAAGGTAACTTCAACATGTCGAGGTTATCAACATGTCTAATTATTTACGAAATCGGGGAGGTGGCAGTGAGACTCCCTGGGGAAGCAATACCTCAGTTGTACTAATGGTATAGCTTGATTATATAATTTCATCATTGCTTGTTTAGAAATATGACGGTGGGTTAGAACCTATGAAATCTCACAACAGCAAGGCTGAACATCCATCCTTACTTTTCAGAGGCTTAAAGAATGATTAACAGTTATGCTTTAGAGCATATTTTGGTAACAAATATATGCCATCTTCATTTCAGTGGAATGGAAAGAGGTGATTGAGCACAGCCATGCTATTGTAGCATGCATGAAGGAATGCAGGAGAGCCTGGGGGCTAATATATGTTAATAGAGTGAACAAGTAGCTGTGACTGGCAAGGTTATTTTACTCCACAGAGGAGCCTGCAGTAAGGTTTGTGCAACTGTAAGAAATACGAGAATGAGTGAAGGATTACTCGTAATATATGAATTTGTATGTCAGATGAGAATGTGGACCCAATTTGGCACTACGCATTTTTTCTATTTTATGTTCAGCACAGAGTGTGAGTCACTATGGCTTCTTAACTGGAAATTTCTGCATTCCGTTTCACAGTGTTTATGGGGCTACCTGCACTCATTTGACTACGTATGAAGTGATTGGATAATAGAACATGCCCACATTACAGATTTACACAGAACATAATATGAATTCATCATAGAGCTCCACCCAAGAAACTGTCTGTTGGTGATGAAAACAAAAAATGGCAACAAACATTCCCTTACTTTCTTGTGCTGCCCCGCACATGCTGCTAATTAACTAATGTCTACGATGCAGACTGTGGTGTTCTTCCAGGCAGGCAGGAACCAGGTGGTTGCAGGGACAGTACGCAAAGGGAATTGCTTTATTCCATTGACAAGGTGACTGGCGAGCGCCAGCACAGCTGGGCCGCCGGCTGTGATAAGCTGGGAAGAAGTGCGCCGGCTACGCTCGGCGCCGCGGTATATAGGCTCTTATCAAAGGGGCGTGTCGCCGTAGCGCACGTGTAGGTTATCGGTAGACGTGCAGCCACTACACAGACATTCTGTTCTTTCATTAGGGGTAGGTGCAAGTTGCCCTGACACAATGAACCTGCATTCATTGCCTACAAGCTACTGCATGTTGGAATTGGTGTTACAGCAGGCATGGCAGATGTTCTCCCCTACTTGTGTCTTGTGCACCATATGAGCCAGCATTTCATTTCATTGTCGTGTACCTGTTTAAGCTGTTACTGATTCAGAAAAACAAAAATAAAACGACTTACTACGTCAACCATTTCGCATGCAAGATCACTGCACTCATTGCAAAGCTTATTAGAGAGTTTTAGATCAGGGGGATGCAATCGTTGAGGCTCGAAGTACTAGGGGGCCTTAATGCTTGCATCCCCTTAATCTAGATCTCTATAATCGCTTGATAATCTTGCTTTGCTTTGAGATGAAGTACACGTACTGTGCACCTGTTTGTTAGCTTATGCACTTCTCTTTATTTTTAATGTGGCTGTGCATTATCTAGCTAGGTTGTCACTACATGAATGAGATTAGGGCCATGCCCAACGCTATCAAATAACATTACTTTGCTATAGCTCACTGACTGTGCACGCTTCTTTTTTATCTAGGGAAAATAATAAAAAGAGAATGCATGCATAAGTGATGTTGACAGCAGCAAACGGTCTCAAGGCAATCATCCTTGATTGTCGCCATTGCTGAGAGAGCAAGCATGCCTGTATTCACTTTGAGCACAGGCTGTACATTGTTTAAATGCTGATAGAGGTATGGATAAATAGTGAAGGGGCAGCAGATTGGTGACCCAGGCCATTATGCAGGGGCATTGCTGCTTTGTCTGCCCTGTAAACCTGTCATCTCTTAAGGCATGAATGACATAACACTACTTCTATTGGCAGGGACATTTTTGCACCAACAAGAAATGTAAACATTAGGTGAATTCACGCCTATTTGAGAAATACGAATTAATATTTGTTTTCATGCAAACATTCTTCTCTTGAAAACATACCTAACAAGCATCTCTGCCTGAAGAAGTAACTGTGATATGTACATATCACTTTTATGTATGTCATAATTGTAATCAATTGCTCAAGACGTACTGATGGCTAGTTGTTTAGTCATGACTTAACATGGCAGTGCACTTTGAAATAATGACGTAACTTAGACTGAACAAATGCTAGCTCTCTGCGCTCCTGTACGTTCATTCGGTGTTACATCATTGATCAGAAGTGCGATGCCATATTACATCATGTAAGCAATTGTAGGCTCACTATTAACTTGACAGCTACTAAAGAGACCTCAGCAGCAAAGTGCAACTAAATCAACAAGCCACTGTTGATTCACATGCGTGCTCGGTGACGAAGAAACTTGTCAATCAACACAGCTGTATTCCGTGATAATAGAACCATCTGTATAGGAGTATGTTAATAGATAATGCTGCGGCGCTTCAGCAGGCTACGCTGTTGCTGTGACAGATCCTTTGCTCATTGGCTTAGATACACCTGTGTGTTCGTGCATGCGCGTTCTTCCAAGCTGTTACGTACAGGGTCTGGCCCCATCCGTGAAATGAATGCGCATTGGTTGGTGGCAGAAAACAGACCGAGTTTATTTTCTACAAGAGATGCAGATGAGAGCCACATGTGTTCGAGGAGGCAAACTCTCGGTCCCTGTCTAGAGGCCGAGACGCTGGGGGTGATGGAGAATTCTTGGAACTCGACTCGGGGCACGGTCGCTTCCTGTTTCGTCTGCACTGGTGCCTTGTCCAGCCGAGGAGTGGTGGTGCATCGCTTGTACATTGTACATCGCTTGTCCCTTCTCAGATCGAGTCGCAGTAGTGATCCGGAGGGGGTCGTTCCCGCAGCGGGCATGACTCTGCAGTTGTGTTTGGCACGGTCTCAGGGGCAGTGCCAATCTCTGGTTTGGTCACCGATGATTGCGAAGGCTTCAGCATTCCTGAGAGAGTGGCCTCTGACGATGTGGAGTTATCTGCTTTTATCCCAAGCATAAATGGGAGGGGGACACTGCTCGCGGTTAGCGTACAGCCCTTATCCTGTGTCGCCGAATCGTCTGTGGGGTGTCTCGAAACACCGGGCTTGATGTGGTCACATTGTCATCGCACTAACCTGTTGGGGCCTTTATTGAGCCATGATCTGTGGCCTAGCTTTTCCAAAACCGTTCCCTCTGTCCAGATCGGATTCCCTCCAAAGTTTCGAAAGAAAACTGCTTGTCCGACAGCGAGTACTCTCGACTTTGTGTTCCTGTTGCAGTTGGTATGGATTTTGTTCGCGTTTGTTTGGGGCTGAATGCACGTGAGAGCTGTATCCAGCTCACGCCCGAACCCAAGTGTAGCTGGCATTTCACCCGTTGATGTGCAGGTGGTGTGTTGCTCTAGAAAAAGTGGGCCAGCCTACACGCGAATGTTCCGTCCTTGTTTTTGGCTAATGCACGTTTTGTTTCAAAAGCCATCCTTTCTGCTTGGCCATTTGTTGAAGGATAGTACGGTGTGCTTGTTACATGGGCACCCCATTCTCCTTTAGGAAGCTCTCAACTTCTACTGAAACGAAGGATGGCCCGTTATCAGTCACAAGCTTTTTGGGGAGCCCAAAAGCTGCGGAAAGGTTCCGGAGTTCCTCAATCAATGTGGCAGACTGTGTATTGTGCATGGAGCACACTTCCAACAATTTGCTGTATGTGTCCACAACAATAAGCCGGCATTCTGCCTTCTATGGGTCCAACGAAGTCTGCGTGAACTGTGTCCCAAGGCGTTCTGGTGCGTCCCCATTTGGGCACTGGTGCCCTGGCTAGTGCCCTTTGGTGTTGACAACAAGTTGCACAGTTTCTAGTCAGCCGTTCGATATCTGCGTCAATGTCTGCCCAACAAAAGTACCTTCGTTCACATGCCTTCATGACCACAATTATATGGTGGTTTGCAGGTGCGAGATTAAGAAGGTAGTTTCTCGCCTTTGTTTTGGAGCTACCATCCGAGAGCCTCTAACAAGGCACCCTTACTGCGCTGAAAGCTCAGTCTCCAGTTTCCGGCACGATGAAAACTGTTCTTTTGGCAGTTTATGAACTTTACCGTTTGAAACAGCCTCCAGCACTTGCGACAGAACTGAGTCCTCTCGAGTCATTCGTGCTAGTTGACACGGTGAAAGCTCGAAGCTGAGTATGGTAGCCAAGATGAGCACGTCTCTTGGGGGATAAGGTTCAACTTGTGCCGGTAGTGGAAGTCAGCTTAGAGTGTCCGCACTTTGGTGCAGTAGGCCAGGCCTGTACAGCAACTTGTAATTGTACGTTGCTAGTTTAAGACACCACCGCGTAATTCTTGATGAAAAGACCCGGGGTACTTGCTTTGTTTCACTCACGATTCCAATCAATGCCTGGTGATCTGTTATGGTCACATGCCGGCCAGCTATGTACTTATGAAAATGACTGATAAGGTAGAATACTGCTCCACTTATTTTGTTGAGCTGGAAGTAGCTCTTTTCGGCACTTCCCAGTGTTCATGAACTGAATGCAATGGGCGCCTCTCGGAAAATAGCATCTTCCCGAGCGAGGACGGCATCAACGCTGTACGGCGATGCGTCCACAGACAAAAGAAGGGGCTTCGTCCCGTCGTAGTGAGCGAGCACTGTAGATGCACGAATCATCTCCTTAAGTGCCTCGATCGAAATTGGCTTGATGCTTGCTCTTCCACTTCCAGGGCGTGTTTTTCTCTAGGAGCCTATACAATTCCACCACGACCATTGCTCTGTTCTCCAAAATGCAGTCGTCAAATAAAATAAGGCCCAGAAAAGCCCTTAGGGATGTCTTGTCAGATGGTTTGGGTGCTTGAAGTATAGCCTCAACCTTTTTCTCGGTGTTGCAAACACCACTGCCATCAATTCGATGTCCCAGAAACTAAACTGACGCAATTCCGAACCTGCACTTTTCTTTCTTGAGGCGTAAGCCTTTCTCAGCTAGTCTCGACAGAACCTGATTCAGACGCTGTGCGTGCTCATTTGCACTATTCCCGTTGACAATGATGTCGTCAAGGTGAACACTCACCCCTGGAATTCAGGTATCTTTGTCTCCCTCAGGCACTGGAAGATAGCTGGTGCAGCGGAAATTCAGAACGGGAGGCATTCCACCCTCAATAGTCGTTTTGTGGTGTTCACTGTGAGCAGTGCTGCTGTTTCTTCATCAACTTTCAGTTGTTGATATGCTTGATAAAAATCCAACATTGAGAAGAGGGTTCCACCATGTAGGTTTGCAAAAACTTCATCTGTAGTTGGTAGCGGGTAAGATGCTTTTTCGCTGCTGCATTAACAGTACCAGTATTAACAGTACTCCTGTAGTCACCACACACATTGAGTGTACCGTCGGTCTTCTGAACAAGTACCAATGGGATTGCCTATTTGGTATGCTGCGTTGGTTTTAGGATGCCTTGGCGCTGTAGATGGTCAAGCTTATGTTCCATAAGCGCCTGCAGCGCCACTGAAATCGGACGAGCCTTGCGAAACATTGCTGTCGCTCCGTCTTCGAGTTTCAGGTGAACTAAAGGACCTGTATAGCTTCCAACGTCTTCCTTGAAGACATCTGGGTGTCATCCCACGACCTCTGTTTTTCTAGCGCTGGCTCTCCAACGTGGTTGATCCCCTTCATCTGAATTTGAAGTGCCAAAAACAAATCTCTTCCTAGGAGGTTGCACCCGGTGCCCTTCATAACCAACAATGGCAGGAGATAGTCCTTTGATCTCAACATCACATGAACTTGTGCGGAGCCCAGGACGTGTAATTGTTTACCTGACCACGTGCACAAATCGAGCGGCTCGCATTAAAGCCAAAGAGTGTTTTTCTTCCACTTTCTGTAGTCCGTGTCCTCGCTTATCAGGGAGCATGCCATACCTGTGTCCACCTCAAACTGGACTGGCTTTCCCTCCCCTATCAAGTTCACGGGGAACTTGGGGCAGTGTGTACGTACACTATCTGTGTGCAGCTTGCAGCAGGATTTGCTTACAGGTGGTGGTTTGACACTGTGTGCCCGTAGCTGCTAGTTGTCGGAGCGTGGTTCCGTGTTTTTCTTTTTCTTTGGGATGCAGGCATGCTCGACGTGACCTTCCTTGGAGCATAAACGGCACTCGGCTGTCTTGAATTTGCATGTTTCAGGGTCGTGCAAGCCGTCGCATCGATAGCAATGTCGCGCTGACGTATGCTTGCCTCCTGGCTTGATTTGCGACGTCCTGTCAATTCCCCCGAGTTTGCCACTCCTTTGATATCTCGCTGATGCCTTGACGCACTTTCCGCTGACAAGACTAAGTCCACAGCGCAATTGAAATGTCAGGCTTTTTCTGCAAACAGTCTCTGTGGAAGATGTTCGTCCCAGACGGCGTGGACGAACATCTCCCGGAGCACCACGGCACAGTTGGGTTCGCTGCTGAAGCGGTCGTTTGGGTGTGAGTGATGTGGACGATATTGTAGCCGAAGGCAGCGCTCCGAAGTTGCAGTCGGCTGTCAAAGTTTCCAGGGCCGCAGCGTAGCTGCTGATCAACTCGTCTGGCCGTTGCTCGGGTCTTTGAAACACGTACCGGCTGTAAAGCTCGGATGTCCTGGTGTCGAAGTGCCGCCCGAGAAGTGTCACTAAATCATTTAAGTTGACTTCTGCCGGGATCTTCGGCGCTATCAGCGCGCGCACACGGTGTTCGAAAGTGTCGGCTCCACAAAGCGTGAGGAGAAGTGCCCGCTTCTTCGCTGACGTCGCTCGCCACGAAGTAAAACTCGAGGCGCTGGATCCACGATTCCCATGATTTGCCCGAGAAAGGATCCACAGCGCCGTGCATTCATCCTGTAGCCATGGCCTTAACTTCGAAAACTTACAGATCCGCTTCGCAACTCCTGCCTCATCGCCAGTGTTACGTACGGGGTCTGGCCCCATCCGTGAAAGGAGTGCGCGTCGGTTGGTGGCAGAAAACAGACTGCGTTTATTTTCTACAAAAGACGCAGGCGAGATCTGCTTGTGTTCATGGGGGCAAACTCTCGGTCCCTGTCCGGTAGCCGAGACGCTGAGGGCGACGGAGGATTCTCGGAACTCGACTCGGGATGGGGTCGCTTCCCGTTTCTCCGCGCTGGTGCTTCGTCCAGCCGAGGAGCCATGGTGCGTCGCTTGTCCACAACACAAACAAGCTTTCGCTAGCACAGCTACAAAAAGTTCGCCAGCGCGCCGTACACAACCGAGCACATAGTGACGTATGTTGCCGCAACATTATGCGGTAGCAATAAACAAATAAAAAAAAGCGGCACAGGTAACACGACTGCACAGTGTTCCAAAGGTGGGTCACCACGTCAATGCCACACATGCAGCACAGAATGTGACAGTGCAGGAGTCGCGTTTTCACCATGATGCGGAAGCTTCAACCTACATCGACAAAAATATGCTTGTGTCGTCTGCTGTTGGCGATAGTTGCCGACTTCGAACAGTGTTGCTCTGCGCACTGCCGAATGTTTGCCAGCTTTCAACAGACGTCGCGTCCCGAAACTGAAGTGCGGATGCAGGCGCATTCGAACCACTCGAGCTAACTAATAAAAAATAACTAATAATACAGCAAACGTAATAACAAAATCCTGGCACGGTGCGAAATATTGCTGGTCGCCAGCACTCGAGGCTGCCAACTCGCTGATGCATGTTGCCAGTTGCTGGTTACCTATTTGGACCACCAGAGGGCGCATGCGAACCGCGCCGCATCATGCGGTTTCAGCGTAAATGCAATTTTGTTACCAATCGCGACGACCGCCCGTTTTTCACGAACCGCATGCATGCGGTGCGGCGTGCGGCGATGGGCGGTTTGAGCGTAAATCGGCCCTAAGCCGAAGAACGGGTGCCTAGTGCTCGCGCGAGGACGGACCACGCCGAGCCGCTCTCATCGGAGGCCCAAGCCGAAGGAGATTGCCCGAGCTCTCGCGAGTTGGCGCATTGGTTATCGCGAGAGCAAGTAGCATAGCCGCCGGGACTTTTCCTAGCGGCGTGTCCCAGCTTGAGCCTGTGCTGTCGCAGCGACGTGCTACAGGCGCCCCTGACTGTATTTTCGCCCTTGGTGCGGGACCCCTTTGGTTCCCCGCCGTCCCGGGACTGGGCGTTCGTGCAGTGTTGGGTGCCGTTGGAGACAATAAACGGTTTCCGTCAACTTAGGGCAATACTGTGTTCTTGCTTGCGTCGCTCGGTAGCCCCTTGTGGTCCGAGCTCGCGCGTAGCGGCGCTAGAGGCTGACGGCTGACGCGGCCCTGTGGCTCGCTAAGCTCGAACCCGCGGTGGTTGGTACTCCTGTGAGACCCGAAGACCCCACACAATACACAATAAATTGTGTATACAGATCTTAAAAATATAGTACCTCTTAACGATATCACAGACACCGTCGCAAAGGGATACGCTGAATGATTGTTTGTCATCATCATCATCATCCTATCAATTTATGTCCACTGCCGGACGAAGGCCTCTGCTAACAATCTCTAATTACTCCTGTCTTGCGCTAGCTGATTCCGAATTGTGCCTGCAAATCTCCCAATTTCGTCTCGCCGCCCCCCCCCCCCCCTTGATTATCTGCCCTATCGGGCTCCGCTTCTCTTCGCTTGACACCAATTCTGCATCTCCAATGAACCCCTGATTAGCTGCCCTACATGACCGGTCCGAAACCATTTATTCCTCTTAATATCAACTACAAGTTCGGCTACCCCCCTGTGGTCTCCGATCCACACAACTCTATACTTGTGTATTAACGTTACCCCTAATATTTTTTGTAACCATCTCTAATGTTATGAAGCTTATTGTCTTCGTAACCATTGATGATACATAAGAAATATACTTGAATATTACCCCGTGAGCGAAAAGTTGTTCGGGTAGCCCTGAATTTCAGGGTAGTGACACCAGCCTCTGCTCGAACTATCATCATAATTGAAATTCATATGCTGTAAAAGTTCTGAACACATAATTTAAAACACACTGCAAAATTTTCGTAAGAAAACGAATTATTTCATCCTAGCCAATATGTCATCGGGAAAAACTTGTACACGATAACAGAACCACCTCAAACGATTCATGTTCCAAGTAGTTGCAATATTCCCGGATCTTCACGGGTCCTTTCATTGTGTTTCTCACCATAACTTCCTTCATAAACTGCAGCAGTTTTTCGAAACCACCATCGTTACAAAGTCGTTAAGACTACTTCAGGGTAGCAGCCAATTTTTATACATCAAGGTCGCTCTGCAGGTTAATTTGCATTGTTTAGACTGCATAAAGTACTGCTCTTCTTTAAACCGTAACACAGAGCTTCTGTTCAAAAGCACAGATTTTTAATATAACTAGCATTCTGTATAAAACACGCCGTTGGGGTGTACTGGCTTTGGCCTTGCGCTGCTAAGACCGAGGGCGCGAGATCGAATCCCGGCTGCTGTGGTCGCATTTCAATGGGGACGAAATGCAAAAATGTCCGTGCACCGTGCATTGGGTGCACCTTGAAGAACTCCATGTATTCATAATTAATGCGACGTACGCCATATCAGATTGTGTTTCAGCATGTAAAACAACAAAGTTTATTATTTTATTATCCTCTATAAAGACGTCAAGGACGGGCAATATAATTCTCATAATGGCTGGTACTGGTACTAGTACTCATAGCAAGTACATTGGTACCAAATATATTTGAACACGAACAATTGGCACTGCGATATGTCGAGTAGTAGAATATAAGTATTGGGGTGTGATTCTGATCAGAAACATGAAATGGTACAACAAAGTAACTCACATGACTTTTATATCACTATCTTAACCTTTATCTGTTTAGGTTTCGCTTGAATCAGCATCGGCATAAACCGAGTTTGCCCAGACATTATGTGTTGTGTTCTTGAATATTAAATCACATTCTGGCTTTCTTGAACAAAGAAGATTATTGCAAAACAAAAAGGTTGCAGTGAAAAGCTACCAAATTTATGTATAACAAATACAGCCATTTTGCCTCTCCCGCGGAGCACCTAAAGAAAACTTACCTGAATACAATTGGCCAGCAAATGGGATGCCTGCACTTCCAAGTATGTGTTCCTTCTTTTCAGTGCTGCATGGCAAATCGATTGCAGTGGCTACATATCTTTATACGACAGAAGAAATACTTGAGGTAAACGCAACAAGTACCTACTGCCGTCCGCCGAGAGATATCAGTCGGTTTTTAGTTCACTTCCTTTCTTCCCTTGCTAAGTTATACTGGTTCAAAAAGATACCCTATCGGCCGGCACTCCTTGAAAGTGTTACACACACAAACACGTGCGCGCGCCATCAATACGACGCGTCCATTCGTCGTGCTGCATTCCCTTCAACCGCGTTTGAAGGCATCGTTCTCCACTCGTGTTCGTCTCACCTCGAAAGCGACGCGTAACGCAAAACATATCTCCAGGGGTTTGTGGATCTCTGTCATGGGACACGTTTCTTTTGCGGCCCCTTCATTTTCTTTTGTTATGTTGTTCTTGCCACCCAACCGACGTAACGGTAGGAACAACACATTATACAAAATATTGACTTCATTTTAATACAATACTTTTTCGTTTGATGGGCAGTTAGAGGGGGTAATTTGCTACCTAACAGCAAAATATTAACACGTGGACTCGTTTATCTTTTTTTGGTTGAGCGCTTTTCACCGCCTAACAAACGTTATCGCTCAGCGAGGGACGCGCCTGCATGTATCGGAAGTTTGTGGAATGTTATCGATGGTTCTATCTGCTGTCTGTTGCCACCGAACCTTGTGTAATCTGATTGAATGTATGCGCGACGCGAATGCGGGCATCAGCGATTACTCTGGAACGTTCGACGGCTCGTGCATAAAAGCTGACGCGCTTGACCGGCAGATCAGATTTCGGTGATCGCCGACTGTGCTCGCCGCAATCGCTGCGCTTTGAGTGTAGCCGGTTTTTGTGGGCACCAGTTCGCCCAATAAAAGTTTTGTCATTCACAGTATAGCTACTGTGTTCTTTACCGTCATACAACGTGACAATATACGCAACTTTGGGCGCGCTTAATTCAGGGAAAAACTTGTACACGATAACATACACGATAAAAACCGGCTACACTCAAAGCGCAGCGATAGCGGCGAGCACGGTCGGCGATCACCGAAATCTGATCTGCCGGTCAAGCGCGTCAGCTTTTATACACGAGCCCTCGAACATTCAAGAGTAATCGCTGATGCCCGCATGTCTTCCACAGAGTTCTACACCATTCGCTTGTCAACATAGCTGGAACTTACGGATGAAAAGCAACTGGGCGCTCCCGCAATTTTTCAAGTCCACCAGCTATCACTTAAGAGACCCGTCATGCTTTTTCAAGCACTGCGGCGCAAGTAACAGTGCATGCAAGTGCAACGTTGTAGAGTTCAACCACATTCTCCAGCCTTTTTCCGGTTTTCAGAGGCGGCGTGGAGCACGCGCGACCCGCTATGAAGTTGGGCGGGCCAGTTCGCTTCCCTTGTCTTGCTTCTGATTTTGCTTTCCCTCTTCCGGGCTTTGGCTGCTCCTTCCTTCACCGTACCAGTGGTTACCGGCGCAAGCAAAGCGAGGAAAATCACGAATGTATACGCTGTAGAAGGAGCGAGCTTCTTTGCGGGGTCGGGCTGCTTCTATGTAAACGAGACCAACCCTGTAAGCGCAAACGAGCATGAGCACCACGCCCCTTTCTGTCCGTTTGCCGCGATGCAAGGCAGTGATCAAACTTCAACTGCGAAAGGCAGCTCTTGACTCTCATTCACGGTGAACTTCGTAAAACAACGCCCTCGACATTACTTATGGAATTCGCCTTAGTGTTTCCTCTTTTACAATGGGCGCTGCAAACGGCGTACATTCGAAAAATAAATGTGGTCCACACTTTAATTTTTGTTATTTTCATACTTTCCGGTGGTCCGCAGTTACGTTTCTTTATTTTTTCTTTCTCTCTTTTTTTTTTGTCTTCAAGCAGTCCACCTTTCAATCTCGCCAACACAGTGCTTAAGATCGTTATCGTGGATGAAGCTATCCGTTTCCACGAAATAGGCCATTTTTGATGCTATGAGCGACGCCGAACGTAGGGATGGTCCACGCCATTATACATTTCCAAAGTCAAAACAAAAAAACAGCCAAAGCAGCAAATGAAGCCAGCGATTAATCAGAAAGAACATCCTGACCGTCTTGCATGATCACGAACTCTCCGTGAAACTAGTGCACTCAAAAACGGCCATTATTTCTTCCTCGCACGACTGCGCGCGGTAGTTGCAATTACGCCTCGAAAAATGTTCAGCCCACCAGTAATTGGAACGATGCTCGCTCGAGGCAAGGCACACGATTGCTTTTAAAGGTTTGACGAATCAGAGCTCTATATTATGTCTGCAACGTCAACGTTTAATAAAAAGACGATGATTTCAACGTGATGAAAGGCACATATATGGAAGCACGATCACCATTGAGCCATATCATTTCATCTCTGCCGCACGTGCACAATGAAAAGGTCGAACAGAGCGAGAACAAAGTAAAATTCGTGCGTGCGACCACATTAAGGCACAAAAAGGCGATATACGAAGTACCCCGTAAATGTTACACAGGAGGGCTGTTACGCTGGACAACACAACTGTCATAAAAATGACAACTGTGTTGTCATTTTTACGACAATCATGGTAATAAAAACATCATTTTTTCAGATTACACTGCTGCTACTCGTTGTCAGAGATTAACAGAGGGAGCAAAAACCAAGCACAGAGAAAATAATAGGACAAGCGCTGAATACAGCTTTCGGCATAACTTTCTTTTCTTGCTTCTGCCATCACTTCTGACGCACACGCATCGTTATAATGGAAAATAAAAGCCGGAAGGATTACTAAATCACCTTCTTCGTCCATTAGAATCAATGAGCATGGCGGAAACCTCCGAGTAACCCTAACCAGTATTCTACTAAAAGAATGCTTGGAACACTTGAGGAACTCTATCATTTGAATTACCTTTCGCTTCCATTTTTATGCGCAAAGCGCGATACTGTCCTAAGCACGGGACACTTGCATATAAGAAACTTATGAAAATCCAGGAAGTCCTTTACTATCATGATGCATTTCACTGGGTGGTCTATGCGCTTTATGTATGCACTGTGAACTGAGCAGGCTTTATGGTGTGAATGATTGTGTGATTGCATTGAGCAGAACCGCACTCACTGGTGCTACATCTTCGGTCTGGCAGCGTGACTTGCGATTCTGTCAGGTGAAAAACCGGCGACTGACTCCGCGCCAAACTGTGGAGATGAAATGAAGGGAAATGAGTTTATTTGCCACCATGTACAACAAGCTGGTGGTACGGCTGCAGATAAAAAGTGCAGGTGTGCAGCATGATTAAACACAGCCCCTAATTAAATATATTTTGGCATGGGCGTGGTACCACTCAGACAATTACCACAAAATTAGCTTGCACAAGCTGTAATATATAGCAGGTACGCACAACAACAAAATCAATGGGTAATGTATACTATTTCATGGGAGGATAACATTGTTAATATGTAATAATGAAGATCAAGACACTGTCTGCTGGTTAAAACTGAGGCTCACCATGCTTCGTTGGGTAATGCAGTATATTTTGCTGTAAGTTTGCCAGACATTCCAGATTATGCACGCTTCTTTGCATGTCCAGTTAAAACGTTGCACTTAAGCGATATCTACGTGGTGTCCCACGTAACTTTAGCCAAACTTTAACAATATGCCAATGCCACATAGCTGACCAGAACCAAGGAAATGTTGTTTGCCGTCGCTTGGAGATGCTCTGGTTATTCGTTGCATTCCGCGTAATTAAATAATTACTCTTAATTTACATCTACAACTTCTCAAATATTGTAGTTAGATGAAAAACGTCAATGAGAAAATATAGAACAAAATGGAAAGCTCCCGATACAGCTTTCTGTTACCCAATATGTGCTGCATAAAACTGTTCTTCCGAGTGCGAAAGAAGCCCGCGAATACACGCAAAGTGCCTCGAGGGGCCAGTCCCGTGGCAGCTGTAGGGCTGCGCCATCTGGTTCACACCAAAAGCTTGCACGATGCCTGCATAACCAAATTACTAAGTGCGGGAGAACCGTGAACGCATGTTGAACTGGCTATTGCGCGAAGTGAAATTGCATTGTCCAATGAAGAATGTAACCGCTGCACTCTATCAAATGGCGCCGAAAGTTCAGCCAAATCGAAGTCGCCAGTAGTCCGCGATATGCAGAAATGTATTGTTATAAATTGCGGTAAAAAACTCAACACTACATTATGCAGAGTCCCGAAGAGGTTAACAGGTACATAAGGTTGCTATGTGGTCCGTGATCTATCGGCACGCACATCAGCAGAATGCACAGATTAGATACTCCGGACAAACAGATACGACAAGTGCGTACACACAGGTTGGGTGCAAGTGGGCTGGGCTGACACAATGATATACCCAGTGCGACGTGCGGTTTCATGAACACAAATTCAACCAATCAAAACTACATTGCATAAATTATTCGTAATATAGCTGAGCCAGACAACTGTTACATAATGAGTACACCTGTATCCTCAAAAAGGTCGTCATCCATGTTCGATGATTTCTCTTGCGTCGTTTTGAATGGCTATGTTCCAGGCGGTTGGGCGAATGAATGGCTCAAAGTGGGTCAATTCTGAGAAATTGATGCTAAAGACCCTCTCAGCGTAGCGTGTCTGGGGAACACTATACGTCATCGTGGCCACAGAAGCAAGCACAGGATGACTCACGTTTGATGAGGCACAGCGAGGTGCTCCGTATGCACTAGTGCTGCTGCACTACTGAAAAGTTCTACGTCTAACGGGTGATTACGATAAGACCACAATTAGGAGGGGATCGATTACTAGGTACTTCCCTCGAACATAGCGGAATCACACAATTCCTTCTTTGGCACATTTATGTCGCATCGTGTTTGCATTGCACAGCATAAAATAAGGTGAATTTTCGCATCACTATATTAGCCACATTGTTTGACAAATCGACTAATTCGTTTCCTGCTATTCTAACACTTTACGGGCAAGCATAACTGGCTAGCTCGTAAAATCAGCGGCATTTGTCATGAGTCGCGAAGCAAGCGAACGAGGAAGGCGCCTGGGCTTACGTCTGCTGGCTTCGGTTCGTCTGCAAATTTCGTACATACATTTAATTAGCACTATGGGCAACCACAACACAGCAATCAGAAGATAAAAATTGTTAAGCGTCCTTTCTACTCTTTAAACTTGTACTTTGAACTGATGGTCTCACATGCATATGCCCGACACTACGCTGCTGAAGTGTTGCCTATTATGGATAACGAAAAAAATTATCAAGAACCAACCCCGCTTACTATACAGGAATACGTTGAGCATGCAATGCGAGGTGGCCATTCGCAGCACTATACTGCATTCTGTTAGGGGGGGGGGGGGGGTGCTCCCCCTTACCAGCGTGCCTTACACGTACGCAGAAGCCAACCGGTACTTGGAGCGCCAGTTCCCCAATCAACGCGTTGGCAACCCCGGGCAGCGCCTGCCACCGCCTCCAATCGCAGCGTCTCAACAACAGCGTTGCAAAACGCTAGCTCTCACAAGGGAACTATGAGAGAACGCTCCCCTTACCGCCGTGCCACCATGAGGTACTGAACGGTACTAAACATCTTGAAGAGGCAGCGCAATAAGACGAAGACAGAAGGCAGGAATACACAGGACAGCCTTCCTGCCTTCTGTCTTCGTCTTATTGCGCTGCCCCTTCAAGATGTTCAACCAGTACCAACTCGCCCAAATGTCCAGCCTTGAACGGTACTACCCTGCGAGCGGTACCACCATGCTGTCGCACGGCGCGGTCGCGCGGGCTTTATTTTGAAAGCGATCTGCTTTGGGAGCACAGTCTAGGTGGGCCGACAGCTCGTAGCTTTGCGCACGCTGTATTCTCACTGCTCAGTTTGCGTTCAAGTGATAGACACTTCGCTCGCTGCTGCTGCCGTGATTCCTCAGGCCAGCGTTTTGACAGCGAGTGTCTGTGGTCATCGCGTTTGAAGTGTTCATGTTTGTCTGCGTTCGCTGACCCCACGCTAGTAAGCGAAAGCTTACAAAGGGGCCTTTTACTCCGGCTGCTGCTGCATATAGCGTGGCCGTGGGAGGCCTGTCCTGAACACATTCTGCAATGAAGAGTGTGCAGGCGTCTAGGCGCACCGAGGGCCGAAGCCGTCGTGTGCGCTTATCACATATGCGCTTGCGCGTCACCTACGTTCACAAAGTCAAACGTCACTGTACCTTTCGTGCGACGCATTTTAATGTCAATTCTTGTATAAGCAGTCGAAATCGCAGACGTTTCATACTAAATACGTCACGGGCGCGCCACTGACATTATATATTTTTCGAGATATGCTAAAACACTAGAACACATGAATAACGTTTCCGTGTGTCACTATCTTCGAGTCTTCTATATCTCGATAAATACCGTTGGTAAAATGAGTGACCCTATAGTTCCTTTGTTCTCGACGACTTGAGTCGTAGTCGACAAACTTAATTTCCTTGTGAGGTTGTTAGAACATATATTGCTGTCAGACTTGCTTTGTTGGCGAAACTGCGCGAGCAGGAAATAGCAAAGCTCTGATCGTTCTCAATGACTTAATGAAAGGCCAATTGCATCGCAAGGAATGTCGAAGCGGCGGTTTTTTCCTTTGAAATTCTTCGACTGATGCTTCTATCTTTGGTACCTATAAAATCCGTGAAGGGAGGGGGGCAGCAAAGGTCAGAATGCACAATTCCGACCTTGAAAGTTGTCATTTGTAATCTTGCAGCATGGTGCCTATTTGACTCCTGGATCGTGCTCAGTATTAAAACAAGTACTTGAGCAGCAAGTCTTCACTGATGCCTATGAGCGTCTAGGTTGATTATCACAGCAAAATGTAGCTCCCGATACGATAGAGAAACAATCGGGTGTAGTTCGCTGAACACCTAGGCACCGGAATAAACTTCGAGCCTGCAACAGCTCTACATGTTAAGAGGAAGCTTTAGCTCGGGTGCTCCTATCTAAATACATGTAAAAGGAGAATTCGTTTTTCTCGGCAACCACTGCACCAAATTTGACGGGGTTTGCTGCATTTAAAAGAAAAGCTTAAAATTTAGTGACTGTTGATTTCGAATTTTCGATTTAGGTTGTGAAAGTTTTATAAAAATTTGGCAAAAATCAAAAATTTTCAGAAAACGAAACTATCAAGTTTACAACTCCGTAACTCAGCAAGAAAAAATGATATCGCATTTCTGTGAATTGTACCTGATAGCACATCTAAAGCGGACAAAATTGATATGTTACACATGAACCTCAAAAAATGGAGTAATGTGTAATTACAACTTTTGCAGAACCTTCGTAAACAATGTAACAAATTCACGTAAGATGTAAACTGACCTATCAAATTTGTCCGCTTTGAATTGTCTAATGGATGCCGTTTACAGAATCGCGATATCTGTTCTTGATGCAGAGCTATTAGCTGGTAAACTTCGTGCTTCTATTTTTTTCAAACGTCTGAATTTTTGAAAATCCTTTTAACAAAATTCAAGCCCTAAATCGAAATTCCGCTTCCAACAGTCACTAGAATTTATTTTTCTCTTTCAAATGCAACAGATTTTATTAAAATCGGCCCAGGGGTTATCTCAGAAAAACGTTTTTGCGTTTTTACATGTATTTGAATAGGCCGCGTCGGAGTTGGGCCCGAGCTAAAGCTTCCTCTTAAGGGCAAGTCACAAACAAGTTTGCAGGACTGGCACAGTAAACAATTTACTGGCGCAAACGAGCTGAGGGAGCATGGAACAGAGATGCAGTCGGCTGCTCTTCCCTTTGTACCCTCAATTCGGTGAGAAACATTTGTCACGTAATTAACTTGGTCTGCAAGAGTGGCCACATGGTAAGATCATCGCAGCTGGCAGCCTAAAATCAAGCCGAGAAGACGGTGTTTTCGCAATAGCTTGATACGATGACCACCCGCAAAACGACAAGAGTTCCTCACATTTCTTCTTTTTCTGTTTTTCTCATGAAGGGAATCAGGGCGCATTTTGCATCAACGGTCTGGGCACTTTGCTCTGTTAAATGTCCGCTCAGATTTCCAGCGACCGATGCCTGAAAAGCTCTGAACATATGGGCGACCTCAGCACACAAGTATCATTGGCGTTTGCGAATGACATTTGTATCCGATAAGTATCTTTTGGAAGACTAGAAACAGCGTAAAAAGACGACGGGTGGTGAAACACAACACTGGCACTCAAAGACGAAACAGGTCTATTTCAATTTGCGATAAGATTACTTCATTATTTTTATTAATTTGTTTTGAACCATATTGTCGCAACAAAGTTTCACAGTACACATTCGAAGGTCAGTATTTTCAGAATAGCAGAGTAATAAAGAATTCGACGCAAATGGAAAAATACCTTTATAGGAAGTTTCCGTATCATGCTGTATCATGTATTCAAGCACCGAAGTAAGTGCCCAACGAATCCATTTCGTTGGGCACTTTGAACGTTAGTATCTTGAAACTCCTGCGCAGTAGTCCTCAAATGTTGTTTCAAGTGTATATGCCTTGTCCACTCACCAGTTACAATTCGTAAATTAAATATGCGTCTATACTGAATAACCAAAAGTTAATTAGTGCAGTAATCTTAAGTACTCAATTAAGAACATTCATTTCTAGTAATAACCACCCCATTGAGTAATTGAGATGGATGGATGGATCAATAACTTTCTTGAGGTCCGTCGGTGTGCACGATTAGTGCGCAGCGGGCCGCTCCAACGTCGCATGAAGGATTATAATTGCGCTTATCCGCTTCAGGCAATTTTTTTTAAATTTTGGTGCAGCTAAAAGGATGACTGGTTCGGTTTGAAACCTTCGAGCTTATAATGTATTCAGAAACTTGGTAAAGAAATTTTACAAATGCAATAATTGATCGATACGCATTTTACTTTGCGATAATATTTGACATGGTATTCCTCCCATTTTCACTAGATGTCATCTTGTTGAAATTTGTAGTTCTCCCAGGGCACAGTTATAACACACAGCTATAACGCTTCGTATCGCCTGCATAATGTAATTTACTCCTGAGGCCTGTAATAGGTCCACAGATTTCGAACTTTTATTACATGTTACCTATAACCTGCTGCTAATATTAAATAAATATATACAATGCGTAGTTCATTAAGGACACGGCAGAAACATATCAGCCTAGTATGACGGAGAAACGAGCGAAAAATAAGGACATTTCCGTAATTATTTCCAATGGTTCCAATCAGGCCAGGAAAGATAAAGTGTTGTCACACATCGCACTGAGCATGACACCCATTTGCAGAAAGCGTAAAAGTGGTGTAAAACAGTTATCCTGACTTACTGGGAAGCATAGCTCATGATGGTAGTGTGATACTTTCGAACACTTGCTCAAATTTTTAGCAAGGGCACCATTCATTTAACATACATTTAACTTCACACAAGCATTTGCCATAGCCTAGCTTGCACCCCTATTCCGTTACATTTAATATCCGTGCTATTTGCTTTTCTGCAAAGACACGGCCTAGATTCTGCGCGCTTATGTGACAGTGCTTGCATACGTAATTCATTGCAAAAGCCGCATTTCAACGCATCCGCTTTGAGCTTTGCGAACAAGTTACTCATTACCTAGCCCTCATTTTCATTAAATAGAAACGAGGTGAACTAAACTAAATAGGTACTCATTTAGTGCACTGAGCATAGTGGGCGAACGTGTATCACGAATGGGTGTGCCATAAAACGAACGTTTATGAATTTTGCAACGCTCCTAATTAAGTCAGTACGGTTAAAATTTCGGAACACATTGCAATTAAATGTCCCGTATTTCTGGTATATAGGAATATTCTGTAAGACAGATCTCCTTCGGTGTATTGAGAAACTTAGCTAATAACAAAAGCGTGACATTTGCAAAGGCGTTTTTCAGAACTTCTATTACAAAATCTGTAATTGATCCATATAGCTTCTCCCACGATTTGCCGTAGTAGTCTGCCGATTGTTGCTAAGCTTGATCAACCATAATCAACGAAACACGTGATGTAATCAACCGAAACGCTATCAATTTGGCGTACGCATTACTCGTAACGTACCTCATATTATAGCTAAATGTAAACTTTATGTAACGCATCGTTCCCTTGGGATGTACGTAAACATACCATAGAAAATTCACATGACACTTTCGATTGCGCATTTAAGGATCTGTGGTTTTGGGACATAAAACCCCCATAATTTAATTTTTTTAGCGATCTGCTTATATAAATGTTATATTTATTCCATAGACGTTTCACTTGGTACGCTCATTCGGCAGAGTGTTTTACACATCCTTGCTAAATATGATCTTGATGTCACGGCAGCGGGCTAAATATTGCTCCGCTCGTAAAATATACTATTAAAGTTATTGAGCAGTTGCATAAATAGTTTATTGCAAAAGCCCAATTTTAAGTTTCCCTACACACTACCTGGACCTTACTTTCAGCAAAAAACATTAAGGTGCCTCATTAAAGGGCCCCTCACCAGGTCGGACCGTTCTGAGCGGACAAGCGCAGCGCATAAAGTGCACGGCAACTATCGGGCCTGCTAAATGCTACATCCATAAGCCCCGCGGAAAGAGCTTAAATTTCAAACCGAACGCCGTTTGCCCTTCTGCTTGCTCCCATCCGGAGAGTCAACGTATATCACACAAGTGCGCCGACGTATATGGCAGTACTGTGACATGGCTCATGGTGACACGTGACTTCGAGAATTATTCAAGGCAACTTCAGTTATTTGTTAAATCTTTTGCTTCAATACACAAAGTTTAGAGAAATAATAAAACAAGCGTACCGGAGGCCTGGGTGCTTTTGTTTTACTTCGTACCGTAGCAAGAGAGATGTACTTCTGTTTCGTCGGCTTGTTCCCACGTCGTGCAATCGCGCGCGCAATGAGCGAAACTATCTCATTTTCTAACTTTTTCCAGTGGCACGATCATTCTCTTTCGTCATCTCGCCTCTGCCTCAGTGCTCGTGATTGTGGCACTCATTTATACCACCAATCAGGTGCTCTCGTGCAGAGCGCGCCAAATCGTCCGTTGCACGAAACGAGACAAACGCAACAGCTCGCGCGCGATACTCTCACCGCAAGGGCGCCACTCAGCAAAAACGCGAAAGAGAAAAAAAAAGGAAGACGGGACTCGTGACGTATTCGTCACGCCATAGAGAAGAGCGCAGGGAAGCGATTTCGCTTCAGGAGGCTAGGCGGGGCAAGTCGAGAGAGTGTGTACGTTGACGGTGACGCTCGCCTCCGGAAATCATGGTTTTGCGCCACTTCAAATATTTCTATCTCTGCTATTATTGAAATGATTTGAAAACTTTTTGCCGTAGAACGCTCCTGAGCGGACACGTAATAACTTCCAGCGTATTACCAAAATTTGCTATGTAGTCTGCTGAGGGGCCCTTTCAGTTCACCGACGACAGCGGGCGAATGTCGTATCCCGCATAGAGATATCGTAAAAACGAGTATTAAAGAGTTATTTCTAGTGCAACTAATTATTTGTAGTGCTCCTTGTGGTTGGCGCATCATAAGATTCTCTCGTCCAAATAAAACGTACATAACTTACTCACTACCTAAGTGACTAACCTAACCTAATTAGGCCGGAAACGTTAAAAGTACGGACATATTGCTTTAAGATGGACCCGAGTTCTTTCAAATATAGTATCCGTAATGAAGGATTCTTTCCGCACATTGGGAAACAGCTAGTAACGGTAGCATTACGATAGGCAGCAGTTGTTTAAAAAAATTTTCTCCAAAGCTGTATTTATTTCAGAGGCACTTATCCCTCGCACACAGAGTGTCTATAGTGGTCCACATATTTTTGCTAAGTTTGACCTTTGTGACATATGTAGTTATGTAATGGCAGCGGAATAAATGTTGCGCTGCACGTAAAAATGGCTTAAAAGGCTGCAGAGTACTTGCAAACGCAATTTATTGCAAACGTTACAATTTACCCCCATATTTGGAACTTTCTGTACACGTTACACATCCTCTGCCAGTTACTTTTACGAAGCATAAGCAAAGTGCCTTGTCTTACAGAGGACGCCGGGGAAACAAACTGCAAGCCTGGTATAACACGTGAAAGCAAGGAAAAAACGAGCGTTCAGTAACCTGTTGTAATGCTTTCATGAGATTTAGCAAAACGAAAGTTTCGCTACACACACACGTTGCACTTAACAGTCCAACTATTTTCACTCAATTGAAGCTGGTGACTACTGCAGCCGACTTAGTATATTTGGAAACGTAGCGGATAGCGGCCGCATGACACTCTGAAACGCCTGAACAAGAAACGTTCCACAAATGCTCTAATTACACTATAGAGATAGAACATTTACAGTCTGTCGATAATTAGATGCTTCTTACTTCATCGAACTGTAAGCATCGTGTTTAACATATATCATCACGGAGACTGCGGAACAGCAACTACATGTCTTGTATTGGGTATAAAAATTGCGCAATGACAAGTATTGAGTTATTCTTTTTTCAACCACACAGACACATCACCCTAGACACATCCCCCTAGACACCTGCTGGCTACAGCTTACGTGGACCTGACAGTACGCATCGAGCGCCACCTGCAAATCCGCCAGTGCACAGCCGCGACGTCAACGTCATCAGGTCTGCAAAGGCTAAGACCAAGCATCGAACAGTATCTCTCCAGTGGGCCCGGAGGCACGATGAACGGAAGAACCAAAGGCTTACACACCTCTTTTTTTCGTCCTGCAGTTCGTCGTTGTCTTCGCCTGCCGCCGGCGCATCGGTTGTTGGCCTTCCCGGTAACCTTCCCCCCTTGGACGGAATTTGCGATGCCGCCTCTGCTCCGGACCCACACCTACTGCCAACAGCTTACGTGGACCTGACAGTACGCATCGAGCGCCACCTGCAAATCCGCCAGTGCGCAGCTGCGACGTCAACGTCATCACGTCAGGAAAGGATCAGGCCAAGCATCGAACAGTATCTCTCCAGTGGGCACGGAGGCACGATGAACGGAAGAACCAAAGGCTTACACACCTCTTTTATCGTGCTGCAGTTCGTCGTTGTATTCGCGGCCGACGCGTCGGTGGTTGGCCTTCGGGGTAACCTTCCGCCCTTGGACGGAATTTGTGAGGCCACCTCTGCTCCGGACCCAACACTGCTGCCAACAGCTTACGTGGACCTGACAGTAAACATTGAGCGCCACCTGCAAATCCGCCAGTGCGCAGTTGCGACGTCAACGTCATCAGGTCTGGAAAGGATAAGACCAAGCATCGAACAGGGGCCGTATTCTGTAGCGGTTCGCTTTGGAACCGGTTCGCTCTGGCTGTTACGTCTGGATTACGTCACTCGGAGAAAGAGTGGAGCGGGGCGGCGTGAGGGGAACCAATCAACGAGCGGCGGTCTGCCGGGAGATCACGTCATTATTTTTGTTTTTTACTTGAAGGACGGTATAGCAATTGACGAATGTTGCTGGTTTGATGAAAACATTGGTTTGTACAGAACACTTGCAAATATAATTTTCAGTAATCAATGTGAGCTTGCGGCGCAGACGGCTACTGGGAGTTGTAATTTTATTTGTGTTGTTTTCTTATTTAGTCACTAGGCGGTGCGCCATACGTTATGCAAACAACTTGCCTCGCTTGGTTTACGTTTTGGACTTGTTCGCGCACCGAAACCGAAACGATGTCGTCGCACAAGGACAGGCGGCTGGGTCCTCATGTTTCAGCGACGCAGCGCGAAATACTCGTTTCATTTGTCGAGGAGCACCCCTACCTAGCAAAAGCGTCGTGTGTGTTGGGCCACCAGCTCACGGCGGCTTTCTGTTGCGCCGCGGATGGGAATCAAACCCATCATTTTTCTTTGCCCATAACCGTAATGGCCTTCGCGACGGCTATAATGATCCGGCTGATCGAAGGCTGCGACAGTGCAATCACTTCTTCATTCCCGACGCACTGTTGAAAGCTCCCGGTGGCAAAAAACCACAGCGCGCACAGCACTTTCATCGTAGTCTCGACACCACAATATCTTTGAGGTCCGCGATGTTCTTCCAGCTCATCGCAAAGACGTCGCACTATGTCTTTGGAGAACCTAAAATGCCTTCGAAACTCTTCTTCGGCCATGCCGAACGCGTCTCGTCGTTGCTTCTCGTCGCGTCGATGTCTTTCGGGTGCTCGCCAGCAGCACAACCAAAGGAGCCGCCATTGCCGTCTCTGTCTCGTCTAGTCTAGGTGCCGGCTCGTCAGCTGGCGCGAGACTAGCCGGCAGCCACGGTTGCCCTAGCAACCCTCGACATCATGTTCGCCACCGCGCGCGACCCTCGAGCGAACCAATTCTCCGCGGCTCCTCTCCTAGCAGCGAACCGGTTCCTTTCCAGATGATCGACAACCTGTGTGACATCAACAAAATGTGCCGTTCCTCCCACCAGGGATGACGACAACAAAGCGCCGACCAATGGCAACAGCCAGACCGAACCAGTTCCAAAGCGAACCGCTACAGAATACGGCCCCAGTATCTCTCCAGTGGGCACAGAGGCACGATGAACGGAAGAACCCAAGGTTACACACGTCTTTTTTTCGTCCAGCAGTTAGTCGTTGTCTTCGCGGCCGGCACGTCGGTGGTTGGCCTTGGGGTGACCTTCACCCCTTGGACGGAATTTGCGATGCCGCCTCTGCTCCGGACCCAACACTGCTGCCAACAGCTTACGTGGACCTGACAATACACATTGAGCGCCAAATGCAAATCCGCCAGTGTGCAGCTGCGATGTCAACGTCATCACGTCTGGAAAGGATAAGACCAAGCATCAAACAGTATCTCTCCGGTGGGCACGGAGGCACGATTAACGGATGAACCAAAGGCTTACACACCTCTTTTTTCCTCCTCCACTTCGTCGTTGTCTGCGACGCCGGCACGTCGGTGGTAGCCCTTCGGGGTAACCTTCCCCACTTGGACGGAATTTGTGATGCCGCGTCTGCTCCGGACCCAACACTGCTGCCAGCAGCTTACGTGGACCTGGCAGTACACATTGTGCGCCACTTGCAAATACGCCAGTGCGCAGCTGCGACGTCAACGTCATCACGTCTGGAAAGGATAAGCCCAAGCATCGAACAGTATTTCTCCAGTGGGAACGGAAGCACGATGAACGGAAGAACGAACGGCTTACACACGTCTTTTTTCGAACTGCAGTTCGTCGTTGTCTCCGAAGCCGGCGCGTCGGGGGTTGCCCTTCGGGGTAACCTTCCCCCCTTGGACGGAATTTGTGATGCCGCCTCTGCTCCGGGCCCAACACTGTTGCCAATAGCTTACGTGGACCTGACAGTACACATTGAGCGCCACCTACAAATCCGCCAGTGCACAGCTGCGACGTCCACGTCATCACGTCTAGAAAGGATAAGACCAAGCATCGAACAGTATCTCTCCAGTGGGCACGGAGGCACGATGAATGGAAGAACCCAAGGCTTACACACCTCTCTTTTTCGTCCAGCCGTTCGTCGTTGTATTCGCGGCCGGCGCATCGGTGGTTGGCCTTCGGGGCAACCTTTCCCCCTTGGACGGAATTTGTGATGCCGCCTCTGCTCCGGACCCACACCTGCTGCCAACAGCTTACGTGGACCTGACAGTACGCATCGAGTGCCACCTGCAATTCCGCCAGCGCGCACCTGCGACATCAACGTCATCAGGTGTGCAAAGGATAAGACCAAGCATCGAACAGTATCTCTCCAGTGGGCACGGAGGCACGACGAATGGAAGAACCAAAGCCTTACACACCTCTTTTTTCGTCCTGCAGTTCGTCGTTGTCTTCGAAGCCGGCGCGTTGATGGTTGCCCTTCGGGGTAACCTTCCCCCTTGGACCCAATTAGTGATGCCGCCTCTGCTCCGGACCCACACCTCCTGCAAACAGCTTACGTGGACCTGACAGTACGCATCGAGCGCCACCTACAAATCCACCAGTGCACAGCTGCGACGTCAACGTCATCACGTCTGGAAAGGATAAGACAAAGCACCGAACAGTATCTCTCCGGTGGGCCCGGAATCACGATAAACGGAAGAACCAAAGGCTTACACACCTTTTTATTCCTCCTGCAGTTCGTCGTTGTCTGCGAAGCCGGCACGTCGGTGGTTGCCCTTCGGCGTAACCTTCCTCCCTTGGACGTAATTTGTGATGCCGCCCCTGCTCCGGACCCAACACTGCTGCCAATAGCTTACGTGGGCCTGACAGTACGCATCGAGGGCCACCTCCAATTCCGCCAGTGCGCAGCTGGTACATGAACGTCATCACATCTGGAAAGGATAAGACCAAGCATCGAACAGTATTTCTCCAGTGGGCACGGAGGCACGATGAACGGAAGAACGAAAAGCTTACACACCTCTTCTTTCGTCCTGCAGTTCGTCCTTGTCTTCGAAGCCGGCGCTGCGGTGGTTGGCCTTCGGGGTAACCTTACCCCCTTGGACGGAATTTCTGATGCCGCCTCTGCTTCGGACCCAACACTGCTGCCAACAGCTTGCGTGGACCAGCCAGTACACATTGAGCGGCACGTGCAAATCCGCCAGTTCGCAGCTGCGACGTCAACGTCATCACGTCTGGAAAGGATAAGACCAAGCCTCGACCAGTATCTCTCCAGTGGGCATGGAGGCACGACGAACGGAAGAAACCAAGGCTTACAGACCTCTTTTATAGTGCTGCAGTTCGTCGTTGTCTTCGCGGCCGATGCGACGGTGGCTGGCCTTCGAGGTAACCTTCCGCCATCGGACAGAATTTGTGATGCCGCCTCTGCTCCGGACACAACACTGTTGCCAATAGCTTACGTGCACCTGACAGTACACACTGAGCGCCACCTGCAAATCCATCAGTGCACAGCTGCGACGTCAACGTCATCACGTCTGGAAAGGATAATACCAAGCATCGAACAGTATCTCTCCAGCGGGCACGGAGGCACGATGAATGGAAGAACCCAAGGCTTACACACCTCTTTTTCGTCCTGCAGTTCGTCGTTGTCTTCGAAGCCGGCGCGTCGGTGGTTGGCCTTCGGGGTAACCTTCCCCCGTTGGATGGAATTTGTGATGCCGCCTCTGCTCCGGACCCATACCTGCTACCAACAGCTTATATGGACCTGACAGTACGCATCGAGCGCCACCTGCAAATCCGCCAATGCGCAGCTGCGACATCAACGTCATCAGGTCTTCCAAGAATAAGACCAAGCAACGAACAGTATCTCTCCAGTGGGCACGGAGGCACGATGAACGGAAAAACCAAAAACTTACACACCTCTTTTTTCGTCCTGCTGTTCGTCGTTGTCTTGGATACCGGCGCGTCGATGGTTGCCTTTCGAGGTAACCTTCCCCCCTTGGACCCAATTTGTGAGGCCGCCTGTGCTCCGGACCTACACCTGCTGCCAACAGCTTACGTGGACCTAACAGAACGCATCTAGCGTCAACGGAAAATCCGCCAGTGCGACACTGCGACGTCCACGTCATCACGTCTGGAAAGGATAAGAACAAGCATCGAACAGTATTTCTTCAATGCGCACGGAGGCACGATGAACGGAAGAGCGAAAGGCTTGCACACCTCTTCTTTCGTCCTGCAGTTCGTCGTTGTCTTCGAAGCCAGTGCGTCGGTGGTTGGCCTTCGGGGTAACCTTCCCCCCTTGGACGGAACTTGTGATGCCGCCGCTGCTCCGGACCCAAGACTGCTGCCAACAGCTTACGTGGACCTGGCAGTACACATTGAGCGCCACGTGCAAATCCGCCAGTGCGCAGCTCGGACGTCAACGTCATCACGTCTGGAAAGGATAAGACCAAGCGTCGAACAGTATCTCTCCAGTGGGCACGGAGGTACGACGAACGGAAGAACCAAAGGCTTACAGACCTCTTTTTTCGTCCTGCAGTTCGTCGTTGTCTTCGAAGCCGGCGCGTCGATGGTTGCCCCTCGGGGTAACCTTCCCCCTTGACCCAATTTGTGATGCCGCCTCTGCTCCGGACCCACACCTGCTGGCAACCGCTTGCGTCGACCTGACAGCACGCATCGAGCGCCACCTACAAATCCACCAGTGCACAGCTGCGACTTCAACGTCTTCACGTCTGGAAAGTATAAGATCAAGCATCGAACAGTATCTCTCAAGTTGGCACGGAGGCACGATGAACGGAAGAATGAAAGGTTTACACACCTCTTTTTTCGTCCTGCAGTTCGTCGTTGTCTTCGAAGGCGGCGCGTCGGTGGTTGGCCTTCGGGGTAACCTTCCCCCTTGACCCAATTTGTGATGCCGCCTCTGCTCCGGACCCACACCTGCTGGCAACCGCTTGCGTCGACCTGACAGCACGCATCGAGCGCCACCTACAGATCCACCAGTGCACAGCTGCGACGCCAACGTCTTCACGTCTCGAAAGGATAAGATCAAGCATCGAACAGTATCTCCCCAGTTGGCACGGAGGCACGATGAACGGAAGAATGAAAGGCTTACACGCCTCTTTTTTCGTCCTGCAGTTCGTCGTTGTCTTCGAACCCGGCGCGTCGGTGGTTGGCCTTCGGGGTAACCTTCCCCGCTTGGACGGAATTAGTGATGCCGCCCCTGCTCCGGACCCATACCTGCTACCAACAGCTTATGTGGATCTGACAGCACGCATCGAGCGCCACCTGCAAACCGCCAGGGCGCAGCTGCGACGTCAACGTCATCACGTCTGGAAAGCATAAGACCAAGCATCGAGCAGTATCTCTCCAGTGGGCACGGAGGCACGATGAACGGAAGAACGAAAGGCTTACACACCTCTTTTTCGTCCTGCCGTTCGTCGTTGTCTTCGAAGCCGGCGCGTCGATGGTTGCCCTTCGGGGTAACCTTCCCCCTTGGACCCAAATTGGGATGCCGCCTCTGCTACGGACCCACACCTGCTGGCAACCGCTTGCGTCGACCTGACAGCACGCATCGAGCGCCACCTACCAATCCACCAGTGCACAGCTGCGACGTCAACGTCTTCACGTCTGGAAAGGATAAGATCAAGCATCGAACAGTATCTCTCCAGTTGGCACGGAGGCACGATGAACGGAAGAATGAAACGTTTACACGCCTCTTTTTTCATCCTGCAGTTCGTCGTTGTCTTCGAAGCCGGCGCATCGGTGGTTGGCCTTCGGGGTAACCTTCCCCCCTTGGACGGAATTTGTGATGCCGCCTCTGATCCAGACCCAACACTGCTGCCAACAGCTTACGTGGACCTGGCAGTACACATTGAGCGCCACGTGGAAATCCGCCAGTGCGCAGCTGGGACGTCAACGTCATCAAGTCTGGAAAGGATAAGACCAAGCCTCGAACAGTACCTCTCCAGTGGGCACGGAGGCACGACGAACGGAAGAAACCAAGGCTTACACACCTTTTTTTTTCGTCCAGCAGTTCGTTGTTGTCTTCGCGGCGGGCGCGTCGGTGGTTGGCCTTCGGGGTAACCTTCCCCCCTTGGACAGAATTTGTGATGCCGCCTCTGCTCCGGATGCCACACCTGCTGCCAACACCTTACGTGGACCTGACAGTACGCATCGAGTGCCTCCTGCAATTCCGCCAGTGCGCAGCTGCGACATCAACGTCATCACGCCAGGAAAGGATAAGACCAAGCATCGAACAGTATTTCTCCGGTGGGCCCGGAGGCACGATGAACGGAAGAACCAAAGGCTTACACACCTCTTTATTCCTCCTGCAGTTCGTCGTTGTCTGCGAAGCCGGCACGTCGGTGGTTGCCCTTCGGGGTAACCTTCCTCCCTTGGACGGAATTTTTGATGCCGCCCCTGCTCCGGACCCAACACTGCTGCCAACAGCTTACGTGGACCTGACAATACACATTGAGCGCCAAATGCAAATCCGCCAGTGTGCAGCTGCGACGTCAACGTCATCACATCTGGAAAGGATAAGGCCAAGCATCAAACAGTATCTCTCCAGTGGGCACGGACGCACGATTAACGGATGAACCAAAGGCTTACACACCTCTTTTTTCCTCCTGCAGTTCGTCGTTGTCTGCGACGCCGGCACGTCGGTGCTTGCCCCTCGGGGTAACCTTCCCTCCTTGGACGGCATTTGTGATGCCGCCTCTGCTCCGGACCCATACCTGCTACCAACAGCTTATATGGACCTGACAGTACGCATCGAGCGCCACCTGCAAATCCGCCAGTGCGCAGCTGCGACGTCAACGTCATCACGTCTGGAAAGGATAAGACCAAGCATCGAGCAGTATCTCTCCAGTGGGCACGGAGGCATGATGAACGGAAGAATGAAAGGCTTACACACCTCTTTTATTTGTCCAGGCGTTCGTCGTTCTCTTTGCGGCCGGCGCGTCGGTGGTTGCCCTTCGGCGTAACCTTCCCCCCTTGGGCGGAATTTGTGATGCCGCTTATGCTCCGGACCCACACCTGCTGCCAACAGCTTACGTGGACCTGACAGTACGCATCGAGTGCCACTTGCTAATACGCCAGTGAGCAGCTGCGACGTCAACGTCATCCCGTCTGGAAAGGATAAGACCAAGCATCGAACAGTATTTCTCCAGTGGGAACGGAGGCACGATGAACGGAAGAACGAAAGGCTTACACACGTCTTTTTTCTTCCTGCAGTTCGTCGTTGTCTCCGAAGCCGGCGCGTCGGGGGTTGCCCTTCGGGGTAACCTTCCCCCCTTGGACGGAATTTGTGATGCCGCCTCTGCTCCGGACCCACACCTGCTGCCAACAGCTTACGTGGACCTGACAGTACGCATCGAGTGTCACCTGCAATTCCGCCAGCGCGCACCTGCGACATCAACTTCATCAGGTCTGCAAAGGATAAAACCAAGCATCGAACAGTATCTCTCCAGTGGGCACGGAGGCACGACGAATGAAAGAACCAAAGCCTTACACACCTCTTTTTTCGTCCTGCAGTTCGTCGTTGTCTTCGAAGCCGGCGCGTTGATGGTTGCCCTTCGGGGTAACCTTCCCCCTTGGACCCAATTTGTGATGCCGCCTCTGCTCCGGACCCACACCTCCTGCAAACAGCTTACGTGGACCGACAGTACGCATCGAGCACCACCTACAAATCCACCAGTGCACAGCTGCGACGTCAACGTCATCACGTCTGGAAAGGATAAGACAAAGCACCAAACAGTATCTCTCCGGTGGGCCCGGAGGCACGATAAACGGAAGAACCAAAGGCTTACACACCTTTTTATTCCTCCTGCAGTTCGTCGTTGTCTTCGAAGCCGGCGCGTCGGTGGTTGGCCTTCGGGGTAACCTTCCCCCCTTGGACGGAATCTGTGATGCCGCCCCTGCTCCGGACCCATACCTGCTACCAAAAGCTTATGTGGATCTGACAGCACGCATCGAGCGCCACCTGCAAATCCGCCAGGGCGCAGCTGCGACGTCAACGTCATCACGTCTGGAAAGCATAAGACCAAGCATCGAGCAGTATCTCTCCAGTGGGCACGGAGGCATGATGAACGGAAGAATGGAAGGCTTACACACCTCTTTTATTTGTCCAGCCGTTCGTCGTTCTCTTCGCGGCCGGCGCGTCGGTGGTTGCCCTTCGGCGTAACCTTCCCCCCTTGGGCGGAATTTGTGATGCCGCTTATGCTCCGGACCCACACCTGCTGCCAACAGCTTACGTGGACCTGACAGTACGCATCGAGTGCCACTTGCAAATACGCCAGTGCGCAGCTGCGACGTCAACGTCATCACGTCTGGAAAGGATAAGACCAAGCATCGAACAGTATTTCTCCGTTGGGAACGGAGGCACGATGAACGGAAGAACGAAAGGCTTACACACGTCTTTTTTCGTCCTGCAGTTCGTCGTTGTCTGCGAAGCCGGCACGTCGGTGGTTGCCCTTCGGGGTAACCTTGCTCCCTTGGACGTTTTTGTGATGCCGCCTCTGCTTCGGACCCAACACTGCTGCCAACAGCTTACGTGGACCTGCCAGTACACATTGAGCGGCACGTGCAAATCCGCCAGTTCGCAGCTGCGACGTCAACGTCATCACGTCTGGAAAGGATAAGACCAAGCCTCGAACAGTATCTCTCCAGTGGGCATGGAGGCACGACGAACGGAAGAAACCAAGGCTTACAGACCTCTTTTATCGTGCTGCAGTTCGTCGTTGTCTTTGCGGCCGACGCGTCGGTGGCTGGCCTTCGGGGTAACCTTCCGCCATTGGACGGAATTTTTGAGGACTCCTCTGCTCCGGACGCAACACTGCTGCCAACAGCTTACGTGGACCTGACAGTAAACATTGAGCGCCACCTGCAAATCCGCCAGTGCGCAGTCGCGACATAAACGTCATCACATCTGGAAAGGATAAGACCAAGCATCGAACAGTATTTCTCCAGTGGGTACGGAGGCACGATGAACGGAAGAACGAAAGGCTTACACACGTCTTTTTTCGTCCTGCAGTTCATCGTTGTCTTCGAAGCCGGCGCGCCGGTGGTTGCCCTTCGGGGTAACCTTCCCCCATCGGACGGAATTTGTGATGCCGCCTCTGCTCCGGACACAACACTGTTGCCAATAGCTTACGTGCACCTGACAGTACACACTGAGCGCCACCTGCAAATCCACCAGTGCACAGCTGCGACGTCAACGTCATCACGTCTGGAAAGGATAATACCAAGCATCGAACAGTATCTCTCCAGCGGGCACGGAGGCACGATGAATGGAAGAACCCAAGGCTCACACACCTCTTTTTCGTCCTGCAGTTCGTCGTTGTCTTCGAAGCCGGCGCGTCGGTGGTTGGCCTTCGGGGTAACCTTCCCCCCTTGGACGGAATTTGTGATGCCGCCTCTGCTCCGGACCCATACCTGCTACCAACAGCTTATATGGACCTGACAGTACGCATCGAGCGCCACCTGCAAATCCGCCAATGCGCAGCTGCGACGTCAACGTCATCACGTCTGCAAAGGATAAGACCAAGCAACGAACAGTATCTCTCCAGTGGGCACGGAGGCACGATGAACGGAAAAACCAAAAACTTACACACCTCTTTTTTCGTCCTGCTGTTCGTCGTTGTCTTGGATACCGGCGCGTCGATGGTTGCCTTTCGAGGTAACCTTCCCCCCTTGGACCCAATTTGTGAGGCCGCCTGTGCTCCGCACCCACACCTGCTGCCAGCAGCTTACGTGGACCTAACAGAACGCATCTAGCGTCAACGGCAAATCCGCCAGCGCGACACTGCGACGTCCACGTCATCACGTCTGGAAAGGATAAGAACAAGCATCGAACAGTATTTCTTCAATGGGCACGGAGGCACGATGAACGGAAGAGCGAAAGGCTTGCACACCTCTTCTTTCGTCCTGCAGTTCGTCGTTGTCTTCGAAGCCAGCGCGTCGGTGGTTGGCCTTCGGGGTAACCTTCCCCCCTTGGACGGAACTTGTGATGCTGCCGCTGCTCCGGACCCACACCTGCTGCCAACAGACGAACGCGCGCAAGTTGACGAGCATGGTCAGCACGGGTGATGGCATCACGGGCATAAGCGCTAGTTGAAGCTGTGGTGGACGGAAGCACAGTGTCTAGTAGTAGCGTCGCTTCTCGGCAATACAAGAGGTAAAACGGGGGAAAGCCAGCAGTTTCGAGACGGGAAGAGTTGTACGCAAAGGTAATATAAGGTAGAGCCAGGTCCCACTCACGGTGGTCGTCGGAAACCTATTTCGATAGCATGTCGGTAAGGGTGCGGTTCGAACGCTCAGTGAGACCGTTCGTTTGAGGGTGGTAGGAGGTGGTAAATTTATGCTGTAGGGAGCAGGCTCGCATGATACCGTCAATGACTTTGGCCAAAAACGTGCGGCCACGGTCTGTTAGCAATTGACGCGGAGCACCCATCAAAATGATATCATGTAGAAGGAAGTCCGCAACATCAGTTGCGCAGCTGGCCGGAAGAGCGCGGATTACGGCGTAGCGGGTCGCGTAGTCAGCCGCGACTACAACCCACTTGTTTCCTTATGTAGATTCCGGAAATGGGCCGAGAAGGTCTAAGCCAACTCGATGGAAAGACTCGGCAGGGATGTCGAGCGGCTGCAGGTAACCAGACGGGAGCTGGGAAGGCTTCGTGCGTCGTTGGCAGAGTTCACAAGCGGCGACGTAACGTAGTACGGAACGGGCAATGCCCGGCCAGAAAAAAACGGCAACGTAAACGGTCATAGGTTCGAGATACGCCGAGGTGTCCTCCCGTTGGTGCCTCGTGAAGCTCTTTTAGAACGGTTGAGCGGAGGTGTTTAGGTATCACAAGTAGGAACTCAGAGCCGTCCTGATGAAGGTTAAGACGCTACAGAGTACCGTCGCGGAGGACGAGGAGGCGTAGAATGTTATCGGCTGGAGCGAGTTCAAAACGGTCGATGCTCTGATGTAGGCGTCACGACGTTGCTCGTCGGCGAAATGAAGCAGCTGTGATACAGAGAATGCGCAAGCAGCACTGGTAATATCGAAGGAGTCAGGGTCGTCAACAGGGTAATGCGACAAGCCGTCAGCATCTTGGTGCGGACAGCTACACTTGTAGACCACGGGATATGAAAATTCTTGTAGTCTCAAAGCCCATCGACCAAGACGACCTGTAGGATGTTTTAGCGATGAGAGCCAGCAGAGAGCATGATGGTCAGTGACTACGGAAAAAAGGCGACCGTAAATAGATGGATGGATGGAATAACTTTATTGAAAGGTCCTGCGAGCTACGGGGCGCAAGGTCCCATAGAGCGGGCTACTCCCACGTCGGGAACGGGAGTTGTAACTCCCTGGCCACTTCGTGGCCTCGCTGGACAGCGTAAAGGTTAGGACAGAACTTCGCAACCGCCAAGGCAACAGCAAGGCATTCACGTTCCGTAATGGAATAGTTGCGCTCCGATGGTGCTAGGAGGCGGCTCGCATAAGCAATAACGCGATCCTGGCCACGCTGACGCTGGGCTAAGACGGCACCTACGCCATGGCCGCTGGCATATGTACGCAATTCTGTAGGGACATCGGGGTCGAAGTGGGCGAGAATCGGTGGTGAGTTTAGAAGACTGACGAGACGAGAGAAGGCGGCGGCTTCTTAAGTGCCCCACGAGAATTGTACGCCTTTATTCAAAAGATTAGTGAGGGGTCTAGCAATTGTGCGCAAAATCTGGAACAAAACGACTAAAGTGCGAGCATAGTCCTACAAAACTTCAGACGTCTGCGGCTGTCTTCGGAACTGGGAAGTCTCGGACAGCGCGAGTTTTGTCGGGATCAGGCTGTACTCCGGAGGCGTCAACGAGATGGCCCAGAAAAGTAATTTGATAGTGGCCAAAATGACCTTTGGACGAGTTAAATTGCAGCTTCGCCTTTCGAAATACATCAAGTATAGTTGTTAGACGCTCAAGGTGAGTGTCGAACGTTGACGACAAGACGATGACGTCGTCGACGTAGCAGAGGCATGTGCACCATTTGAAATCTTGGAGCAAGGAGTCCATCATACGCTCAAAGGTGGCAGAGGTGTAGCATAATCCAAACGGCATTACTTTAAATTGGTGTAGGCCGTCAAGTGTGATGAGCGCGGTTTTTTTTCTGTCCATATCGTCAACAGCAATCTGCCAGTATCCAGAACGAAAATCAATGGAAGAGAAATAGCTGGAACCATGGAGGCAGTCAAGGGCATCGTCTATACGTGGGAACGGTTAGACATCCGTCTTAGTAATGTTGTTCAGATGACGGTTGTCTACACAGAAGCGCCATGTGCCGTCCTTCTTCTTAACCAACACTACAGGTGACGCCCAGGGGCTCGAAGAAGGCTCAATTGTTTTTATCTAGGATTTTGTTCACTTTGAATTACTCGGCGTTCCGACGCAGAAACTCGATACGGTCGTCTGTGAATAGGCGTAGCATCGCCAGTAAGAATCTGATGCTTGACCGCGAACGTCCGGCCTAAAGGGCGATCGTCGAAGTCGAAAATATCTCGGTAGGACGATAAGACTTGGCAAAGGTCTTCAGCCTGCGCGGAGGACAGGGCCGTCGCAACCATTTTCTTTATGTTGGGATCGGCGCCCGAGGCTGGCGCGAGAGGCCTGCGAAGCTTGCAAGAACCATCGGTTGATAGCGCTGCCACATGATGGTCGCCGAGACAATCAACGTTGGCGAGAAAAATACCTTGCGGTATAATTTGCTTTGCCAATCCAAAGTTAAAGATAGGTGTGCGAGTGCGGTTAGCAGAAATAGTAATTGTAGTGTGAGGCACGGTAACATCAAATGTAGTGGAATGTCGGGCAGAGGTGTGACGAGGTACTCGCCATCAGAAACTCGTGGGGAAGACAACAGTTCAAAAACGCTATTGACTTTGGCGGCAGGCGAAGAAAGTCGGTGGGGCGTAAGCGGCACTGGGGTGCGTCAGAGGGTTCTGCGACAATCGGCAACTCAAGGCGAAGGGTACTGGCAGAGCAGTCAATAAGGGCAGAATGCGCGGAGAGAAAGTCGAGGCCAAGAATTAGGTCGTGGGGGCAATGAGCAATCACGGTGAAGAGGAGTGTGGCGGCCGGCGATGCTAACACGTGCCGTACACATGCCGACGATAGGCACAGTACCGCCATCCGCAACGCGGACGACGCGTGCCGACGCTGGGGTGAGGAGCGTTTTGAGTCGTCGTTGGAACGCAGCACTCATAATAGAAAGATGAGTGCCTGTATCGATGAGTGCAGTGGCAGGATAGCCGTCAACGTCAGCGTCAAGAAGGTTTTCGTTCCTAGGTAACGTGAGCAGAGGATTTGAGGGCAGTGTCTACAACGCAGCTGCACCTCCAGAAGCTGCAGTGCCTAGTTCTCCGGCTGGGTCCGGGAGGCGATAGGCGGCGAAGAGAAGCGGCGGGGTTGGGGCGAACGAGACTGATGGCGTCAAGGTGAGGACGAGCGGCTGTAGCGAAGGTTCGGAGCAGGGGCATCAGCGGCAGTGGGTTCATGGCGGGTGGCATAGGGAACAGAAGGTCCAAAGGTGTGGGAATAAGTGGCGGCGTATGTCCGAGGGTGTGGTGGCCATCGGTTGCGGCAGTGACGAGCGACGTGGCCGATGCGACAGCAGTGGAAGCACATCGGCCTGTCATCAGGGGTACGCCATTCGGACGGGTTGCGGCGAGATATGGCAGAAAAGGACTGCCGGGAACGAGGAGGGCCGGTAGAGAACTGGGGAACGCTGGGTTGAGATGTTGAAAACACGGAGTGCAGACCCATATTCTCAAATTCCTGTCTGACTACGGCCTGAATCATCGCAATCGTGGTTGCTGGCGGATCGGGAGGCGTCGCGGAGAAAGCTGGCGAACAGGCGGCCTCGAGCTCGCGGCGAACAATACGGGTGACGTCGTCAAAAGTGGTGGCCTGACGCGGTCGACCCTCACATGTCGACGTAGCAGCAGTGTTGGTTAGCCGCGTGATGTGGTGTGTGATACGGCGGCTCTTAGATTGTCCAAGGCGACGGCATTCTTTAATGATGGCGTCGATTGTCGAGACGTTGCCGAAAACAAGCAAATTGAAAGCGTCGTCGGCGATGCTTTTTAGAACATGTGACACTTTATCAGCTTCAGACATAGCATTGTCAGCTTTGCGGCATAGAGCCAAGACGTCGAGGATGTATGAAACGTACGGCTCTGTAGATATCTGAACACGAGACGCAAGAGCCTTTCTCGCGGCAACCTTGCGACCAATGGGGTCGCCGAACAGTTCCCGTAGCTTTTCTTTGGAACTGTCCATACTGGTCATCTGGTCGTCGTGCGTCTGGTGCCACACACGTGGGGTGCCACCGAGGTAAAAGATGACATTGGCGAGCATAATGGTTTGGTCCCACCTGTTATTAGCGCTGGCATGTTCATATAGCTTGATCCATTCGTCAACGTCCTGTCCCTCCAGGCCAAAGAACACACCAGTGTCGCGATGTTGGGCAACCGTGACGATGGGAGCAGTCGGACAAGCCGAAGCCGTTGTAGTGGCGGTCTCGTCACCAGGAGGCATGGTGACAAGCTCGATGTACCGACCACTCCAGAGTTCCGTGGCGAGGACGGGGATCGCTCACCTCCACCAGAATGTTACGTGTAGAAAGACACAGACGGAAGAGGCTATTTGCAGGCTATTTACACTAATATACACTGGACTGGAGCCAGAGCGCCAGGCCGACATTCGCTCGCGCCAAGGGCATAGACCCACTTTGTCGTCGTTCTCGAGGCGGCTCGTCTCTTGAGTATCGTAATATCGTAATAATATTCTGTGTCCGTCTCCTCTCACTCAGAACCGGATTTAGGTACTTGTCTGCTAGTTCTGATTGCTGGATCGGTCTGTCTTGTAGCAATGTTTTGCACCCAAAAGACAGCACTTAGACGTTATAATAAGCTAACTCTGCAGCCTAAAAAAATTATCACTACGCCCTTTTCGAGTTCATGTGATCTATACCCGCCGTGTTCTCACGTAAGGAGGAGGAGGAGGAATAAACTTTTCTTGTAGAACCAGCACTTTATCATGGCCGGGCCTAAGCCTCCCACGAAGGGACGTCGAGGGCTTGCCTCGCCGCCGCCTCGCGGGCGTGCTGGGTCGCCCAGGTTTGGTCGTCGAGGGCGGAGCTCCGCAGAGCCCCATGCAACCTCGACGAGAGAGTCGTGGTGTTAGTATGTGTGTACTGTGCTAGGCACTCCCATAGAATATGCGGAGGCGTAGCTGGGTGAATTCCACAGCACCGGTAGTTGGGGTTAGTGTAGACGTCCGGAAATATAAGGTGGAGGCGGGCGGGTGAAGGGTACGTGTTTGTTTGTAGTAGACGCAGGGTGGTAGCCTGCGCCCGGCTGAACTTTGGGTGAGGGGGGGGGAAGATTCGGCGACTGAGGTAAAATGCCTTAACGAGATCGTTATAAGTTGTCAGACTGTCCCTGGTGTCCAACTCATCTCCAGTGACTCCGGCGCGGTTGACTAGGCCTCGCGCAATGGAGTGGGTGACCTCGTTGAGATTGGGGAGGTGTGGGTGGACAGGGCCCGCATGGGCCGGGATCCATGTTAGGGAGATTATGCTGTCTTTAGAGTGTGGTGCCTGGCAGAGGATGCGAAGAGCTTGGGGAGAAATACGGCCTTTGCTGAAGTTAGTAATGGCTGAGCGAGAGTCACACACTATGGTGTGACAGGTGGGATCTGAAGTGGCCAGGGCGATGGCCACTTCTTCAGCCGTGTCGGCAGTGGGGGTAGTGACGCTGCAGGCGTGATGTAGGACTCCATCGCGTGTGGCGAAGGCCACAAATCGTGTGCCATGGGAGTATTGGGCTGCATCAACAAATGTGACGCCAGGTACGTGGGCAAGGGCTTTTATGATAGCTCCGGCCCGAGCTTGGCGCTGGGCCCTGTTATATTAAGGGTGCATATTTCTAGGGATAGGGTCTATGTAGATCCAGCAACGGATGTCGGTCGGGATCGGTTGTTTGGGGCCCTGTTGCTGATGGTAGGTGAAGCCAAGCGTGGACAGAATAAAGCGCCCCGTTTCAGTAAGGGTGAGCCGTTCAAGCTGAGAGCGTTCTTGGGCTTCAATGAGTTCGGAAAGGTTGTTGTGAACTCCCAGTTGGTTGAAGAGTTCAGTGCTGGTGCAATGCGGGAGCCCAAGTGCTTGCTTGTAGACCCCTCGTATGAGGGTGTCGAGCTTGTTTTGCTCAGCCTGGTACCAGTTGAGGTACGCAGCAACGTAGGTAACGTGGCATATGACAAAGGATTGGACGAGTCGGAGAAGGCTTTCTTCTTTGAGTCCTCCTCGTCGGTTAGATATACGTTTAAGAAGTCGTAGGGTGTTTTGAGATTGAGCACAGATCTTGTTGAGAGCCAAGGCGTTGGAGCCGTTGGTAGAGATGGTGAGACCGAGAACCCGGATACTAGGGACGTGTGGGATAGGACTGCCATCTTGAAGGCGTAGGGTGATGGCGTCACAGGGTCGGTGATCAGATTGGTGTTTGGGAGGGCGACCCCGCTGAATGGGCTTGTATAGCAGAAGCTCCGATTTAGCCGGCGAAAAGCGCAGTCCGGTCCCTTAGAGATAGGCTTCAACTGTGTCAATCGCCGTTTGGAGGGCTGATTCCACTTGACCATCACTACCTCGGTACGACCAGATGGTGACGTCGTCGGCGTAGATGGTATGGTTGATATTGTCGACTTGCTGTAGTTGCTTGGCAAGGCCAATCATGACTAAGTTAAAGAGCATGGGAGAGATAACTGAACCTTGCGGGGTGCCTTTGCTGCCAAGGGGAAGCTGGCCTGATCGTAAATCCCCGGCCGAGAGGGTAGCCGTGCGATTGGAGAGAAAGTCACGAATATAATTGTAGGCTCGCTCTCCCAGGCGGAGGTTGGAGACCTGGTCAAGGATAGCTGCATGGGAAATGTTATCAAAGGCTTGAGTGAGGTCGAGTCCGAGGATGGCTTTCATGTTACGGGAACGATCGTTTAGCACTTGATGTTTGAGCTGCAACATAGCGTCTTGAGTAGAAAGGTGAGGGCGAAATCCAATGATGGTGTGGGGATAGAGAGAGTTGTCCTCGAGGTGACTGTTGATGCGTGCTAAGAAGGCGTGTTCCATCATCTTGCCTACGCATGAAGTGAGGGAGATGGGCCTTAAGTTATTGAGGCTAGATGGTTTGCCAGGCTTTGGGATTAGGATAACGTTGGCAGTCTTCCAGGCGGCTGGAAGGGCACCACTGCGCCAGCAATCGTTGATGTAGTCAGTCAGATGGGACACGGACTCGTCATCGAGATTGCGAAGGCTTTTGTTAGTGACCCCGTCTGGCCCTGGAGCAGAACGACCGCTAAGCTTGCGTAGAGCGGCATGTATTTCAGATACGCTGAAATCGGCGTCTAGTGTAGGGTTGGGGCTACCGGTGTAATTGCTGTGTGGACTGACTTGTCCCTTGGAGATATATCTGGTGCAGAGGTAGTCAAGCACCTGTTGTGGACCTTGCTTAAGGGTCTCCGTATAAAGGAGCTTCTGCAGCCGATCCTGTTGGGTGGTGCGGGTGGTGGTATTATCAAGCAGATGTTTGAGGAACTTCCACGAGGAAGGGCGATGAAGTTGTCCATCCACCGTGTTACACAGCTCAGTCCATTGTTGCCGGCTGAGGGTTTGACAATGCTCCTCGATGGCTGTGTTCAGTTTGGAGATCTTATTTCTGAGGCGACGGTTTAGGCGCTGCCCCTTCCATCGAGCTAGGATGGAGGCTTTAGCCTCCAGAAGATGGGCGAGGCGGCTATCCATGCGTTCAACTGAGGCATCTGTAGTTACCACCCGAGTGGCCGTTTGAACATCAGTGCGTAGCGCTTGCATCCAGGTGTTAATGTCGGTAATGCCTTCTGCTGAGGTAGAACCTATGCGTATTTTCGAAAAACATCCCAGTCGGTAATGGTGAATTCTTTGGTGGGGGCAGGGGTGGCAGCGAGTTGGGGTAAAGAGAGAGCAAGGATATAATGGTCACTGCCCAGGTCTTGCTGGGTATTGGTCCAGTGTGTATGTTGATATGTTTGATGAACGTGAGGTCGGGGGTAGAGTCCCGGGTAGTGGAAGTACCGAGGCGTGTAGGAAAGGAGGCATCCGTGATGAGCGTAAGGCCTAAGTCGTGGTAATCTTGCCAGAGGTTGCGAGCTGCAGCTTCCGTGCGAACGTAGCCCCAGCCTGTATGGGCGAGGTTGAAATCACCCCCGATGAGTAGGGGGTGCGTTCCAGCTACGTGAAGAGCCTTCTTAAAGAGGGTGAGGAAGCGACACCTTGCTTTATCCTTGGGGCTATTGTAAATGTTCAGAAGGAAGATGCATTCTTTCCGTTTACGATTGGGAATTAATTCGAGGAATAGATGTTCGATGTGAGGACTATTGAGATCATGTTCAATAACAGGAATACGACACCGTACTAGGGTGGAGACCCGGCGAAGAGGGTGGGTGGTATGGAAGGTTTCATAACCGGGGAGTGTGGTCGGGGCGTTGTTGGTTTCTTGAAGTAGGATAGCATCCGGGCGGCGGGTATGTTGGCGTAGGTGTTGATAGAGTACCGGTTGTTTATGGTGAAAGCCTCGGCAGTTCCACTGCCAAATGAGGGCGTCTTGATTAGTGTGAGCCATGATGGGAGATGGTGGATGTCGCCATCGGCGTCCCGGAAGGGTCGCAGACGGGGGCGGCATGGCTAGGAGGCGTGAGAATATGAGTTTCCAGGCTAGTCACGCGTTGGACAATACCAATGAAGGCTTGCTGGATGGAGTCCAGTGCATGTTGGAAAGTGCTAATAGTTGTTTGAAGGGAGATGAGCATGTCTTTAACTTCAGAGTGAACCTGGCCCGTGGCTCCATCTTGCAGGGCTCTCTTCTTGGGGGCTGGAGTCGAGGTGGCCTCCTGACTAGGGGCAGGGACGTTCTGTGCGATAGGTGTAGGGGCTGGTGTTTGGGACTGTTTGAGGTCTCTAACCTCCTGCGAGAGTTTAGTTAGCATATCGCGTAGGATGGCGTTCTCGCGCTTAAGCTGAACTATTTCTGGGTTTTCTGGTGAAAGAGGAGGGTAGGTGACTTGTGTGTTGGCGATCTTACGACCCTCTCGCGAGGTGCCCATGAGAGCGTCTGCGAAGCTCACCTTCCTGTTGTTGGTAGATGTGATGCGTGAAGCCGATGCAGACCGGGATCTTGAGTGTTGTTGCCTGGATCGAGATGGAGTTCTGGAGCGGGAACGGATCCGCCTTGACGATGTGCGGGAGCGTGGCCTGGTTCTGGTGCTGAGGGTGGAGGGGCCGGCTTGTTTATAGGTTGCTTGGCTGGTTGTTCGTCGTTCTCCGATACGCTTGCGTATGACGTACGGGGTTTTATATCGAGCGGCACAGCTTTTGTCCGCGGTGAGATGGGGATCACCACAGAGCGAGCACGTAGGGTTACAGTTATGGTCGGCGGGGGGGTTGCGGACACCGCAGCCCCGGCATATCTTGTTATTTGGGTAGGGACAAACAGCCATACGGTGTCCGAGGCGGCCACACTGGTAACAAATGTCAATTTGCTTCCGATATAGCGAACATGGGAGTAACGTGGAACCGTAGCGGACCTGATAAGGCACATCCAGTCCGTCAAAAGCGATGATCACTGTTGTAGTAGAAGCGATGCGCTTGGCTGCCAAGGCTGTCGGGTTTCGGGCAGTGACAATTTTGTTGTGGCTCTGCTGGGGAGTCTCCGTGAGTGGGATCCCACAGATCACCCCCTTCGTCGTGTGCTCAGCTGCGGTTTCGTATGCATTGACCTCGTGGTTGACGCCGTTCACATGGATAGAGCGGATGCGAGCGTACCGGTCTGCATGGTCCGGGCGAGGTGTGCTGACGACAACGATGTTTTGTTGCGTATTCGGGCAGCCAGTGTCTTCTGAGCTTTCTTCGTCCGTGAGGTTGGCTGCTTGAAGAATGGCGGTGGTTACCACGGGACTGCCGATCTTGGCTATATGAAGGGCGCCCTAGGGGCGGATGACAATCTTGATATCCTCCGTCGGAAGCGGCGGCATGCGGCCCGCCTTCAAAACTTGAGCTTTAACGGGCTGCCTCGCCCGAGAGCGGGGCCGGCTACTTGGGGCTTGAGATAATTCATCGGCTTGGGTCAAGTTGTCCGTACCGCGTTTTGAGCGGCGGGATCGTGCAGTGAGCCAGCCAGACTGGGCGGTCACTTCATCTGGCGAAATATCCTGGCCGGCGACCTGGATCTCGATAGCGAAGACAGAGGTGCGGGATCACTCTGGTAGGAGATGTAAACGCCGCGCGCCGAGGCGCGACACGCCGCCGAGACCCAGTCGGTGCAGTCGGAGGCTTAACGACCGGCCAGCTAGGCTTAGCGCGGCGGCGACGTGGCCGGTGGAAAAAAGGTGCAATTCCCAGGAAAATGGAAAGTCCCACCTGAAAGCGAGGTGTCCACAGAGTCGGGAGAACTTCAAGAATCGTTTGGTGAAAACTGTAGGTCGCTAATCACAGAGAAATCTGCGATAACATTTGAGAAAGCCGGAGCCGACATGAAAACATCCGCACTCCTCGGCCTCTTCTTCTTCCCTCCTCACGTAAGGAGTTATTCTTATTATAATTCTGTAATACATCTTGCATTTATTACGTGAAAGTTAGAATGAAGCATACATTTTTTTCAGATTTGCTTTGCTAACTTAATATGTGAAAAAGCAAGCACATGAATTTTTCCCATCCTACTCGCAATTATGTTTCTTTTGATTACGTACTGAATAACGTTCCTCTTACTCAAGTTTCATCCTAAAAATAGTTGTGTGTTCATACCTCTAATAACCGTTCTTGGAAAACTCATCTTGAAAAATTATAAGCAATGTCAATCACACTCTTGGCTACTTAGGCGAAACTCTTTCTCTACTGCATCTAACATAAGCTCCATTTTTATAAAACTTTAATGAGATGTAAACTTGAATACACGTCCTCACTTTTTTAATCGCTTACTATCCCCCCCCCCCCCCATGTATCTTAGAGGCAATTCAGAATCGCGCCACTCGATTAATTTATTCGGGCTATGCCCGTACTTCTAGCGTCCCTACAATGAAAAATGCCCTCTACCCGCCAGATATTTCGCTGCGTGGCCGAATTTCATATCTTTGTCTGTTTCACAAAGTTTACCATTTCAATACAGCCCTCAGACACATCTTTTTTCGGCAACCTCCTTACATTTCACCACGCACGGGTCATCAGTCCAATATTGGTGGGCCGTGCAGCCGCCCTACATTGTATGCTGAATCGTTTATCGCCAGAACAAGTTCAGAATGGAACAACTTCCCCGCTTCCTTCGTCACGGTCACGGACATCAAGGCTTTCGAGACAGCCATTGCTCATCAATATTTGTAACAGCCCTCATTTGCACCATTATTTTATTGAACATTACCACACATTCCTTCTCGTAATGTTCCGGGCTTGCAAGAAAATAAAACAATAAATAACATAAACCAGTAAGTAGACAAATTAGTAAATGAACTGACAAACTATTTTCGTGCACGAATACAGACAGTCCCCTAAGTCGCTCAAACTTCCATAGCATGCACTGCTAACTTTGAAGGCGCTGTTATTGATCTCGATACTTCACGTGCTTGAATTAACAGTTGTGCGTACTTTAACCATCTCGCCCCATTACTGAAATTCTTATATGGGGCAGTGGGCCAGCAAGAAAATGAATAAGCAACTATCAGTAAACAACAAGAAAGTTACAATACTAACGTCGCCGTGCATTTGGTGTACAATTTTTTCCTCATAACAATTGTCTTTTACGGTATAGTCGCCAAATATTCATTAGCATATGTTTCTGCGTTGGTTTTCGTCGTTCCAGAGAGACCTTGAGTAATTTTATAAATGAGGCAATGATAGGGATTAACAAAGTGCCTGCTTCGCGATGTCAGTATGTGTGTTGAATTCTAATTTCTGCGATACCTTACTTCATGGCTTACAAATTCTACATTGCACAGAACAACAAAAAGAAGACGTAGACGAGTGCATTCCGGTGACCCTACGACGTTAGTTTCGGTGAGCATTTTTGTAGGACGACTTTCCCGCTGAGTACGTTTCACAGTCGTGTAAAACTATTTGCACTATTTCAATTTGCAGTTAACAAATTTTTTCCTGGAGTAGATAGGTTAACCAAAAAGCACAACTGACGCTGTAATATAGTCTGTGTGAATTTCGAAGCCACTGTAGTGCTCATAACGCACCTTGCAATATTAAAGTGTGAGTGCATTCTGGGGAATTGCAAGCGGACTCGGCACTATGATTATAACGCCCTCCGGCACATGTTCTCCCAAACAACCACACATGCCCGATATACTCGCAGAAGAATTTACCATGGTTTACCGCGCTGCTTTAGCATGTACGTTTATACATGCGCGTGTACTGTGAAGCACTTGATGCACCTTGCGAAAAACCAACTACATTCATATAATGCAAGTGTTCTGCATTATAGCGCTAGCGCTGCCATTTTTCGTTCTCGTTGGCACGCATGCTCAACCTATAGTTTAGCACAAATTGCGCTGTTCCCAGCGGCTCCGATTTAGAGGTTTCCCAATTTAGGATACACTTATTTGCATATTTCATCAGTAATATGAAAGCTATGACTGTTGTCACGTGGTAGTCACGGTGAAGAAGGCATCAAAACTGTGAATGACTAAACGAGCCTTTTATTGGGCGAACTTGTGCCTTCAAAATCAGGCTACACTCAAAGAACAGCGATAGCGGCGAACACAGTCGGCGATCGTCGAAAGTCTGATCAGCGGGCCAAGCGCGTAGGCTTTTGTACATCAGCCATCGAAGGTTCCAGAGTAATCGCTGGTGCCCGCGTAACTTCCAGAAATTTCTACACCATTCGCATCGCTCATACTTGAAATCAGATTACACCCGGTTCGGTGACAACAGACAAGCGAATAGAACCATCGATAACATTCGAGAAACTTCCGGCACATGCAGACGCGTCCTGCGCTGAGCCATAGCATTTGTTAGGCTGTGAAACGTGGTCACCCGATAAAAATAAACAAGTACACGTGTCACTATTTATGTTTCTCTAAGGTCATAAGTGATAGTACTTTATTTTATATATGTTTAGGGGTTTGTTCTTTAATTTTCTTGTTTCGCCGCGCCGATAGTCAGGACGGGGCATAGGGCCACTCATGTTATTTCGGCATCGTTTTTCTCCTCTGCCTCCATCAAAAACAGGATTCAATAATTGATGTAATTTTCCTATCATGTCAAATGTGCCAAGAATTCCAGCATAACTTCTATATCATACATTCTGAAATACCTCACTGCAGGAAATAAAAATGTCTAATTTATGTCTGCAGCAATGACATCTGCCAGCATTAGAAATGTAGCAAAAATTTATCTACTTTCAAATAAACATGTCGTCAACATATAAAACAGTTGGTGCAATGAACACTAATCGATGTGGTGTTATCGCACTAGGACTTTATATGAAACATCGCGGCGACGGCGGCGACGACGGCGGAAATGCGCCTGGAGTGTCGATATAATTGCTATAGCAACAACATTCGTCCCGGACCTGGTAGAATTCTTTTTTCAACTGCGAGGCTTGCATTAGGAGAAACCCGTATGGGTTTCCTTTGTAGAGTTGTGCTGCAAAAGTGAAATATAATCAGTGCAGGTAGTTCATTTTGAAGAAATCATAGTAAAGAAGATCATGTACATTATTTGAAACATATAGTACCGTTCTGAATTAGAATTGTGGTCAACTAAGATCCTTGTGAATGAGAAACAATTGAAATGTCACCGTATCTAGCGCATCATGACGGAAACCGCAATGAACCGCAGGAACAGCATGTCGCCAGATGGTGGAAGGAGAAAATTATAATAATTTTGCCCTGTTGATCGTTTCAAATGCATGCAAAGATTATGAGATTGTCTAGCATTAAACTGAGGCCCTATAACGCAAAACTATTTCAATATGTTTTTATTCCAAGTTCCTGACGTCAAATTTGCGTAACCGCCGACGCAAGCATCGGGCGGCGACTCGAAGTGTTGTCTGAACAGACCAATCAAGCGCTCTCGTCATTTATAAGAGGTCACTTTTGTTTGCTTTAAAAAAGAATAACATTGCCTACACGAAGCGGCTTGTCTTATCTAATTGGCTGACAAAAAGCGGAGGAGCACACTCAAGTGGAGACGGATTCAATGGGGCCGAACCAGTGTACTGAAAATCAATAACCGGATGAAGATGGCGCTGCCGGCGTCTGCGATTGGTCCGCTTTCCCTTACTTAGCTTGCGGTGGCTGGTCGAAAATCTCGGCGGCATGCAACGGAAGGTTAATAATGCCGCTAAAACGAAGAAGAGTTGGCAGAGCAAGTTCGTAAACGTGATGAAAGTGCTTGAAAACGTTACACTGCCAAACAAAAAGCTTCATTGTACGCAAATAAACCCAAGCTATCAGGCACGTGCGAGTAGCCATTGCGTAACCCGTCGGCGGCAGCCATTTTTCATTCCTTTCGGAACGGGGCAGCCTGCGGCTATTCAAAAGAAAATTCAGTTTTGTTCGACATATTAATGCATCTTTAACGCGCATACGTCAATATACGCGGTGAGTTTTCGCGGTTTTGTGACGTCGCGTGACAGGCAAGTGAAGTGGGTGCAGCCCGAACAGTAGCCGACGGCTAATGGCGAAATTGCGTCGAATCAGAAATAGGTATTTTTTTTTTGTTGTTGTTGTTCGGTCAAATAATGCATAATCAGTCTGTACACGTCATATCAGATGGAGAGCTATCGCAGTTTTCGTGACATCGCGTGACAGACAGGCAAAGTTGGGGTGGTCCAAATAAGTTTCTTACCAATCGTGGAGGGCTGATTGCAGAATTCGAATAGAAAAGCTTGGAATAGCTTTACGTTATAGTGCCTCTGCTTTTCCTAAATCGAACAAACATATTTGAAGACTGTGTCCAGGTGAGGAATATTTGAATCACTGGTAATTATTTAGCAGTAGTAAAGGACACGTCAATAACTGGTGTCTTTCCGTAGCAACCGCGATTTCCGTGCAAACAGAATGATGCTGAAGAGTGGTCGCTTGCATCTGGTTTCCCGCTTGTACATTCCCATTAACGTAGGTATGCCGCATATTCGATTTTAGAACTTCGAGTAGTGAATTCTTGAACTGAAAGCGAATGGAATCGCATGAACTAAAATTGATCTGAAAGGACCAAATGGCCATAGCGAAAAAGTCGTTTTTTGTAGCAGCGAAACAGCCACTGAATTTCCATTGGCTGCGATGACACGTCAAGAGTAGCCAGAGTAGTAGAGAGGAGGAATCGGAGCAACTGCAGCTGTGATAGCGCGCCAAGTGTCGCGTGAAGGGAGAGCGCATTACCGCGATGTTAGGTCATCAGCGCGCCTCGATGGAGCAGATACGGCGATGCGACGCAGCGGGGCGAGACGGGTTGTCGTCGGCAAGGCAGTCACATGACGCGCGCGCGCGTATACCGCTGTCTCGCTCTCGGAAGCCGGCGCGCGGTCTGTAGCTCTCTCTCTCACACAACCCCACTTGGCATAGCTCCTGTACGCGCCTGTCGGGCTTGGTGGCCCCTGCTTCTTCCTCGGTCTCTCGTCAAGCAGGACGTCGGTGGCATGTGGCGTCCTTGATTTCTCCGCAATATCGTCCTCATTATTCCAGCCTACAGCCAACATGCTAACGTAGGAGCTGTGCAAGGAAAATTAAGCCTCATCAAGTTAATTGCAAAACTCGATAACATACCCTGCAGCAAAACTCGAAAAAATTACTCGCAGCGCAAAACTCCAAGGTCCTCTCAGCGGCGTGTAATTAGTCATTAATGTTTTCGCAGTCCCAATTCATAACAATGCTAAGGTTTCGCCGAATATTTTTTTTATTCTTTCTACATTCGCCCCAATGGCATTATTGATTCGATTTCAGTTATTCGAGTCGTATTCAGTATTTTCAATATTCCCACGCCTTTACTTTTAAGTTTCACTAACACACTACTAGATGGAAGCGCATAGAAAAGTTTAAACCATACGAGTGCCGTCCTTTTCCTTTCTATGGCTCGCCTCACGCCTGATACCTCGACACAAGATCGAGCATTTGCAGCCTTTCCAGTCATCATCGAAAATTGACTCGGCCCCAGGTAGACGGTGGCACGGCGGGGAAGTCGTAGAAGGTTGCCTAGTAAGTATGCACTCGCTATAGCTCCTTTTGGACTTTTTAAAGCTAAGAGCAACGATAGATAAGAGCCCGGACCTTTCCTGTCTTAAAAAGGCAAAATCACCTATATTTAGCGGAAGCTTTACGAAATGGCACACTGCTACACTTCGCCAGCAACGAGATGCCTGTGAGCATGTTTCATTTCCGACATCTGTCCCTCTCCCAAGGCGGTCGCACACGTCTTCACGCACCATCTCCGACCGGTATGTGTACTCGGCGAATCCACCCTCTGAGCGCCTAATTTTTGCTCGCCCGTAATAAGAGCCTGTCACGGAATCTTGAATGATCACGCAACACTGCGTGGCCCCAACGTAGCCATCCATCGCTCCATTCGCGTGATATAGATGCCCGCGCTGCTGCAAGAACCCGATGCGGTGCTTATGCACGGTGCAGCTGGGCAGGGTATCTGCGCATTTGTTCCGATATTTTGCAAATTTTTTCCAACTTTGCTATCTCGACAGGGCGCACAGAAGCCTGCTACTGAAGCGCTCTCATTCATCAGCGCCAGCCAGGCAGCGCTGTGATTTCTTCGTGCGAGAATATGGTGGTATACTTTTTTTTTTCTTTTCCAACAGCTGCTTTGCATCTTTTCCTTCGCTTGCAATCAAGACGTTACGGATGGATGCCTTCTGCTCCCGTTTCGCGGGCCCGCACTTCACGCGCGACGCATTTGTCAGCCGGCCAGCCTTTATTCGGGCCGCTCGAGATTGTGGGCGTGTTCCGTTTTTACTGGAGAATGTTGATGCCTCGAGAAGCTTTGCCATGAATAGACGAGTGTGCTTAGGACACGGCCATCAAAATGAAGCGACGTGGCCTAGATATGCCGAGCTGAAGCTGCTATATATGTAAGGTAGTGTTTGCAATCTACACGGGACTGACGAACTAAAATAAAAAGAAAGTGTGCGTGCAATGACGACCGATCACCTGATCGAAACATGCTCATTCCTATTAGCATCTCTATTGATGCCATTAATCCATTCATATTCCACTAATTAGAGCAAGCTGGAACACAGGTACGTTTGTTTGCTCGACTACAAGGAATATCGGCCACTTTCTGTCAGAGTAAGCCTGCTTGATATCGCCAGCGAATCGAAAGTACAATACTTACGCGAAGAATAAAGAATCGCCCGAGCCTCTTCATACATCACAGCGTTGACGGAAATGGAATAGACTGCGTTATCCTGTTAGTGGCAAAAGGCCCTAGTGCGCAAACAGTCCATGATGATTGCAGCCACAGTTCCCTATTTATCTTTCTAAACGACTCGTAGATATACACGAAGAAATCGATCGGTTGGTCCGATAGTGAAGTCATCTCGAAAGAAAACTGGTGACATCTACGAAAAGGTTGTCGCTAATAATTTTAGACATTTAGCCTATTGTGTGAAACTTTTGTTCGGTAAGCATTAAGTGCTTTAAACGGCGAGTATGATCCCGTTTTAGAACCCGACTTAAGCACCGTTCGTATGCTTACAAAGTTGCTATTGTTGCCAATCAGATCTTTTTCTTCTTTATTTTCTGTCGTTGGATAGCCAGGTATTTCAGTGAGATTAGGTCTCGTTTCTTGGCAATTGTGGAATCCTGGGTACAGTTATTCTTACGATTATGAGCTACCGCGCCTTCCGCAAATGTATTGGAGACAGCATTTTTCATATTAGGATTATTCGTGCGTTCTTTCAATTACTTTGAACATTTCCGCTTTTCTTAATGTAAAACATGCTTGAAGTTAGTGCATAACCTTCTATATAACGCACTTAATAACTTTTGCTCTTCTTGAGCCTGTCTTTCACATGCACCAGCTCATGCTGCAACATGCAAGCGGTTCTATATATACGCAATCGACGAGGGTGGTGATATGGGCTTGTTGGGCTTGTTGCCGCAATTGCAGAATAAAGGCATTTCCACAGGGTCGTGTCTGGCTCCTATTCTTAGCAACCTATATTTAGCTCACTTAGATAGGCACATGTATGAACGCCTCACGGGACTAACAGTCTTCAGAGAGCTTTAATATTCGTTGACGATTTTTTAGTGTCTCTAGATTGCCCTAGTCAATGTTTCAAAAAAGTGTACCGATGTCATTACGATTTATCGCGAGTGTTTAAGACCTCTCTATATGACTTTCGAAGTGACTGTCGACAATAAGCTTCGGTTTCTTTAGGTTAAATTCATCTGTACTAATAGTAGGACTTGCTGGTCTTACATCGCACGAACTAACAAACCTCTTCTTCATTTCATTCAGCCCATTCGAACTTGGTGAAGGGGGGCAGAACTAACAAGTGTTTCAAAAACGCCCTTAAAAATCACGCGCACACCTAATGAAAACCAGTTTCCAGCAGCAGTCTGCGCTTCTTAAGGAGGCTGCATGGTTATCCTAACCATGTGTTGGTGTCGGGGCATTCTGCCCCGTGAAAATGTTTCACCTGGTCACGGGTGACCAGGTGAAAACCGCCATGATTCCGTACATACACCAGGTATCGCATAGCCTGAAAAAGATAGGAAGTAGAGGTAAACTGCGGTTCGTTTTTTTAGCTCCAGATCAGCTAAGTACCTTACGTAAAACCACTAACCCGATGTGGACAAAAAAGCCTGTGTGTGATAAGAATCACCTAAGATCAGTCCGTCGGATGCGTCGTAGCGGTGGTCAGTCGTATTCCGCTGTCATGCGGTAAATGCGACATAGGGCAAACCGGAAGATGCATCAATGAACGCTTAAGCGAGCACAGAAATTAGTTTCAAAGTGTATCAGGTGACGCTTTTCTTGCTTTTCAATGGACAACGTGTACATGCCATCCTCTTCTAGAAGACACCGCTATTATATATAGGGATAAGCGCGAGTGTGTAAGATTAATTATAGAAACTGACCAAATAATCTCGGTGGCTGACCAATGAAGCAGCAAATCGTCACTATCATTGTCTGGGAGAGAGGTAATTTGCGCATGCCATGAAAGCTGGCCGCATTTGCAATGTTTCATTTTGGTTTTCTTGGTGTTTTCTTGAAGTACTTGTTTTCGATTGCTATGATGCCGTCATGTACGTATCTTCAAGGTTAATATCGCTATGCGCGTGGTTTTTTTTTTTTTTTTGTAGTGTATACCTTACCTATGATAGCAATACAATCCAGTCCCCATTGTAGTTGAGCACACTTTGTGATATACGTAACATAGCCATCGATGTGGCCACTATGTTGACATTTACTGCCAGGCTGCTCTTGCAGCCGTTGTTATATGAAAGACCATCGAAGTGCCAAGCATTTTTTCACTTGTGTCGTTCTTTAAAAGCATGTAACTGCTGTTTTATATGGTGATCTTATTATGGCACTAGTCATTGAAAATAAATTCTATTTTGTGCTAGAAAAATGTTGACTATATAAAAGACAAGACACATATTTCTTCCTGTGAAGTTTCTGGATGAAGGTGAATGGCTGTGCATGAGCTTAAAAAACATCATTATGCTCGTGTCATATTTATTCGATTTCATATCTGCCAATGGCCCATTGGTAGTGTACTGCGTCCCATGTAGTGAATATTACACTGCAATTTTCTCGCCATGAAGTCATGCTCTATGTACTTGTATGCCATTTGCTTTGATGAAAAGTGGCATTGAAGATGTGTTTCATTATTTTATTTACGCTGCGGATATAAATAAATGATTTTAAACAATGAATCTGGCACTTGAAATGAACATTTACAATTTGTGTTCAATTTCACAACTATATACATATTGTTGCGGGAAGAAAGCAGGCCCACGAGAGTAAAATAACGTATACTTACAAATGGTGTATATGGCGTTCAGGCAACTAACTGCCAGACTTCGTCTTCCTCTAGTCCAATTGAACTTCTTCCTTCACTTCACCGTAACATCACCCTCCCGGCGGGGTAGCTCCGTCCCGGTGCAAGTTATACAGCCTCACTTAATGGGGGGGCATAGGGCTTGAGCCTGGCGACGTGAACAACATCGCTGGTTGCGTTGGGAGGCACTGAAGGCTGACCGACTGGGGCGATCTCGTATGTCACGTCTGACAGTTGGCGTAAGATCAGGTACGGACCAGAATAAGGGGAAAGTAGTTTTTCCGACAAGCCGACACGACGTGAAGGCGTCCAGAGGAAGACAAGGGAACCTGGTGAAAAATGGTGGTCTCGATGCCGAAGGTCATAGCGTCGCTTTTGAGAAGCTTGCGAGAATGTGAGGCGATGACGGGCGACTTCTCGGGCCTGGGCGGCTAAGTCAATAGCATCGCGAGCGTAACCAGTGCTGGCTGATTGTACTGCGGAAGGTAGCAACGTGTCAAAGTGCAAGGTGGGGTCGCGGCCATACAAAAGGTAAAATGGTGAAAATCCGGCAGTGTCGTGACGGGACGAGTTGTATGCGAAAGTGATATATGGCAAAGCGACGTCCCAGTCGCGGTGATCGTCGGAAACGTACATGGCGAGCATTTCAGTGAGTGTGCGGTTGAGTCGCTCGGTGAGGCCGTTCGTTTGAGGGTGGTACGCGGTAGCAATCTGGTGTTCTGTAGAACAGGAGCGGAGCAGATCATCGACGACCTTCGATAGAAAGTAGCGGCCGGGATCCGTCAGCAACTGGCGAGGGGCGCCGTGGTGCAGGATGACGTCGTATAGTAAGAAGTCGGCGACATCTGTAGCGCAGCTGATTGGTAGCGCTCCTGCGATGGCATATCTCGTGGCATAATCTGTTGCTACAGCAATACATTTGTTTCCTTTGATGGAAATTGGAAAGGGGCCCAGGAGGTCTAGGCCCACACGGAAGAAGGGTTCTGTAGGGATATCTATTGGTTGCAGCAAACCAGCAGGAGGCATAGCAGGCATCTTCCGGCGCTGACACAGGTCGCAAGAAGCGACACAACGACGCACAGAGCGATAAATGCCGGGCCAGAAGAAGCGGCGCCGCAGGTGGTCGTAAGTACGAGTGAGGCTCAGATGTCCAGCAGTAGGAGCGTCATGAAGTTACTGGAGCACGGCGAGTCGAAGGTGCTTGGGGACGACTAGGAGGAGCTCCGGGCCATCAGGACGAACGCTGCGACGGTATAAAGTTCCATCGCGCAAGGTGAACATACGAAGGGACGGGTCATTGGGCGAGGAGCTTAGGCGTTCCATAAGTGTTCGAAGAAGAGGATCCTTGCGCTGCTTGTCGCCAATATGGAGGAAGCTGGAGAGGAATAGAACACTGATGTCCGAGTCTGCATCGGTATAGTCCGGTTGATCCACGGGATTGCGGGACAGGCAGTCAGCGTCTTTATGCAGGCGCCCTCACTTATACATAATAGAAAATGTATGTTCTTGTAGACGCAATGCCCAACGTGCAAGTCGTCCAGTTGGGTCCTTCAAAGAAGAGAGCCAGCAGAGGGCGTGATGATCCGTTACGACGCAGAAGCTCCGACCGAAAAGGTACGGTCGAAATTTCGCGACCGCCCATACGAGCGCGAGACATTCTCTCTCAGTGATGGAGTAATTTCGCTCGGGCGTGGAAAGAAGGCGGCTAGCATAAGCGATGACACGGTCTTGGCCCTGTTGACGCTGAGCGAGAACAGCGCCGGTGCCATGACCACTCGCGTCAGTTCGTACTTCAGTGGGCGCAGAAGAGTCAAAGTGTGAGAGAATCGGGGAAGTTGTAAGCCGCTCAATCAGGGTAGAGAAGGCTTTCTCCTGCAGTGGCCCCCAAGAGAGAGAGACGTTATTCTTAAGGAGGTCAGTGAGAGGGTGAGCGATGTCGGCAAAATTTTTCACAAATCACCGGAATTAAGAGCATAAGCCCAGAAAACTACGGACATCGTTTGTTGAACAAGGTACAGGAAAATGTCGCACGGCGTGAACTTTCTGTAGATCAGGTTCGATTTCGGCGGCGTTTACGAGATGGCCGAGCATGTTAATTTCACAGCTACCGAAATGGCACTTGGAGGAGTTTAGCTGAAGGCCAGCCCTGCGAAACACGGAGAGTATGGTTGTGAGGCGCCGCAGGTGGCTCTCAAATTTCGGCGAAAACACAATCACATCGTCGAAGTAACAGAGGCATATAGACCACTTCTAGCCGCGCAAGAGAGAGTCCATCATGCGCTCGAATGTAGCTGGCGCATTGCATAATTCAAAGGGCATGACTTTAAATTGGTACAGACCGTCCGGTGTGACGAAGGCGGTTTTCTCGCGGTCCATCTCATCGACGCTAATCTGCCAATAGCTGGAGCGGAGGTCAATTGATGAAAAGTATTGGGATCCGTGAAGGCAGTCAAGAGCGTCATCAATGCAAGGCAGGGGATAAAAATCCTTCTTTGCTATCATGTTGATGTGACGGTAGTCAACGCAGAAGCGCCACGAGTTGTCTTTTTTCTTTACTTAGACAACCGGTGATGCCCATGGGCTACTGGAAGGTTCAATGATGTCCTTGTCCATCATCCTGTCTACCTCTTTCTGTATGATGGCCCTTTCTGTTGCGGAAACACGATATGGCCGCCTATGAATGGGGCTTGCGTCACCGGTGTTGATGCGATGCGTGACAACAAATGTCTGGCCAAGTGGACGGTCGTCCAAATCAAAGATGTCCCGATAAGATGACAGGAGGTGACGAAGAGCTGTTGTTTGCTCGGAAGGAAGGTCAGGGGCGATCATCTTAGAAACATCGTGTCACAATCCACCCCGGGTCGTGAACAAGGGAGGGCTTCTCAGCGTGGTGGTGCTGAAAGATTACTGACAGCAAGCTGCCGTGCTCGTCGGTGTTTATTGTGGTGCGGGTGACCACTGTTGCCTGCCGAGCTATAGCAGGCCGCCGAGCTTGGCGGGTGAACCAAGATTATGTCCGAGGGGGCGTCACCTACTTGCTACAACCCCTCACACCCAGTTTGTTTGTTAAATAAAAAAACAAACGTCCAAGTTCACACTATGAGGCTCTGCCTCCACCCTAGCTGGGTCGACGGTGCCTGCTACCCAGGCGAGTAACGGTCTGGTGGCCTCCGCCGTCGAGTACTCCGCCTGGGCACCGGTGTCGACGGGTCGGGTGTGGCAACGCCGGGTGCTGCCTGGGCCAGCCTCGCTCCATCCGGAGGGTCCGTAGTGGTCGGCCTCGTGAGTGGTGCCGAGCTAGACACCGGTCCAACGGGTGCCGCACCACTGGCTACGGTTGCCGCCTCCGAGGTAGGTGGTACTCCGCTAGAAGCGACTGGTGCTGCCGGTAGTCCTCCTGCGGGCTGGAACTCAGTGGCAGTCGAGGGTGCTGGCCAGGTCCCGAGGCGAGGTCTGACATGGTCGGCGTGTCTATGCCACATGGCCCCGTCTGGCATGCGGACGAGCAGCGATGAGGCGCTGGCAGGAGACACCACCTGTCCGGCAGACCAGGGTGAGCCAGGACGGAAGTTCCTGGCGAAAACTGGAGCTCCCGACTCTGGCAAAGGCCCGGGACGGCATCCTTGGTCAGCAGCCAGCTTCTGCTTCAGCTGCTTCAAAAGCACTGTGGATCGGAGGTCCGGATGCAAGACGTGCAAGGGTGTCTTGACCATCCGACCCAGCAGGAGCTCACAGGGGGCACGGCCAGTGACATCGTGAGGAGTGGTCCGGTACTGGAATAGTATCCGAGCAATCTGCGTCCGGAAATCCCCAGTCTGGCTCTTCTTAAGCTTGTCTTTGATAGTTTGCACTACCCGCTCGGCTGCACCATTTGAAGCAGGGTGGTACGGTGGAACCATCATCCGGCGGATTCCGTTTTTCGTCAGCCAGGCCAGGTACTCTGCGCTGGCGAAAGCAGGACCATTGTCGGACACGATGACATCTGGCAACCCCTGGGCGGCGAAGACCTGTCGTAGCGCTGCAATGGTCGCGCCTGCTGATGGGGTGGTGACGGGTATAACCTCTACCCACTTTGTAAAGGCGTCCACCACCACCAGGAAGTAATGGCCCTTGAAGGGTCCCCCAAAATCCACATGTAGGCGGGACCAGGGTCTCTGTGGGAACGGCCAGGGGGTGATTTCCACACGACGCGAGGCTCGCTGATTCTCCTGGCAGATTTGGCAGCTCTGCACCAAATGCGCGATGTCTTGGTCCAGGCCAGGCCACCAAACATGGGACCGGGCCACCATCTTAGTCTTTTCTATCCCTGGATGACCCGCGTGCAGCAACTGCAGAACCCTGGACCGGAGACTTTGTGGGATCACCACCCTCGAACCCCACAGTAGGCAGCCCTGCTGCAAGCTCAGCTCAGCGGCCTTGTGGCTATAGGCCTGCTGCACCAATTCCTCTCCACGGGACACCGCCTTGACCACCTGAGACAGGACTGGGTCCCGGCTGGTCGCTTGAGATACCGCAGATCCGGAGAGCACCTCCGGGTACGCGTGTTCCAACATGAACACTTCAGCAGGTTCTGGAACAGCATCAGGCACCTCTGGCAGGGGCAGGCGGCTCAGGGCATCAGCAGGTCCCAGGTCCTTTCCCGGACGGTAAACCAGCTGGTAGCTGTAAGCTGCCAGCCTCAAGGCCCAGCGTACTACTCGAGGCGATGCCTGCACAGGAACTGCCTTGTCAGGCCCCAGCAGCCCCAATAGCGGCTTGTGGTCTGTGACCGCCTCGAACTTCCGGCCCCAAAGGTATTGGTGGAAGCGTTCGACACCGAACATGAGGGCCAAACCTTCCTTGTCCAGCTGGCTGTAACGTTGTTCTGCAGCATGAAGCCGTCGGGAAGCAAACGACACAGGGTGTTCCTGGCCATCTTTGTCCCGGTGTGCCAGGACGGCTCCCACACCGTACGGCGACGCATCTACGGTAAGGACTACAGGCTTAGCAGGATCAAAATGCACCAGCACTGGAGCCTTGGTGATTAGCTCCTTGCTGCGCTGGAAAGCCTGGTCCTGCTCCTTCTTCCAGACCCATTGCTGACCATCTCGAAGCAGAAGATGGAGCGGCTGTAGATGCTGCGACAGGTTCGGCAGAAAACTCCTGTAGAAGTTGATGAGGCCCAGGTAGCTCTGAAGCTCCTTCTTGTCCTGGGGCTTAGGTGCCTTGAGCACCGCATCAACTTTGCGGGGAGCCGGGGCTAGGCCTGCCTGGGAAATGATATGTCCCAAGTACTCAACGCTGGGGGCTAGGAAAACACACTTTTCCAGCTTGAGCTTGAGGCCGGCGTCCTGTAGTCGTGCCAAGACGTTGTGCAGGTTCTGCAGGTGGTCCCCGTCGTCGCTGCCAGTAACCAGGATGTCGTCCAAGTACACCGCCACGTGCCTCATGCTCCTGAAGAGGTTGTCCATCTCCCTCTGGAATATGGCTGGGGCTGAGGCCACGCCAAACGGTAAGCGCGTGTACTGAAAGAGTCCCAAAGTTGTCGATATAGTGACATACTTCCGGGAGGCATCCTGGAGCACCAGCTGCTGGTAAGCATCTCTGAGGTCGAGCTTGGTAAACTTTTGTCCACCGGACAATGCTGACCAGAGATCTTCAATCCGGGGCAGCGGGTACTTCTCGACGGTAGCGACGGGGTTGATGGTAACTTTGAAATCCCCGCAGATTCTGACACTGCCATCTCGCTTGAGGACTGGCACGATGGGAGCGGCCCATTCAGATGTCTTTACGGGCACCAGGATGCCCTCTCGCTGCAACCGTTGCAGCTCCTGGGTAACCCCGTCCTTCAGGGCGAACGGCAGTGGGCGAGGCTTGAAAAAACGTGGCCTGGCTCCCTCAGGTACATAGATGCCAGCCGTCGTGCCGGCAAATGTGCCCACCCCTGGCTGGAACAGGGACTTGAACTGGGTCAGGAGGCTGGGGACGTCTTGCACTACATGCAGGCTGGCTTCCTGGTACTGTGGCAGACGAACGCCCAATGCATGAATCCAGTTTCGGCCCAGCAGCGTCGGCGACGACCCCTTCGTTAAGTAAAGGGGAAGGGTTGCCTCCCTGTCGCCAAAGCGAACGCTGACCTGTGCCTGACCCTGGACCTGGGAGAGTTGCCCGGAGTAGCTGCGCAGCATCACGCCCGAAGCCTCGACGGACACGCCGGGGAAAGTCCGCTTGAAGAGCTTCCCGGCCATTACAGACACGCTGGCCCCCGTGTCCAGCTCCATGGAAATGGGGTGCCCGCATATTTCGACGGTCAGCATGTATGGCGGCACAGACGACGGTACAAAGCCTGTGTGCCACATGTCGAAAATCGGCGGGTCCTCGGCCACGACGTGGAGCCTGGCCGCGGAAGAGCTTGAGCTTGCTGCCGCACGCCTCCGCCGCGTACCCTTGCGACGGCTACCCTGGACGCGGGCTTGTGTTGTACCTGGGCTTGAATCAGGCTGCTGCTTGCTGTTCGTCCTCCCACTTCGGCATACACGTGCCAGGTGCCCAGTTTTCCCGCACGTAAAGCATTGTGCTTGAGAGAACTGGCACTGTGAAGGGGAGTGGGCACCACCACAGCGACCGCAGGTACTGCCCTTTGTCGCGAACTTGTTGACCGCCGCTTCCGCCGACGGTGAGCCAGTCGCACGGGAAATCTCGCCGGCGTCCTTGGCGGCAGCTTCCATTGCCAGCGCTGCCTTCACGGCGTCGTCCAGCGACGGGTCGGGAAGCTCCAGGAGTCGCGTCTGCATGGCGGGGTTGTTGATTCCGCAGACGAAACGGTCCCGGAGCAGCGAGTCCAGTTGGTCCCCGAAGGCGCAGGCACTCGCTAACCCTCGTAGCGCAGCAACGAATTGCCCGAGGGTCTCTCCTTCCCGGCGGCTCCGGTTGTTGAAGCGGAAACGCTCCATTAGTGTGGACGGTGCTGGGTTAAAATGCGAGCGCAGTATGGCAAGCAGCTCACCCAGCGTCTTAACGTGCGGCGTGGCTGGCTTCAGAAGGTCGAGCAAGAGGCTGAAGACGCGGGTCCCGCAGCTGGCTAGGAAAATGTCCCGCTGTTTGGCCTCGGGTGTGTCGTTTGCCCGGAAGAACACGTGGACTTGCTCCTCGTAAATTTGCCAGGCGGACCCATCTCCCTCGAACGGCTCGAGCCTTCCGTACAGCGGCATGGCGACAGCAACGGGGGGCGGTGTTTCGCCGCTCGCGGCGGCGTGGGACGCTCCGTAGGTACTCGTCGCCAGCTTCGTCGCTAGAGTCACACGGATCCCATCCTCGTCGCCAGTGTCACAATCCACCCCGGGTCGTGAACAAGGGAGGGCTTCTCAGCGTGGTGGTGCTGAAAGATTACTGACAGCAAGCTGCCGTGCTCGTCGGTGTTTATTGTGGTGCGGGTGACCACTGTTGCCTGCCGAGCTATAGCAGGCCGCCGAGCTTGGCGGGTGAACCAAGATTATGTCCGAGGGGGCGTCACCTACTTGCTACACATCGTCCGTAGGCGTACACTCTTCCAAGGGAGAATAGTGCACTTGACATGCCAGGCGATCGTTTTCGCCATGACTTGGCCTTTTGTAAAGGAACTGTGCGGTGGCTGTGTGGCAAAACTGCGCAGGGCCTACAAGGTGCGTGAGAACAGTACACATGGTGGAGAAAAAAGTATTGTGGTTTGCTGCAGCCCAAATACCAAGCGAGGAGACGAAGACCGATATCCTCCCATGCACAGTGCAGATGGCCGTGACAGTGTCGATGATGCCAGTAGCGGAATGCATCAAGAGGACAGAAGCAACAGCAGCAGCAGCAAATCGATTGGCAAACACCAACTGCCCAGAGAAGTGGGTACAACATTTTGCTGATGAACACGAAGAGTTCTATGCGCAAGTACTAAAAGGATTTCATGTAGTGTCAAAGTGGAATGATGCAATCATCTCCGGTAGTGGCAACTTACTAGCACAAGATACGTGAAAACGCTGGTTATTATTGAGCAGACTCGATAAATAAACAGCAAGCTATACACTAAATGCACACACTTCTTCACGTTGGTTCCTGTTCTCTATTAGGCGTATAGACAGCAGTACTAAACATCTGCCTGCAGTGTCAGGCACACGTTTATTGCTGCTGTCGGTGCTGTTGTCGACGCAGCCGTCTTCGCACCCTTTGAAGGTAGTGCTGGTGCTGCTGCCGAGTCGTGCCAAATGATCTAATAACATTATCCCGGAAAGCACAGCCTTTCAAACACATTATAAGTGCTGCCCTTACTCCGGGAACTCTGCGTGGCGAGGGTTGCCATTGTCATCGTCACTGCTGCTGCTGCTGCTGTCATCACTGATATCATCAGACACGTCGTCACCTTCATCAAGACACAAGTTCTGCAACACTGCACATACTGCAACGATGTTGGCAGCACGGGCTGGTTCGTAAAACAGGCGTGGTAGAGCTGAATGCAGCTGAAGCGGCTCTTCAGCAGCCCAATGCACCGTTCCACTACGGACCGCATAGCAGCATGTGCAGTTTTGTACCTACCTGCTGCAATGTGCAGGGGAAGGTGGCCTTGGACCGGAGTCAGGAGCCATGGTTCCAGGGGGTAGCCGCTGTCGCCTGCATAATCATAAAAAAATGGTATTAAATCATCTGCATAGTAAGCGAATCATGGGTCATGTAACATACACCTACTACAGAAATGCTGCAATAAAGGAATGTACAGGCTGAGCACCTGACGCAGCTGTGATCACAGATAAGAATAGCTGGGACATAGTAGCATCCCTATTTGCAGCAAGGCAATAGGGATGTGCCTTTGTGCAAGTTGTGTGGGCTCCATTCATGAACGAATATCAGTGTAAAACAGAATGTGACAACACACGTACACTGTACACACATATGAAAAATTAGTTTAAAGCACAGCGCAGGTGTGTTGTCACCTTGTTTCGCGCAGATACCATAGCAATATTTCTACATCTCGCCTGTACTTAATAACCTACTATAACATAAGCGGTTCGGGCTTCAATGTTCTCTTACGGCGCGAGCACACTTTACTGCATGCTGCCAGAATTGCAACAATATTCCCGCTGCTCACCGAGAAGGTGCTCGCCCGCTTCGGCAATATATCCCTCCTGGAACCGACGACGCAACCACGTAGTTCTCAGGACGCAGGCGTCGTGGTCTGACCGCGGTCGCAGAGCGTCGGCGGCGAGAATCCGAATGCCTGCGTCGCAAATCTGACGAGAGCGCGCACAGTGTAAGCCATGCGTTGCCAGGACATGCGAACTAGACGAAAATTACGATGCTTACGAACATTATGTTGAGGGCGTCGTAGCCTTTGCGGCACACGAATGCCACCTTCTGCTCGCCCTTCGGTGCGATGATGGGATAAAGCTGCCGTCCACGCATCTGATGATGCCAGGAATGGCGCCGCGTCGAAGGAACCCTTCCTTCACGGCCGCCTTCTTCTCCGACGTCCTCGAGAAGTCGCCACGCCATGGGACAAACTTGCTGACCGTAGGCTGGGTCCCGCCGATGGTCTCCTCGCTCCCTACCGAAGCTTGAAAGCTGCCCGTTGCGAAGAACCGCAATGCGTACAACTCTTGTCGCTCCACCGACAGCGCTGTTGTTCTCACGCCTCCGAGTTCCTCCGCCACTTTGTCGCACAGCCACCGCACAGTTTCTTTCTTCAGGCGCGAGTGCCGCCGAAACAGGTAGTCTGGCATGTCAAATGTATCTTCGGGCTCCCTCGTCCCGCGCCCGGGCTGACGAGCCGCCGCCGCCAGCGCTATCAAGAAGGCAGCCATTTTCAATTCCAAACGGAACGGGGCAGTCGCCAGTTATTCCACGATATTGCCGGGTTTGTTCAGCATAATTAGGCATAATTAGTGCGTAAACGTCACTTCGCCGTGTCGGTTTTTGAGCCCTCCTGACGTTGCTTGACAGGCAGGCAAAATGGCGTGGCTTGAAAAATTTGGGCCATTGAGCGAGGGGTGATGGCGGATTTGGAATAGTTTTACGCTTTACCGGCCCTGGTTTAGTTTACTCAAATTTTCCATCTTGAACATGCTTTACTCCCACTTCTGTCTGTAACTCCGTTATGACATCGAATCGAGTATAATAAATAAATGAATAAATAAATAAATAAATAAATAAATAAATAATGAGCACAGAGCGGCAACTGAGAAGTCTTACATTCCATAAAAAGAAGATTGCGTGCCTGTAGGCGTCAGAGAAATAAAACGCCCAGGCCAACTATGCAGGAGCACCAATTTCGACGCTGTGTGACACCATGCCTCGAAATCATAGCTCGCTTTTACTTTCTGGTCACGTGGTAATGCGCCGGAGGTTGCTGTAATTCTAGGGACTTATTTTGTTCTCTCCTTACAACCCTGTCACACATCTGCCTCTTGCCTGTCTGTTATGCCTAACTAGGTGCGCAGCTGGCGTAGCAAATCGGCTTAGCGCGCGTGCAAGGTCGTCTGTAAACACGGCACCGTAGCTCTTTAATATTCGGCAGCAAAACAGCGGGCTCACTGCTTCAGACGCACGCAAGGCTACTGCCGATGCCTGTGAACTCGATGTCACTAGTCGTGCAGTTCGACGTCCCGCGGTTCAGCAAGGCTCGCGCTGTCGGCTGTCACGCTGCATGTCGGTGACATCTGATGTCCTTACTGTCTCAAGAGGAGAAGCATCTCTCAATGCAGACTGATTGTTGGAAGTTGAGATGGGTGTTACTTTGAAATTTTGTCACAAAATGAACGTTCTAGTTGTTCGCTGTTCACCACGCTCTAGGCAAGAAACGCAACCATAAATGCCATATAGCTCGATTAAACAATGCAGCAATATTTGTCTGCGTGGCTCAGGTCTCGTTGCCACGGGCGTGATCGTACTTCCGCTAGTAGCCCATTTTGTACGAGCCTTCGTTAAGCCAGACATTCTCATTTAATATATCGCTGTTTCTGTCAAAATGCCGTCCGTTTTCATTATGCATATTTTTTTCAGTGGTAGAAAGTTCCCATTTCCTTGTTTCTTTTTTTGCTTGTGTCGCTGTCCCCTTTCCGCTGCCCGCGTAATGAACATCAAACAACTCGCCGATGTTTATAACTTATCACATTTGTTGACTCGACATTTTATAGATAACCAAGAGCAAGGCGTGTCCGAGCTTTCCATATTTCAAATACGAATAAAATTGTCTTTGTTATTTGATTCGTACTTGATTCGAAAATACACTATTCCAGATTGTTTAATATTTCTTGCGGATCTAATATAAGGGGAATAACACTTATTGGAATCTTTGATGTAAAAGCCTGCCTCGAGCGAGGACTGCCCCGGACGGATCTGCTCCAGGACAACCACAGATGCTCCAGAGTGGCACCAGTTCTCTAAAAACGCATGGAACAGCCAACTTACGCATAATAACTTCTAGTGCGAATTGCTTTTACGCAGCATGAAGGAAGTCGGCTTTCGATTTCCTTCGTTTACCGGAAGCGAACTTGTGAGCGGCTTCTCACCGATGTATTAAATAATTTAAATAGCGGTTTTTACCGCATGGGCTACATCTGGATTTATGTTTCAATTCATTTAAAAGTGAGAAAGGTTCGGTATTCGATTCGATATTCAAACGCAGATTCCCACCTATAACAGTCCAACAGATGTTTACTATAATCCACTCCACAAATTAGTCCGAGCTATGAAGTCAGAAAGTAACTAAGTAGTTCAAGCCTATGACGCTTGAGATATGTTTGTTTTCAGGCACATCGCAATCCAGTAACTTAACCACTCATGCCATATTGTCCGCTATCTTCAAGATCCAGTCAGCATTGTTTTGCCCACTGTGATGCTTCGAGAAAGCGGTCGCTAGTTGCCAGCCGTTCTTTGGGAATGACCAAGGCTGTTTATTATTAAAGTGTTCTTGTGGTCGGCTCTTTGCATTGAAAATGCATCACAGGCGCAATGCAGTGTGAAATAATATAGCTATTTAAAATGGGCTAGCGTTCATGGGACACATCGCCAAATGCACCTAAGTGACCCTGTCCTCGCCATGCTTGTAGCATTCCACCAAGTGATTGCATGCTGCAGATGCACCGCGAATTGTGCAGTGAGGGGTGCACAGTACACTTCGGCTGCGCAAGATAGCTTTGTTTCAGTAAATATGACACCAGCCATATATGCTGAGTAAAGATATGATATGGTGCACTCAGCTTATAAATATGATTGCGAATGCAAAAAAAAATGGAGGATTCTTAAGCTTCGCCTTTAAGAATGAAACGCGATAGCATTCAAAGATCCCTGACGGCTTCTCACGCTTTCCAGCAACTGCAGCTTATGTGACCGTAATGTTTACCGAGAAACGCTAGCAGCGAGCCCTATGCACGAAGCCGAGCTTTCTGGTAGAAACGCGGCCTCTTGCGTCGGCCGCGGATGCGCGGAGGCGAGCTTCATCTGGATAGTGTTGCAAGGAACCAGGTTCGCCACTCTGAGTGGTAGAAACGCTCTTTGAGGGTTTGTGTTTGAGTTTCCGCGTACCAGAATTATGTCTTCTTGTATATAGAAAATACAATCCGACGCTATCATGTCTGTAGGTTATGTTTAAATCGTACTTTACGATTTTTCTGATGAATTTTGTTAAAAAAATTCAGTTAGTTCAGTAACGTCTCCGCGCTACACGGAGGGCCTGCGTGGTTGGGTACGCGTGGTTCGGAATGATTTATCGCTCACAAGCTGGTTGACGCTGGACGCTGCAGCCAACGTTGGTGCGACACGGGGCCCTTAACGCTGTCGCGTAAAAATATAGAAGTGTACGAAATGCGCTCATGATGTGAAACCTCCACACCAGTAGAGTTCATTAGTTTTGACTAACAAGAGAAGAGAGAGCACTAAACACGACATACGACACCGGAACCCGTTTATTCTAGACAAAATTGAAGCAGCAGAAACATTAATGGTAGCATCGGCACTCCAGGAAAAACCAAGCGCTGTATGCAACAACCCGAGAGCAAAGGCGGTAGAAAGCTATGCTTTGTTAGAACAACGGTGACCATCTCAAGCGATGCCACCAAAATTCCGCTGCTGTCCGGAATAATCAATGACAATATATGCTAGACAAGTCCGCAGAGTAACGAAAAAGAAATCCCGGATTTTCAACGAAATTCTTACAGATGTGCAATACTTTTCAACGGCACGAATATCGGAACGATCAAGCTGAAATATGAACAAAAGACGGCAATTTGTCTTGCGCCAAGCGGTAACTTTTACCGATCATTATCTTTTTTGCTTGTTCAGATGAAGATTTATTTATTTATTTATTTATTTATTTATTTATTTAACGAAATAATGCTTCAACGCTGCTATTCGTTTAACAAACACGACTGCCGACCCATTGTTACCATACGGGCCAAACAGTGACTCGCTGAAGTGTTGGCGTATGTTCAGGTGTAAGATGCACACAATATCAGTAGAGGTCGTCGTTTCTTTTGCTTGTCTGCCATTTCTGCCAACTTCACGGTTACCTCACAAGCGTTTATTTCAGCAATGACAGCAACTTCGTATACTTTCGTTTTTTTTTTTCTTTTTTTTGACCCCTCCCCCTGGCAAGGTATCCGCTCACCCAAGAAATATAAAAGCCCGATTTTATTGGTTCAGTGAGCGCCTTACCTCGATCATTACTGGCCACAGTTCCTGCGGCTTTCGTTGCCTTTTCAATTTATTCCGTTCAGACCACTGCAGTACTAAAACGAACATTGCTAACTACGACAGTGACGACAATGATGTCAAGTGTGCAACAGCTAATCCACTCATTCGCCTAGTGTAAAAACACAAGAAGATTGTTACAGCCACCGCGGCGCGTAAAATGAGCTTGTGCCTTGTGATGCTTCCGCCGTGTATGAAAGTGCGATGCAGCATTGAAACCCTAGCAAGGATGGCGCCTCATGAAAAGCGTGCGGCCTGCAGCTCAATCATTCGCCACCAAAGGCGCCGTCGGGACCTCTTTTCGCATCTGCCAGAACTTTGGACCAGCGCTTCGGCAGCCGCTCCTTTCATTCGCTTTGTTGGTAGCAGCTTGGCTAGTGTGGGCAGCGAATAGCGGTCCCTTCCTGGGTGAACAGGACTGGCGCCGAATGAAGTCAGGCTCTGTCAACAATAGCGTTGGACCCCAAATACACACTTTATCTGTTAACGATGCCACCGTGCAAAGGCATGCTAGCAAAAAAGAAAAAAAAAGAACTACAAGTGGAACATGCGACGCTTCTATGCGGGAGTTGCGTTCGCAGCGTACAGGCGATACCGCATTGAACAGACCTGCACTAGAGCAAGTTGCTTCCACTTTGTGCGTCTGCGCGGCAGACTACTCGCTTTCATGAGTGATGCGTTGCAGCAATGAGGCGGCAGAGATATCAACCGCCACAGGAGAGACTCGTTGCGTCATACATGAAAGCCCGCTCAATACATAACCACGCATGCAACGCGGGTACATAATTTTGGATCTTCAGCATGAAAGGTCGCGCCATTGCTATGTCACGCTTGGACTTACAGGGCTGACCTTTCAGACTCATAAAATTACGAATAATGTGGTATTTATTTTTTTTTGTCTTTTGCAGGATAGGCTCAAGGAAGTATTTACTTAGCTAAAAAAATGCTTTGCGGCAATCTATGGGCAAAAGAATTTACATTTCCTATTTCTGAAGTCATATTGAAACAGAAATTACTTGAATCACGTCTGCTTCATTTTACGGCAGCTCAAAATCAACAGGGAAGGCTTTATCGCCATGTGTTGATCACGGCTCCTATCTCTGCTATAATTAATAAATGAAAAATAACAAGGGGTTATGAAAGGGCCATCAAAAAAGTAGTTTTCGATTCCCCTAAATCAGTTGCTGTGACAAGCAATTATGTGACCCGACTCCTGAATACACTTATAGAATTGTGCCGGGTCTGCAGAAAAAAACACGTGTTCCTCGAAAATCCTGATGGAATTCTAGTGTCGCCGAAAGAACTTTTGGGAGCTACAGGACAATGCGAAAAAATTGCAGCATAGTCTGGAAAAGCATGCCGAGTACATGCAGTAGGCCAGCTAGAGCTGACCGAAGCACGATTCCTTTTCAAGCAGGCAACACACGACAAACCTCCTCAGTAAGCGCTTCTCCAGACAGCGTTTATCGAATGCCACCGAAATTTGGGCCAGTTCCCCCTTTGCGCCACTCCTACAGAAAATTGTACGTGATCACATCAAATCAACCCAGAGCACTTCACTGGCAAATCTTTGCTGTGGAAGTCTACGAGGTAAGGGAAGTTTACTGCAACAGGCCATTCGATCGGACTAGTTAGTACGATTCCATGGTTATGGGCAGCGCGAATTTGATGAGGACAAAGGATCAACTAAATGCTAGCGCTAACTGATTTTAACGCAGAAATTGCTTACATATATGCACAAGAAAAAAAAGAAACACAACAGAACGTTACACCACCACGTGTCATGCGCTAAGTACCTTTGAGCCACTACTGCCCGGCGCGCACTCTAACAGTGTTAATTTCTTTTGGGTAAGCCAAATCGAAGGTGCGCTAGCATGAACTATGTCATCACGCTGCATGTGAGCGGCCACGATCACCAAGCGATAATATACTGTTCTGGGTCACGATAAACTATGGCTGATCAAAATATGGTCTGCATCCACACTTCTTGTAGGCAATTGCTAAGTGCCCTTTCCCACCATTCTACACCTTGTTTACTTTCATAACCAGCGATGAGGTTAGAAGGGCCTTTCAAGACATGAAACGTGGAAAAGAGGCACAAGAAGGTGAAGTAACAGTCAATTTAATCAAAGAAGGAGGAGATATAACGCTTGAAAAACCGGCGGCTCTCTATACGAAGTGTCTGTCGATTTCAAGGGTCCCAGAAAACTGGAAGAATGCCAACACTATACTCCACAAAAAGGGAGACGTTAAAATTGAAAAATTACAGGCCCATTAGCTTACTTTCAGTACTGTATAAAATATTCACCAATTTACAATAGAATAAGGGCATCACCTGGCTTCAGTCAACCAGGAGAACAGCCTGACTTCAGGAAGGGATACTCTATAATTGATCACAACCATGTAATCAATCAGGTAATCCAGAAATTTGCAGGTTGCAGTCAACCTCTCTATATGGCTTTCACATATTATGAAAAGGCATTTGATTCAGTAGAGACATCAGCAGTTATCGAGGCATAACATAATCAAAAAGTACAGGAGGCATACGTGAATATCTTGGGAAATATCCTTGGACTTGGGGAGATCCTAGTCGATACATAACTCTTTGTGCATCTACGAAAACCCATCATTCCCACCCCCTAGCTCTCTCCCGTCACGTTGCCAAGACAAACCTCCTTATATTTTCTTTCTTTCCTCGAATTATAGAAGAATGGAACCTCATCCCTTTCCATTATCTGAACTCCGCTGAATCACTTAAAACTCATATTATTAGTATTTCCTAAGTAGCATTACTGTTTTGTGCTATTTTGTTTCCTTTCCTAAGTTTAAAAATTTGCGATTCTGCCTTTCTGCATGGGCCACACAGCCTGCAGTGTGATATAAATAAATAAATAAATAAATAAATAAATTATTTACAAAGATTCTACAGCTACCTTGATTCTCCACAAGAAAAGGAATATACCGATAAAGAAAGAGGTCAGACAAGGAGACACAGTCCCTCTAATGCTATTCACTGCGTACTTGGAAAGAGTATCCAAGCTATTAAACTGGGAAGGTTTAGGAGTAAACATCAGTGGTGAATATCCCAGCAACCTTCAGTTTGCAGATGACATTATCCTGGCCAGCAAACTGAGGACGAGTTACAGCAAATGATTGATGACCTTAAGAGAGAGAGTGTAAGAGTGGCGCTGAATATTAATATGCTGAAGACAAAGATAGTGATCAATAGCCAGGCAAGAGAACAAGAGTCCAGTATCGCCAGTCAGCCTCTACAGTCTGTGAAGAAGTACATTTACCTAGGTCAGTTACTCACAGGGGACCCTGATCATGAGAAGGAAATTCACAGAATAATAAAAATGGGTTGGAGCGCATACGGCAGACATTGTCAGCTCCTTATTAGAAGCTTCCCATTATCATTGAAAAGGAAGGTGTGCAATCAGTGCGTTTTACCGGTGCTGACATATGGAGCAGAAATTTGGAGACTCACAAAGAAGCCTGAGAACAAGATAAGGACCGCACAAAGAGCGATGGAACGCAGAATGCTAGGCGTAACATTAAGAGACAGAAAGAGAGCGGTTTGGACCAGGGAGCAAACGGGCATAGCCGATATTCTGAATGACATTAAGAGAAAAAAAAATTGAGCTGCGCAGGTCATGTAATGCGCAGGTTATATAACCGGTGGACTATTAGGCTTACAGAATGCATGCCAAGAGAAGGGAAGCGCCGTCGAGAACGACAGAAGACTAGATGGGACGATGAAATTAGGAAATTTGCGGGCGCTAGTTGGAATCGGTTGGCGCAGGACAGGGCAATCGGAGATCGCCTTCGTCCTGCAGTGGACATAAAATATGATGATGATGATGACGATGATGATGATGATGATGATGATGATGATGATGCCGACACTTCTGGTAGAGAATTGCTAAGTGCCCTTTGGCAGCTTTTTACACCTTGTTTCTTTCACAACGTTGACGCAACGCTCCGTCTGCCTAGCGTAAACTCGGCCACATGATAACGGGAGACAGTAAACGACGCTTTGCGCGCAGTCTACATATTTGTTGGGATACTTAATCCTACATGCCTTTTTATCCATCGGAAACGGAAGCATTTTTGATGCATAGCTTCAGCAGCTTTTGAGACGCAGACAAAACGACTCTTGGGCCAACTTTGGTGCTACTCTTGTTGAGATTGGACATAATCTCGTGAATGTATGACGTCTCAGCCGTTTTCGGGTCCTGTTGGCACCAGTCGTTATTTCGAGAGCACCTTTCCTTTTTGTAGCTTCATGTATGTTGAAAACCAGGAAGCGGAGCCGAAGTAGAGAACGTCTTTATTCGACGCTTGCTAAAACAACTAAAAAAATGCAGGCGCGCTCGGCTCCACGCTCGTTTCTCACTTCGTCTTCTCTTCTTTTCGGAGCATAATATTCAACAGCTCCCGGCTGAACAATTAGCATGTGCTTGTTTCTTTTCAAGACGGAGCTTGTCCAGCAGATTCTACGTGGTATAGCATCTGTGCCGGTCTCCGCAACGTGTTGCCACTAGAAGTGCTCACTTTGCATGAGCGAACTTTGCCGTCGGCAAAGCCGTCGGCACCATGAGCACTTTTCTGTGCTCGTGGTAGAACCCTTGCTGGCAGGTGTCTTCCTAATGGGCGTAGGTGCCGCAGTGGAAGCCATCACAGCCACCATTGCTGACATGCTGCTGGTGCATGCGTCGGGTGCATGTGATTGGCCTGCCCTGGCCCCGGCCCAGACAGCAGTCCTAGCCCTCCAGGGGTGTAAGGTGGTGGCTGCTGGGGTGAAGGTAATTCCTTTTGATGGCCTGGCGAGCTGTTGCGGGCAGCCATGGCTTGAGGCTGTCGTGGAAGTGGCATTCGCTGCACCCGGACAACGAGGGCCAGCGTGTGGTCGTTGCGTTTTAGCCTTTCCACAGTACTGCTGTGCCTGCCTGACAGTGATGAGCCAGATGGAGCCTTTTCTGTTGACGACGGGCGCCCGGCAGGCCCGCTCGAGTGTCGCGGAGCGGAAGATGATGACGTTGAATACGACGATGAGGACGACGATGACAAGGAGCTGTGCCCCGACGACTTCCCTACACCCGCCGGGTGGAGCACGCACGTGTCAGCAGTGTGGTCACCCCTACCAAAAGTGTCGAGGCTCCCATGCCGCTGCTCCAAGTGCTTTCGCAGAGCCTGTGGTTTTGTGACTTGGTTACATATTTCACACACAACTAAATAAAAATCATTCCACGCTAGACAAAATCTGAAAAGTTCCGTATCCTCTTTTCTTAATTTCATGGCATAGCTTTCTCTTTTCGCTGTCTCTGTCTCTGTATCGGCTTCTTTGTTTTCTGGACTCCTGAAGAAGATAGTTTCGGTCCAAGAATTCCATGACTGTCCTTCAGTAGCCGACAAACTAGTAGTGGCCGCCAGTCTGTGAGGATCTTTCAATAGTTTGGCAGTAGAAGGGTATTTGTCTTCTACTAGTTGGAAGCGGTGTCGCAGAGTTGCAGCAAGGAGAAAGGGACTGCTGCAGGCACCAAAAGCAACCCTTGTGATGCGCAGTTCTTCAATATTGGAAGATCCTTCTTCAAACCAGAAGTAACGAAACGCGTCTCAGTCTTGTTCAGCCAGCGATATTTGAAGAAACGCTTTTTTTGATATCAGTGGAATTTATAAACTTGAAGCTGCGAAACTTCAGCCGTAAGTCGATGATGTTGAGGTTCAAATTAGGCCCTGTCCACAAGACGTCGTTGAGTGAAGGTGACTCCGGAGCATGAGAAGAGGCGTCGGATACCACCCGTGCTTCAGTCGTAGGTCTATCGCGTCGCACTGCTGCTCGGTGTGGCATATAGTACGTGATACGTTCACTCGTACTGTCCATTGTGACCTTCTCAGCGTAGTTTTTGTTATAGTAGCTCCTTATGGCAGTGTCATATTCCTTCTGAAACTCTGGTTCTCGATGTAGCGTTCTCTGCAAGGACTCCAGCCTCTTTAACGTGATATCCCGGTTATTTTTAGGCTGGGAACAATTGCTGCGCCACGGCAGTTCAACTTGATCGCGACCATTGTTTCTAATAGTTGTTTCCACGAAGTTCTTCAGGACGTGTTCGTCATCTTTCGAAAGTCTGTCTTCGTTAGTCAGTCTCAGATGTTCTATTTCCCAGGAAGACCTCAGTTGCTGGGAAACATTGCTTCCGTTAGGCTTATGTTAAAGTTCCTTACGGTTTCCGGCTTGTAGAACTTAGGTGGACTTCTGGTATCTCCATGAAGTGTCCATCCTATGATAGTTTCGATGGCGGTCAAGGAGACGTCCAGTCGATGAATTCTTCCGCTGACAAACTGCCAGTAATAGTCGGCACCTATAAGGATGCTTATTCCAGGCTCGGACGAGACCTGAACTGCGTTGACGTCAGCCAAATGTAAGTTCTTGCTTTTCAACTTTGCAAGTACATTTGTATCTGTCAATGCTGACAAGTCATTGCATATTTCGGGAACTTCTATCGCCTCTACTTCTAGTGAGTTTGAGTCGTACTGGCTATGCAGCGTGACTCGTACTCTTCGATAATATTTCCGCGGTGCTGAAACGTTTCCAAATCCCGAGATTGTGAGCTGCTCTTCGGCTAACACAGTGGCTTTCAGCTTCCTAGACAATTCTTCCGTGATGAAGCTGCGTTGACTGCCACCATCAATCAACATTCTTACAAAGCATTTGCTTCCAGTGCCCAGAGCCCAAACTTGGGCGGTCTGCAGAAGAACTGTGCACTTTGGTGAATCTGTTGACGAGCTGGAAACAGTTGTCTGCGTTTCCGTATTCTTCTGCTTCCATTTTGGGTCGCACATTGTTGTGATATGTCGCCCCTTGCATTTCACACGGCCTAGTCTCTTCCAGCCTCGGCATTCCTTAGCTTTGTGAAATTGTCTAGCGCAGCGGAAACAGCATCCTAATTTCCGTAATTTCTGCTTTTTCTCGTCTAATGTTAGTTCCGTTGGGCAGACATCCACCGAGTGATCTTTGTCTCCGCATAATATACAACTCTCTGTAGTCAGTTTCACGGTTCGCATAGATGCAGAACCTTGGAAATGCTCATTAGATTGTCGTTTTGCTAATGAGGCTTGTTCTCTCTTGTCAGAAGTCATTATTATAGTCTGTTCCCGGCTTCTTACTTCAAGACTCAAGAAGTCTAGAAGAACAGACAATTCATTTAGCCTGTCACTAGAAACGCCTGTATTTGTCGAAGACAAGATGCGCCGATTATAACGGAGTACCATTTCTTGCGGAAGATATTGTATTATAACAGTTTTCAGAAGAACTCCATATTCTTTTTCTTCGACGCCAAGGTTATGGAGCGATCTCACGCGCGTCTGCACTTCTTCGTGCAACCTTTGAAGCCCTTCGAAATCTTCGCAAGAACGAACTTTACGTAGGTTTAGAAGACGACGCATGTGGTCGTTAACAATCAGTGACTTCTGACCGAATCTTTCGTTGAGAAGTTCTATAGCTGTGCTATAGCTCTCGTTAGTTGTCGACAGGCCGCTGATGACACCTTCCGCTTTACCCATCAAGTAGGTCCGAAGATATTTCAATTTGTCTACGTCGGTGATATATCGGTTCTGGTGAACAGTAGACTCAAATTGATCCCAAAATTCTGGCCATTTAATGGGGTCACCATGAAACTTCGGCACAACGAGCTTCGGTAGCTTAACGTGTGCGCGTGCTTGATCAAAGTCATCGTGAGATGCGTGCGCAGCCGTTGTTTGCTGAGCGGATAAAATGCGTTCAGCGCGGGATTTCGCGAGGACGATAGATTCTTGATACTGTCCGACGCTTTGAAGCTCATCCTCAAGGTTATCATCCGTAACATGCTCTTCTACTTGGTTATCAAGGTCCGTAAGCATAGTTTCCTTTATCTTCAATAGGTTAAGATGGTCGGTCAGCTCACCATATGGCGTTGGTTCCGTCTGCATAAGAGTGGTCATGTCGTTGATGATCCTGGTGACCGCCGCTCGAACGGTAGCACGCTTCCGTCGTATTCTTTCCATGTCGTCACGTCGGGAATCGGTGGCTTCGTGATGACGTGGATCGTTCTTCGATTCTGTCGCAGCGTCGTCGCGTTTATCGCGTCGGTCGGTCGTCCTCTTCAGGTAGCTCGCTTCATCGTCAGGGGTCTTCAACAGTAGATCTGAGATCCTGGTCACGGCACCATATGTTGAAAACCAGGAAGCGGAGCCGAAGTAGAGAACGTCTTCTTTATTCGACGCTTGCAAAAACAACTAAAAAATGCAGGCGCGCTCGGCTCCACGCTCGTTTCTCACTTCGTCTTCTCTTCTTTTCGGAGCATAATATTCAACAATGTATACCTTCTGCAACAGCCATGATGAGCCTATAAGGATAGCTTGCTGCTGTCAACCGTGAAACTTGTTTGTCAGAACTGCGCTGCACGATGTGAGTGCATGACTTTTCGGGTT